>NC_137793.1:11569223-12161316 GCF_963383645.1 Muscardinus avellanarius
TCGGCTCCTAACCCAATGAGGGTGGGGTGGGGTGGGAAGCAGTGAAGGCCACTTCCAGAAACCCTATCCCTGGTATCAGCAGAGCCGAATCTGCTAGTGGTATAGCAGGCAATAAGGTCCTGCGGTCACCCTGACCTCAAATGCAGCTTCACTACGCTTGAGATGCTAAAAAAAAAATTACAAGGATGTTCCCTTGCACAGGCGCTGCCTGCTGGACCCCTCTTGCTAGTAAGTTACTCCTGGGAAGGGTAAAAGCAGAAGAACCTAAGCCGTGACTTTACTCCTCAGATCGTCTTTCTCTAGGACTTAAGGGGCCAAGCCGGAATACATGTTAAAAGGGAAAATAATATAAAAAGGAGAAATAACCCTGAATCTTAACATGGAGTTGTGTGACAACTGTATGTTCAACCCTGCAGTCCTCTGGAGAGGAAATTACAGAGGAGAAACTATAGAGTAGAGTTATATAACAAACCTTAGGCCTGATAGCTAATGACGGCAGAGGCAGGGTTCAAACCTGGGGCATTCTACCTCCTGGATACACCCCAGCTCTCTCTCTTTTTTTTTTTTTTTTTTTTTTTGCGGTACTGGGGATGGAACTCAGGGCCATTCTGCCTCCAGGCTACACCCTTAGCCCTATTTCTTATTCTTTATTTTGAAACTGTCTCACACGAAGAGCCTCACTAAGTAGCCGAGGCTGTCTGCGAACCACCATCCTTCTGTCTCAGCCTGCCAAATGCTGGGATTACAAGCGTGTATCACCACGCCTAGCTCCCAGCCCTATTTTTTTTAATTTATTTTGAAACAGGGTCTCACTAAGTAGCCAAGGCTGGCTTCGAACCTGTGTGATCCTCCTGTCTCAGCCTCCCAAGCGCAGGGATTACAAGCGTGGGCCACCATTCCCGGCTCTCTCTCTTATTTATTTATTTATTTATTTATTTATTTATTTTATTTATTTATTTATTTTTGAGGTACTGGGAATGGAACCCAGGGCCATTCTGCCTCCAGGCTACACCTTAGCCCTATTTCTTATTCTTTATTTTGAAACTGTCTCACCAAGTTGCAAAGAGCCTCACTAAGTAGCCGAGGCTGTCTGCGAACCACCATCCTTCTGTCTCAGCCTGCCAAATGCTGGGATGACAAGCGTGTGTCACCACGCCTAGCTCCC
Organism: Muscardinus avellanarius; assembly: GCF_963383645.1. Lineage (NCBI taxonomy): Eukaryota > Metazoa > Chordata > Mammalia > Rodentia > Gliridae > Muscardinus > Muscardinus avellanarius. Next base: position 11,570,389 of record NC_137793.1, read on the forward strand.
AGCCCTATTTCTTTTATTTATTTTGAAACAGGGTCTCAGTTACAGAGTGTCTCACTAAGTAGCTGGAATTGGTGATGCTCCTGTCTCAGCCTCCCAGGTATTGGGATTACAAGCGTAATTACCACACCCAGCTCGAAACTGATTTTAAAGCAAACTAAAAATGCACAGCAAATAAATCCAGCCCATGCTGGGCAAGATGGTGCATGGCTGTAATCACAGTATTCAGGAGGCTGATCACAGGTTTGTGGCCAGGCTCAGCAACTTAGCAAAACCCTGTTTTAATAATAAACAAAAAATAGAGAGTACTTGGGCTACATCTCGGAGGTAGAAAACCCCTGGGTTCAATCCCCAGTAACACACACACACACACACACACACACACACACACACACACACACACAGATGCATTCCACTTTAATCTATTACTTTAGGAAACTGCTTGAAACCACGTGCAGCTCTTCTTCTGAATCCAGGAAAGATACTACGAATTCAACTTGACAGTCTCCTCACAGGCCCACGGCATTTCTGATCCAAAACGAAGTTTAACAGGCTGATTTTTCGCTACCAACCTCAATGCCAAATCACTGCTGGCTGTTTCCACAACTCAGAACAATCCTCAATGAGAAAGGCAGAGAAGGAGATGCAGGTTCAGTCAGCCACCAGACCAAATGAGGAGGAAGAGGAAGAGGAAGAGGGAGAGGGAGAGGGAGAGGGAGAGGGAGCCAGGCTTAGGCTGGCATCCACGGAGGAAGAAAGAGCTGTCGTGAAAGGGGCCCTTCACTCATTTACACAACAGGCATCGGTCTCATTAGTAACTTGTTTGTTGTAAGCCCCTGCTTAAATATAACAAGCGAATGAGATATCAGTGCCTGTGCTTGGTGTTCAAGGCTATATATAAAGCTATGGAGCGGCAGGGCCAAGATGTGAACTGCGGCCCAGCTCTAGCAATAGGCTCCGTTTCCGTTTGTGTGTTAAAAGAGAACTCAAAGTTGAAGAGGTTTTTCCAGACTGGGATTTTAACTGGAAGCTTAACCACAAGAGTTATCTTAACACACACACACACACACACACACACACACACACACACACACGTTCCAGATATTCCCTCCACAATAACTCTTGAGCACTTGTTTCAAATCATGACCTTAAATCTGCTAAGTCATCGTCAATCATACAGTAACATGTGATTCTTTGAAAGAGACAATACTCTCTAGGAGACAGTTCAATGCTTTTATAGGACGATTCCAATGGAATTAACCTGAAGAGAAGGTTCTGGGTGTTGAGAATCTCCCTCCGTTATCATTCCCTCTACTGCCTCCGCTGCACCTACCAACGAAAAATGTCAGCAGCTCCCAAAGGCGGTGCGAGCGCCTCGAGCTAAAGCTCTCAGCCAAGGGCTTTACGCACACATGTCATATACTCTGCACAAGCACCCTGTGGGATACATCGAACTGTCCCTTCTATACAAGAGAAAACTGAGGCTTTTTAAGTCTAAACATCACAGATAGCCAATCAAACGATGGAAAAAAGTATTTATTGAGCCTTTCCGTAAGACCTCCGCAATGCCCAGAGCACTGTGGTACATACAAAAGACTGTGGGGATTAAAATGGCAAGATCCAGGGGCCGGGATGTAGCTCAGTGGCAAAGCGCCTGCTTTGCAGGTGTGGCGCTCTGGGTTCAATCCCCGGTTCCAAAACAGACAAAAAAATAAATAAAATAAAATAAAATGGCAAGATCCCAACTACCAAAGGAAAGAAAAACGATGAACCAGAAACCCCAAGAGAGCGGGAACCAAGTCTGTTTTGTCGTAAGTTGGGTCTCCAGAGCCTGGCACAGTATCTGGCCTAGAGGACCTGCTGAATGAAGGGTTGGTGGTAAATGTAGAAAAATCATTGAATGCCCAGTGAGTGTATTAGAACTCCCAGAATGTATCATCTCCCAAGTATCTGGTTAATCAAGATTTAAGAAAAAATGATTCTGACCCTGGAAGCCCCAAGTTAAGCTTCCTGCACGGTGACATGTGCTTTTTATTTTCCTTGGGTGTGGACACTAGAGGCTGCACCAGGAAAAAAAAAAATCTCCAGTTCTTTGTCCATATTCTGCCACGGGTGGCTAATGTTTCATAGTTACCTTAAAGCCAAACAATATTTTTCAAGGGAAGTGATTGGCAAACAGCCATTACCTCTGATGTAGAAAAATACCCACATCACTCCCAGATTCAATGCCTTCAAGGAAACCCTCCAATGAAGTAGTCCTTATAACCAATCGGATTTTCCTTTTCTTCGCTCCCCTTTGGTGGAGATAGCCTTTACACACGGCTTAGAGAGGAAAAGAAGAGAGAAAAGCGAGAAGAAGAAAACATAAAGAAAAAGAAGACCTGCTTGAAATGAAGAAAAAAATTTCCAATCTTGCCTTTGTAGAAATCCTCCAAGCCCAGTGAGCTGCCCCTCCCCCTTGATCCAGGCCCCTGTGTTTCCCGGCAAAGGGGTTAGAAAGCTCTTGAAAAAAAACATTGTCCTTCTGTATGGAGAATGACATCTGACAGAGCTCCGTGGTGTCCTAACTTGGGAGAATTTAAATGACAAGCTTGGCTTTCTAAGTCAGGGATCCTCTTTGACAATAGAACAGCATGATGGCTGCAAGCAGAAGAGGAAAAGAGGAGGAATCAAAGTTTCCCTCAAATCCCCAGTGGTACCATTGACCCGTCAGGAGGTTGTGCCCTGCTACTGTTAATCCATGCAAATCAGATCCCTCCAATTTGTGCGGCTGATTGGAGTACCACACCTTTAAATTCAGGAAGCGGCCTTCCAGCGAGGTTCCTATCACAGAGTTCAGGGTTTTTTTCTTCTTCAAAAACACGATGACAGCTGACTTCCTTCGCGCTCCTGCCCTTGCTCAGGCAGGGAAGACCGTCTGATGGCTTCCTGATTAGCACGGTTTTCATAGACTGACGCTATTACCTAAATTACAGGCCTGTTGCATTTCCCCCCACAGACAGGTTAATATACACAACCCACTGCTATTATTGCTTTGCTAACAGTCACCCAATCATTTTTATAACATAGGGGGTAAGGGCCTGGTATTCCCTGGAATAAGCTTCAGATCCAGATGAGAGAATCTTGTAAAACCAGAAACACTGTTTCCAAACTATCCTATTCAAAACTTAACAACACTCCCCAGGCTCAATGCCATCTGCCACTCGCGTTTTAAACCTCCAGTAATTTCAAGCAGAAAACAGTCAGAAAAAGGGAATATTTTTTTTAAGGCTGGTGTTTTGGGTATTGACAACAGGCAATTGCCCATGGGGTTTACACGTCGCCCCAGGAAGTCTCAGAGTCATTTTGAACTGGTTCTTAAGGGGTGTAAGTGGCCAGAAGTCTTCTGCCTCGTGTAAGTGGCCAGAAGTCTTCCGCCTTGCCTCGTATCATGAAGAAATTCAAAATCCCAGGGAGAGGAAGGGTTATGTAAAGGACTTTGGCAAATTTCCCTTTTCTGTAACCTGGAAAGTTACCATGCTGAAGAACCCCTAAACAATTGACATATGTGAATAACAAATAGTAGTAATAATCATTTTGCCAATGTTTTAGAAAAACATGAGTCCTAATAGCAAAGATATGTGTGTGTGTGTGTGTGTGTGTGTGTGTGTGTGTGTATCATAACCAAGAATAAACACATTCAAAAATAGAAAAAAGTTCTCTACTTAAAGAATATTAAAGGTGCTGGAGAGTAGCTCAGTATTAAAGCACTTGCCTAGCAAGCACAAGGCCTTGAGTTCAATCCCCAGTACTCCCCCCCAATATAATAAAACAGGGTCTAAGCTGAGAAGACTATATATCAACCAGCAGGGACAAATTTTAAGATTCTGACAAGGGGTGAGGCCATACCGTACCAGCTGAAGATCTACCCCATACTTACTGATAATAAAGAACACATCGTAAAGCATTAGGAGAAGGTGATCTTATTCAAAAAATGCCACTAAAATAAATCTTAAAGTTTTAGGGGGGAAATGTTTGATTGCTGTTATCTGCTGCCCCATACTAAAGAAAATTTTGGAAAATACTAAATAACCTGCATGTAGAATGTGAAATCAATAAAAAAAAAACTAAAAGAAAATTGGGCGTATATTTGCCTGCCTAGATTAGAGAAGACTTTGCTAAGCATAAAAGATATTTTTAAAAAGAAAATAAGTGATAGACTTAGGTAAATTAAAATTTTAGATCTTTGAATATAAAAAAAATAAAATTGAAGGAGAAATTGGAGAAAAATGTTTGAAAAACGCCTTTTTGAAAGACAGGGGAGGGGAAGAGGGGACAAGGCAGAGGAGGATGAGGAAGGCACAGCTGCACACATCTGTTATCCTGCTATTCAAAAGGCTGAGGCAGGAGGATGGAAAATTCAGAGCCAACAAGATCTTGTCTCCAAATGAAAAGGGCTGGGCGTGTAGCTCAGTGTTGGAACATCCTGGAATTCAATCCCCTGCGTGGCAATAGTTCTTAAAAGGCTCTTGATGATTTTAAAATATACCCACAAATTCTCCAAGAGGTGAGGCTTCAACAGGTGGAATGAATTCCTCTACCTTGAAGATGGACCGAAACTAGCGATTTGTTCCTAGTAAACAGAGTGTGGCAGAGAGGCAGCGTGTGACTTCCAAGACTAGGTTGGAAACGCATCCAGCTTCCAGTTTGTTTTCTCTTGGCCCGTGCAACCTGGGGGGAACCAGCTGCCCTGCCATGAAGCAACCTGGAGGGACCCAAGAACAGGCTCACGGGCTTGTGCCAACCACCTTGTGAATGAGCCCTGGTGGAAACAGATCTCCTCGCCCCAGTCAAGCCTTCAGACGACTGCGGCTGTTCACCAGCTCCTGCAAGACAGTGTTTCTTGTTTTAAACGTAAGTAAAACTCCGTGATGGGGGACAGGGGGAAGAGGAGAAGAAAGAAAGCAAGTTAGCAACTCAATTTAAAAAATATATAATTGACAGAAAGCACAAAGAAAAAAATATTCAAATTCAGCGACCATCTCAAAATGCAAATTAAAATAGCAAGTAAAGACTGTATTTCAGGTTAGTAAGGAGGCAAACGTTTTCAAGTCTATCGAGGATGCCGGTAGACGACCTTCTTTTAACGTGAGGGGATGATGAGAGTAAACAGGTATCATTTTTCTGAAGGACAACTTTGCCTCCTGAAGCAAAAGGCTTAAAAAGATTCATCTCCTTTAAATGAAAGATTGTGCTCAAAGGAATTTAGACTAAAGAAGAAAATTAGACTGCAACCCCCAATTTTATAGACAAGATGATTCATTGCGCCACTGTAACAAGTGAAAATATTTCACAGTAAAGACATGATTAAGTCATATCCATAGGATGCACTGCTATACAATTATTTCAAAAATTGTGAGATATATTGAAATATCCGCAACAAGCGAGGAGTGTACGCCTGTAATTCCAGTACTTGGGAGGTTGAGACAGGAGGACCAGAGGTTCAGGGCCAGCCTCAGTAACTTGGTATGGCCCAGTACAATTTACTGAGATAGGGCTGAGAGTGTAGCTCAGAGGTAGAATGCCCCTGGGTTTAATATATGCACAATAAATGAAAAAAAAAACTTACAGATTGACTCAATTTTATAAATATACAATTTTTTTTTTTTTTTTTTTGGTGCTACTGGGGTTCCTGGAAGCCCTTCTACCTCCGGAATACACTCCCACGGGCTACACTCCCAGACCTGTTTTTTAACTTTATGTGGAAACAGGGTCTCTTAAGCCAGCGAGGCTGGCTCTGAACCAGCGCGATCCTCCTGTCTCTGCCTCCCAAGTGCGGGGATTACAAGCGTGCGCCACCACGCCCGGCATAAATATACAATCTTAATATACATAGAGAACATATACAAATATTGCAGAAAATATTACAAGTATACAGAAAATATTAAAAGAGACTTTGTCCAAGTCTTAGATAAAAGGTAATTTTTGTTTTCCTGTTTATATTCTTTCAAACATAAGCTAGTCCTTTAATTAATTAATTTATTTATTTACTTATTATTTTGTGGTACTAGTGTTGGAACCCATGGGCATTCTACCCCTGAGCTACACACTCGGCCCTATTTTTCATTCTTTATTTTGAAACAGTGTCTCACTGAGTTGCAAAGGTCCTCACTAGTAGTAGCTGAGGCTGGCTGCGAACTGCCATCCTCCTGTCTCAGCCTCCCAAATGCTGACATTACAAGTGTGTTGCCACCACTCCAGTTTCATTTATTTTTTAAAAAAATAATTTTAAGAACAAGAGGTAAATGTCACGCTTATCACTTGCCATCAAGTAAAACTCCCAGTTGTGAAGTCATTCCTATTATTATTTTTTATTTTTATTATTATTTCTTTGTCTACGTTTCTGAGAAAGGGGAGGGATTTTCTCTAGCAGAGAGAATAGTGAGAATCTTAAATCCTGGAAGGCCCTTTTCCAGCTGGAGCAGAAAAGCTTTGCTAGCTCTTGGTAAACCTGAGAGGCTGTGGCACCAACAGGGTCATTGTCTTGGCTTACACCTGGCATCGGTGCCAGCGGACCGTCTTTCCATACCCAAACTGAAGGCTGCTGGTGGTGACAGATTTGGTCTCATGTGGATGGTGGCGTAGGACTTCCTGTAAGCGATCTGACGTGCCTGGTAGCAGCTTGCAGGGCGTTGTGCTTCGATACGTAAACAACATGATCTCAATGGCCAGCCAATCACATACACGTGGCCCCCTTCTCCGAAGTCTTGCAAATAAAAAGGCCATCTTATGCTTACCTTCCTGTACTCTCCAAACAAGATAAAAGATCCCTTGGCAACGCAGAGCTTCTGATCCAGAAGCCTTTGAGACCAGACCAATAATAGAACGGAGGGCTGCTGCCAAATCAGTGGGGACCGAGGCAGGCCCAAGACCATGCGCCTTATCCACAAGGCTCGGTGGCCAGACACGAGGCTTGCCCAGGCACGCGTCAGTCCTGTTGCCTGGCTGCAACCTTGGCCTCCCAGGACTTTTTAGAATCAAGAAGATTCCGGTGGGAGAAATCAGAATGTCGCTGTAGGACAGATCTCTTTTATCAGAGTACCACTAGCTACATACGGCTTATTCACTTTCAGTGAACTTCCTGCTTTCCATATTGGGCTTATATTTTAAAAAAGAAAAAGAAAAAAAAAAAAAAAGGAAACAGCCAGGAGTGGCGGTGATGGTACACACCCCCCACACCCATCATCCCAATACTTGGGAGGCTGAGACAGAAGGATTACAGGTTGGAGGCCAGTCTCATCAATTTAGCCAGGCCCTCAACAACTTATGAGACTCTGTTTCAAAATAAAGTAAAATGGGGGTGTAGCTGAGAGGTAGAACGCCTCTAGGTTCAATTCCCCAAGACTATGCACACACACAAAAGAAATAATTTTAAAGCCCATGAAGGAACTTATGGGATCAGGCAAAGAACACCAAAGTTGAAGTCTAAGGGCCAGTTATAAACCCTATCAGAGGGACCAAGTGTTCCTAGAATATCATGCCAGTTGGGTCATCTCTGTCACCTCCATTCCCACGTATTTAAGGACAAGTCTGACCGGGTTGTCATGAGTCTCATTCTGACACAAAAGGCCCACAATCCCATGGTTGAAGAAAAGTTCATATTTTCTTTCTAGTTCATATCTAGCCCAACCTCCAAGGCCTCCCACAGCCCAGCCCTGTAGCCATGCTGTTAACTAGGGAGGAGGGAGACGATAGCATCCTTCTCTACCAACAAGGCTAGAGAAAACTCACAAGCCACACAGTGTCCCAGCCTTCTGGGCAATCAAAGTTTGTCTTCTAATAATGTGTCTCTTTCACTTCTTGGTGGCTGTTAGCTTATATTTTCGCTTGCAGCCCGGGGAGGTCCAGGAGCGAATGAAATCTGCTAAAGAATGCTATGCTCAAGTGACCATTCCACCATGGGATAATTATGGTGCCCACTAGATCAGAATTTCTAAAGAAAGCCTCTCTGCATACTTCTCTGCATTCTTAAACACGTTTAGAGGTTGACCACAGAAAGCAAACATCGCCCAACAGCTTAGTGGTGATGCTTTACTATTAACTTTCACAGAATGACAATATAGCCTCTGTGAAAGTTTCAGCAGCAACATCAGAAGACAAGAAACAGGCCTCCGGGACACACCACAGCTTAAGTTTTGAGAATACTCCAAAGTTTATGACCAGGATTTTTCTCTCCAGCTGCAAAGAAGCTTCCCTACCTCTTCTATCAATGGTAGGCTTCTTCCCTCTCTGGAAAACATGTTACAAAGAAACCAAAATCACCACTAAGCACACCAGGAAACCAGTGTTCCCTAAGGTGCTGGTAATGGTCCATTGACCCCTATGACTCTTGAGTTCTAGGGAGGAGCAAAGATGGTTATAGAGCCAAGACACTGATACTAGACATGAACAGGCACCTGTCCTTTTCTTTAGAAATTCCGATCTGGTGGGCACCATAATTATCCCAGGGTGGAATGATTCTTCAGCAAATATCATTAAAAAAGTATATGACCTAGCGAAAGAATAGTACGACATTTTTCTCTGAGCAACTTATTAGCATACACTCTTCTTAGGATTTCTTTCTTTCCTTCTTCACTGTTTATTCATTTCTTCCTTTGAATTGAAAATAGTACTTCGAAACAGGAATTAAAAAAATTAATAATGAGCCAGATGTGGCGGTGTACACCTGTAATCCCAGTATTCAGGAGGCAGAGACAGGAGGATTGCAGGTTCGTGGCCAGCCTCAGCAATTTAGCGAGGCCCTCCACAACGTAGTGAGACCTTGTTTCGAAAGAAAATGTAAAATAAGGCTGGGGTGTATCTCTGAGGTTAAAAAGCTCCTGAGTTCAATCCCCAGTACCAAAAAAATAAAAAAATTATTACAGTTGACAAACAAATAACAGATTGAATAGGATCAAAACTGAAGGCCAAGAGATAGCTAGGAAGTTATTCTAATAATGGAGGCAGGGAGGAGAGATGACGGTGAACACAATTCAGCCAGAAAAGTGAATGGAGAAAGCACAGCAGGAGAGATGCTCAAGAGGGACCAATGTATGAAGAAGCGCAAATTGGTACCCATGAAGGTGCCTTTAAACTCAGCATCTCTGCCCAACACTTCCTCAAACCCAGAAACATCACAGGGTCTCCAAAGCCCAAGAAAATGCTCAAAACGTTGCAACATCCTTTCCTAAGGAAAAAAAAAAAAAGTAGACTGAAAAGACTGATATGTAATCCTTCACTATCCTGAGACAGGTGGAGACCGAGAATAACCAAGTGCCTCACTCTGCATCTCTTTTTGAGCTGGACCAGTCTGCACAGTAGAGTATTTATCCCAGAGCCGCAACTTCCCATTTCTTCCTATACACATGACATGACATCTGTCTCCGAATAAAAAAAACAGAGCGTGAATTTTCATGTAGTAGAAATGCAACAAATCCTCAAGATGTGTGAGAAAATATTTCACATTTGTCAAACAGATCTGACTTCAGTAAACAGAGATATCTTAAGACATGGTGCGTCAAAGAATAACCCAATGTTGTCAAAGTATCTGGTAACCAGACTGGAGATGTTGAAAATAGCACTGGACTATGAGTCAGAAAACTTGATGTTTTGCTCCGGCTTGTCACTGACTAGTTATGTAACTTTTGTGATCTTTCCCTTTAACGTGAGGGCGACAGAATAAAGGACCTTGGAGATCTTTTCAACCCGAAGATTTTAGGATCCACCACCATTTTTGTTTTGTTTCGTGTCATGCTATTTTTATGGTATTGGGGCTGGAACCCAGGGGCATTCTACCCCCAGCCCTATTTCTTTTTTATTTTGAAACAGGGTCTCACTGAGTTGCAAAGGGCCTCACTAAGTAGCTGAGGCTGTCCTCGAACCTGTGATCCTCCTGTCTCAGCCCCCCAAATGCTGGGATTACAAACGTGCGCCACCACGCCCGGCCCACCACCATGTTTTACGACTGCTTTCTAATCGCCTGGCCACTCGGTTCTGCCATAGGAAGTGGAGCTTCAAGTCTCCCATCCCTTTTGCAGCTAGCGCAATCCTCTTACATCTTTTATACATATTGTTTTTTTTTTTTTTTAATTTTGAGAAAGGTTATTTAAAACAAAAAAGAACTTGTAAACTTGTGCTTGGTGGATTTGCCTATTTTCTTCAAAGATCCCTGTTGTATTTTCATTCTCTAGGAAGATTAATATCATCCAGAAGTCGAAGGTTTCATGGAGAGTAGAGATTGCCCTGCAGCTCTGGGTCTTTGCAATTGTTTTTTTTTTTTTTTTTTAAAGCCCACACGGTTAAATCACAGTGATTCACTGGTGCAAATGTTGTGTTTATCCCAACCTCTAAGCCTTCTGTGGCATTCGAGTTTATAACAGCCTTTGTAAATGTTGATTTAAGATTTGGGATAAAAGTAGGAACACACCACCTGTCTTAAAGTTGACATCCATGTTATAAAATGGAATGCTACTCTTTTTCTAATCCTTGTCTCGAGCCAGACCCATATGTAAATTTCACACAGTAGTATTTAGTAGCATAATTAATCCCTACTTTATGTTATGAGTAATATTTCCTATTCCCGACCCTGTAACGTCCTTTAAGAAGATCCATGTTCCAATTAGACTAGCCCATCGGCACTCTTTTAATGAGCAGATTAATCATTCAGATGGGTACAACGGTGTCATCACAGGTTTTAAATATGATAATCTACATCCTAATGGTGCTGCAAAGCCTTGGCTTAGAGCAAAAAAGGTAGACAAAATTGGTGGGACTTTCATTTTGTTCTCTATCTGGGACAATGCAGGACACAGAAAACCTTGAGTGGTACGGCGGGGCAGACTTGGGAGAGGAATCATAATTCAGTTGCAATGATTCCTGGTAGGAGACGTCCTGTTTGTTGGCTCCCTAAAGCACTGGCTGGTCCGTGTGACTTTGAGGTGGGGACAGTGTTTTCATATTTTCTTGGCTGGACAGCTTTCCTTCCAGAACCCCACACCAATCTTGCAAGAAAAGGAACTTCCAAATGATAACAGTTTTAAAATAAAGTTAATTTTGGTTAAGCCTGACTCGTGTTGATCCAAGGGTTCTCCCATCCGAGCCTGAGAGGAAGAAAATAACAGCAACCTCTGCAGTGTGCTGAGTGCCTTTCACATAGGATTATAGGGAACTGTTTGTTTTCCTATGCCCTCATTTACCCTCTCCACAAAAGCAGCATTACAGCCAAATCTCAGTATCAGTTGTCTAGAAAATGCAAAGTAAAACCACTGAAAAACAGCCTCTCAGAGAGAAATATCAATAAACTGGAATTTTCTATAAATGATTCCCCTTGACAAAAAGTATATACTCTGAGATGGCGATTAATAGAACCGGGAAACTAAAACAAACACATATTCTCTCTTCTGTGCCTCTTAAGATTGTATTGTAATTACCCTGAAACCAAGTTCTCCCTTAGACTCTCATGCTGATGTCCAGCTCCCTGTCCAAGCTCAACCTGTTCCTCCGAAGACGGGCACCTTGCTTGGTCTTGAAAATGAGGTTGAGGTCCAAATCGCTTTCTTGGACAAGCAAGTCATGTTTATATTTCTTTAATACAAATAGCTCCAGGCTGACTCGTCTGTATCTACCGCCAACGGTTAGCTGCCAAGAAATCTCCAAAGAGAACATAGGCTTACATTCGCAGAGAGTGAAGGATAGTTACTCAGGGCAGATGTCAAGTATATGATAAAGAACCATAATGGGCTGGTGCTGTTAATATACTCAGGGTAACCCCAGGTTCATCAGAAGCATCTGCAATAACAACCCAAGTTTCTGGATCTGCACAGATAAAAAGCTCTTTCAGGAAATAAGACATTTGGGGGGAAGTACTTAAGTGGAGGGGTGGGGAAGACAGCTCCTCAGTGATAACTCCATCCATTCCATTTAACAAATGCACATCAGTACCTAGCAGAGCTGGGAGCCGCGCACCAGCAGGGCAGGAGATGTGCACGGTGCTCTCGCATCCTTCCCTAACGCTCTATTTCTGCCTGGAATGAAAAGAATGAAAAACATTCTGATTTTGGAAAGGCTAAACCAAAATAGAAGTTTCTGTCTTGAGTTGTGGACCAGAATTCATTCCTATCTTTACTGTGAAATGGAGCCTTTATTCTGTGGAGCACAAATTATTAAGTCTTGGGTACCCACAAAATCCTTGTTGGAAGGCAAGTTCCATCCTCACTGTCACTCCTATTCTATTTCCTCGCCTCTCAGTACTGTGCCTATGAAAGTCTGCTCTTAAGAGGCTCTCAAACTCCTCCTGCGCTAACGTGTAACTGTGGGATGTGTGATTGGGAGGGGACAGAGTGTTGGGTACTTGCCCAGAATCCAAAGAATCAATATGCTAGCATGTCAGGCACAAATGAGACCAAGAAGAAAATTTTCGATGGGAAGAAAACAGAGTAAGGTGGTTTGGGGAACAGGGAAATGGGGAGCAATTTCCTATACCAATATTCCATCACGTTGAAGTTTCTTCAAAACACATGCTAGCCCTGCTTCTTGTCTGTGAGATTATCACTGTGAATAAATAAAAATGAATTCAACCAGTTTCCTTCTAGGACAATAATTCAGCAAAAACTATAAAAGAGCCAATTTCTAAAACTCAGGAATTTAAAAAAAAGTTTGTGAATGAAATATACACAGATGCCATTAAGAATGAGGGCTTAGGATTGGACCATAAGGAAAAACTTTTTTTTTTTTTTTGTGGTGCAGGGATATTCTACCTCTTAGCTATACCCCCAGCCCAATTTCTTATTCTTTATTTTGAAACAAGGTCTCACTAAGTTGCAGTGGGCCTAAGTAGCTGAAGCTGGCCACGAAGAACACGTACCCGCCTATCTCAGCCTCCCAAGTACTGAGATTACGAGCGTGTGCCACCACACCTGGCTTAAGGAAAATCTTTTTAAATCTAGGACACCTTCACTGAAATGTGGGTCAAACATACAACTCAAACACTCTTGCCTCTTCTCCACTACCCTTAACTCACCCCCCCACCACACACACGCACTTTGAGTTCCACATCATGGAAAAACACATGTCAACAACCACAAATAATTGCCAGAAAAATAATTATAAATTAGTTCTAGATGTCGAAGCCAGTGCGCTTCATTGAAGTCTTCCACGGAGATCCCAGTCCAAGAAGAGTTAATCAAGCATAGCAGCTTCCTAATCAGAACAGTGAACTAATGATCCTCTTTCTGAGTAATACCAGTCAGATAAAGCTCTCAAAAGGTAGTTAACATCACTTTGGTGGAAAGGAATGACAAGTGCAAGTCCTACCCGGGGTAATGCATCATTCATGCCCCCTCTCGTTCTGACATTTTAACGTTATCTTGTTTTACTATGTCGGCCTAACACTGCCACTGCTGGCGAATTAAACTGTGAACTTACAAAGTGGGTGGCAATAAATACAAATTATGAGAGTTCAAAAGATGTCCCTGGAGGTGCACTGCGAGACACGGAGTGTCTCTGGTTTTTCTGTCACAGAGAAATAGAGGGGAAACAAAACAGAACAGGCATTCGAGGAGTAAAGAAAAAGAAAGAGAAAGAGAGAAAAAGAGAGAGAGAATGAATTAATTAGCTGATGAAGAAAAATAAAAAGAAATCACATGTTGAAAAACTGTATCAGTGGGAAAAGGAAATCTAGGAAAATTATGTAAACATCAAAGGTCTTATTACATACCAGTCTTTTATGGAAACAGCTGCGAAAATCTATTTTGAAATCAAGCAAAGAGTTTATAAATGATCGAGACTAACAGCCAGGTATTTCAAGTAAAATTAACAAGGAGAAAAACAGGCATTGAGGACACAGAAATCTTGTTCACTAAGTAAAGTTGTTGCTAAGTGAAGTCGGGAGCCCTGGCCCCACCTCCCCTCCCAGGCCAGCAAAGAAAGAAAAAAAGGAGGAAATACACTTCTTGTAAGTCACCTGGAAGTACTGGACTAGTGTGGATACCACCCAAAATATAACTACCCAGAGTTTCTCAGGAAGCAGGTGTAGGCCAAGAAGGGCAACTTTCAGGAGTATGGGTCTCCATAGCAATTGCGCGTGCTTTCCTGGCAGCGCATTCTCAAGGGTTAACGGGCAATGTCGGGGAGAAGAGAATGGAAATTAAAATGTCTCTACATAGTCTGCTGGGGGCTTTGCAAACTTAAAATGCCTGTAATGAAAATCAGACACATGCCCCACACAAAAGAAAGCTGCTCTTTTTTAGGCACATGAAAAAAAAAAAAAAAGAAAAAGAAAAAACAGACGTAACAAGCACTACAGTCAGAGATCAGATTGTTTTTAATATCGCCTAACATGGAGACCCTAACATGGAGACTTTTGCTCCCAATTTGGTCGAGTTCCACTAATGAATCTTATAAAATATTTTATCTGCCTATTGCATGCCCACAAACCATTCACAGGAGACTTGGAAATCATCATTTCTTCCCGAGTGCAGATATCAGTAGGGCCATATGTAACAACGGTCTGTTTATTTTTCCCATAAACCACTGGTTTCATAGAAACTCATTAGCATCACCTGTGTTAATTACACTAGCAAACCAATCAACAGCTCCTTCTTAATTAGGTTTTCTTTATTAAAGCCGGAAATTGCCAAGGAGACAAAAGTCACCTGGGGAAATTATGTGAAAAGGAGTGTTTATGCCAAGTTACACACTAAAATAATAATAAAATAGCCCGGTTTGTTTACAGGGAAAGGAAACAATATTAATATTCAAGGTCACTGGCACACTCCTTATTAATTATTCTCGTTATATTAAATTGTGATCATTTCTGCTTCAAGAGGGTTGGCTCAGAGAAAGCCTTTGTACGCGAAGTTGACTCACATCAGATTTTAATGGCTGTGGTCAGCGGTTATGACCTGCTTATTCCATAAACACGAGCACCTAGGGGTTAAAGCAGTTAAGACTAATTTCATGAGCTCACGTCCCAACTGGAACTCAAAATCCTGTATGTCTGTTATTAAACCCAGCAAGTCATATAAAACTCTACTGTATGGGGAAAAGACATACATGAGACTCTTGGAATTTGCAATTCTCCTAGAAAGAAAGGAAAAAGACTTCTGAGCATACTTTCAAGAGCCTTTCAGCTGGGGGAAAATGACCATTGTGGGTTGAGATCACAGCACGAAGACCACAGGAATTGCTTTTAGAATGAGGGTCTTTCTCCAGGTTATCCTTACAGGGAGGTTCTCCTGGGATCTTCTAGTCAAAGCACTGGGCAACAGACTTAGGTGCTTCCTGTTTTGCTCCCAAGGAGCTGGAGGGGAGGGTTAATACTGGGTGACCTACTAGGTTTTTGCATTTTCAATCCGCTGCAACACTAAATACATTTATCGTAGACTCAAAAGGCTATCTTCGGAATCATGAAACCTGGGCACACCCATCTGCAAAGGGGGGAAAACAAGGCTTAACCCGATTCTTGCAAGAAGAATGAGTTCATATTTAGAAAGTACCTTTGAAGATGAAGAATCACTGAACTATTCCCATCAGTCTTGGAAAAGCGGCCGTCCAGGGAGGCCTATGACTCTTACTCTGTGTGGACAGCCAAGTGAGTGACCATAAAAAGCCAACTAGATTTGGGAGCTGGACCTCTAAGAAAAACATAAGTGGACTTCAGTAAGCCAACATAAGCAAAATTGCTTTTGAGCTCTGAGTCCCAGGACCTATCAAGTCAAGCCTTCAGTGTTTCCCTATTTTACTTTTACTTGGGTTCAAACACCTCCCATCTCAGGTCAAGAATTAAAGAGGCTCTGAAATCACATCTCACTAGAAATCAGGAGGGTTTGCCCAGAGCTTGATGAGGATTCTAGAACAAATACCATAGGAGGAAACTGTCAAGGAGAAGGTAGCCAAAGATCACAAGCAAAGACAATATAAGTGATCCCAAACCCTAAAGAGGTTAAAAAAAATGGCTGAATGTTTTTGTTGCAGCCTCTAAAAAAGCCCAGCAAACCAAACTCTAAAGAGCTAAGACTCCGGGGATACTCTCTCCTCTACCTTGGGGGGGAAAAATGGCAAGAATCTAAAGTCCACTTTGAAATTGCTTCCTAGAGTTGAGAGATTGCTCTCCAAGGACACTGACCTAATGCTGGAAAGGGAAGTGGAATAAAGGTGTTTATGTGTGGATGGCCAAGTATTTGGAAGTGGATACTAAAATGCTTCTCTTTCTTGATCATGCTGTGAGCATGGTCAGTGCTCTTCAACCTTCCTCCCAGAGATCACCCTGGCTTCTCTCAAGAATGAAACTTTAGCTTAACACAAAAGCCAAGGTGTGGGTGCTCTGTCTGTGATGGGCTGATGACCTTTGCTGAAAGGGGCTTATCATGACAGGCTATTGTCTTGCCTGGCCCCTCAATCTGCATTCACAGGCGCGCTCTCCTTCCCTTTCTTTCACCTTCTCAGCTGGAGAGCTTGTCACTCAAGCCTCCTCAGCTGATTTCCTTTCATTCTTCCTACCCATGGAGCCCACGCTGTCTCGCATATCTGGGTACACAATTGTCACATAACTAGACAGAGAGCAGAGGGGCAGCGGAATTTGAGCAATGGGATTATCAGAGCAGATCTTTAATGAGTAAAATAGATCTGTTCCCCAACTACATCTTTATAAACTGAGGTCAGTTTTTAAGTCCTGCTTGTGGACGTGACACAGAAGCCATTCTAAAAGTAGTAGGAGTAATGATAATAATGATGATGATGGCAATAATTATTCTGACTTGCAGTGGCTTTAGGGTTTCACTCAGCAAATGCCAGAAGACGTGGGATACTTACTTCAGGTGGGAGACATATAAATAGTATATTTTAGGCAATGGGAAAGAAGTCCCCCAAGTCACTAAAAGTACGCAAATAAGTCCTAAACTAAGGGATACATTGTCCTCCAACTTCAGTGGCTTCCTAACTCTCTCAGTAGAAGCCCAACACCTTTAAATAGCCCTCAGGGACCCACAAATGGCCCCATGATGCCCCTTTTCCATTCTTTTCTTTTCCCCTCTTCATCTCCCCTTCTCTCTCTCTCTCTCTCTCTCTCTCTCTCTCTCTCTCTCTCTCTCATATTCTTCTACACCCTACCACCTCAGCACTACCCCTTGCACCTGCTAAGCTCCTGCTCCTCCTCACCACTTTCTTGGGGATTTCCCTGACTTCCCAAATCAGGTCCTACCACGCTACGCACATATCCATTAGTTTAGATCCAGGTAAGAAAGTCAAATATGTGGTCTTCCCCAGTTTAATAAATGATGGCACATTTCACATTAACATGTGTGCCTTTTAAATGGGATGCCTGAGTTCCATGACCCCCAACCTCACTAATCATGTTTTAAGATAATAGGACTGGCTGGGAGTGGTGGTTCATGCTTGTAATCCTAGCATTTGGGAGGCTGAGACAGGAGAATCATGGCTCGTGGCCAGCCTCAACTCTCAAATGAGGCCCTTTGCAACTCAGTGAGACCCTGTTTCAAAATAAAGAATAAAAAATAGGGCTGTGCCGGGCGTGGTGGCGCACGCTTGTAATCCCCGCGCTTGGGAGGCAGAGACAGGAGGATCGCGCAGGTTCGAAGCCAGCCGCGCTGGCTTAAGAGACCCTGTTTCCACATAAAAAAGTACAAAAATAGGTCTGGGAGTGTAGCCCGTGGGAGTGTAGCCAGAAGTAGAAGGGCTTCCAGGAACCCCAGTACCACCAAAAAAAAAAAAGACTGGGGGTGTTGCTCGGAGGTAGAATGCCCCTGGGTCCCATCCCCAATACGAGATGAGAGAGAGAGAGAGAGAGAGAGAGAGAGAGAGAGAGAAGGAGAAGGGGAGGAGGAGGAGGAGGAGAAGAAATAGGACCCTGTTATCATGAAACCCCAAGCTATGAAAACAGAGAAAGCATGCAAGTAATGTTTGTTAGTTGAATAAGATAGAATTTGTCTTCCAGAGTAAAAATTAGTTTGCATACTCTTCTTAGCTACATGTCTCATAAAAGCTTTAATAATTGCTCATAGGAGTTGTGATAGTTGTTGTGGTCACTTTCATTACTGTCATTTTTTTTTATTCCTTTAGGTACTGGGGATAGAACCCAAGGGGAATTCTACCTCCGAGCTATATCCCCAGGGCATTTTATTTTATATTTTACTTTAAAACAGAGTCTCACTAAGTTGAAAAGGGCCTTGCTAAATTGCTGTGGCTGGCCTCAAACCTGCAGTCCTCCTCTCTCACCCTCCCAAGTACTGGAATTACAGGTGTGCACCACCATTCCCAGCTCATTGTAATCATCTTTTGCTTCTCTTCACCTGGTCCAGCACCCTCAATTTTTTTTCTATCACCTTACATCCTGTGGAAACCTGCAGCTCCCCAGATCTTAAAAACAGCAGCCCCATTCTTATTCCTACAACATCTGGCTGGTGTTCCCTTTCATTCTTGCTTCCATTGCAAAATTTTCCACCGAGGGTACATCTGCAGGTCTGCATGCTCCTCCAGGGCATAGACGCAGCAGATTCATTTTCGAAATCTCCTCCAAGCACAGTGATGTACTCAGTCAGTTTGAATAAACCAACAAGCAGTTACCCTCTTCTAACTGATTTCCAACCCTCTGTGATTGGACGGCAGCCGTGGTTGGGAGAGCCCAATCAAATCAAAGTTTTGTCTTTTAAAGGAATGCAGGCTTGAGGCAGAGAGTCTGTCAGATCACCTACATCTTGGGTAACCTACGTTCGTTCACAGCCTCAAGGAAGGGAAGCCAGCATCACTGAATTTCGCACCCTGGAATTTCTCAATTGCCACTTGAGAGGCATTGCAAAAATTCTCAACTCTGAACTGTCTCACCTTGATGATGTGCCTAAATTGTGATCATTTTGCATAATTTTTCCAAGTTTATTGGTGAAGAAAAAAATTCTCATTGGAAATATACACAGCCTTGAGATGGGTTTTTTTTGTAGACAATTTCATGAATACACACACACACACACACACACACACACACACACACACACACATTATCTCCCTGATAGGCAATAATGGCTCTTGAAGGAGCTGTCATGATCAATCGTAAAAATACATATTTAGAACACTTTAAAATGTGTGTATTATAAAAATGTTTTAAAATGAAAACTATTTACCCAAAAGACTATAATGGTTCTGAAGAGTATTTTGTAAATCCATATTTGAGACTTTAAGAGGGAAAAACAAAAAAAAACACACATAAAAAAGATTCCTGACCTGGGAGATCATAGAGACTTCACTGAAACCATTAACATTTATTGTCTCTCAAGGGCTTAAAAAAAATGTTGCTGGGAACATGTTTCCAGGTTGGAGAAAAAGAGAGCCCATCTTCTAACAAAGGGTCTTGGATGTGCCTCTCTGTCCTGCCCCAAAGGCTGACAGACACCAGTCCATTATACTAACTAATGGCACACTTAGAAGAAAATGCCATCCGGAGATGCTAGCCCAGGGACCTTGACTAATGGGTACTGTCTAATGTTCAAAGACCCCATCAACTCTGGTCACTGATGAGACATTCTAAGAGAAGTGCATTAAGACCTTGGTGGAAAAAGTCACTGTGGGAAATCTGATAGGATGAATTGGATATTTGAGGGGAAAACACTTGTTATCCCTTTTGTCCCAAGCCTGATTTGGGAGGCAAGAAATGATTAATGATCTCATGTAAAAACCTAGTTTCCTACACCTCCTGTATCTCCATCCATAGTTCCTATGGAAAAAAAACAAACAAACATACAAAAAACAAAAAACACACTTCTGAATAAGAGCCCTGAGTCTCCTACTTAGTACTTGCTGTGTGCTCTGTTTAGTAAGGCCAGAAAATGGTATGTTTTCTGATTAATAGGGGGAAAATGGCAAAAAAAAAAAAAATACATATCAGAGCCGGGCGTGGTGGCGCACGCTTGTAATCCCCGCGCTTGGGAGGCTGAGACAGGAGGATCGTGCAGGTTCGAACGAAGCCAGCTGCGCACACTGGCTTAGGAGACCCTGTTTCCAAATTTAAAAAAATGTAAAAATAGGTCTGGGAGTGTAGCCCGGAGGTAGAAGGGCTTCCAGGAACCCCAGTACCACCAAAAAAAAAAAAAAAAATACATATCAGATCAGTCTTACTCTTGTAAATGATATGGAGTGGATTTGTGTTTTCCCAAGCTCTTTCAACGAGAGTTTGAGGTTTTGTACAAAAATATTGGGGGAGTAGAATAAAAGAAAGGAGGAGAAAATAGAGCAAGAAAAAGGAAGAAAGAAACATAGAAGATGACAGAGAAAAAGACTGAAAGACTTCAGCCATCTGGGATATTACATACCAAGGACTAGCCTGAAGCCAAAGGTCACAGGCAACTTAGAAACAGCATGAAACATGGAAAGACGGAGAGTAACCTGCAGTCACATGAGAAACACCATTGGATATACACAACTGGAGTGGCAATTGAAAGGGGCTCATGCAGACACATTTTTCACATGTTTTTGTCCTATAGAATTCACAAATCTCTACTGGGCTCCCTGAAAAACTTTACCTGTCAGGTCAGAGTGGTCAGCTGGGTTTGATTAGGACACCAGTGAGCCCCAGTCTGGGTGAACCAAGGTCTGGGATGATTGGACTCAGCCCTACAGCAAGGGAAGTTAAGTCCCTATTAGTTAATGAAATGTGATTTCTTTTCTTACACCTAAAATAACCTGCCTCCAAGAGCCTGCCCAATAGACTGTCTCAGAAAGCAAATAGACCCAGCCACAAGTACCTTCAAAGCCCGGCTTTCATATATTGTCAAGACAGAATCAAATTGGTCCCTTTTATGTAACACATGAGTTAGGCTGACCTAGCCATTCATACACAGCAAAGCAATGGCTCATTGTGCTAGCTTTTTCTCTCTTTTCTGAAATGTTACAAAAAGAATCTAAATACTCAAGGGCTCCTACACCTCTTGATGAGAGTACTTAGCTCACATCAATGGTAATGGAACTTGAACCCAGGCATTTTAGGCAGAATGGATTTCTTTGTTGGGTACTTTTCCTCTTTTTCCCCCGGAGCTTGATTTCACACCGGCTATGTGTGCAAACCCATAATAAATCACTGGGAATGTAAAATACACTACACTTTTCCCCCAACTTGGCCCTGGTCATTTATCATTCTGTGGATTTCAAAAAGATGGTAGTGTTTTTATTGCAAAGGCACTGTCATTACAGAAACTAGAAAAGAAAGTATTGATCACAATTAGATCATATATTAGCAGCCCGTTGCCTGCACTGCCGAGGATTTCAACCTCCAGCATTCCCCCTCATGTTAAAATTCTGGACACCAATTTCTTTTATGTTAGAATAACTAGTATAAACCCATAAAATGTAACCTAAAAATGTAATTATAATTGCCATGCCAAAAGCAAGCCAGTCAATATCTTTGAGATTCTAATAGTTTCAAGCACTATTACCTTAACGGTCTCACATCACAGTGCTGATTAAAGAAACATTTTGTCTTTTTATCTGTATGGAATGGCCAGTGTAATCACTGAGGCATAGAAAGCTAAAATATTTATTAGTGAGTATACATCTTGGTTCAAGCAGTGAATGTCAATTTAGGTGTGGAGAGTTACAACACACTTCCTGGTTAGATTCATTTGCAGCTCTTTCTAATGCTTCAGGGGTGGTCATCCCGAGTCAAGAAGATTGTAGACTCTGCCCCTACACTGAACAGCCCCTCCTGCAGATTTCCCAGAGAAAAGGCTTTCTCAGCCTTCTCAGTTTTCAAACTGGCTTTCCTTAAGATGACAGTGACCATCATGAAGCCAATGTCAACTAACAGAAATAGGTTTGAAAGAGTCGCCCGGTAGACGTGACCCCAGCCTGACAGCCAGGTCTCCGTTCAACCCTTGCTGGCCAGCAAATCAAACACACAAGCAAAGCTCTTCTGTGACCCTTATTGCTTAAAATTTTTTAAAAGGTCATCTAAAACATATGAATCGAAGCCTATCATTTGCCCACAGAATAGCTAATCTATGACTAGTGTTTTGAAAGGGACCTTCATAACACTCTAGCTAACAGCCAAACTCAGAACCCAAAAGGTACCTGTGAAAGGGTTTCCTCAAGCTAGACAATTACTAATGTCTCTTTTGCCAAATCATGCAATATCATTATATAAGCTTGGACTCTAAGAAATGTTTTGAAATGAACAGCACATCCCTGATCGTCTCTCCAGGCACTGCGAAGGTATGTTCTTTCCAATTAGTTGAACAGGAATAAAATGTGGTAACCTGTCAGCGCAGACTCATCAGCACAGAGACAAAATGACATTCCTATCATGTGATGTGCATAATAAATTTCATGACTAAACTTTTCTGTTTGTTGTTTGCACAAGATGTGAAAGGGGAGGCCAAAAGATGGGAGATGGTCTAGGGACAGCTGCTTTATGACTTGGTTAAAAAAAAAAAAAAAGCCACTGCTCACCTCCCAATGGACAATTTAAGAAAAATAACCAGGTAGATTGGACTAGTTATCAATAAAAAGGATCTCCGGCCCAGACCTCTGCGCTTTGGGGAGGAGAAAGGAAAGAAGAGAGAGACAGAGAGGCTTAAAGGGAGGGAAAGGGGGTGATCCCGGCTCAAAAATTAAGCAAGAACACCAAGACTGTCATCGTGGTCAGTCAGACAAAGGGAAGAGGCAGTCTTGTGCTTCTGCAGCCTGCCCATGGGTTAACTGGCATCTCTAATACTTTTCACCTAGTCTGACTTGACAGATGCCTACCCGAGCTCCTGAGTGGAGACAGGCTGATGGGCCTTGGCCATACAGGGGGAAAATTTCTGATGCTTCGCACTTATGACATGATTGATTTTCTTTCAGCAACCCTTCACTTGGGGAAGTGGCGAGGGCTGGCTCACTGCGCCCCGGTGAGCCCTGACCCCCGACATGCGGCCGCTGTGAGGCTGGAAACCGATGACGGCAGAAACCTAAAAAATCAATAGGCCCTGTCAGTCAGGGGCCAGGCGGACGTCTTTTAAAAACCCAATCACGACACGGGTTTGCTGCCTGGTGAGGGTCTACCGCACACTTGAGAACACACTGACTTTCCTCTTTCCTTTATTAATTTATGTTCCTCTGCTTTATATTTTATTTTACCTCTTTCTGGTGGGAGGGGTGGCAATGCACAGAAAGGGGGGCAGACCAAGTGATAGAGTTGGGACTTCGTGATTTGAACGGGGAAATCTCCCTGGAAACTGTTTGAATAGTATGAAATAAATAGGCACCTTGCAGCTGCCAACATAAACAGTGACATCATTTTTTTTCTTTTTTTTTTCTTTTTTTTTTTACATTATCTGGAAAGAATTTAGATAGTCTAAAAACCCATGAGGGCAAAGCTGCTCAATAGACTTGATTAAGCAAAAACTATTGTTTAGTTCTTCTTTGGGGGCTTCTTGAAAGTGAAAGAATTGAACACACACACACACACACACACACACACACACACACACACACACACACATATTCTATAGTTCTGCACTGGGGAATAGGGAATATCAGAAGAAGAGACCAGTTTCAG
Source organism: Muscardinus avellanarius (assembly GCF_963383645.1). Taxonomy (NCBI): domain Eukaryota; kingdom Metazoa; phylum Chordata; class Mammalia; order Rodentia; family Gliridae; genus Muscardinus; species Muscardinus avellanarius. The sequence continues at coordinate 11,593,940 of NC_137793.1, forward strand.
TTTCCAGGCAGGGTCAGTGTAATATTCTCCATTCAGTATGGAAGGAAAAAAAAAAAATCAAATATGCATCCTTTCTTTTCGAAGACAGAGAATGTAAAAGATGGCATTTAGCTTCTTCAGGGTTGGGTGGTAAGGGGGAGGATAAATATCAACTATGACAAACCAAAAAGATAAGAGAAATACCATCAGCTGGAAAGCCTCAGCACTGAGGGGGAAAAAAAAAAAACCTTCACGTTCACACAAACAGAAGAAAAAAAAAGTGGAGACTATAGAGGGACAGAGAAGAATATTATCAGGGACTATTAAGATGCATTTTGTGATGAACTATGCGAAAGTATATTTCAGAAGGTCTGTGACATGCTTTTTCTTCTTTCCTTTCAGAGAAATATATGGGTATATTATATATCATCTTGAAATCCACCAAGGTAAGCATCATAGATTAAAAATAAAACAAATAAACAAAACTCTGTCCCTGAATTCCCAAACTAAGCCCAATTAAAGGTTTCTTTATGGCTGTAAACCTGACAAGCTGCAATTTCCCCCTGTTGCAGAGGGGGGTGTGTGTTTTAATGTAATATTAATGAGCCAGGATGGAGGGTCATAAAAAGTGATAGGTTTTTGCGATGGTAAATTATAAATCGGTATTGATTTTTCCCGGCACTAATGCAGCCAGCTTATTGTAAGACACTACAGGCAAAGTGCACTTTATCAGATTAGACTGGGGCCAGTATCAAATATACATGAGAATAAGGATGCATTTGTGAGTTAGACTAGACTTTTCTTTCCTAACAATGCATGGAATTCTTAAGAAAAAAGCAGAAAAGGAGACTGGAAAATTTAACTTTTTTTTTTTTTTTTTTTTTTTTTGGTCAAAGCAAAATTTCCAGTATTGTTATCCTGGGACAATTTGTTTCGAAATGAATAGAAGGCAGTCATAATATTAATTAAATAACAAATGGCTTTGGTTAAAAGCGGTTCTAAGGTTCTCTTATGAATGCAGGTTAGACCTGTGTCAATAACAAAAGGACCTGCTTCTGGCCCCTTGGCTGTGCGCCTACCTGGGGGGCAGCTCATTGTTCTGCCTCAGCCCACACTTCGCTGGGGTGGACCCTATGGGAGAGAAAGTGTTGTGCTTTCTAATAACTAAAGCGCCTCTCTCCATTGGTATTTTATAGCCAGAAGGACGTCAGAGACGCTTCAGTCAAGATATTTAGCCACGGAGAGAAAAAAACAAGGGCCAAAGGAGGAAGAAGAGGACATGACTGGACCCCGTTTCTTTTGAACAAAGACGTTCTTATTTGCCTCTTCTTCAAACCTGGGCTGCCTCCGACTCAGTTGACATCATCTCTGTGTCAATAGACAAGAAAGTTCTTACCCTGAACACGTGCTTGTCTTTTGTTCTTTGGAGAGACTTCTCTTCCAGCTTTGTTGGGAATGCTAGCAGCCCTGTTTCCAAACACTTCCCCACTTCTTCCTAATAGCTGCTGGCACGCTCTCTATCAAATTCTGCCACTTTCCTTCCCGCACAAGGATGGAGCCCTTCACCACGTGACTGGCCGCCAACCTTGCCCAGCTCACAGGCCGGGTCCTCAGCCAAGACTCCTCTGTCTGTCTCCTTGGCGGGGTGAGTGTGCGCAAACAACACTGCTTGCCCCCCAAATAGTCTTTTTTTTTAAGAAGTCGGGGGAGAACATGTGTTTATTGACAGTTCATTAACAAACATCAACCCCCCTGCAAGCTGTTTACCAAAGAAGTGTGAATATAAATAACTAACAAAGGGAGAAGGAGAGAAAATATCTCAGGGCAGTTCCCCTTTTAATACATTTTGAGTCTGTTTTCTTTGCTGCTGGAAAATGTGATGTTACCCAAGGTCTATCCAGGGAGAACTAAAACAATTGGTATTTGTGTCTTGCTATCTAGAACATTTAAATAAAATTCTGAAAAACCAGAGAATGGCATTCCTTGTCTTATTTTTTCCCCTTGATGCCTATATCAAGAGATGGAAACCATTTTTTTTTCAAAAAGAAAAATAAGCCAGTAAGTTCCATAATAATAAGGTTAAGGCTTTAATATTATTACTAATTACTAAAATATGAAGGATGTTCAAAAATGCAACCAAAGCTCATAAAAACCAGGCTCCGATCTCAAGGAGCGTAAAATCTAAGTTGGGAGTGGGTGAAATCAGCAAAGAATATGTACTATTCAATAAGGTGTTTCTTATTTGTTACATCAATGCTCAAAGCGGGCCATGCTGAATGAGGGTAGCTAACTATTTCCAAATGTTCAAAAACATTCTCTTTCACTCTAATATCCTTGCATCAAAACGACTCCAGCAATTACAGGAATGAGAGAAAATGTTTTGAGACAAGAACAAATCAGGTAAAACCTAATAAAGCCGAAGGAAATTACAAAAACAGAAGGTTGTCTTCATGGGAGTTTAATCTTTTCACTGGAAAGGGATTTTTATTATATGTCAAATCAACATTTTGAAGTTCTATCTTATAAAGTTAAGTAGGTAAAGCACACACTTTTACCTATTCCAATACATACAACTTTGTTAGCGATACCAAAATTCTCATCTACATTTTTCATAAAATCATGCAGCAGTCTCTCTGCTTTAGGGATAAAACTAATAAACAAATACATAAATTAGTGCATTTTAATTAAATGTTATCCCATGAAGTAATATTGTACACCACTGCCTCAAACAAGAGCAACTTTCTTACTTAAGATCCAGTATGATATTAAAACATTAAAACTCATTAAAAATTAATTTTAAAATACTTTATAAATGTTCAAGTCCTCTGAATTAGGTGTTTTTAAAGGTTTTATGTTGCTGTTGTATATATGATGTAATCTACAAAATTCTAGCAAAATAGCCTAAGAGGCTACAGTTACTTTGCAGAACTGCAAGAAAAGAATTTAAACAATTGCTATTATTTTTAATTTTTGGTTTTGTTTTGTTTTGTTTTTGAGATACTGGTGTTAAACCCAGGAGCATTCTACCTCCTAGCTACACCCCCAGCCCTATTATTTTATTCTTATTTTGAAACAGGGTCTCACTGAGTTGCAAAGGACCTCACTAAGTAGCTGAGGCTGTCCGTGAACAGAGATCCTCCTGTCTCAGTCTCCCTTATCCACACACTGCTGCTAGAATCTTATGGGGGGGGGGTCAAAGGTCCAGTAGAAGCAGAGAGCAATATGGGATTGAATAATGACCTCAAATAATGAGTGTAAGCATCTAAGACATTGGATTCGAGATCTTAAGGCTCCTGAGTACATCATTTTAATACTGCATGCAGAGTTTATTTGAGTGCCTACTATGTGCCTAAATTGAACTACACACACTGGATTTGTCAATTTATGTTTTGGGAAAGAGGATTTAAAATAAGTTGCAACAGCCTAGACAAAAATCGCAACTAATTGGAACTCTATAATAAACGTAGACAGGTTTTAGAGAACATGCCTAGAAATACCTTTACAAATTCTAGGTCAACTTGATGAGTGCCCCCAGACAAAGAGCTAATGAATATAAATTGTTTGACATTTATTAAATAAATATTCGCTGCCACCGTTGTGACTAATAATACTATTTGCACAGTAAGGCTCAATCAAAGGTGTGGGTTGACCAAAGCTTAAAAACCAGAGAAAGAAAGGGTGCACTTGGGTATACTTTGTATTCAAATTAACAATCGGGTATTGAGAGGCTATTGTGTGTCAGACACTGCTTTAGGCAGTAGGGGAGTAAAGATTAACAAGATTAGGCTAAGCTACTTGAGGGCTGTAACTTTCCCTTTTTACCGCTAGTCCTCCAGATCCTAACATATTGCCTGCTGCACTGGAGATTCGGGATAAATATTTGTTGAATAAATGAATTAATTACAAAACAAAAATCCCCATTGACAAGGCATTCACATTCTAATTCCTTTTTGCTGTTTTTATATTTTTCCATCACAAAGCCAGCTCACTCCTTTTGAAAGCATCTCCTTAGCTAAATGTAACCCAACTATATCCAGGAGCCCTTGAATTGGAGAATATAATCCCATTGCTATTTAAGAAAACCCGTATGTACGGTGGTATAAAAAAGGCCAAACTTCCATCCGGCATCCTGTGTATTAATCAGAGCTGCCCTGGAAGGGAATCCAACGTAACAAGTGGGTAGGATCTATTCAGTCCTCTAATGGGATCTTCTACTGGGGCAACGCCCAAGCAGGACCTTCTGTCCCTGGTACCCAGTCCACAGGCCACCCTTCATCCAGAAAGCCCCAAATATCCATCTCAGAGGCTCTCTCTGCAATATGTCCTTGCTCCACAGAGGCAACATGGCAGAGATCATGTCAGGAAAATCTCAGCTTTTCATTTCAATTGAATTACAGGGACAGCCAGAATGTGATAAAATAGTACAAGGATTCCTTTGGCGGCAAGTTTGGAAAAATCCCTTTCATTGGGCTGAAATTCTCAGTAACCTGAAGACATAAAACAAGAAAGAACAATGGATCCAAGAAGGCACACCAGAGCTCTGGGAGCATCTAAGTGTGTTTTGAAGAGACACACTCACTTGCCAAGTGCTCTTCCAACACGACTTACTATTTCCAACACAGCTCATTCACAACTCAACCTGAACTCCACCACATCCACTCAAGGAGGTGGGAGGCATCTTTTTCCCATATTGGTGGGATGTTCTCCAGAGTAGTATCGATTGCATGGTGATGGGAAACTGCATTATGAACCTGAACTAATTAGGCAGTAAGCTCAAAGACCACCTACCTTCAATAGTCTCTGAAGGTACATTTAATTATTGCATGGACGCAATGACACAGAGAAGAACGTGCCATTTAGGTCAATGTATCAAAGAATATTGACCCAAAGATGAAGACTCCCTACTAGCTCTAGTATCTTTGGATAAATCAAAGGGGATAAGAAGAAGATATTTCAATTTGGAAAGTAAAGGCTAACACATGGGTAGACATGGGGTAGGAAGAAAAGGAGGGGGTGATGAGCAGACCTGAGATTATATGTTCAGCCACAGCCTAGAATGAAGGGGGTCCAGGTCTAGGATAGGCTTTTTTTTTTTTTTTTAAATCTGAGAGCAGGTCAGTACTTTATCTGGGTAGAACCTAATCCTGCAATTTTGCATGTGTGTGACCAAATAAAGATTTGATGATAATAAGTAAGATTAAAATGCTGATGACTGTGGTAATATTTGATTTATTTAGCTAGGAGCTTGTTTCTGCTGAATCTCATATGCCTCCAAATCATAACTCAAATCCCAAAAGAAGAGGTAAAAACATCTCCAAATTCAGCTCATTGCTTTAGTTAAGGCCACTACCAGAACCGAGCATAGTGGTTCATGCCTGTGATCCCAGTATAGGGAAGGCTTAGATGGTTTCAAGCCAGCCTCAGCAACTTAGCAAGAACCGCGGCAATTTAGGAAGACCTTGTTTCAAAGTAAAATGCTTAAAAGGGGGATAAGGGTATATCTCAAAGGTAGAATGTCCCTGGGTTCAATCCCCAATACACACACACACACACACACACACACACACACACACACACAGCAAACAAAAAAATATTAACTAAAAACCCTACTAATGGTAATATACCAATGATAGCCCAAACCATAAATATTAATTTTTTCACCTGATTTGAAACCTAAGTTTTATTCTCTCAGTTTCTCAAGACTATGGTCTGATGACCTGACTTTATGCTCCAATTTCTTTTGTGTGTGTGGATACTTGACCTTTTTCTCAGGCTACTTTACTTAGTATATAACTACCACTATCACTCCTTGAGGGCAAATAAAGTAGCATCAATAACATATTTAGGACGACGTTAGCGAGACAAGAACATCAGCATTAAATAACACGAAAACAAAGTGAGAAGCTGTCTCTTTTTTGATTGTTTCTTAGTCATTGTTATTTATTGTCTCTGGTGCTAATGCTCCTTGGACATTTAGCACTAGCCAGCCTCTGTGTTTAGCAGAATGGAGGCAGGCTATGTCATCCAGCTACAATGTGACAACTAGGCTTTCTTTTTGGTTGCATCTATGTTAAGGTTACCCTCCATTTACAGCAGGCGAGGCCAAACTCTTTCTGCACTATAAAATCTCCTATTCAAATAAATTCAAGTTTAAAGAGTAAGATGACACAAACACATTTGTTTTTTGTTGTTGTTGTTGTTGTTGTTTTGTTTTGTTTTGTTTTGTTTTGTTTGGGTTTTTTTTGCAGGTCTAGGGATGGAGCCCAGAGGCATCTGACCTCCGAGCTACACCCCCTGCCCTATTTTTTATTCTTTATTTTGAAACCGGGTCTCACTGAGTTGCAGAGGGCCTCACTAAGTAGCTGAGGCTGTCCGCGAACTGCGATCCTCTAGTCTCAGCCTCCCGAATGCTGGGATTACCAGCGTGCGCCACCATGCCCGGCCTCATTTGTTTTTGAAAATGGTACAGGTGATGCAAAAATGAGGTAAGAGTCGTGGAAGTGGCATAAAAATGATATTTGTTAGGAAACTGTGCATCCAAGAGAGAATCCTGGGCTGGGAAACAGAGAGCCTAGGTTCCAGTGGTAGTTTTTTCTCTAACCAGCTTTGTGACCACGTGGAAGTCACTGGACATCACACACTTTGACCATAAAGTGACAGAGTTAGATGGATATTCGCAACCCAGCCGTGGGGTCTTTCAGAAAATGCCAATACCTAGGCTCTAAATCAGGCCAATTTTTTCAGAGTCTCTGTGGGCAGGGACTAGACATCAGAATTTGTTTGAAAGTTTCCCAGGAAATTCTAATGTAAAGCTAAGACCCAGAAATCCTGAAAGAATTGACCCCTGAGATCTCCCAAACCTTGATATTTCACTACAAATACATAAATAAGAAATGTAAGTGTGCTTATTCCCTACTTTTACTTATTTATTTTTGCTTATGTTATTCCCTCTTTTTTCTTCCAAAGCCCTAAGTCCATATATTCTTTTTGAATTTTGTGGATGGAATAGATCCCAAATCACCATTATCCACAAAAGCCATTAATGTGCTGGGTTTCCACTCCTCGGATCAGTAATGAAGCCACTAAGAGCAGGAAGCATTGGCGTCTAAAGTCGGGAGGACATGGAGAGACAGTCCAGCTCAGTAACTCCTGGTCCAGCAGCTGGGAAGGGGGAGAACAGGACTGAGGGTTACCTAACTTGTGCACCTCTGAGTCCCATGAAACGCAGCCCCTGAATCCAGGAGCAGGAGGGACTCTGCCTCCAGCTCCCCGAGATGCGCACACAGCCAAGGCCCAGAGCATTAGCCGAAGGGCTGCTGTTCCCCCCGTACCACTTAAGCCCCTCCATCAATAACCACTTACCCCAGGAGTGGCGCAGAAGCAAAGCCATTCCGAGCAGCCTGGCTCTTCCGTCCAGCAGGGCTCTCAGGTCAGGGGGCAATGGCAATGGTGTGATAAATGCGGACCGGCAAGCCAGCCTGTCTCTCTGAGCCCCTGTCTCCTTCCCCAGATTAATTAAGAAATACTGTGTTTCCCATCCCTTCCTCTCCAGTGCTCCTTTTCATCTCTTCTTCCCTTGGCTTGCAGTATTTGGTATGGGGTCGCTCTCTACGTCCCGGGGTGCCGGGTAGCAGTGTTAAGGGTGATATATCTTGGATAAAACTAGGAACAGGTATAACTCCAGGACTAGATTTTTTTCTAATTAGAAAGTCACTTCTATCTTCTTCCCTAGGTCTCCCAGGCTGAGTCCCCTGCAGGGAACTCAAACTCAAATACCTACAGGACAGCAAAGACGGGTTGCACCCCCATCTAAAGAGAGCAGCTCCAGTCGGTAACAGCTGGTTGCCTGGCAGGACTGTGAGCCCGTGATGATGCCTTTCCCAGTTCCAGAAGAAAAGTCAGTTGTATAGATTTGCATGTGAAATCTGATTTTATTATATGTTGGCACCTAATTTCAAATTGCAAAGAATATTTAATAGACCGAACCTAAATTCAAGCTTAAGGACAGAATTAAGTCGGAGAGCTAGCCACTTGGTGACTTTCCTAAGTTGAGAGTCTGGGAAGCAGGGAGGAAATTCCTCACAAGTTAATCTCTCCAGTCCACTGTGTTTTCCAGATTATATCATCCTTGCCTAACCTGGCTTAGCAATCCGATCACTCACCATTCAAGTCGTAATGATTATTAGTACTATTTCTATGACTTTTCCTGTGTACTTCTGCCAAACACCCCTATGCATAAGATACTATCATGGCCCTCGTTTCACAAGGAATCTGAGGATAGAGAGACTCAACTCCTTGACTAGGAAAAGGTTAGAGCCAAATTTAGAAGACAGTGTAATTCTAGCATCCACATTGTTAACCTGGTATTTGCAGTGGAGCTTCCCAGCCTAGAATTAAGGGCAAGATTTATTGGTGTAATAGGGAAGACCGTGTAGACACCTTATCTCAAAAATGCAGGCTTTCCATGTGTCAATCATGTGCCCTGTGGTGACCTCCTGCACTTTTCTAAGCCTCAGTCTCCTCATCTGTATAATGGAAAGAGCATTAGTATGTCTACTTTGCTTATGGGTGGACATCTTGCAAGACAACTCACATGGAGGCTTAGCATAGTGCCTAGGGTACAATGAACACTGGATAAAGGTGGATTAGTATCGATATTATTTTGCTATCTTTACTATGAGTCATCACGCCTTGTGTTCAGCCCTCTACCCTAAAGCCACAGAATCCTAATACTCTCTTGAGCTTTAAGAACACTTTTAATTTTTCAAAGCCTTTTAGCATCCATTATTTCATTTGGTCTTCCCAACAATCTAATGCGGAAGGCAGGGCGGGGGTTACATCATTCTACAGATGAGAGAATAAAGGCACAGAGAGGCTCAGCCGACTCGCAAAGCCGCCCAGGAAGACACGGGCTCCATAGCCCTGGTCTTTCTTCTTGTTACTAGAATTACAAAGACGGAAGCCCACTCAACACGGAAACATGATATAACTCGCCAGGGAGGTAAATGCGAATAACTGCCCAGGAAAAAGATCTAAATAAGAACCCTTCTGAAGAAACACAAATGAGCTGGAACTAACATCCTGGAGATTACATGGGCAAAGACATATAAAGAGAAAACTGCTAGAAGCAATTCCTAGCATGACTAGGATCTGGGATGGTAAAGTGTCAAGAACTTCCAGGAGGACAGTCAGGCTTCGGGCTCCCTCTAGGCATGCCCCAGACTCCCTAGGGTTGGGAATGGTGTTCTGTGGCCAGGTGGAACACGTGTCACATCATGGACAACTGAATCATTAAATACTGTATTTCTAGCACCTAGGACATTATCCAACTCATTGCAGGTGCTCGTACTAGGTGAAACGGATGAACGAGTGAATAAATGGATAAATATTTAGGTTCACAAAGACAGAAAAGGCTGTGAGCCTATTGGCCGTGACTCTGGTCCATTCTGGTAGACTTCTGTTATTTTTTTCTCCCCCAAGCCCTCCATATCGTCTCGGCAATTGTATTAGTTCTTTCAAGAACTTCTCCTGTCCCATTCTTCACGGTCTTAGCGGAACTGATGCTAAGACTTGCCCTAGACACTGCATCTTGAGAACAGGGATATGGGGAAGGATACGTAGGACCCTACCTCCAGCTGGCAGCATCCTAGGACACTAGTCAGTGCCTAGGATTCCCAGGGCTGGCTTACACCCGCATCTCCAGCATCTAACTACCCAACTCTTCTTCCCACTTTTAGACCCACCCAATCTGTCACCAATAAACCCCATTCTCTTCCCTTAAGTCATAGAGTGAGCTTCAATTTCTCATCACCAGAGGACCGCCTGATACACGGAGTCCCCTATCATTGCAGAGAGGAGCTCAATGGATAAGGTGCTATTATATCTGCTGATACAATCCCAAGAGGCTTTAAATAGACCCCATTGTTCTCCTGAGCCAGCCTCCCAGAACATATCAGTAATAACACGCAGAAGAGTTCACAGGCTGTTGGGGTTGTCCCTAGCTGATTCAAGGAGGGATGCCTGCTTTAAATGTTTCACTCCAGCGGGGTGTGGTGGCACATGCCTATAATCCCAGTACTTGGGAGGCTGAGACAAGAGGATCACAGGTTCAAGGCCAGTCTCAGCAATTTACCAAAACCCTCTGCAACTGAGGGAGACCCTGTTCCAAAATAAAAAATTAAATGTGGCTGGGGGTGTGAGTTGGAGATAGAATGCCCCTAGGCCCAAACCCCAGTACAAATAAATAGGTACATTTAAAAAAAACAAGTATTTTGCTCCATTTCTCTCCTTGTGCAAAATCTAGCCAATGAGATAACACAGAACAAAGGATTAAAACAAGTTCTGAGTCTTCAAAGGCTATATTCCCTCTGCCTCCCGTGGCCCCTGCATCTCCGGTTGCACCAGCGCCTGCGCAGTCTCAGCAGAAAGTTCTCTCTGGGTTGCCTCTGGCAGCCACTGGCCTTGGCCAACACAGGCCCAGACCCTTGCTTTACCCCAGGGGAAGATGACTGGAGTGTCCAGGGACCCACCAGGAGACCTGTGTTGACTCCTTGGCTCTCTGATACCCGGTAAATCCTCCTACCCACCTGTGCGGCTTAACTGAGCCACTTACTTCAGTACACAGCAGTTGTGCAACTCTAGTTTGCATCTCTCCTGTTTTGGCCAGAAGCAGAAAGGCACAAAGTGAGGAAGAGGGGCTTTCTGCAAGCCTCCCCCTCCACTTCCAGGTCAGAGAGCGGGCCTCTTGGTTTTAATGAAATGCGCGATGGGGCCTGAATGCAGGCTGCTGGGGAGCTGTTCCTGTGTCAAACGATGGGCAATTTCTTGTCAGACACAAACCTCTTCACGTCAAATGATGAATACAAATGGCCTTGAGGCTCTTGGAAAACCTCAGACAAGTGCTTAGTCACAGTGATCACTGTAATCCACCACCAATTAAAACCAAATGCGGGCACCCCTGTGATGGAGCCAGACAGGGACCTGGAGCGAAGCTGCGGCCTGTCTCACTGAAGCCTTTCTCCCTCTGAGTGCTGCTCCAACACCAGCTTGTGGTCCTGAGAGCCGAGCGGAGCAGCTGTGCACATCCAGAACAGAGATGGGCGGCCACTGTTTGCAAACCTCCATCACCGCCTGCTCTTTCTCGAGCTGACAGAAGGGTCTGTAAGAGGTCAAGCGCCGATCACGGCCTTCACTCACGTGTTTGTTCATTCAAGACGTATTAATTTATAATAACAGCATTTGAGACATGCCATAACGCACACCCTCCATGATTCAGACAGTACCCGTAGTCCTGCTAAGGGCTGTCAGGTCCATTGTTTGTATGCAAAGTTCAGGATGGCACAGGCTTCAGGAGCTTACTATCTCATTGATTGGGGGATATAAGGCATGGGAAAACAATGAAGATACAAGGTAGAAATGAAGAGCGATAGGAGAAGGGCAAGCCAGAAACATCTGGACTTCAAGGAACCCGTTGGAGAGGGCAGTAAAGAGACAGATCAGGCAGCGTCAAGGAAGCCGCGGAAAATGGACCTCTATGGGACCGGATGGGAAGGACCCTCAACATGGGGAGAGATGTTGGAGGTGCAAGTGGAAAAATGGCACCATGACCCCATGAAGGCCTTCTTCTGCTATGTGGTACACATGGTGGGTCACCCTAGGGCCTCCTAGCAGGAAGGTTTGGGGACAACGCTCAGCAACCAGGTGTGGTAAAGAAAGTGGACACTCCTTTGTTGGAGAGAGGCGTACCAGAGGAGGCACGTGAAGAGCTTCCCTGGCTGCGGTGTAGAGGAACAGACCGGAGGGAGGGAGCTCCGTTAGAAGGTGACTGCTTTAAGACGGGCCTGAACTAAGGCTGAGACACCAGGGGTAGCAACTGTAGTGTCACCAGTACTGTCTACTAGATACTAGGTGCACTGGAACCACCTGGAAGATGAGCTCTGGGCTTGACTCTGAGAAGCAATGCAATTCTCCACACAAACCTGGGCTCCACGTCTAGCCCCGGTTCAAATGGAAGCTTCAAGGAAGCCCCTAACCTCCCCGGACCTTGATCTCATCGATGGCCGGCCACGGTGACTCTGAACGGGAATGATTATTAGGATGAGCAGGAAGAAATGCGCTTCCGTATTTTTGTAAGAACTATAAAAAATACAGACTAACAGAATCTTGTTGCTTCATATCATAGTCCTTCGAAGCCCTTTATTTTCCTAGTTTCTATGTCAGAGGTGATCTCGCTGTGGATGGGGACTAATCTCAATTAAATCCATCACTCTCCATTTTCCTCGGTACTGATAAGCCAGCTGATCAATTGATCGCAAGAGCCAGCGAGGTGCATAAGAACTCCACAAAAGAATCCCGACACTGAGCCTTAGAATCTGCTGAATATCAATGCCCCTTCGCTGCAGAAACACTAACGGACATTGTGGGCAGGAGAAGAGGTTGTTTTTGTTTTGTTTAGTTTTTGCAGGTCTAGGATGGAACCCAGGGGGATTCAGCCTCCGAGCTACACCCCCTGCCCTATTTTTTATTCTTTATTTTAAAACCAGGTCTCACTGAGTTGCAGAGGGCCTCACTAAGTAGCTGAGACTGTCCGCGAACCGTGATCCTCCGGTCCCGGCCTCCCAAATGCTGGGACTACAAGCATGCGCCACCACGCCCGGCCGAGGAGGTTGTAATCCTTACTCTATTTGATAGCTACGTCTGTGATCTTGGGCAACTTACTACGGAACGTTGATTTCTCCATCTGTAAAACTGGATTAAATAATCTCAATCCCAAGCACTCATGAGAATATTAAATAAATATGCTCCACAAGGGTACACTGTCTGGCACACAGTAAGCATTTGATAAATGGTGGCTATTATTCATTGTTATTTTTATTATTGATGACATCAAAGAACATTGTTTCATTAATTTCAGACAATATTTTGCATATCCACTCCAGCGTAACAGATGGTTGCTTAAAAATATCTGAACTGCTTAAAAATATGACTTTAGACATTCCATTGAAGAAGCAAAGTCACTGGTTTAGTTTTTAAATTAAAAAAAATCTCATATTTTACACAAGAGATGCTTATGTAGAGATAGTCTTTTTAAAAAATACTACATGTTTTGCCACTAATTTTTGACAAAATGTTTTTCAAGAAAAGAGAAACACACACACACACACACACACACACACACACACACACACACGTTTCTGGTGTCAAGAGAATATATCAAGCCTGAGAGGTTAACCCTGCCAAAGGATGACACTGTGTATTTGGCAGACTTAAAGATGTTTGTCATCTCAAAAGTATTTATGCAAAAGCAGAAAATAAACTACTCAATAGTGTGCGGTTACTTTAGGTGATTAAGGCAAGTCATTAGGTTTGAGTTAAAATGTTCTTGGAGGACACGCACCGTTCTCCAACCTAGCTAGCTTCCTCTTTCTGCATAGCGAATACAAATGCAATTGCATTTGCTGTATCTGTGTTACCTGTGGAGTTTTGGCATTTGCAGAAAGCAAGGTTTGAAATATTCCTCCTTGCCTGCCTAATCTACTTTTCTCTAGTGTTTTTGAAACTGTGTGTGTGTGTGTGTGTGTGTGTGTGTGTGTGTGTGTGTTACTGGGGATTGAACCCAGAGGCATTCTACCTCCAAGCTATACCCCCAGCCCTAAATTTTATTTTTTTTTATTTTGAAACAGGGTCTCACAGTTTCAGAGTGCCTCACTAAGTAGCTGAGGCTAGCTGGAAACCTATGATCCTCCTGTCTCAATCTCCCAAGTATTAGGCTAGCTGCAAACCAATAATCCTCCTGTCCCAATCTCCCAAGTATTACCATTATAAGTGTGTGCCACTATGCCTGGCACAACACTGTGTGTGTGTGTGTGTGTGTGTTACTGGGGATGGACTTTCTACCTCTGGGCTAGATTCCCAGACCTATATTTTTATTTGGAAACAGGGTCTCACTAAGTTGCTGAGAGCCTCACTAAGTAGCTAAGGCTGGCTTTGAACCTGCACGATCCTCCTGTCCTAGCCTCCCAAGTACTGGGATTACAAGCGTGCACCACCACGTCCGGCTTCCAACACTCTTTTAATTAAAAGCATTTGCTAGTTGTAAGATATTCAGCAACTCACCAACTTCCCAAGTCACAGTTTCCTTTTCTATTGAAAAGTTGAGGTGGGGGTAGGCAGAGGAGGAATATAATATGGCTCAGCACATAGGCTAAGAGAATGGGTCTGAGAATTTTTTATTTTTAATGGTAAAACCATTTAAGGGGGACAAGGGGGGTGGCAGAGGTTTAAACCCATGAAGCAATCGCTTATTCAACTAAGACTTTTCTCAATGTTTTCCTTGCAGAACTCTAAATAAATCCTTGTAAGACCAGAAAAGGTACCCCTTTGACCTAAATTCAAGTCACTGTGCTGTGTTCGTGTAGAAATGAAGGCCCAAAATGCTCCCAATGGCTTTCGCTAATGATTTTTTCATCAGAATTAAAGAAATGTATGCCCTTTTGAAAGTATTTATGAATGTGTATCTTGTGAAGTTATAAATACATTGAGATCCATTTCTCTTCCCTTCTTATAAAGACGTTGATGTGTTTCTTCTGACATGCCTCATGTACTCAGTCAATCACAAGCCTTTCTTAATGGAAACCACATGTCTGCCCAGAACTATGTAATTATAATGCTAGGATTCTTGGCACTGCCAGGAAAGGGGGGCATTGTCAAACCAATTAAAGTTTATTTACTTACATACCATTTCTGGATCAGAATGTTCTTTCTTTTATGCTGATGCTGAGAAAATATATATCTCATCAAGTTGTTGTAATTGTTGTTGTTTTTTTAATCTGGAGAGATTTATGTTTCTTACCAATTATATTCCTGGTTTTTGGTTCCTTTACATGTAACTAAAAATTTCTTTTAAAAAGACATCCGGGAATAGCATCAGGAGATGTTCTGTAAATAAGACTTTGCACATTTCACACCAAAATTATTGTGCTTGTCTATTTTGCTGCTGAAATGTAACTTTATAGGATTTATCTCCACTAAGGAGTATATGAAGAGCCCTGCTGTTTCCTTTAGACTTGTTAGGGATGGACTGTGACCTACAAGGATGTCTCTGCTTGGTATCTGGCTCAGCTACTAAATCGATAGATTACCAGGGGAAAAAAGTTTCTGAAAGTCTCAGTGTTCTTCAACTGAAAAGAAAGATAAAAATTCTACTCACAGGCATAGCATTGGTAATGGGAAATACCACAGTTAGGGGGAAAACCATGGGACACATATTCAAAGGCACATACCAAATAGCCAAATAATGGCAAGTCCTTGAGCCACTCTGAGCCTTCTATCTTGCCTGTAACGTTTAATGAATACTATTCATCCTATGAGCTCAAAGGATAGCTCTGAATTTAAAAGGAAATGAGGGAATAGCACCTCAAAATGTGTAAAGCCGCTCCCACTGCCACTGTTTTTGACTAGACCCAGTTTTAAAGCCTACATTGAGAACCACCGTCACTAACCAGTCAAAATAAAGCCTAAAACAAACTTGAGTTTTAGATCCTGGTCAGAATCAACAGACTGAAAGATTAAACAAAGTAGACTGCAGCTCTCAAATTCTAGTCCAAATACATCGTAAAAGACAGTCAAAAGGTAAGCTTGAACTAGGGAAACAGGGAGTCTGCTGAAAAGAAGTGCGGATCCTATGACCGTTTCCCGTCTCTTTTATCATGGAAGAGAAGTGACCTCAGTTTGTCATCAAGGCAGATGGGAAGTTGGGATGAATCATCTCTGATCTCTTCTTTCATTCTTACGTTCGTTCCCACTCTTTAGCCAAATTCTCTGTCCCGTAGGATGAAGCGAGAGAACGGCATTAGGAAAACAACTCAAACTCTTCGCGGACGGGTTCATCCGGCCCCACTGCCCGCAGGCAGGCGTGCCCCAGAACAGGAACTCCACAGCTCCAGCTCCAAAGCGCCCACCACGTGAAGCGACTCTAGGGCTCCACTTGAGTTTCCCCACCGAGGAAAGACAAATGGGAAACTCCAACATGATCAGACTACAGTGCGATCCAGTCTTCCACACGTACAACGACGAGCAAGCTGATTTGCGATATCGTTTAGTTATTGTGAAGAGGTGAGGCCAGCGTTAGAATCTTTAAACTCTTGGTCTTGGAGTCAAAGGAGCTTTGAACTTGCAAAATCCATCACACAAACACACACAAAAAATCTGATCGTACCTTGTTATAGGGAACTGTGGGAATGTAATCACAGGCCGCAGTCACACAACCCAGGGGACAGTCCTGACATCAGAGGCTGCTGTACTATGGACACTTTGCTACACCACTGCACCACTTTACAGTCCTTTTGACTAAACTACTACATTTCTTGGAGCTGTGTGTCTACGGTTTTGTCTGACTTTAACATTTATGATCATATTAGCTTGATGCCTAATAACAAGAATGACTGATCTTGCGTTACTTTTTTTACATTTCACTATTTGAATGGTTATTTTTAATCAGAATTTCATTTCTACCTTCAAATCCCAAACATACCGTTACATTCAGAGACCCAGTAGGGGGGAAAAACCCACAGTTTTGCTCAAATTAATAAGGTAGAAAATTCACGGATGACTTTCTTTCATTAAGACGCCTTCATTCCAGTCCGTGCTCCATAATAAGATTCCCCTAGTTCATTTTGATTTTTGAAAATTCAAATTAATAATGCAGAAAATTCAGGGTTGGTTTTTCCCATCATGCAAAAATTGTTAACTTAGAAAGTATGTTCGTTCTTCTGGTTCCCTTGGACTTTTGAGGAGTTCATTCTGGATGAAGCGTCTCAGAACAGATCGACAACCTGCGAGGCAGGCATCAGTCACCAGTGATATGTGCAGAGAACGCAGGGCCCTCTGCTGGGTGACTAGCCACCCAGTAACAGAAGCCGGGCTCTTGCAGTGGGCACCACTTGGCTTTCTCACCTAAGGCATCCACTTAAATCCTGGCCAACGTTCAGGAAAACGCAGCTTCTGTTCTCAGAGATCATCTCTTCCTCAATGGGAGGACTTGGGGAACCAGAGCAAGTGGTATGCAGTTGGAGATAGGGTAGGCCAAATCCTGCCCCAGGGACCACACTTTCACTTTTCTACTTTCCCTAAATATTGTATGGTGCTTACTAAGGCCACCAAAGAATTTCAAACTAAGTATTACTGGTATCTTCCTGGAGTGATTTTTTATCTAGTAGGAGACAGTGGCTCAGGGTGGGGCCAACAGTGAAGGGGAAAGTTGTAGGCGGAGAATCTGATCTGTGCTCATGGGAACACTCCTTATGTTCAACTTACCACTGCTGGGCAAGTGGTAGTGGCCATCTGAGTATCCCAAGACTCTGAGGCTACAGTCCCCAAGCAACCCCTGAGTCCCAGTCTAGGGCGCTGGACCATCATCCAGTAGAAGGAAGCTTTTGACGCCCCCAAATGTACCATCAAAAGAAGAGCCCAGAAGAAGGCATCAGAAGGAGAGGGGGTCTGAGTCCAGCATCTGCCATTTGTTACGCTCTGCGAGCTCACCACCATTTCTTAACCTCTCTGGCCTTCTTGCAGGGTTCTTGTGAGGATTAATGGGCAGCTAAAGAACCCAGCAGCCTGCCTGGCATGGGACAACTGAATGAGAAAGTCTTCACTCCCCTTCCTTCTTCACATCATAGTGCATTCTGTCCGACTCCACCTATGGGTACAGCAGCCCTTGCCTGAAAAAATGACCTAAAAAAAAATGATCTCATCTTAAGTCAGAGGCACGCAATGCAATTTTATTGCATGATGCACAGAGCATTACCCCCACCCCCATTCAAATAACGTGTGAGTAAAACCTCCTGGTTTCCAAGGGTCTGATAATGGTTCAAGTACCGCAACCAAAAAATTTCAATTCCTCCTTCCTGAGGATCTCAACCCTGCTTCTGGAAGTCTGGCCTCCAGCCTCACAGAATATAAATGACTCTAACAGATTCTGGGCCCCAAATCCAACTTTAATTTGCTGGTGATCTCATGGCTTTCAGGAGTATTACACAGGACTTATCTGGAATTCACTCTTTCCTCCGCCCTTTCTTTTATTGGCTAAATCTGATGATCATGCTGATTTCTTGGATCTTTTTTTCTAGATAGGAATTTTTTCTGGAAGTACTTAGTATTGTTTTAATCAGCTCAAGAAGTAGGTCCAAGATTTTATAAATAACTTGTGAGCATATAATTTCTTAATATTCTTCCTTGGTAAATTAGTGATGGTTTTGCTGCAGTCTCTCCTAATTTTTATGAAATCGTTTAATTAACTCTCGCCCTGTAGGTTAACCACAAAGATTGTTGTCAAGAGCTGGGATTTGGAAAGTTGTGATTCCTGCCTTTCACCCAGAAAGGAAAGAGGATGTGATTTTACTTTCTCCAAAACCGGATTTTGAAAGTGACTAAACCAGAAGAGGTGGTACATGCTTTCAATCCCAGTCCCTGGGAGGCTGAGATCCTGAGAGGAGGATCGCAGGTTCATGGCCGGCCTCAGCAACTTATCAAGACCCTGTTTCAAAATGAAAAATTAAATGG
Source organism: Muscardinus avellanarius (assembly GCF_963383645.1). Lineage (NCBI taxonomy): Eukaryota > Metazoa > Chordata > Mammalia > Rodentia > Gliridae > Muscardinus > Muscardinus avellanarius. The sequence continues at coordinate 11,612,477 of NC_137793.1, forward strand.
TACCAAGTAAAGCAGGAGTTAAAGGCAGAAATAAAGTTTTGATTTAAAATGGTCATGCAAGCCGGGCGTGGTGGCGCACGCTTGTAATCCCTGTGCTTGGGAGGTGGAGACAGGAAGATCACGCAGGTTCAAAGCCAGCTGCGCTGGCTTAAGAGACCCTGTTTCCAAATGAAAAAAAAAAAAAGTATAAAATAGGTCTGGGAGCGTAGCCCGGAGACAGAAGGGCTTCCAGGAACCCCAGTACTACCAAAAAAAAAAAAAAAAAAAAAAAATGGTCATGCAAATGGTAAAATGTAAATGTCCTTAAAAAACTTCATATTTAGTAAAAGCCCACTTAAGTAGTCTTACAGGAACTAAAGACCTTTACCAGTTATTACTCTTTTTCTAGTTTATGTGCAACAAATGCAAAGTATTAGGATACTCAGGGCCATTGCTAACAAACGTGGGCTTACATCTCACTTACCTAAATATTTAAAACAAACATGCTTTCAATGAAATACATTATTCATCATGTTCTGACAAATATTCCTTCCTAGCAACCTAGAAGGCCAAATTTGGTTTCTGAAATCTTGGACTCTTCCAAGTTCCAGTCAAGAATTTGATGGTCCAGGGATACCAGTGCCTACTGTTCCCCTCCCCTCTCCTTCCACCTCTATTGCCGCTCTCAAGGGGCTGCCATCTCAGGTGTGGATGCACCCTCCCTCACATCCAAGTGCCCTTCCTCATCTGCTAAAAACAGTCCTTTGTCCACCCCTCAAGACTAGGAGTATACACATTAGGACATTCCCCCTGGAAGAGGCAGAACCAGGCTTTGAAGTGGTGTTGGGACCTTTGAGATAATGAATTCCCAGGTCCCAAGATTTGTGAGCGTGATCTAGAGAAATGAGAAGTAGTCCCAAGAGGCTTCATGGACGTCTTGCCCCATAAAAAGGGGGAAGGCTGGTGGAGAGCCAAATGGGGTCTCTTTCCAGGGCAGAGTTCACACAGAGGAACTTCTTAGCTGGGTCTACAAACTGGCACTGGACATTCAGCCCAATTCTGAACAAACACTTGACAATCTATATAATTCATACTAAGTATTTCATGGTTTCCACTTCTCCATTGTGGAGTCACATACCTAGAGTCTCTCATCCCCCATGTGTTCCTCAATGCCCCCAAATCCACGTTCCCCTCTCACTGCAGATCAGCTGCTATGAATTCACTAGTAATGCCCATTTGGCCAAATCCAGTTGGCCCTCTCTAGTCAATTTTAGACTAACGACTCCTTCCAGCTACCATTTTTTATGGATTCCCGTTGTCAACTTCTCTCCCCATGTTCAAATTCATGCCCCAAACTGAAACAAGAGTACTTAAATTAACAAATGAAGTGCAGGCTAACACCTCTGTTCTCTGGCAAAATCCCTCCAGCAGATCCTCGTAGCCCAGGAAGAGCTAGCTCCCAAAGAGGCAAGCGTGAGATCTGCACCCTCTCTGCAGCACCGCCCGCTCTCCCTCCTCACCCAGCGCTCCTCCGTCACCTTCTGCATTCAGGGGGTATTTGCTGAATGCCCACCAAGGGCTACCCCCCGGGAAGCGTCGTCTACCTGCACAGACGCTATCCCTTGGCTGTACGTGGCTCTGCCCTTCCCACCTCTCCTTCCCCTACCACCTCTGCACACCCACAGTGTCATTTAAACACCACTGTCTCCTCCAGGAAGTCTCTGCCAACTCATTTCCCATCACTTAGGACAGCCATTCCCTTCTTCCTTGCTCCCAAAATACCCCCCTTACTTCAATATCATTGCACTCTGCACATTAAATTTTAATTCAGACCTCCTTTTCTAAATCCTGAGTTTCCTCTGACCAGCATTATCTATGTCGCAGAGCCAAAAATCCACTGTGTGCTTGTAAAATGAACTGAACTTAACCCATGGTGGTTTCTGCTCAAATGCAGCTCCCTGAGCTGGCCCTCTCCATCCCCCATCTAAAACAGCACCTCCCTCAAGCTGTAGCCCCTGACCCTGCTTTGTTTTTCTTTCAAACATTTAACTACTTGACACTGTATTATATATTTATTTCTTCTCCCCACCTAGGGGTGGGAAGTCCAAAAGGCGAGGGACTGTATGTGTATATTACTGACTGGCGGATCCCACGACATCTAGAATAGGCAGGCATTCAACAAATAATGTTCGACAAAATTATGTCATTTGTAGGAACATGGACAGAACTAGAAAATGTGATGCTAAATGGGACCCGTCAGTGTCAGAAAGTCAAGGGTCATATGATTTCTCTCACATATGGCAGCCAGAGGGAGGGAAACACAGGAAAGAAAAAGGACGTTAGATGAATGAGAGGAGAAGTATCAGGGGAACAGTGGGAAGGGGATGGGGAAGGAGGCGAGGAGGAGAAACCGGAGGACTGAGAAAGGAAGCAGACTAAGAATGCTACGTCCATAGATGAAGGTATCGTTATCAATCTTGCAAACATGTAGGGAGTGGGATCCAGAAGGAAATAGAGCGAGTGCCGAGCGCACAGACGTCTGCATCACTTAGAACCTCGCTATGATGTATAATCACACCACCCCAATAAAAGTCCATGAAAAATAAATAACATGCAATAACAAATGTACTGATCATATCTGAACTATTTCAGTCTCTTCAAACTTCAATTATTTTCTATCACCTTGCCAACCCACGTACCACCCCACTGGCATTTACTTTATAATTTTTCTTTAAATTGACTCACTAGTGGTGGCGCACGCTCGTAATCCCAGCATTTGGGAGGCTGAGACCGGAGGATCGTGGTTCGCGGCCAGCCTCAGCTACTTAGTGAGAACATCTGCAACTCAGTGAGACCCTGTTTCAAAATAAAGAATAAAAAACGGGGCAGGGAGTGCCGGGCGTGGTGGTGCATGCTTGTAATCCCCGCGCCTCGGGAGGAGGAGACAGGAGGATCGTGCTGGTTAAGAGCCAACCTTGCTGGCTTAAGAGACCCTGTTTCCAAATTTAAAAAAATATGTGTGTGTGTGTGTGTGTGTGTGTGTGTGTACACACACACACACACACACACACATATATACACATATATATGTATATATATGTATATATATACATATATATACACATATATATGTATATATATGTATATATATACATATATATATACACATATATATGTATATATAAAATAGGTCTAGGAGTGTAGCCCAGAGGTAGAAAGGCTTCTAGGAACCCCAGTACCACCAAAAAAAGAAAAAAATAGGGCAGGGGGTATAGATCAGAGGTTGAATGCCCCTGGGTTCCATCCCCAGAGCTGAAAAAAAAAAAAAAATTGACTCACTATGTCATTTAAGTCAAAGTACTTGGGGAATGAAATTGACCCTATAGTATACACAGGTACAAATAAGTAATCATGAATTCTACCATGATGTGTCATTATAATGCACTAATAAATTTTGTTTTAAATTAAAATGCCTCAAAAGAAAAAAAAGTTATCAGAAGGCAGTCGTAGAATTAGGTGTAGAATAATTAAATTCAAACTGTGTTTCTCCTAAAATCACCTGACAGGGCAACACCGGTGCTTGCGCTGGTAACTCGCCACACTTTGGGAAATGTTGTTAGCTCGATCAAACAGAGTTATGCATGCTTTTCACCTACTGCTGAAAAATATCCACAACCTGAAAAATTTAGTGCCTACACCCTAAGCATTTCTCTGTCATGGCAGCTTCAAAGGCTCGGCCCAAATACCACACTTCTCAGATTGCAATGAATCAACCTCAAGCACACACAAGAGTTTTTGTGTTTCATTTTCTCTTTGGAAGGGGGAAAAATTCTCACAGAAAAAGAAACAGCATGAAAGACCCATATCGATGGCTCTTATTCAGAGACTCGACTCTGAGATTCATGTACGTTGCAGCCGGAGACAATGGCAATGCCCAAGTCTGTGTAATGCTCCAAGAATAGAAAAAAATGACCAGGAGTCACTTCAAACAATGGAGCCGTAACTTCAAAAAATATTAGTACTTATGACTAGTTTCTATAAAAATCTCAAAGTTTATTTGCCTCAACTAAGACATGACTGTTTCTTTACGAGGAGCCACTTTAAAAACTAGTTTCGTTTATTTAAAAAAAAAAAACCTTCTTGCATCTATTTAGAGCATCTGTCTCTAAGCCTTCTTTCTCTTGGCTACGAGGGAACATGAGATGTTTTCAGTTACAGAAAAGCAACATTTCCAAGCATTCGTGAGAAATTGGTGGTTTTTTGCCTCTTAAATGCAGTAACTATACACAAATATTTTAAATCTATTCCAAGTAGCTAGTCTTTAGGATTACAAACAGAGAATTGGTACGTTCCGATGTTGACATGGTAAAAGTGAGAATTCAGTTCAGGAGTCACCAATGGCTTCACAAGTATGCTATCCACAGGTCCGTACTGATGTTTTTCCTGTATTTTAAATGAAGCACAAAAACTCAAAAAGAAATAAAACTCTGCCAGGCACGGTGGCACGTGCCCATAATCCCAGGATTTGAGAGAGTGAGACAAAAGTATCACCACGGGTTCGAGCCCTCAGCAACTTAGCTGAAAATCTCAGCAATGTAGTGAGACCCTGTTTCAAAATGGAAAAGATAGCTACATAAATAAAAGGGAGTAGAGCCAGCACATAGAAAACCCGGGTTCGATCCTCTCTAAGTAGCTGAGGCTAGCCTCAAACCTCAATCCTCTTGTCTCAGCCTCCCAAATGCTGGGGTTACAAGTGTGCACCACCGTGCCCGGCTAAGACTGTTTTCTTAATCGTATTTCTGAGTTCATATTATACCGATGCTGTAAAAGGGTCAAGAAATAGGTACAACAGATGACCATCTACAAGAAGCACCTACCAAGTATTTGAGTTTGAGACTGAACTAGTTGTGTGTGTGTGTGTGTGTGTGTGTGTGTGTGTGTGTGTGTTCATGCTCACGTGCACACAGCTGCAACTGCAGCTTAAAGTGCGACTATCTAACTATATTTTTTCTGACTTGGGTAACTGGTAAATATTTTCTCAAAACTAAAAGCAGTGCAACTGTCCCTTCAAAGAGAACAATCAACTGTATGCATTGCCACTGATAAAATTCAAGCTTTTGAGTGGAAAAAAAATGGAATTTTGGAAAATGCGAATTCACTATTTTGGGGCTTGACAGCTTCTGAATAGCTTCTGGTGAGATTAATGGTGACCTTGATGAATCTGAATATTTGCGACGGTATAAGGACGTATGGCACATGGTTTAATGAACGTCACTCAGTGAGTCAACAGTTTCCCAACGACCAAAGCACTTTGTAAACCGATGATGATCGGCCGGGCGTGGTGGCGCACGCTTGTAATCCCCGCGCTTGGGAGGCAGAGACAGGAGGATCGCGCAGGTTCGAAGCCAGCTGTGCGCGCTGGCTTAGGAGACCCTGTTTCCAAATAAAAACGTAAAAATAGGTCTGGGAGTGTAGCCCGGAGGTAGAAGGGCTTCCAGGAACCCCAGTACCACCAAAAAAAAAAAAAAAAAAAAAAAAAAAAAAAACGCTGATGATCACCATGATAAAAGATGTAACAATAATGTAAGAAATAAAAGATGCTTCATTAATATTATTTCAGCTGCCACATCACAACTAAGCCTTAAGAAATTATAACTTGTCAAGTTTTGATATAGCATCAAAGAAAAATACTTGTGATTAGAAAAAAGCATTACTTTCCTTTTTTCCACCTACATATATTTATGAGCTAGACTTGCTTCATATACTTTAACAAAAAATTCATACAGCAACAGAATGTAGAAAAAATATAAGAATCACATCTTCTACTGTCAGATATTAAAGGGATTTGCAAAAATATAAAATGACATCATCAAATTTTGGGGGGATGGGAAATACGGTTATTTTATTATCTTAAGATATAGTTAACATATGATGGGATTGATAGTGTTATTTTTAAATGAGTAAAAAATACTTAAATTTTTTCATTTTAACGCTGGGTGTGGTGGCGCACGCTTGTAATCCCCGCGCTTGGGAGGCGGAGACAGGAGGATGGCGCAGGTTCGAAGCCAGCTGTGCTGGCTTAAGAGACCCTGTTTCCAAATAAAAATAATTTAAAAAATAGGTCTGGGAGTGTAGCCCGGAGGTAGAAGGACTTCCAGGAACCCCAGCACCACCAAAAAATAAAAAAATAAAAAATAATAATAAAAATAATAAAATTTTTCATTTTAACTTATAACACAGTAAATATAGATGACATCACGCCCATAAGCAAAAAGCATTTGGATCCCCAATTTTTATGATAAAGGTTTTCTGAGGCCAAAAGTTTTTCACATCACTGGTATATTATGGAAGAGACTGGACTTTGTAGCTAAGAGACCCACAAAGTACAACTTGGCCACACACTGACTCTGTGACTACACAATCATTTTATCTCTTATAGGCCTCAGTTTCCTATCTGTGAAAGTAACAACATCCCCACAATGTCATTAGGAGAATTCAATGAAGTAATAGCAATACTGCACTTAACATATAACAAACCCATACTTGCAAGCCACTGATACTACCTTCATTTTGTGCTTTTCAGCTGCATTATAAGTCAACAAGAGAATGGTTCCAATTTTGAAGGAAAGAAAAGAAGGATGAAGGTGGCCTTTCCTCCTTCATGGCCACCTACTGTGTAGTTGGAAACAATGATTCCACGAAGGTTTAGTTCTCTTTTATGGGGGTGGTACTGGGGTTCCTGGGAACCCTTCTACCTCTGGGCTACACTCCCAGACCTATTTTTATACGTTTTATTTGGAAACAGGGGCTCCTAAGCCAGCGCAGTTGGCTTCGAACCTGCACAATCCTCCTGTCTCCGCCTCCCAAGCGCGGGGATTACAAGCGTGCGCCACCACGCCCGGCTTAGTTTTCTTCTTACCAACTGGTACAGAAAAGGAGTAGGAGGCAAAGATGGGAGAGAACACTGTCACTTCCTGAAACCACCAAAGTCATTTCTATTACCACCCATGTGTATATTTAAGTGAAAGGAAGGCAGTGGGTTAGGTTACATCTTGGACACATCTGTCCATTTACCGAGAGACAGTACCTCTGTGACGTGCCTCTGTGCCCACGTCCTTTCCTTTCTGTCTGTTTGAACTGTTTTAATTGGGTCTTTGCTAACTCCATTAGTCACGAGATCAACAAACACCATCAAGTGTGTCTTGCTTTTAGCTTGGGTGTACAGAAAGCAACATCGAAAACAAAACATCCTCGTACACACGGCGTTCACGATTTGACGAGCACGCGGCGTGTGGCTCCGGGCAGTCTCCTCCTATACAGATTTTTCTTGGGTGGTAATGTGCTAATGACAATAATAATTTATTCTGAAGATGTGCTAAATTTCCTGAGTTGAATTGTGAAGTATTTTGAATACCACTGGAAGGCACAGGAAACTGAGAACTGTAGGAACGACTGGCACACTGCCACTGCTTGAAGACCCGAGCTGATAGTAATAGAAGGTGATTATCCAGGACTAACCGGCGGACCTTGGATGGTTTCCTCTTGACATGACAGCATGCCTGCGTAGCACGCATTCTTAGAGCACGCATGCACGGGTCTGCTTTCAGGATGTCCTAATTCTTCACAATGTAGGTAAAGTGACTTGCAGACTAACAATAGCTTCCATTCGTGTAATGTGGTGCCCAGGCCAGCAGGACCCGTCCCAAGACCTCACATATCTGTGAAGTACCATTCCATCTGTGCCCCATGAGTCATTGCAACGGTGCCCGACTCTGTTGGATGTAAATGATGGCTATTTCCATTTTTAAAAGGGGCTCAGATGATACAAGTGGTTTCTTCCAGGTAAAGCACGAGGAAGTCAGGATTCTCACCCACCCCTCGCTGACTCCTGATCTACAACTGTGAGCCATCAAGACATGTGGCTTCTAATTCAGCAGGAAGTGTTGAGAGAGCTTCTACCAAGGAAAGGAGTAATCCTTTCTTGGATTTAAAAAGCTTCTCAAGCCAGGCGTGGTGGCTCATGGGTATAATCCCAGCACTTGGGCAGCTGAGACAAGGAGGATCTGGGTTCACGGCCAGCCTCGGGGACTTAGCGAGGCCCTCTGCAACTTAGTGAGACCCTGTTTTCAAAATAAAAAGAATTTTTAAAAATAGGGCTAGGGGTATAGCTCAGAAGGAGAATGCTCCTGGGTTCAATCCCGATTACCGCAAAATAAATAAATAAATAAATAAATAAATAAATAAATAAATAAATAAATTTAAAAAATTAAAAATAAAAAGTTTCTCAAAGTGATAGCACATTCACTGTCTCATTTCCATCGCTTCCTAATTACATTAAATCAGCAGGCCAGGTGACAGCAGATTCTTTCTACAGATAAGTATAAAAAGGACCACAGAGCCGGGTGTGGTGGTACACGTCTATAATTCCAATACTTGGGAGGCTTAGACAGGAGACTCCAGGTTCGAGGCCAGCCTCAGCAATGCAGTGAGACTGTCAGCAACTTAGTGAGACTTTGTCTTGAAATAAAAAATAAAAAGTAGGTATAGTTCAGAGGTAGAATGCCCTACCCCTGGGTTCAATCCCCAGTACCATAAGAAGGAAAAGGAGGAGGAGGAGGAAGAGGAGGAGGAGGAGGAGGAGGAGGAGGAGGAGGAGGAGGAGGAGGAGGAGGAGGAGGAGGAGGAATCGGTGTATCAAAGTCCCTGAGAGGATGGGTGTTCGCTGCTCCCATATTTCATTTCACATCTGCCTAACTTCTTGTATTATAAACTCCTTATTTTCCTCCTAGCTACCAGGTGGAACTTCTGATTTGAAATTCTCCAGACCCACTTTCTATCCTATAATTGCATGCCTTTGGCTGATAAGACCCTAGATTTTTCAGGCTGAAGAAAGACTAAGGGTCCAGAGAAGTATGAGGTAAAAATCTTAAAGATGATTGAAACTAGTAGCCAAGCATTACTTAAGGTAAGAGTCTTCAAGCAAGGGGCTACTCTACAGTCCATCCACCCAAACATCTTACATAGGTATAGAAACACACCCAGTGTATCACAGAACAAGAAAACTTGGTTGTGGAAGATACAGAACTTTAAACAGAGGAAAGTGGCCTCCTACAATACTTCAAGGTTTCCACATCATCGTCACCCCAAGACTGTAACCTGAGCATCTCCACAGCTTTGCCACAAAATAAGATTGGCATCTTCTCTGGGATCTGTCAGGACCACTTATTGACGTTCATTCAGATCAACGCAAAGGAGAAAATAATATACAAAGGCAGTAAATTTCTCAAGCAAATCTCAAAGTGTCCCCTTGCTGATAAGGCCACCCACCTTTAGAATTTTTATGGTGCCAGAGAATGGAACTCAACCTGCCACCTTTTGGATTACAGAAACCCAATTTGTAGTAGTTCCTGTGTGTGCAATCCTCGCCTAAATATCAATGATAGGGAAAGTGTGTGTCCTTTCTTCTTCTTGGAGATGTGTTGAGTTGTTGGCCCAAAAGAATATCATGAGCCAACACCGATAATGTACATACAATGAATTTATTCTGTATTCCAAAGGACTCTTCCTTCCTATTTTCTCCCCAGCAAATTGAAAATTATATTTGTAACCTGATTTTAAAGCACTCTGAATGAGCATTTCTCGGAGCTATTAACTGAGTTCGGGTAGCATTTTATACTTCTTTCCTGTACATTTATTATAGGATGTCCAGGGGGGAGAAAATAATTAAAGATCACTGAACACAATTGCACATGCTTTTGTTTCTCTGGCCTAAATGGAAACAGAGCACCCACTTTTGAAATCAAACAAAAAATTATGAAGATAGGATAGTGTGCTTCCTTCCTTACCATTTTGTGGGTGTGGATCCTTTTGAGAATTTAATAAAAGCCTCTCTCTAGGAAAATGTCTATTACTTAACTGGAAAATGTTACATCTATTTTGAAAGTTTCACTGCCCCTCCCTGGAATCCAGTCTTGCACCACCTGTAGGCAAAGTAGTCCTGAATTATAATATCCAAGACACCAGGAAAATCAGTTTATCTAGTTGACTTGTCATAGGTGGTATTTCTGTCATCAGTGATGTCCATAAAACCATAAAAATTCTAAAGGTGGGTGGCCTTATCAGCAAGGGGACATGGTTTAAAATTGCAAGGGCCGTGGCTAGTTAAATTTTATGGAACCCAAACTTCCTGACCCCATCTTCCTCTCTTCACTGAATGCACGGACCGGACCGTATATGGGGAGAATCAAATTAGAAACTCGATGGTGTCACAGCTGCCACCTTTGCATCTCTGCCACTTAAGCCATAGACCTTCTCCTCCACGGGGCTTCTCCATCAAGGGACAGCAGTTGTTTCTTAGGGAGATCAAGCCAGAAGGTTCACACTTCCAAGAGATGATTGGGGTTGCAAAAGAAGCCATAGCCCTTGGAGAGTCAAATGACCCCACAAATAATTGCCACTGGGGAATTTAGTGGGGCTGACACTGGGAGTCCTTGACCATTGTCCTAGGGTGGTGACAACTCTGCCCATTTTCAAAATCGAATTTTATGTAGATTAACTTTGAAAAGGCTGGATGATAAAGCAGCTATGTGGAGCTTAAGAACCAACCAGTCATTAGTAAGTGCAAGACTTTTATCTCCCCCCCACCCCCCCCCGCCCCTTAGAGAAGTACATTCAGAACCATAATCTGCAAGTTACAATACCATCTGGCAATCGTTCTCAAGTAATCTTCCTTTGATGTTCACCAGGAACTAGATTTATGATTCACAAACTCATACAACCAGCCACAGTCGGGCTACAAGAAGATATGAGAATGTCTTAGATCCTCACTGATGCTAACAGTTAAACGTAGCATCACTTTGTCAGACTAGTTCCAGTGGTCCCTGGCTATACCCAGCAATACCCAACACGTAAGAAAGTTTGGCTGCTAAGTGAGCAAGAGAGCAACCTCAATTTCTCATCTCTGTTACTAAGGATGTTTCTGTCTAACTTGTTCTCTGCCTTATGAAGCCGAAGAACTGAGTCTGACTTGCAGAATTCTATTTTTAAAAACTCTTCCTATTTACATAAGCTTCACTTCTCAGAAGAATGTCACCTTCCTATTAATGCAACACTTAACAAAGGCAGTGTCAGAAATGTGCTGCTGGTGGGGGCTTTGTTTCTCACTTGCCATGTTTTGATTGGGATCTGTGTTAATTCATGTGCCCTCGTTGTGAGACAACTGAAAATTATCATTGTCAATACAGTTTTCTAAAAATCCCAGAATCCAGGCAATTAGGTATAAATAAGTCAATGCCAGAAAAATAAAGAATGTCATCTAATGTCTCAAATGAATAAAAGAAACAGCTAGGAAAGGACAGGAGGACAACAGAGAAAGAGAGAGGGACTTGGGGGGGGGGGTACAAAACTTCTTTATAGGAAAAACTTTATAGGCTTAAACAAAGACACAAAAAATGGCTTCAGACATAATTATTCCATATACTTTTAAGTCCCACTCCTAAAAACAGTGTTTTCTGAAATGCGTTTGGATGGCTGTTTATGTTAAAATCAACATTTAAATTGTGCTGCAAAGCTTATTGTGCACTATATAAGCAGTTCTAAAACCTCTGGAACAACATAGCTTTGGGTCTAATCCACTGAAAACACACTCTCTGCACATGAAAATTTGGTTCGCTTTGGTTGGGGGAAAGTGAGGAATGCACTCGTCTCCAAGTTAGAAGAGGGTCAAGAAAGCACTTTTAAAATCCATTCCCCCATGAATGACCAAGTAGCCAGGGCCCCTTTGTGCACCTGAGGGATCTGCCAGCCAAGACGCAGATCAGTTCCTGAAAGAAGCATTCATCCCTTAAATATGCATTTATGTTCCCCCCAAAACGCACAGTTCTAATTTTTTTTTTTTAAATTGGAGTTCATAAATGAGGAGAGTTGGAAACATATAAGCCTTGTTTGTTAAAACCAATGGCAAGGTATCATGCTTTGGGAAGGAAAGAAACACCTTAGTTGATCAGATAAGATCCCAGTCGTCCAGCAAACGTCAGCACTGGTTTTACAGGTCACTTTCTCCAGAATGGAAAACAACTTCCTGCCTCCACATACCATGAGGACAAGGGCCCATTTAATAGTGACGCTGGGATCTGCTCTATTCCCTGATCTGGAAGAGTTGGGTCAGGTTCATTACTTTTCAGTATGTTACTTCACTTGGCAGCCTGGAAAAACTCATCGGTTTTCCATATACAAGAGATTTTTCTACTAAAACAAGTCTTTCCAAACAAAAGTAATATGAGATCTCTAGAAGCTTAAGAAGTCAAACTTTTTTTTTTTTTTTTTTTGATGGTACTAGGGGTAGAACCCAGGGGTATTTCTACCTCTGGGCTATCCTTCCAGACCTATTTTATACTTTATTTGGAAACAAGATCTCACTAAGTTGCTAAGAACCTCACTAAGTAGCTGAGGCTGGCTTCGAATCTCTGCAATCCTCCTGTCTCAGCCTCCCAAGTGCTGGAATTACAAGCATGTGCAACCATGCCCAGAGAAGTCAAACTTTTGATCCAGGAATCTAACCTAAGTCTAATCTGCATTATAATTAAAAGTTTATATTCAAAGATGTCCATCACAGTGATGTTTATGATCATAAAAAACTAGAAATAACCTATTCAACAATGAAGAGATAACAAGTCATCATTAATTTTTTTTTTTTTTTTTTTTTTTGGTGGTACTGGGTTCCTGGAAACCTTTCTACTGCCAGGCTACACTCCCAGACCTATTTTTTATATATTTTTATTGGGAAACAGAGTCTCTTAAGCCAGCGTGGCTGGCTTCGAACCTGCGCCATCCTCCTGTCTCCGCCTCCCAAGCCTGCGCCACCATGCCCAGCCATTAAAATATTTTGCACAAGTGCTTTGATGACATAGTCATTACTAGACTATTTCATAGTTGTTACTAGACTATCTCAAGATGATCAACTAGAAGTTATAGTATTCAAAACAATATGCATATGAATAATCAGGCTATATTTATTTGTTGATAACCTCCCATTACAGAATATGATAATTGCTAGGATCTGTAAACATATATGTTATATGTACATATAATATACAAGATATATATATATATATATATATATATATATATATATCTTAATTCACCACACAAATTATAAAATCCAAGAGGGCTGCCGGGCATGGTGGCGCACGCTTGTAATCCCAGCATTTGGGAGGCTGAGACTGGAGGATTGTGATTCGCGGACAGCCTCAGCTACTTTCGCAGACAGCCTCAGCTACTTAGTGAGGCCCTCTGCAACTCAGTGAGACCCAGTTTCAAAATAAAGAATAAAAACCAGGGCAGAAGTCAAATGCCCCTGGGTTCCATCCCCAGAAACACACACACACACACACACACACACACACACACACACACACACACACACTCCAAGAGGGCTTAGAATGATGTTTTCCAAGTCCCTGAAAGAAAACAGCCTTTAAACAAGACTCTTATATCCAACAAAGCTATCTTTCAAATTCAATGGAGAAATAAGAATCTTCCAAGATAAGCAAAAGTTAAAAGAATTTATGACTACTAAGTCACCACTACAGAAATAACCTAAAGAAATAATACACAAAAAAGAAATGAAAAATAAATCTCAAACCCAGAGAAGGGATGATCTTTACTAAAGGAATAACCTTAAGTAAAAGAGATCTTAAATTGAGTCTAACAGAAGACAAAACTCAAAATGTCAGAAAACAATCAACACTTCAGTATAATAACACTAAATGCAAGTAGTCTCAACTCCCCAATTCAAAGATATAGACTGGCAAAGTGAATTCAAAATCAAATTTTACTATATGTTGTCTACAAGAAACTCACCTTCCAGGCAGATATACACACTGGTTAAAGGTGAAAGGATGAAAAAAGATATTTCATGCAAATGGAAACCAGAAACAAGCAGGAGAGGTTACTCTCATATCTGACAAAGCTGATTTTAAACCAAAAAAAAAAAAACTTTTCAAAAGAAAAAAAAAGAGGATCATTCTTATTGACAAAGGGAAAAATCCAACAAGAATATATAATACTAACAAACATTCATGTCCTAAACATTGGCACACCTACTTATATAAAACAAACACTACTTGACATTAAGACGCAGACCCCAATTCTATAATATATATGCATTACTTACTCTAGTTAAGAAATGGAGATAAATGCCGGGCGTGGTGGCGCACGCTTGTAATCCCTGCGCTTGAGAGGCGGAGACAGGAGGATCGCACAGGTTCGAAGCCAGCCTCACTGGCTTAGGAGACCCTGCTTCCAAATTTAAAAAGATATAAAATAGGTCTGGGAGTGTAGTCCAGAAATAGAAGGGCTTCCCGGAACCCCAGTACCAGAAAAAAAGAAAAAAGAAAAAAAGAAATGAAGATAATAGAACATATAAGAAAAAATATATTACAAATACATATCTCTGGATACTGACATAATAAGAGTTATTCTGGTGTCCTTTTTCAAACTCCCTCATATTTCTCAAGATTTCTACAAACATGTAATATCACAAAAGGATACTGGGGGGGGTCAAAAAGGCTTTAGGTTTCATCAGTTTAAATTCTAATTAATATTAATCTCTTTTGGGACTTAAGAAACGAAAGATGCTAGCAGCAGCAGGTGACATCCACGCTGGCCTCTGTTGCTCCAGAGGTCTTGCGTGTGCCCTGACTACAGGGGGAGCCAGACAAGGGGAGAGAGCCCAGCCTCCTGCTCTCCTCAACCATGGCGGCTTTGCCTTTAGTCTAAATATATTTCTAATTGGTTCTCAAATCAAATCCTTTTCAGTTTATAGATAAGGAAGAAAAGTAAAAGGTCTTGCCTAAATTCACGCAGCTCATTCATGGACGATCTCAGATTAGAACTCGAGTAATTAACATTCAGGCTACTCTGTGTCCAGTCTGTGGTTCTGTCTGACCAACAGAGAGCATATGTTTGCAGGCACTTGTATAGTGGTAAGAGACCCACGGAGAAACACCCGCCTCTCTTGCACAGCACCTCCTCCTCCAAAACCTTCCCACCCAGCGACAGCTGAACTTGACAAAGGGGCCCTGTTTACAGAATGGACTGGGAGCCAGTTGAAAGTGAAGTCTCAAACTTCCTCCGCTATGCCAGACTTGGTCTTAAAACATCTTTGAAAATGATCACATGTCTGGTTTATCTTCACAGTAAAAAATTCATACTATCACTATGAAAAAGATGGCTGATCTCCCAAGGACCAGTTTCTGCAACTTATCAGATAACTATTTCAAACATCACATAAGCAACCTGAAAAAAAATTTTTTTAGGGATTAAGTGGTATGTGATATTAGAACAACTGACACTTTTCCATGCAAAGGAAACATGTCTAAAAACTCAAAATATTTAATTTTACCTCATTACTTAAATAATTTGTAGTGGGCTTTTAAAAAGTACATAGAACTTACTCTCATTGAAATTATATTAATTCAGGCAACCCTCAAAATACTATCGTACTAAGATATCAGATACAGGATTTGACACACAGATACTAAGTTAATGCTAGAATCATATTTAAAACGTGATGCCTAGTGAGCATTCAAGTGTACAGTCCAAAAAAGTAAAGTCTAATTATTGAGATAAAAGTTTGAAGTCATGCCAAGGCATAACATGGCCAAGATTTCAGTAAGATATTTGACCCAAAAAAGCTAATGATATTCTTGCAAATGAGATGAAGAGGGATGAGTGGGTAGAGAGATAAAAATGGAAGAATGCAACTTGCAGGACTCAAATCTGCATAAATAACCTGACCCAAAGAAGTTACCAAAATCTCTATTTGCAGACACAAAACCAACCTCTGCTCTTACCACACCTTCAAAATTCTACCTGCCCTTTCTTTACACTATTGCTTTATCATGCGTTCTGTTGCTCCAAAAACTATTTGTCCCCTTACATGTAAAGAGGAAATGGTCTATGCTCAGTTTAAAACCCCGGAAAACACTCCCCTAGAAGCCTGAGTAGTTTGCATATTTTAGACGGCCAAGATCAAAGTGATTTAAAATGTTTATTTTTTTCAAGTTAACCGTTTACACTGATCTTTGAAAAAGTCCATTTACCCTTGAAGAACTGCATTTTGTCTTCATGAATCTTTTAAAGGCCTAACAAAAATCACACTGGACATCCAGAATGGCACTCTCGGCACTGTCAGGTTTACCTGACACAATTTCAATGCCAGCTCCCGGGGAGAGGACCCGAAGGAGGACAGGAAATGCAAATGGTTAGACCTGGAAAGTGAGAGCCACGAGGAGCCCAGTCATGGCACCATGGACACCACACAGCTCTCTAGTTGAAAATATCTACAGAGAAGTAATACTGGGGGGCAAGGGCTGGATCATAATAAGCACTATCTGGGGACTGTCACTTAAGGAGGTAACCTTTGCAGCTCTCCCACTTCCGTCTACGGAGTAGGAAGTGACATCTGAAAGTACAGTTCTTTGCACATCATAGACACACACCAAAAAACTGCAAGATACCAAACACTTGAGTTTTTTTGGGGGGGCAGAGGTGAGCCCCACTCCTTCTCCTTTTCAAATCTAGAGGGAAAATTTGAATTGCATCAGGGTCTCTCTATCCGAGGGGAGTTTTCCCAGCCACTTGACTTCACATCTCCGACACAACACTTCTTTTATGAAAACCCAGCTTAAATATTAATGTGTGTTTTCTTAAGGAAGTGGAAGGTAAATCAAGTTCCTGGTACCCAGGGTATCTGATTTCTAAAATGGTCTAACACTGATTGTCACAGGTCTACCAGATGTGAGGGGTGAAGCTCTATAAAAACGGAAAGGCCGGCTTGCAGGCTCACCGCTGTGCGGGTCCCACGCCGCCCTGAGCTGTATCCTCTGACAGTATATTTTTGTTAGCCGGCTGCCGGAAGCCCTCAACTGCCCGACTTGTTTTGCGATCCTATGAGGACCTTCCCAGCCCTGTTGTCAGCCCTGAAATTAAGAGTGTGTTTGTGTTGGTAAGCTGGGGTGCGGGGCTGGTTAAAATAATAAGAATTATCATTGGCAGTGGCCACTTCAGCAGAATGGGGGGGGGATGGGGGAGAGGCAGGGCTTAAAAGTTTGCTAAAAAGCCTATTTTGAGCAAACCTTTGTTCTCAACACCCTTGTTAGCTCCTGCATCCAGAAACAATGTCTTTTGTTACCAAACCCCCTTCTTTTGACGGCTGCTGCGTTTGTTTACTGACATTTTCAATACCAGCCAATACAAAGACTACTTCCTCATATTAACTCCAAATGTCACAAAGAACAAAACCTGGGTCTCAAGAAGCCTGCCTCACCAGATAAGATACCCTCAGTTAAGAAAAAAATAGAATGAAAACAAACCTTGCTCTTTAATGTGGAGTGTGCAGTCTTGATAAAGTGGCGGCTCCACCTTATTTTTTAAAATCCATGATGCCCCCTGTCCCAGGCTGAATTCTGTCCCTTCTCCCTTAAGTCTATTTGTGGAAGTCCTAACATCTAGGACCTTGGATGGTGAATGTCTTTGGAGATAGGGTCTTTCGAGTCTTTATTAAAATTAGAATAAACACAAAGTGATTGGGGTGGGCCCTAAGCCAATAGGACTGATGTCCTTATAAGAGGACGTCAGGACACAGTCACCCAGGGGAGACCATGTGAAGACACTGAAAAGAAGGAGCATGTAGAAGCCAAGGACTGAGGCCCCCAGAAGAGACCAACCCTGCCAACACCTCCATCTTAAACTTCCAACCTCTAAAACAAAATGATGAGAAAGTCAATTTCTGTTGTCTAAGCCACCTGGTCCTGGTCCATGGTGTTTTTGTTTTTGTGTTTGTTTTTGTTTTGCAGTACTAGGGCTGGAACCCAGGGGCATTCTACCTTTGAGCTACATCCCCAGCCCTATTTTTTATTCTTTGCTTTGAAACAGGGTCTCACTGAGTTACAAAAGGCCTCCCTGAGTAGCTGAGTCTGTCCGCGAACCATGATTCTCCTGTCTCAGCCTCCCAAACGCTGGGATTACAAACGTGCACCACCACACCCGGCTGATCCATCGTCTTTCAATATGGCATCACTAGCTAAGTAGTATATTCACTAAGCAACTAATGATGTTGCTTTTAGAAAACTTTTTTGGGGGGAGGGTATTACTGGGGATTGAACTCAGGGGCACCCTACCTCATATCTACACCACCAGCCCTGTTTTTTTGTTTGTTTTATTTTGAAGCAGAGTCTCACTGAGTGGCTAAGGGTCTTGAGAAGTTGCGGAGACTAGACTCGAACCTCCTGTGAACCTTCTGTCTCAGTCTTGAAAGTACTGAGATTAGTGGTGAGCATCAACACACCTGGCTTAAAATATATAATTATATATATATATATATTATATATATAATTTTTAAATGAACTTTTTCTAAGTTACCAGAGGATAATCCATTAGATAATAGTTCTTCAAAAAAATAATTTATTCTGTAAATATTTGTTAAACTCCAGGCCAAGTGTAAGGGCAAAAGCAAATCCCGTCCCTGCTCTTCCTGAGCTTACAAACTAAAGGAGGAGGGAGACACAGTCAGTTACCTAAGAAACTATCATTGAAGATGAGCGCACTGAAGGAGGCTAGCCCAGGCCAAAGGAGTGAAAACAAGAGTGTCAAATTCAGGGGCTCTGAGAGGCTTTCCTAGAAGTGGGATGGACAGCAGAGGATAGGCAATAGGGGAGGAAGGTACTCCAGGTAGAGGAATCCAATCGCAGAAGAACCCTGCAGCATGAGCAAATGAACAAGATTGGAGGGCTAAGAACGCTGGCCCTGAACTCCAGGCCACAGCCAGAGAATCAGGAGGAGGCTGGACCCAGAGCCTTGTGGTGCAGAAGGGCCAAGTCCAGATGGAGCCATCCGGTGGGAAGCCAAAGCAGAACCGCAGCTGAACGCCCAACCCAACCATGTCCCCTGCACTGATGTCTCGGGACCTATACACACTAAGGGCAGCAAGCTGTCTGTATCAGGTACATCCCTCCAGCTCACCAACTAGAGACCAAGGGGGTAGAATTTTAATGAGAGTCATCAGTGTTTCAAAGAACACAGACCTTTGGCTTAAAAGGATGCTTCTTTCTTAAGCCAGCCTAAGCCAATGATAGCTTGGGCAGATATGCCTGTAGACCCAAATGTTCTTTAAAGAGCAAGTTCCAAAACTATATCAAGTTACAGTTATATCAATATTCAACTTTCTGAGGCCATGATGGGAAAAGAGTTCTGTAAGGAAAAGAAATTATGGGTGAGAATATCAATGGGTTGACAAGGAATCATCGTAACCTTATTTTTTATGATTTTGTCTCCAAGCTTTTTAGGGCTCGTGACCAGTGCATCGTACCACATCAACCTGACAAGAAAACAGATATTAAACTAAAGTTACATAGAATGGTAGCCGGGGGACACAAAAGTATTGTTTAATAGAGAAAATAGTACATGAAAGAGAAAATGTAGAAAACAAGTCTCTTTCTCTAGCAACCAGTTTACTGTGCAATAAAGTCAACAGATTTAAGGAAAGGCTGGTCAAGTTATAATTAAAAATAGCTATGAGGGTCAGGCATGGTGGCGCACGCTTGTAATCCCAGCACTTGGGAGGCTGAGACAGGAGGATCGCACAGGTTTTAAGCCAGCCTCAGCTACTTAGTGAGGCTCTCGGCAACTTAGTGAGACCCTGTTTCCAAATAAAGTATAAAATAGGTCTAGGAGTATATCCCAGAAGTAGAAAAGCCCCTGGGTTCCACCCCCAGTACCACAAAAATAAATAAATAATCAATTAATTAATTAATTAATTTTTAAAAAGCTATGAGGCTTGTAATTCCAGTATTTGGGACGCTGGGACAGGAGGATTACAGTTCGAGGTCAGCCTCGGCTACTTAGTGAGGCCCCCACAAGTTAGTGTTTCAAAATAAAAAAATAAAAAAATAAAAAATAGGGCTGGGGGTATAACTCAAAGGTAGAATGCCACTGGGTTCCATCCCCAGTACTGCAAAAATAAAAAATAATTAACTGAGGATTTGAAAGGCCGGCTATAGGACACTATACTAAATGTTTTCCAGAGGGCCTCACTATCCCTCATACAGCATCTCCAGGGCTAGGACCTACTGTCTCAAAGATTCCCTTTTACAATAAAGAAGTCAAGAGGAATCCAAGTGATTTCCCCAAGGTCAACTGGTGACCCCCAGATAGCTGTTTTTTCACTTCACCTGAGGTGACATGGCCCATATTTATCTGAGCACATGGCCATCCAAGATAAAGACTATTTCCCAGACTCCTTTATGATTTGGGACCCATGTGACCAAGCTCTCTGGTCAATGACAGGAAAGCCATTTACAACGTTCAACATCATAAAAAGGGTCTGCCCCGCCCCCTTCCCTCCTCCATTCTGCTTCTAGGACCACAGCTAGGCTGGCACAGCTCCACCCTGAACCTAGGCATGGGGCCACCCTCCAGAGAAGGCAGAAGACAGCGGTAGAAAGACTGGTTAGAGGGCTTCATAGAGTATGGCTTCTACCCCAGCACAGGCTGCTCAGTTCCAGGCTTCATTAACATGAGAGTTATAAACCTCTGTCTTACAGGGGCCATTGTTTTGTTCTGCATAGACCAGAGTTTCACCAACTTGCACCCCAATGAAAGCCTACATGATACAGCTGCCCAAAGCAAAACATAATACCCTGAGAAGATTATTTAACCCCTGTGGATTTTCCAACCTGTAGAAAGGAATGAGTACAATTTCCCTTAGAGTATTGTGGGAATTAAATGTGATAGAAGGTCCTTGAAATGCTCAGCATGCAACCCTTGACAGATATCACCTTTCCATCCCTCTGATCCTCACACAACAGTGCTCACAGCAAATTTCGAGACCTGATGTGCTCCACTCAGTTCTTCCCCACAGCCAATCACGAAGCTCCAGCACCCAGGCTGTACTCTGAGGGCCCATCACCGGCGCGCTCGGAAGTTGCAGGGGTTCTACTTGGAGCTGCTCCTGAAGCTCCTTCTGATGTGAATGTGGCTTAAGCGGAGCCCAAGCAACCTGAGGGAGCCACAACGGGTTTTCTCCCCGCCCCACCGAATCCCATATTGAGGACACACCTTACTCTAGAAGCACTGAGCTCAGCAGCTATGTGTCTCTCAGCTTAGTGTCCACCTGCCTAGAATCATGTACTAAGAACTTTTACACATGTAGGAATTACATCTTAGCCAAGAAGTCGGGGCAAGTTCCAAATGGAGCAGGAAGGAAAAAAAAAAAAAATCACAGAGTCAAAATTACCCACTTACATCATCCATAAAAACCACTTGCATCATCCTTAAGATATACCACATATGTAAATTTGTTTATCACCCAATAAAATTTGAGAGCCACAGAGCTAAAGAAAAAAAAAAAAAGGGAAAATCCACATGCACATCTCTGGCCATTCGAACTGCATTTCCATTAGGAAGTATTAAACCCCTGGCATCCTAAGTATTCCTCCTTGCCTCTCTTGAAATTAAGTGCGTAAAATCTCAATACAGGTTATTAGATGTGTCTCAGGAGGTGAGAATGAAGTGAGATGGTATCTGTGAAAACATTCCACATAGAATCTAGCACCCAGAAAGTAGATCAGTACGATTTCCTGGATCTGAATGCGGAGTTGCTTGATTAGGTCCACACGGCATTCGCTGGAAATCTGGGGCGAGGAGCTTGGCCAGCGGCTCCCATCTTCCCAAGCGGTGTATCCAGTCAGTGGCCTCCTGGTCGCTACCACCTCTTGCCTTTGAGAACCGCTCTCTTATGGATTAGCTTCCCAGGGTGGGGTACTGAGAAACTGGTTAGGTGCTAAGTCTCTAAAACCAACTAAGTTGTGAACCTTGATTTAACGTGAAAGGTGCTTCCAATGGGGCTCCAACACTGACTGTGAAGTTCAGCTCCACCAGGGCAAATTTAAAGTGCTTTTTTTCTCCCAATATAAACAGGCTTTTAATCACAATGATGGCAAGCATAAGAAATGTGGTTCCCAGGAGTTCACCATGTCTTAGAACTCAGTTGCCAGGGGCGCCGTGCCCATGACTGGGAGGCCAGTTCGCAGGGTCATTACCACTGGGACCCAGGCGAAGACAGCTGGGTGCACACCTCCTGGCCAACCAAAACTTAAGATCAAGGCGTGAGATCCATTTATAGGCCTATCCTTGGATCAAAACGAACCTGCTGGAAGACCCACCACACAACCGGCATTTCTTGACCTCTAAGTGTAAGACAGAAGAAATGACACGTAGATAAGTTCATGGATCAGAAAATCACGGAGGAAACAAACCCCCAGCTCAAACTCTTTGGAACAGCATGTCGATTAGACTGAGAATGCAAGCCACGGAGGCAAGTCACAGCCATCATTTTAAAGTTCTCGTGGCCTCACTTTAAACAGTGAAAATGATTGGGCATCACTAAAACAGACTTGCTTTAACATGTAATGAGTATTAAAGAAATTATCGATTTTTTTGTGGGTTTTTTTTTTTTTGGTGGTACTAGGGTTCCTAGAAGCCCTTCTCCCTCCGGGCTACACTCCCAGACCTATTTTTTATACTTTTTTTTGGAAACAGGGTCTCTTAAGCCAGCACGGCTGGCTTCGAACCTACGCGATTCTCCTGTCTCCTCCTCCCAAGCGCGGGGATTACAAGCATGCAGCACCACGCCCGGCTTATTGATGTATTTTATGATTTTCAAAACCCATCACACATTTATGCTTCCTGTATATCTCAGTTTGAATCAGCTGCCTTCCAAGGGCTCAAGAACCTCATCTAGCCAGTGGTGACCACCCCGGACAGTATGACTCTAAAAGTCAATCAATCGGCCTACTGGCCACTCACAGACTAATTTTTTTACCTTTCATAATGTTTTAAATTTTTTAATTAGTTGCTATCAAATTTCATCTGCAAATACCAACTTCTGGCTTACATTGGAAAGTCGTGTCTGGTGATTCTAGGTTCATGTTCTCAAGAACATCAAGCAATAGGAACAGTGACTTGCCAGGCTGCTATCCTCTACATCACTGTTATGCACCAGCCCTCAAATACTTCACATTTCCTGCCTGGCCATATCCCAGTAGCTAAAATAAATAGCCAAGTCACAACCTTATGGGGCTAAATAACATCAAAACTATTGGGCTGTTTAATGTGGTACATTAAAAAAGAGAAATATACTTATGCATTGTACATTATGTGTTTTCCTACCACTTACCATTTATGTTTCCATGAACTCTGAATTTAAATGGGGTCACATACACAAAGAAGAAACAAATCCTTGCCTGCTGATTCAGGAAAAGATGGCGGCCAGCCTAGGGAAGGAAATGGTCCTGTTTACTCTGTTTCTGAAATAACTGGAGACATAACACTGAGAAGGCCAAGGGGCATTAGAACACCTAGTCACTCAGATATACCATCGAAAGGACGGTCTCTAATGACACCCGGGTAGATAGGCACATCTTTCTGTCTGTGTGGCTTATTTCCTTTCAGCAAAGCACTTAGTAGTTCTCCTTTCTGTGTCTCCCATTTCTCCAAGACTCATTTCTTCTCACCAGCATGCCATCAAGGCCTCTGGAAGGGGGCTAGACCTCCTCTACCCACTCTTTCCTCTCTCCCTCACGCTGCACATTGAAGGATCTCTGCCAGTTCTCCCTGCCATTTTTGTCCTTGTCAAAATCATCTAAAGACATCTAGATTGAATCTAAGGTCTCAACTGTAGCCTCAAGTCATTCCATCAGCTACCCAATTGGTTCCTTTGCTACAGGCCAATAATAATATTATCAACACAACACCACCACGCCGGCTTCGACTGTCATGTGTGAGTTAGTTTCCAAAGTTAGTGTAGGAGATAAAAGTTACCTAAAGCCAAATAATCCTCAGAAACCCCTTCAACTACAAAAGGCGCAGTATGCGTCCACTTATAACCCTATATGTTCACTTCTACTTACCAAGTTCTGATTCTTGGCGGGTTTGCATCTCAGGCTTACTAGGGTGCATATATACAGTGCGCGGAATGGAGAACACTATTAAACTTTTTTCTTAGCATTCTTTTCTCTTTTTTTGTTCAAGTACACAGAGACAAAATCAGGGGAATAAGTGAATGCATAATGAGAACCAAATTGTGATAATAATTTCATAATAGATGTCACGGTCTATGCATGGGTGATGCGGTATCATCCCATACCAAATGCTTTATAAGTACTCTAGGATTTATTCCTTACAAAAACTCTATAATGTAGGAATCAATTTTTTGGTTCCCATTTTATAGAAATGGGCTTAGAGTGGCCAAATAATTTGTCCCAAGTCATGCTAGCTAATAAGTAGCAGGGCCAAGGGTTTAATCCAGTCTATCAAAAAGTCCCTGTTTTTCATGCCGGGCGTGGTGGCGCACGCTTGTAATCCCTGCGCTTGGGAGGCGGAGACAGGAGGATCGCGCAGGTTCGAAGCCAGCCTCTCTGGCGTAAGAGACCTGTTTCCAAATAAAAAATATAAAAAAATAGGTCTGGGAGTGTAGCCCAGAAGTAGAAGGGCTTTCAGGAACCCCAGTACCACCAAAAAAAAAAAAAAAAAAAAAGTCCCTGTTTTTCGTGCCGGGCGTGGTGGCACACGCTTGTAATCCCCGCGCTTGGGAGGCAGAGACAGGAGGATCGGGCGTGGTGGCACACGCTTGTAATCCCCGCGCTTGGGAGGCAGAGACAGGAGGATCGCGCAGGTTCGAAGCCAGCCGCGCGCGCTGGCTTGGGAGAACCTGTTTCCAAATAAAAATGTAAAAATAGGTCTGGGAGTGTAGCCCGGAGGTAGAAGGGCTTCCAGGAACCCCAATACCACCACCAAAAAAAAAAAAAAGTCCCTGTTTTTCAAAAACAATGTCAAATCCTACAACTTCATTCTTGCAGTCTCCCAACTGTAAGGTAAAAACAGATCTATAATTCCCATCTACTGCATCTAAGCACGCCCTCACCTCCTCTCCACTAGACTGTGAGCCGTCCCGGATCTTGGAGCTCGCCTATATTTCCTCTCCTCCAAACATTTCTGTGTCTTTTCCAATCAGCAAGAGTCCAGTAAGTGTTTACAGATGGTCAGAGTTTAGTACCAAAAGTTCAGAAGACACCGAAGCCAACCATAATTCCCACGACTACAGAAAAGTCTTAAAATGTTTATTATTTAGAGTCTACTGGGGGCACAACTCCCCCTTCCCTCTCAAGACTCCATGAGAAAGCACTTGAGCAAGCCACCGCATAATTTACATTTTCTCATTTTCTTCTGTTAAAATTATAAATCTCAGTATAATTTCCCACAACATTTAACAGGAGAATATTTAAACTAAGAAATGTCTTGTGGATATAAATGTCAGGCTCACATAACTAAGTATGTCACATTATATAACTAAATAATATCCTAGACTTCCTGTGTGTATCTGCATAACAGTACTGTAAATATAAATGGAAAAAATAAGTAATAATTTATGAAAACTGATTTGCATTTCCAAATATAAAATGTGTAAAATCCAACTAATTAGCAAGACTGAGGGCTGAGGTGTTTCTATAGCAACTATAAAAATGCTAAATTATTTTTTTCTCCGAAGTGTTTTATATCTGCCTCATTAATGTTTGTCTTTCCCATTTGTGTTGTGGATATTTCCAATGTGAAAGGTTTCAAAGATTGCAAAGATTCTCCGTTTTATTGCAAAGTTCAAGACGCGGTTTCTCACTCAGCAGAGTCTCCTGTGCCGACCGCACCATGCATTGAAACTATATTTGGGAGAGTTGCTTTCATGCCTGTGGCTGTATCCTTTGTTCTGAGCTTCCTCCTAAATCCTATTTTTTCTCTTGCTGCCCCCGATTGTTCTGGGTGCATCTCTGCTAAGGAGACGGTAACCTAAGTTCAGTTTTTGATCTCGCACCCTTTGTGGCCACCCTGGTAATTCTTGAGAAAGTCTGGTCCAAGCAGGAAGTCTCCAATAGGCTCAGGGTCACACAGCTCCTAGGAATACCTGGGGCTGTGGGGTGGCGGGGACCGCGGCCCCGCTCTCAGCGCCCCAGCCTGAAAATGAGGCATATGGACAATGGCTTCTTCCTCCAGGTTTTTGCAAAGGCTCCCGTTGCCTTCGACAATCGGTTAGACTCCTTCGCAGGCTCTGAAGGCTCCCCGCTTTACTCCTGCCTTCCAGCCCATCTTAAACTCTATGGCCCTGGTTCCCATGAGGCAGCCTTTCTTAACTCTGGCGGAAGAATCAGCTGATAAGACTAGCCTCAGCTACTTAGTGAGGCTCTCAGCAACCTGGTCAGACCCTGTTCCAAAGCTCGAAATTGAACAGAAGGGCTGGGGGTATCGCTCCGAGACAGAATGCCTCTGGGTTCAAACTCCAGGACCGAAACAAAGAACCATGAGTTCCTTAAACTTGATGCATACAAATGTTTCCTTCAGTGGAAAGAGACTCGGGTTGAGAATGGCTGCATCAGGCTCTAAATTCCCTGAGCACAGGAGGAGAGTTATCTGTGTGTCCCCAGACCCTACTACAGTCCTCGGCGGGAACAAAGTTCTGCCTTAACCCAACTGGCCTCTGCAGTGCCCCAGCCCACAGGGCCTTACCTTCGAAGGAGGGGTGGGCCATTTTCCCCTCAATAAATACATCTGACCAAGCCAAACTATGGAGGTGACTGGTAACAATTATTTAATGTACACATTGAGGAGCAGATGTACACATATGGGGGACAGTTATGTGTGTTACATATAACTATACTTAACATGACAACTTACCTGATCTGGTGTATAGTGAATGCGTTCTGACACATGACCTGCGAAAGCTGGCTCCTACATGTGTTTTTATTCTCTGGCAAGCATACCTGACGATGCTGGCGTCATTAATTCACACCATGTTCATTATTCAAACTCAAGAGCAACTTTGAATTTATCCCCAAATGTCTCTCTGCAACTTCTTGCCTTTAGTAAATTAAAACCAACGACCTCGGTGCTTAATCACGCTGTACAGCAGTCTCCTGATGTTTAACTGGGTGTTGGGGCAACCCAAAGAATCTTAACCTTGAACAGTGCTACCAACCTTGGAAGAGAGTCCGGTAGTCTCCTACCCACGCAGAGGGCAACCACACTCATAGGAAACAAATACTAAAAGACTAATGCGTGCTGAGGATTTAGACATTGCTCTTAGTTCTTCAAAAGCTGGATCCCAAAAAGAATTCTGAAAGTCTAACACTACTTTCCAAAATTTCTGCCAAGCTCCAAACACAACCACCGCGTAGAACAATCCAAGTAACTAAGCAATGTATGGGTATATCCGGGCTTCTGTGGCCGGTGAACGTGTGCAGTCGCTTGCCCAGTCCCATGTGTGAGCCCACAGCCCCAAGCGTGCATGAAGACAAGCAGGCCAAGAACGCGCCACCTCCACTCACGCTAAGCCCGGTTTAGTCGAACACTAATTCCCGGCCTTTTTGTCGCGTGTTATTTAAACCTTCAGCAGAGCCCATGGCATCACGTCTAAACGATCGTGAACAATAAGGAGATCCTTAAAGGACTGCGCTGTTGACAAAGAGCAAATACAACCACCCCAGCTGGAAGGGATTCACTTAGAACGCCCCTTTAGCAATCGCGGTAATAATTTAATACCATTAGTCTCAGTCGCAACTGTAAATGGCCCTAATGGACCCTGCGGTGTTCCTTCAGATTATATACTGATATCGGGGCACAGTTTTTATGCTCGCATTACCGCTGCTAATTGTAAAGCGCTTGTGTTGGATACACCAGAGTGTTGCAGTAAGTGTCTTCGGTTAACTTCTTAAGGGCCCAGCTTTATAAAGAGCGTTTGTCAGCAGGATAAAAAAGTCCAGGGAGCGTTTCATCTGGTTTAAAACACTGAGGGGGATCCTGCAAAAAATCGGACTGGCTCCCTCCTTTTTCTTTGCACCGAGCTCTGTTGCTTCAAAACTTGTTAGCAGCCATCTTCTCAAAGGATTTATTTTGATAGTTCACGAACGTGTTGTCACACAGCATAATTAAAGCTTTACAGAACTATTATCAAAACACAGAGGAAGTGTGCTGGGGAGGCTGATGGCTACCCGGCCGCCTGTGTCCGCTGCTTCTCACAGGATGTACACTGACTGACCAGCTGGCTGCCACGTTCTGACACTAGGCATATGGAGGGAAGTCAGGCCCGAGGGTAGAGTGCGCGGGCAGGCTTCAGTGAGCAATCAATTACGGGCGAGCGCCAGCCCCGCGTGGTGACTGTGTATAGTCCCACCCTCACACACTTCCAGCTCGGCTCTCTTTTGAATGTAATAAAACTTGTAGGGAGCCAGCTCGTGTGTAGCTCTTCACGACTCATGGTACGGATTAACTGCAAAAACACTAATTAACGATGGGCAAAGGAATTAGGGGACAGGCACAAAGAAACCAAAGACAAAGTCTTCTCTATTTGTGTTCCAAAGACTGGCCATCGGGAGGAGGGTAACCTAACCGACAGCTCAGGCAACACTATGCTGGTCACGTGTTCCTCCAAGGGACTCCTCGCCTTCGTGGTATTCAAAGACAGCAGAGAAGAGAAAATTTTACAACTTTTAGACTCAAGTTTCTCTCTCTTTTTTTAAAGCAGGTGTCTTCTGAAAACATGTCTTCAAATAGTTTTCGTTATCAAATAGAATGCGAAAAGGAATTATGAAATTAAACAATTCTATTGCCAAATGACCCTGAATTTGGACCTTGCCTTCCCAGTTCTCTCTTCGATATAGTAAAGTTCGTGGGCTCGTCTGTCTGCTTTGGGAACTGTGGCAGCTCGGGGCCACGTACAACCGAACAGCTGCATTTCACTTGCAGAAAAGAGAACTCTTAAGCAAGTACGAATTTACTTTCTGTATCAGATGCCAGAATTTCCTGACTGACTGGGGAAAAAAAATGCTAGATCTGTACAATTCATTTGCACAGAGAAAAACAATACAAAAATTGTGCAAATGACTTGGGACGAAGAAAGGAGACCCCCGAGATCCTTGAGCATTCTCCTTTGATCATGTGCTCAGAGTTACATGAGATGAATACAATACGATATGCAAATGACTTTTAGCAAAAATAATCAAGAGATCATTGAGTACTTTCATTTTACCAGGTGCTAGGAGAAATGTGTGGTCAATATAGTACTAAAAGTGGAAATTATGCTCATTGTACAGTGAGGCAATGAAGTTCAGACAAAACAAAGCGAGG
Source organism: Muscardinus avellanarius (assembly GCF_963383645.1). Classification (NCBI taxonomy): domain Eukaryota; kingdom Metazoa; phylum Chordata; class Mammalia; order Rodentia; family Gliridae; genus Muscardinus; species Muscardinus avellanarius. The sequence goes on from NC_137793.1 coordinate 11,641,685, forward strand.
CTTTTCCACGTGTTAGAAAGTTGTTGGAATTTGAACCCAGTTCTGTGTGATGCCCATAATATGCTTTTTATTAGTTTTCTCACTTCCCATGTTTCTGAGTGACATAGCTGAAGTCTGCTGGGTTCTGTGTCCAGAGAGCATATTCCCAAGGATTTAAGCCTTTGGATCCAAGGAATCCATCTTCTACCACATAATATTGGCAAAGTTTCAAATTTATATGGTTTATAACATGTAGACAGTGATAGAAAAGGAAGGTGTTTGTTTAATGTTTTATATTACTTTGCCTTTATATTCACAAAAACAAAATACTGGCAACTAGATTTCATACCACCCACTCTGTTCAAATGTATAAGGAAAGTTAGGCCCATCCTAAAAATAAAACCAGTCACAAATGTATTGCTTACCATGAAATAGCCTGGAGTATGACAGAAAGCCCGTTTAAATAAATCAGTCCATGTAAAAGCAATCAGGACTTGCTGTCTAGATAAAAACACCCTAAGCTGAACATGGAGCTGGAGAAAAAGGATGGGAAATGGCGGGTGGGGAGAGGTCAAATGAGCCACATGTGGGTTCTCTGAACAGCTCATAGCTTTATGAGTATGTTCCTTTGGAATCAAAAGTCTTTAAACTGCTATCTAGGATTACTCAAGCTAGGAAAGTAACTGTTAGTGAAAAGAGTGGACGGGCAGGGAGTGGTAGGGCACGCCTATAATCCCAGTATTTGGGAGACTGAGAAGAGAGGATCGCAGGTTCAAGGACAGCCTCAGCAATTCAGCAAGATTCTCAGCAAGGCCCTGTTTCAAAATAAAAAGCACTGTGGGTATAGCTTTGAGGTAGGATGACCCTGGGTTCAGTGCCCAGTGCCAAACAACAGTGATGATGGTGATGGTAACGATGATAATATGATTATGATCATGAATGAAGCCCAGGACGTTCATTTCCTAAGGCAGGGAAAGCCAACAGCATTCAGACTAAATTTCCATTTCTTGGGTGGGCCACCCTCATGCTAAGAATCTTTCCATGTTCCCTGAACCTATTTCTGAAGTTCCAAAAGTTCCATCTATCCAAATAAAAAAGGCACCAAGGTCCAGCTCGTAGACTCTCAGTGCTCACTGGAAGACGTTTTCTGAGAATAGAAACTTCACCTTCACAAACTTGTTATCCGCTCCACAGCTGACAGGCTGGAACTATAAAATGAAAAGGCTACTGCCTGACCAACATGCCTATCAGAACCAAGGCGGTCTTAGAGAACCTATGCAATTTTTCTATTTTATGGCCCTAGCTTGCTTGATATATTTTTGGAATCTGTTTTGGAAAGCCCTACTGAAAACAAAACCAAGCGAAAAGATCATAATTTATCCTTTACGGTCTAATACCACAAAGAAAAGTCATCTAATCTGACCATCTGCTGGACTCTTAACATTTGGCTGTTTGCAAACACAGCCACCAAACATGGAGACTTGTCGCCACCAAAGATACTCAAAAGTCTTTTGTTACAGACTGAGGGTGCAAAATAGGTTGGAAACAACAATAGAAGCCCAAGGATTTTGGAAAGGGTAATGTTGAGTTGAATGTGTATGGGGAGGGAAGGCCGTTCTTTTAAAAATAAACACGTTACCTAACTCCATAGTCTTGCTTCATAGAATCATCCCTAAGTGAGAGTAGACACTAATCAGAAGAATTCTGTATAGTGGCTAGGTTTGGAAGGAGCGTGGAACAATAAAAGTAGGGCTCATAGGTCAATGGGAATAGCCAGCTGTCAGCCCCTTAATACTAACTTGGAAGCTGGTGTTCACATACTCATAGGTTAAGAAATATGAGTCACCTCCTCTGCAAGATTTTCATTCCCAAGGCCTTGCTGTGGCCAACAGCAGTGTCCAGGGCCTGAAGACCTTGTCACCACAGAGTTACCACGACCCTAAAGGAGTTACAGGAAGTATACAAATATATGGAACTGGTTGCAAAACCCTTTGGCCACCAAAGCCCTGCCTTTTCCTGACCACTGGGCAAACAGCCCACACAGGGGCACCAGGACAAAGGGGACTGAAAGTGAATCAGCTCCGTGGTGTGGAGGTTTATAATAGCCTTTCTTTGACATCAGGTGTCAAAGCTACACTGGCTCTTCTCATCTTGCATTTTATACCCTCTGACTGATGTTCAAGACTTCTCCCACGAGCGAGGCAATTAAATGACTTCCAGAGAAGAAAAAGGGCTGGTGAAGTGCCCGAGTACACACATAAGATGCCCAAGGAAATAATCTAAGGATGTCCCAGCAAAGAATTACTGATCAAGCATGTGAGTTATGATTTTTGTTTTACCCACAGTGTATACATGATGTGACATGCTTTATTTATTGGAGCTGATTTATCCACACTGCTTTATTGTTGACCAGCTTTTATTTCTTCCTTAACCTTATTAACCCTTGCTGGTATGTGACAGCTTAACAACCTCCACCACCCTGCAACATTCACTCGGAGAACTGACGTGGAACTAATAGCAGCCTTTTTATTTCCAATCTTTGAGGTCACCGGCAGCTGGCCTCGCCTGAACCCTGTAAGATGTTTCTGTAGGCAGTTCTCTTTCACTGGGTCATCTCCTTAATGTATCTCTACAGGTCTCTCTGGATATTTGAAATGAGATGTGATGCCTGCTAACTCTGGTCACTGCCAACACATACCTCAGAATAGGTGGAATGAGTTTTTTACCTTTGGGTGAAAAAAAGCCCTAAGCAATTCAAGTAAAACAGCTTGGTGATTTCCTCCTTGGGCATTTTATCACCTTTCAAGTTACATCCAAAGAGCATCTATTTGGAAACACCTTTGATTGTCTCCGCAAAATACACCAGTGAAACCAACTTCCAAACTTCCACTGCCTGGTCTAAGTGCGAATGAAAGAGAGCACAGGGAGAGAGATTTCCTAGCTCTGTTTTCCAGCCTGGATTGATTAACTCTAATAAATTCAGGGAGGTGATTTCAGATGATGCCCGTCAAGCTGGATCTGGTGGTCCAGTTGTTTATTATTTCACACTGCCCTGGGCTCAGGCTTTGACATTCACCATCCTAAAAGGTCAGAAAGTCAAATTCTACAGCCAGATTCAGTAAGCCTTTTGGTGAGCGGGCTCCCGTGCTAATGAAGATTCGTTTTCTAAGAAACTACACTTAAGGAAGACAAGTTCCAGGTTGAGCATAAATGTCCCCGAATCAGGAAATTCACGCTTTCAAAATAGCCGGGGCAGTGCAGGAACATTTGAGACCACAAGAGAAGAGGCTGTAGAGGGAAGCCAGCCAGTGCTAACAAACCAAGCAAACAAAAGAGTTAACTTCAGGGGCAAAAATAACATTTGCCCACCATCAGTGATGGGAAACTCTGAACTGACAGTCGAGACTGAGGCTGACCACCATCGCTCTTCTCGGCCCCCAAATGTGGCGGACCTTTGTGCAGCAGCACCAAAAAGACCCCAAGATTGGGCTCACTGCCCCCCTCCCCGGGGCACTGTACAAGCCAGAACCACCAAGAGCCTTAGACAGCATGAATACTTTCAAATCAGATTTTTCTTTCATATGCCAAATCCAACCCTACCTACTGGAATCAACTACATCACACCAGCAACTAACTTTTAGCACCTCTATCTGGAAAGAGCACAGCACAATAGACAAGGACAGGGCCACTATCAAACCATCCAATCTTCCCCTCCACCACCACCCCCATTTTGACCCCCAACCCCTCACCCCTTTCTCTTTAAGCTAAGAGAGGAAAATAGACATATGCCTATAGCACACACAAATTCCCATAGGGATTGGTGGAATCCACAAGCTGAAAAGTGAAGAGAAAGAAGAGACGAGGTCTGTTTCATTTGGTCTGGGCCCTGCCGAGTTTCCATTAACCCCACCCAGTTGTCTTTTCCGGTCTCAGGGACCTATCTGGACCATTACTGCACGTCCTCATGGCTGCCTCGCATCCATCTGTCCATCCGTCCACTGGGAAACAGGAAGAGGGCAATTCCAGCAGGGGCGGTGCCACTTCCTACTTAGCTGCTCTCTGTTCATGAGTGAGAAACCCACCCCTACTCGCACGTTATTCTAATTCCATATTGTTGAGAGACACATACACACTGTATCAGTTTACAATGAAGCCTTGAACATTTTTAGAGAGGTACTAAATTCCGCCCCCCATTAATCTCTGGTTTATCCTAGACCAGGCCTAGACCCATCCCCTTCTACCCAACACCTACTCCTTCAAGTCACCACTGAAATATTACTTCTTCAAGGAGCCTACCCAGACCACTGCGGGCCCCCAGACAGGGCTAGCTGACATACCCTCTCCTAACACCTCGCTTAACACGGAACACTCAACCATCATTTCCTGTCATTCTTTCCCACACTGCCATGCCGTCGAATGCAAAACAACGCAAAGGCAGCTTACTGAAATATCCAAGCTCCCAGAAACCAGTTCTTGCTAACCCTTGGAAATCTGAGTCAAGTTAGCAAGATAACTTCAACAACCCCAGTGATCTGCAGATAACACTGACCCAGAAAGTCATCATCACCATTACCTCCCCACAACTCACCACCACCACTGTGCCGAGCATGTGGCTGGCACTGGATAAACGCTTAATGGATGGGAACCAGGGCTCACTGCTTCTGGTTCCTGCCCGGCTAAGGTTCCGGCTCTCGCATTAACAGCTGCACTGCACGGTAGACCACAGCTGGACCCTGCCTCGGTTTGTTCAGCTCCTGAGTTGTATAAGTACATGCAGGTTTGGCCTGCCCCGGGTTCCCCCAGCTCATATGGAACTTTCATTTACTCTCTTCTGGAAGCATGAACTTTAGCCCATTCCCTTTCCAAATAAAGCTTGCAAGGGAAAAAAAAATGACATGGACTTGGCAAATAACAGTTTCTATTATTAAAAGCAGGTTGAAGTTGGGGCTCTGTACAGCTACTTCCTACTTTCTACAGTGTCTCTATTTTAAGGGTGTGGAGATAGTGCTTCCAAATCCCAGCAGGCTCTAGATAGGAGCGCATCATGCTCATTAACACTAACGGAGCTGGGGGCACACTCTAAAGGAAAAATACATACTGTAGGTCAAACCTTGTGGGTGGTACAACGAGAACAGAGGAACCTGGGGTGGGGTGAGGAGAATACTTAAATTTATTCTATCTAGGAATTTGGTGACAAGATAGAGAAAAATCAAAGAGCAAAGACCGCTAGTCTAGGAAAGACTAAATTTCTAAAAAGATACCATCTATACTGCAAACTATTGAAATGGTACTATGCTGGGGGAAGGAAAAGGGGGATAGGTTGAAATATTTATTTGGCAAATGTTTATTTGGTGTGTATATGGGGCTGGGTGCAATGGTGAGCTAGAGGTAGAAGGTACTGGTTCACCTGGACTTGCCATTTGACAAGTGGAGGTGAGGAGTTCATCAGAGGTGGAAAGAAGCCAGTAAGAGTAAGTCACTCTGGAGAGCACAGACCACGTGTGTTTTGCTCATTCCTGGGTCCCTGCAAGTGAGTACAGGGCCTGGCACATTCTGTGAGTCAATCAACATTTGTTAAAGATGACTGGAGGGTCAGGGGCTAGACGGAAGAAAGGGGGGGGGGTGGAACCAAAGTGCCATTTGAGCTAGAGACAAGAAAAAGCCAGCTCAGAATTCTCTCCAGAAAAGTTTCAGAAAGAAGGAACAGGAAGTTCCTGAGTTGTGAACTGATGCAGTGTGTCTGAAGATGGTCAAGGGAGGCTGAGGTGGGGTGAAGGGGTGCTAGACAGTGGGGACAGTGATGGGGTTGGAGATTAGAACTTATACAGGGACATGATGGGGACTGTTCATGGAAAATAGTAAATAACTATGATAGTCATTTTATCTATCCAAGAAGTATTTTCAGATTATCTGAGCTGTAAATGACTACATGCTCTGCTAAGAACACAAAGCTTCCTTTACCGAAAGAAACTTGCCCAAAGTTTTATAGAAATGAAGTCTTGGGGGTTTGTTTTACAAAGTGTGGGGATCACAACCCTAAAATATATATGACACGTGATTTCTGAAAGCCATTATCGTCATTACATTCAGATTTAAACAAACTGATCAGAAAAACAAGGAGACCCTGATGAAGAAATGGAATGATATAGAGAAGTCATCAAAAAGACATGTTAAATATTAAATGCACATGTGGGAAAATGCTCAGCCACACCCCTAATAAGAGAAGGACACACCAAAGCAAAGTCCACTTTCAACGAAGTCAACTCAGCGATGGTTCCCCCATATCGGCAGAGTTACGGAGTAACAGGTATTCTCACAGTAACCAATGGAATCGCACACCGGGCACTCTAGTTGTTGGGAAGCAGGCTGGTGTTAGCACTGAGAGCCACCAGCATGTGTGTGGTGTCTGAAGAAGTCATTGTCTTCTGAGGTTTATCTCGAGGCTTTCACAGTCTCTTCTGCAAAGCCCCAGGACTCTGCCCAGGTGTGGCAGGTCCTCTGGAGAGCAGGAACTGGGGAACAATTATGGGCTGGGAAGGACGTTAGGTACCTGACTCCCATGACAGCCAGCAATGGATCTGTTTTATATATTCTACTTTCACTTTGAAAAAGGAATTCTACCAGTTAATTTATTTTTTTAAAAGACATAGTATCTTCAAAAAACGGTCCAAATTATAAAAATAACTGCAAATGTGAATGTTTCGTTATTTGCAAATCATATTTTTACTACAAATAATAGCAGAAAAAAATTTGGCAGCAAAAATCTTATACAAATATGGGCTATATAGAGACATAGAAAGCATATGTACATATGCAAAAATATACATATCTATGTGAATTTAAAACATACCACATAATTGTCATCATAGTATCATAACTTTTTTAAAATGTAAAAGTGGACGTAAATTAAAAATGCAATAAGATAAGTATGATTGGATTGTGGGCTTTCTCTTTCCTCTTTTTGGTTTCTATTTCAGTTTTTATGTAACATAGTTACTTTTAAACTTATTTTTTTAAGGCTTAAAAAGAGCCCTTGGTGGCCAGGAAAACCATCTATTATCATTTGTTTCTGCACCCCAACATTAAGCCAAGGAGCTGGCGTAGAAGCAACACACCACAAATATCTCTTGAATAAACAGATACAGTTTCAAATTAAAATCTGATCTCGATAAAGAGCTAGAGAGGGGCAGGAGAGATTCCTTCTCAGCCGACAAGGGGAAGGCCATTTGTGTGGCCTCTTACAGCAGGGACAGGATTCCACCCACCTCAGAGGCTGAAATGGGAAAGGCAGCCAGACAGATGGCGTCGGGAGACAACCAGACAGGGCGTGCTTGGAGGAGAGAAGTTGGGGCTGCTGGGTAAGGTGCTACACACCTGTTATCACAGTACTTGGGAGGCTGAGACAGGAGGATCGCATATTCGAAGCCAGTCTCCACAACTTACCAAGACTCTGTATTCAAATAAAAAACAGCCGGGCATGGTGGCGCATGCTTGTAATCCCAGCACTTGGGAGGCTGAGACAGGAGGATCACACGGGTTCAAAGCCAGCCTCAGCTACTTAGTGAGGCTCTCAGCAACGTAGTGAGACCTTGTTTCCAAATAAAGTATAGAATAGGTCTGGGAGCATACCCCGGAGGTAGAAAGTCCCTGGGTTCCACCCTCAGTACCACCAATAAAATAAAATAAAATAAAATAATAATAGGATTGGGGGTACAGCTCAGAGGTAGAAAGCTCCTGGGTTCCATCCTCAGAAACACACACACACACACACACACACACACACACACGCATGCACGCACGCACGCACAAAAAAGTTAGGCTGCAGAAGCCCAAGGCATCTGCAGACAGGCAAGGACTAGGAGGCTGAAAGCGGCCTTAAATCCACAGGACAAATCTTTTATTTTTTTTATTATTATTATTTTTTTTGGTGGTACTGGGGTTCCTGGAAGCCCTTCTACCTCTGGGCTACACTCCCAGACCTCTTTTTACATTTTATATTTGGAAACAGGGTCTCCTAAGCCAGCGCGCGCGGCTGGCTTCGAACCTGCGCGATCCTCCTGTCTCCACCTCCCAAGCGCGGGGATTACAAGCGTGCGCCACCACGCCCGGCAGGACAAATCTTTTAGACAGTCCTCAGAAGGAGGAGGGTTCCCTTAAAGGTTTGTGAGTGACAGAATGACATGTTCAGAATGGACTTTATAGGAGCTGCTCGTGGGGCTACGAAGACCAGCAGCCAGGAGGTGAGGACGAGACGGGGGTGCCCACACCCAAACCCACAGCTGGGCTGTGGGAATGGACAGAAGCAGACCCTGGGTTGGAACAGGACTCAACACATGCAGAGTTTTCCAGCAGCATGCCCAGAATCCAAATATCCAAGACACCTCTCTGTCCTTAAGAAATCTGGACACTTTTAGGGGGCAGCAGAGACTCCTCCCCCAGCTCCAGGCCTCAACCCGGCTTTCTCAAATGCACTAACTGTGCCTAAGTGCACACAACAATCAAGGCCCAATCCTTTAGTAGTCTCTAATGTTTCCTGTGCTATATAAAGTTTACCTTTGACTTCAGCCAGGGAAATGAAGGGTGGGACCAGCAGAAAGGGGAGGAGAGGGAGCCGAGGCAGCCTCAGGACCATAACATCTTTAAGTTTTAAAGTAACACGTTCACGCTGAAGCCCAATGAGAAAGGTCGCCAACCCACACAACAGCACCGGTGATTTAGGGCTCCCCTCCTAAACACAGTTCAGCAATGCGTGGAATGTAAAAATACATGGAAACCTCAGCGCAGCAGGAAGCTCGCTGGGCTGCTGGCAGAAGTCGCTGTTTCCCACACAGGCCCTAACTCTGACCCAGCAATGAGACTTTTAAGATTTGTAAAAATAGAACAGTTGGGAAATCTTGGCCACTTTTCGTTAAAATAAAAACAAAACCACCATCTTCTGGGGGTGCAGTTGAAAATCTGCCACACTCCTCCCCTCTTCGAAGGAATTTTAATGGTAAAGAAAAGAAAAAAAAAATACATGCTCAAAGGTCCAGCTGTCTTTTCACTTTAGGTTGCTTGGCAAATACATTTTAGGAGGTTCTGGTGTATGCAGAATGATTTTTTTCTTTTTTAGTATCTTCATCAAAAGGCGAAAGTATCCATCCAATGACAGTGATTATAATAAATATCCCTGCTTTGTTTACTGAAGTATAACAGTGGAAGGTACCATTTTTGGGGGGTAGAGGGTACTGGGGAATTGAACCGAGGGGCATTCTATCTCGGTGTTACATCCTAGCCCTTATGTTTGTTTGTTTGTTTGTTTGTTTGTTTGTTTGTTTGTTTTGAACAGGGTCTCACTAAGTAGCTCTCGGTCTTGCTAAAGTGTCTGTCATAGCCTCCCATGCCCCACTAAGTACCGCCTTCATGCCCAACTAAGTACCGCTTATTTATACATTCATAATGGGCCAGAACCATCTCCTGAAATCCACGATTCTCAATCTACCATCCTATAAAAGTAGATATGATTCTCCTCACTGTGCAAATTTAAGGAACAGAGTAAGCTAATTTGCTCAGGAACACGCATGTGGCAGCTAGAATTCAAACACGGGACCAGCTGATTCCAAAGTCTAAGCTCTTGCCACCGTATCTACTTCTCAGGAAGGAATTTCTCTCATCCACCCAAAACACTTATATTTAGAAATCAAGATGTACCTACCGCGGGTGCTTCGCTCAAGTTGCAACAAGTTTTCATGAATGATTACATAAGGTGGCATAAAATAGTGATATTTGCAGCCTCTTATCTAAATATTTCTACACTTAAACATGGGCAACTCCCGTGCCTCCCAGCAGAGCCCCAGTAAAATTATAGAAGAATTCTGTGGAAGCCCAAAGCAGAGTTTTGTGCGTTTCTCTATTTCTCTTGAGCTACCCTCTCCTTCAAAGCTCCTCACTTTTTATTTTGAAAATGCTACCAACGTCACTATGACTTTGGCTTCCTTAAAAAAATTAACATTTGTGATTAGCACTTGAAATCAGTATATCCAGAAAAAAAATGCCTTTCATTCAGCGCTTACCACCAAATTATCTCAAGAGGCTGTCGAGAGCTCTTGAATCATCTGGTTAACTCCTTTCTCCACTTACCCAAGCTCCACACAGAGAGAAGAAAAGGAAAGAAAAGCAAGGCTTCAGACATCATGCACACACACACACACACACACACACACACACACACACACTCACATGCATGCACACACGCAAACAATTCAAATATTTTATTCTCTTTTGTCCCCTACCTTCTCTACCTCCCACATCCGCCCCACCCCCAAACTAAATATAGAGACCAAACATCAAAATCTGAAAGTGAACATTTCCAAAGTGGTAATCAACAGATCACTGCCACATAGAACACACACACACACACACACACACACACACACACGTGTTAATTGGAATGCCCCTAAATCATAGGAGCAGCCACTTAGAAAATACGGGAAGCGGGTACACCTGAGTGCGCCCGAGGAAGTTGTGCACACGTTTCCGCTGCCTCGCAGCCATCTCCCTTCCCCTACGCAGTACAGGAAAGGCGACCAAGCATAACAGCAGAGCTCCAGCCTTTCCAACTCTCCATCACAGGACTAGATCCTGGATACAGAAACCCTGAGTGATCAACAAACACGGAGTTTGCCCTGAGCTCAAATGAATTTCTTTTCCTTTTTCCTTTTTGAAGGGAGAGAGAAGAAAAAAAAAAAAAAAACTTCACGTGGTTTCCTTTCCTTGACCTACAATAAATTCCATTAAACTTCAAAAACAATACTTTGGAATGCTGGAGGATGCAGGCAGGAAACTGAAGAAACACTTTATACAAAAGTTAAGAGTGCGTTTTTTCGGAGGGAGGACGCCGGACAAAGGAGGGTTCTATCTTGACAGTGAGAGCTCATGGCAACTGAAAACATAATTAGATTTGAATGTCACGTAGTTGTGACTGGGCCGTACAGCACATCAAAACACATTTACCCTTCTGTCAGGGACGCAGCAATGTGCAAATGCCACTGGCCAGTAAATAATTAATAATTGCCCCCAAAGTTTGCAAACGCTTAAAATGTCCTACAGACTAAATCCCATCATATTTTCAAGATACTTAAAATTATCATTTTGGGGAATATCAGTCATCTGTCCATGATTGATTTGCCTTTAAGACCACATGGGTCTTCTTTCTACCCATCCTTCCCTGAAACCCTTTTGTTTCTTGGGCACTTAATTTATGAATGTTTGGGTAGGAGAATAGGCTTTCCAAAAATGGTATAATAAAAAATAGATTCAGATGTCCTCACCATTAATACATCTGTTATTATAAAACATAGCATTTACTGTAGAAAGCAGACTCATGTCTACATTTCATCTGTATCTGTAAATTTTTTGGTGAACCACTTTGAAATTTGCCTCAAATGACTAAAATTCAACACCAAAAACTACTTTGCAAAAGATACCCAACGGTCATTTTATCAAGCTTATTTTAGGAAACACTCAAACCATGCCTTCCCTCTCCTTTTCTTTCTTTTTTTCTTCCTCTTCCTTTTTTTTTCTCGTTGGCCCCAAAATGCAAAAAGAATTAATCTTGATTGCAGAATCAAGAAACAAAGATACAGGTCTATTGTGCAATAATCAGCCCACATTTCAATGAATAAGTAATATTTCTCACAAACCCGAGTTAGAGAGTGGATTTATTTAACCTCTTGGGGTCAGGTAATAAATACTAAGTGAATTATTCAGCCCAATGGCTAATCAATACGATTCCATGATATATTTTTTGTGTTTCATAAAAGGTTGTACACTAAAGGCAGTGAGCAATTATGGAAATTGGGCCAGAGCGCCTCTCAATTCCTCTCCCGCTCGAAACCCCAGCAGGCCACCTTGACAGCAAATCGATTAGTGCTCCAGTGAAGCAGCTCAGTGACCCCTGACCCGCTTCCAGCGGGCCTGACAGAGGAGAGAGTATTTTATATTTATTTTATTGAATTAACTCCATCTTGCCTGTACCAACGCTTTACACATATTAGGCAGCAGAGACAAGCGACTCAGCTGTCCTGGCTTCCTTCGCTCTTGCTAAGCAAGCCCCGCCCCGTGCCCTGAAGATTTCTTTGTCCCGGTTTTCCTTTCACTTTTGGCCTCAATATAGGATTTCAATCCACCCAGAGATTCAAGATGGAGCTCCAGGTAATAAAAACCAAGGGCAAAGCACGCGCTCCTTCTGCCCTGTGGTTCCTGCCTGCCTGGACTACCCATGACTGGGCCTAGCCTCATTCTCTCCATAAACACAAAGACAACTCAGTTAAGCCGGCTTGCCATGAGGCTCTTCAGGAGACATGCACCAGGGAACATCAAGGACTGAGCATATTCTCTACTCGAAAATCAAAAAGGAGCCAGAAGTCATAGGTATTCTCTGTGTTTATGGCCTGATTATATTATTGGCTCTTAGAAGCAGAGAGAGAGGGAGGGAGGGAGAGAGGGAGGGAGGGAGAGGAGAGGAGAGGAGAGGAGAGGAGAGGAGAGGAGAGGAGAGGAGAGGGAGGCACCAAGTCAGCTAAGTTCAGATGGCTGGTTCATTAGGAAACAGTAAATAGAAAGGCTTGACAGCCATAGACAATTGCAAGCTTAAGAGAAGGAAAAGTTAAATCACCAGAAAGTTCTCCACTTGACTTCCATGAGATGGAACATCAGTGAAACCCACCAAAATAAATGAAAAGTAAACTTCAGGAGAAGCTCAGAAAATCCCCCTGGAAGCATAAGGTATTCAACCAGGCCAAAAGCTACCAGTAGAAATTGTGCATTATACATCACAGGACTGAAGGATCTTGGACCATGTTTGAAGGAGGTGGAATCATGGGTTAGCACCTTGATGCTGAATTTAGATTACCTGGATTCAAATCCCAGATTTTCTACCCAAACTAGCTTCAGACTTTGTTCAAGACATTGGGGCCTCTCTACGCTTCAGCTGTCCTCATCTATAATAAGGACAACAGTTGTCCCGCATGCAATGAATGGTGTTGGTCACCATTAGTATTTAATCAGGTGCCAAAATAGTTTATGTGAATTGGTAAGAAGTCATTTTTGGCCTTATTTTTTGAGTGGAGAGACTAAAGATTGAGTGGAGTGGGAGTTTCATCAAAATTTTTTTTTACTTTACCTAGTTTCATGTAAACATAAAAGTATCATGATAACCCCCTCTTTTTCCTCTCAAAAAGAAAAAAACTGCTGGGTTTAGAGGATCTTGACCTTGTACTTTAGTACTGAGGAGCTTGTCCTTGAGTTGATCTCCCCAAAGATGTAAAAATGAAGTTTTCCTTCACCCCACCCACCCCAGTGATAGAGGCATACAGCTGTTCAAGTCTATTTATATCGCCTCGTTTGCCCCGGTCAGCAATGACCTGGGCTTTGGGGACTACTGGCTGCATGGGACACAGTGACCAGAGTGGGAGTTTTGATGCAGGAATGAGAACTGAGAGAGGGGAGGAAGAGACCAGGAGACAGGATGTCCTTGATAATTATCAGTCACTGAACCATCTCATCGGCTACGGATTCTCATTTCTAGGTACACTGCCTCTGGTGGCAAGACAAGCTCATCTCTTGAGTTGTCCAAGCTTCCACACCAGCAAGGGCCACATCAGCACCTGAAGATCGCCTAGGGAAACAGGACTGGGGGGCCAAGCCCAGTAGCAAGGACTGTCTCTGTACAGTACCCTCAGCTAGGCTCATGGGCAGAGACGGGAAATGCCCGGCTGGTTACCGAGGCCACTGCAGAAGGACTTGCCAGAGTTACTGGAGCACTGTCAAGGAAAGCAATCCTCTCCTTCCCTGTTTTTTTGCTATCCCGGGCACTCATAATCCTTCGCATGGCTTATCTCAGTAGTCCTTTCCCGACTGACCCATTGTCGGCCATCATAGTAGAAAACAAAGTAGACTCAATTTCCTCTTCATCTGAGCTAATAACTTTATGGCAAAAAGTCAAAAAGCTGGAGAAGCAGTGGAGGAAGGTGAGGAAGGAAATGCACCTTCTCCTATTGCTTCTCTACTGAGCACTTTCGAGCCAATAAAAATAATTTTTTCAAAATATACTCCTCTTGGTTCACTGTAATTCTACATCATGATGAGGTCCGGGGTGATGGAAACGTACATGCACACAGCAGTGTGTATGTTTTTCTGGTCAAGGTGAACCTAGCTCCGGGTGCCAAAGAGGGACAGCAAAGCTCGGGTCAAACCATTTAAACATAACCTGACACGATCGTGGCTGTAGCATTTCCACAGAAGAGGAGTCAACGGCATGATTCTGTTGAGGACAGGCAAGGAAAGTTAGCAAATTCACCTACAAGCTACTAGTAGCTCTTCAGCAAGCAAACAGTATGGGCTTAAACTGTATGTTTATTCAAGAAGGCCTGGGGTTGAGGAATGGCTAATAGAGACCAAGAGGAGGGAGGCTAAGACCTTGCCTCTAAGTCATTCTTCCACAGTGCCCATGACCTAAGACCCAAGTGCACTTGGTTTGATTTGGGCTACCTGACCTATTAGCAAGACTATCAGCAATACAGTCCAAGTTCCCCTTGATCTAGTGTCTTAGCACTTAACTGCCTGAGAAAGTGAAATTTACCTTGATGCTCACCAGGAAGGGCAGTGGGATTGGGCAGAAAGCAAGCCTAGTTCTAGTGGCCACTAGCTTCCTGACCTTGGGCAAACTGCCTTTGCTCTAGGCTCCCATCTGTAAAATGGAGAGGCTATTTCCTTCCAAGATAAACATTATATGATTCAAAGTGGTGTGTTTATCTGAATGTGTGAGAAGCCCAAGATGGAATGTTTACTTCCTTCAGAAAATTGGAATTTAACAGCCAAAAAGAGTCGTTTTTCCTCCAAAGGAATAAAAAAGAAATCCATTTACTCACTCTGCTAACCCCAAAACCAAAACAAAAAGAGTTGCTGGTGTGAATGAGTTGGCCAAGATTCCCTTGCAACTCAGGCCCGTTCCCTGAGTCTTTTTGCAAAATGACACACAGCACATTCTTCCTGGTCCCACAAAAAATAGGAAATCTTTCACACCTTTCTATAACCCTATGCATTAAGCCATAAATTATTCTTCCCCTCTCTTCCACTTTCAGAATCTATACAAAAGTGATTACCTCAGTCGTTTTTCAATATTACTTTCATACTTGGAAAATGCATTTTCAAAAAGTTATTTATTTTTCACAGCATGTCAGGTTGTTATATTGTACTAGTTAAAATAAAACTACTATATAAACTACTGTATAGTTTTGCATGCATTACATTTTCCTACAAATGCTGTGAAGGAGGATTTTCACAGGTCCCAGGTATATTTACTTTAAATGTTACCTTATACTTTATTTTAGTGCCATTCTGGATTTTCAGAAAGAAGTGGAAAAGCCAGTTGCTAGAGAAACTTCACTAGTAAATGACTTTTTCATTTGAAGATCCCCCATTTCGGAGGCAGAAATATTTAAATATTAAAAGCAGTTTTACCATGAAACTTAAAAGGCAACTCATAGTATTATTCTTTCTCAAAAGCGCTTGACATAGCTAAAAAATGGCCCTCTGGGTTTGATTCATGCTTACCTAAAAGCAAGAACAGGGCAGAAAATAGATCCGTGTAAACCATAAAACATCAAATAAGGACAACCCAGTGTCTCTAATAACGGGGCCTGTGGACATTTGACGTATAGGGCTAGGTTTAAAATGTTTACTGGGACACCTTTCAAAGAGGACAAAACAGAACAAAGAATGGCTGGAGGTGATCCTAACAGTATGCCAAAAATTGTTTTCTGCCCAAATAGTCACTATTTTCGAAAGTGCTATGATTTTTTTTTTCATGTCACCTCCGTTAAGGACTCCGCCCCCTCCCGACAGAGGACAGCGACCCAGGTGCCTTCGTTAACATTTGTGTTTTTAATCACTGGGGTCCTCAGCTGTGGACGAGGGATAATCAGCCACCACAAAGCTGACCCGAGCCTGGCACGCCAGGGCCGCACTGGGCTTAGCAAAGGCTGCTCTCGGGCTTGCTCTGTGGCTGAGTAAGAGGCAGAAAAGGGAAACACTTAAATATTTAATAAACGATTCTGCAAAGGCCTTTGAGCCCTGGCACGCAGGGTTTAAAGCTCGCTCTCCCTTCCAGTCACAGAGGCTACCACCAGAACGGCTATGATCCATATTATAAGCGAGTCAAGAAATACGGGGCTCCTCTGCCTTTTTCTTCTTCTGAAACCAAGTCGGCAATCTTTCAAAATTTCTCTCATCTTCCATTTTAGTTTCACTTCAAGCCACACGGAATTGTCCACCCTCGGTGCCCTGGGGGTCGCCAGGCGGCGAGTCCCTGAGACCAGGGGAAACATCTTCAAGAAATACAGAGAGCGAGAGGGGAGAGAAGAAGGCAAAGACATTCCACGTGTATTTTTAACACAGCCAAATTTAACTGGAATGTGCTCCTGGTAGTGCTTTTAACTAACAAGCAAGCAATATATTGCACGGCAAAATGTTTTATTTTTAACACCTTCCAGTTTTTTAGCTCTCTGGTGGTTGCAGGTATATCCATTAAAAAGCAACACAAATTGTAAATCAGAATTCCATAGCTCTTCACAGCAATATGAATCTATTCTCCTGCTGGTTAGCACACGGCTTTCATTGATGCTGACGGGGAGACATATACTTATGCAGGGGAGAGGAGACCACTCTATACCTGTGAATTTATGCTTTTAGACAGGTGGCTATATGCAGACAAGAGGCGCCAATAAACAGGTTTTATTGTGGCTGCTTAGAAACAGATTCTGGGCCGCATATCTACAAAGGAACAGTCACCTTTTCTTCAAAGGAAATGACAGAGGCAAACCCTGAGCAGAGTTGTGATCCACAGTTGACATCACAATCTGCAACCTATTCTTGTAGACATCTATGGTCATTTGAAGGGAGCTTGGCCAATCCCGAGCCCTCATAAGCTAACAGCGTTTCTGAAATTACAGTGATGCTGAGTCTAATTGCGGTATCTCTCATTCCTGCCACGAATGTGCAGCAAACGCTCCGTGGCAGAAGGCAAGTGTTAACTTTTCAATGCTCTCTGCAATATATATAGCGACACAAATGCAGGATACAGATTCTCAGAGGAATAGGTTTTTCATGAAGCATAAATCTTTCCGATCACTGCTAAAAAGACTGATACACTGGCTTCAGGGGAATGTAACTTCTCGTGCCTAAAAAATAAATAAATACTAAAATAGTCTGTGTCACCTATGGATTCTGTGTGGTTATTTCATGTATTTTATGTCTTTGAACAATATTTACTTTGATCTTCTTTCTACATCTTAGTCACTTCCAAAAAGGGCACCCAGAAATAATGCAGGTTACAAAAACAGATGTAGAAAACATTTTTTTTTAAAAAGGCCTAAATTTCCATAATTTGCAATAGATATTCACACCTGCATAAAGAGGTTGCTATTCAGCATATGCACCTGACTGTGTGTGATGAACTGAGAGCTTTTACCAGGAGAGAAAAAAATACCTATTGCCAGAGAAATCCATAAACTGGAAACCAACCAGCTCCCATCTTTAGCCTCTTCCTGTATTTCATTGTAAAGACAGCTTCCAAGAAGGGTCAGTTCACTTCTATTTATTGCACCAAACATTGCTGATGATTGGTACTGTCATGTCCGAGCATTGCAGACACTTAAGGGCTGTGGCAATATTTAACTACTCACTCTCGCTTGCACGGCTGTGGTGGAGGGAACCACAGTATACTGATCTATCCAAAAGAGGAGGAAAAAAAATTAGAGACTGGCACAGTGGAATTTATGAATGAGAGTGCTTTGGCTGTAAAGCGTTCCCATTATAGCCCTCAGCCACCACAAAACTGCTGTGTAATTGGAAGGGAACTTTTTCCCATGCAAAGAAGCTTGCTGTTGGCGCCAACCCATTGGAGACAGGAGGTTGCATCAAGGGAGACACACCTGCGGGCATCCTCTCTCGCTCTCTGGGAGCCTGGCCTTTGCCTGCATCCCCTGCTCACGAAAGTACCTGGATCTCAGAAGACCGCAGATCGCAGGGGCCAAGGACTGTTAACTGCAGAGGTCTTTTCATGCACTCAACTTAGAGGTGAGGAAACCGAGCTCCAGGAAGCAGAATGAGCACATATCAGGTGCACGGCCCATTCAAGGCAAAAGCTAGGCTAGACGCCAGTCTGCCTCAGGGACCCCAGCCACTCACAAATGTCTCAAAGCTGACCCTATTTTACTGTTTATTTACCCAACACTGTGATCAGTGAATTCAAATACTATCCCAGATATCATTCTGGCTAGAAAACAATTTCCTCCAAATAAGAATAGATACTATGATCTTCCCAAGGGGGAGAAATACTTTTTTCTGTGTGTAGATTATGCGTATGTATGTTTGTTTATTGGTCTCCCAGCAATAAAAACTATATTGAAGCTTAAAACAATTATCATGGGGTTTTTTTTACTTACTTTTTTTAATCCATCTTTAAATAGATTTAAAATATTTAAATAGATTCATATCTGTTAATCTGTTAATATCTTAACTTGTTAAAGTCTAAGTTCTAAGTTTAGGAAAGGGATCAAAGGTTCTAGTGACTGCCTGACATGGTGATATATAGATTTGTTCTTACTTATCCAATATTCACAGTAAGAAAGATTAAAAGCTAAGTAGATATTATGATAGGAAGCTACCAGTTAGCCGCTTTAGGCAGAATGGTTAGCAAAGGCCTCTATAAAAAGATCTCTCTGGAAATGATAGGTCCTGATTTACATAGCTTATATTTTATCATAAATTAGATAATAATAGTAGCTGATATTTATTAAGCACCTATTATGGCGATGAATGGGACATTTAGAGAATGTAACGTTTCTACAGCATGAAACAATTCCACGGGATGCATGTCGCTTTCCCTGGCTGGCAGATAAGAAACCTATGTTTCAAACAGATGAGGTTACTTGTCTAAGGTCACAGGGCTCATTAGTGGCATCGGAGGCTTGGAGCCCCCATCTACCGGATTCTGGTGTTCATGACAAAATCCACTCACGCACTGGGTTCTAAGTGGAGAATACGGACCTGAAAGATTCACTCTCGGTTTGACCCTAACTTTCTTGGGGGCACATTCATTCTGAGTCCTCACCAAGCTACTTCTTCCTGTATATGCATTCATCTCATTCTCCTGTACTTTTTTTTTTTTTCAGTACTGAGGATGGAACCCAGGGGCATTCTACCTCCAAGCTACACCCCAGCCCTATTTTTTATGCTTTATTTTGAAACAGAGTCTCACTAAGTTGTGGAGGACGTCACTAAGTAGCTGAGGCCGGCTGTGAATCTGTGATCATCCTCCTGTCTCAGCTTCCCAAGTACTAGAACTACAAGCGTGCGCCATCATGCCCGGCTCTCCTGTGCTTTCTTTAATAGCACTTAACATAATTGTCATTTTACCCTTACTTATGTGAGTCTTTGAGTGAATGTTTCACCAACGAGACTCTCTATAACACTCTTTTCCAGCACATAGTAGGTCCTCATTAAATGAATGAAAGAGTCACTGCTTCAAACTTACCCTAGCTGTAATTCAAACCAAAATATACAGCCAAGAGATCCCAAATGGCTATCATTGTCTTATTGTTCTGGCCAGATCTGATAACGACCACAGCTCAGATTCAAATTATGTCTTTCATTTAAACATCTCGAAGCAAGATAAAAATAAACAACTGGAAATAGCTAACAAAAAGTGAGCGAGAAAGAGACCAAAATAGGTTTAGCACCGTGCCAAAGGTCTTGATGGTAGCAACAAAACCATAAATGTCTCGGCACACTTCATGCGTCATGTGGGCTCGCAGATGGAAATGATATCGGCATCCATGCTCTGCCTGTACTTTGGCTCACCAAGACACCACTCCAGGAAAAGGTGATGTGATTTATCTCGCATTCTATCATTCTGAATCTTCTATTAACCGGCACTTGCGCAGTCACGGTACAATGATAAATGAGAGTCATAATTATGACCCTCATTCACAGGGAGTCACCAACGGATCCTCTGAATCACAGAAAAATGACACTGGGTGAGAAGTTCTCCGAGAGAAGAGACCACTTTATACAATCCCCCAGGGTCTTCCGACAACACATAATTGTTAAATAAAACTATTGATCATAACTGCGTTAGGGTATCTGAGAATGATGTCCTGTGTGTGCCATATGAAGAAATTATCTATTAACCAGACTGTTTAACTATATAGAATGCACATCAATGTTTGAGAAGAGGAAATTTAATTCCCCCTAAGTAGGAACTGGGGGAAATCTTAATGGAGAATGGTTGGGCCCTGCCTCTATTTACTTACTAATCGACAAAGAAATCGCAACATGGGGAAGGACTTGGGGGAAATTACAATTTGGGGATCTTCCAGAGAACCCTTGATTACTGGAGGAGGTGTGACAGTTGTCGCTATTGTTGTTTGAACCTACAAGAAACTTCTATCTGGATATTAAATTTGGATATAATTAAACAAACCACCACGTCTTAGAAGAAAAGTTGGGTCTGTTTCACAGAGGAATCCTAGCTTGCGTGGAGAAGGAAGTTAACAGAAAACATCCAGACTTCTGACAAATACAAATTCACTGCATTTTTAACATGTAAGCTAATCATTCTGCTCTGTCTCCAGTTTAAGTCATGTTGGAGAAAAAACGTGTGAACATGTACTCTGCCACAGAGCATTTCATAGAAACAAAAATTTAGGTAGAATTATACTCTTCCATAGTATAGGTCCCTGAGATTTTTAATCTATGAATCCTATAAGAAGTCTGTTGCTTTCTTTGCTGTTTGTTTAATAGCATTCGGTACTAACTAAGCAACTCAGTATTAAGAATATAGTTATTATGAAACAGTCCTTGCTCACCTATACCATGTATTTCGCTGTCATTTTTATTTGCATATTTCTAAAGTCACTTCATAAGAATCATAAGAGTATTAGTTAATTTATACAAACAAAGCCACAGGAAAAAATATGTGCCTGAGGTACCAGAGCAAAAAACAAAGACTCAAAAGTAAGGGAAAATATTAAATAACCTTCTGGCCTTACCAAATACATTTAATCCTTTGAATAACTGTATAAATATTTGAGTGTCTTTTATTTATGTTTTCCTCCTTTTTATTATAAAGTGAGATAGGCTTTATAAAGTGAGTCCTCTTAGGGGGAAAAAAGAAACTACGGTTTATTATTTAACTTCCGAAAACCAACATCAAACGATAGATTTTTGGCATTCGAGACTAGATCATTGTAATTTCTTCCTTATGATTTTTTTTAAATTTTTTTTTTGTGGAGAAGAGTCAGTGATCTCAAAAATTCTTATCTGAAGGTTTCTCTTAGCCAAGCTGAGTCGATGGGAATTATCCTTTTGTGCCAAACCAAAAAAAGAAACTCCATACAGTCCCTCCCTCCCCTTCATCCCTCTCCCTCACACACTATTTCTGACTCAAAATGAAAATATTTTTATTGTGGGTTTTTTTTTTCCTTGTACTTAAAGGAAGGGGAAAAAAGAATCCTGGCTTTTCTGAAAGTGCAAGGCTACAATTTCATTACATAAAAGAAATGATCTGAAAGTCACAAATGTATTTAACAAACCCACAATGTTTATTTAGGACTGGGGTGAGGGCCCTGCTTCTTATTTGCATACCTTACCCTGTGAATTTACTACGTGCATAATTTTAAGGTATTTAACGAGTGAGTCAAAGAGAAATGGAACTGGGCTGCCGACAAGAACAGTAATGAAACTCAGGGACAATGAAATAAGACGCGAATCCAAAGCGGTTGGGCTAAATCAAATTGTGCGCCCTAAAATCCGATTTCTATCAAAATTGCAGCAGTCTGAGCTAAAGCTGTCATACAGTCTTATCAAGATTAGACAAAATAACATAAACATTAAGAAGCACATTGAGATCATTTCAATTCTCCCCTCTGCCCACCAAAACAGGAGGTGGCAGCTCAATGATCCAGGCAGTTCACTCTGACTCTCTTCTCCCTCCCCCTTGAGAACCCATCTGACTCTGTTCCCTGCCGGCCCCCTCTAAGAGTACCGCCAAGCACCATCATCTCTGGGCCATTCCCATCACACAACTTTCCAACTTATTTTTCTTCCTTTGCTCTTGGCTCCGTTCCCTACAATTCTCTTCATTTCCCTCTATTTTCAACTCAGACATTACTTCTCACTCAGGACAGCAGCACATACATATAACCCCAGTACTTGGGGGGCTGAGACAGGAGGATCAAAGACTTGAGGCCAGCCTGGGCTAGAGAGACTCTGTTTCAAAAACTGGGGGGGGCTGGGAGTGTAGCTCCATGGCAGAGCACCCCCAGGTTCAACCCCCAGTACTACAAAAAATAAACAAAAAATATTTTTCTTCCCTGACTCCAAAGAAAATCAACCAGTCCCTAGAGCTTTTACCTCCGGGCTACACTCCCAGACCTATTTTTATATTTTTATTTGGAAACAGGGTCTCTTAAGCCAGCGCGGCTGGCTTAGAACCTGCGCGATCCTCCTGTCTCCGCCTCCCAAGCGCGGGGATTACAAGCGTGCGCCACCACGCCCAGGCCTAGAGCTTTTACTCCGATAATCTATCTCACCATCTAACACATCATATTGGTTAGTTCTCTCTTTGCACGTTTGTGTGTTCAGAGATTTGAGAGCAAAAGAGGCCACTGTAGCATTAGTATCTGGGCAAAGAAGTCTCTCCAAAAAAGGCTCTCCAATAATCTTGTGGAGTGAAACGCACGAGCTTTCCTGTAGGATTCAACTATTGGGTCAATTGGTCCACGACAAAACAATCTTGCTTTTTATTTTATTTGTAGTACTGGGGATTTAACCCAAGGCACTTTACCACTGAGCCACAGACCCAGCCCTTTTTAAGATAGGATCTTGCTAAGTTGTCAAGGATGGCTTCGAACTTACAACCTCCCGCCTCAGACTCTTAGGTGTTACAGGTGCGCACCATAGTGCCTGGTCAAAAGTCCTGCTTTTTGAAACATGTTTCTCTCATGTGCTCAGAATGTGTGAAAACAGAGTGGCGGATGCAGAGAGGCCCAGAGCGAACCAGAGCCTCATTTCCAAATCCATTTCTCAAAGAACACATTAGGTAAGACACAAAACACAACATGACCGAAGGTTCGAGTTATTAGTTGGCTTCCTTTTGAAAAATCGATGCTTATCGAATTGCTGGTTCTGTTACAGGTTGATGATTCGGAACCTAATAAGATGTGGTCTCTGCCCTCCAGGGAGCTGATAACAAAGACTCAGAATAAAAAGAAAGTCTGAGAAACACAAAGTCTAGTAGGGACCATGACAGACACAATTGGCAGCATTCTGATAAAGCGTTGGTGCAGTGCTACTTTGTAGAGTTGGCCAATTTTTATGGTGTAAATACTCCTACCAGAAATGACTTCAAGCTACCAACAAGGTATCACACTGAACAGAGCAGGGAAGCGCTTCACTCAGTTGGTTTTCATGAATCCATGCCAGCCAGCTCAAGTAGATAGCTTGACAGGATGGGGTTCACGCTCCCTGGCAGCTACAAGCTCAATTTCCCTTCATTCTTTGTGGATGCTTTTATTTTATTTTTTTTAAGCATAAAGTGTCTAATCAGTAGGAAAGAAACAATGAAACCACAGCCTCAGCCTCGGGCCATACAGGGCTCACAGCATCCTCGGCTGGGAATTGACCAGGTTAAGTGAACTTACTGAAGAAAGAATGAAGAATCCCTGGGAGAAGAAATGGGAAGAGCATAAGAACAAGGGATTCGACCTCCGTCCTAAGGACAGTCATAGGACACCGATGGGTTGGAGGATAGGAGTTGGCAGGGTTGGATTTGAGTTCTGGACAGCTTCCTCTGGCTCCTGCATGGAGGGGATGGAGTCCAAGGAGACGAAATGGATACAAGACTCCAGTCTGAAGAGATGGAGGAAGCGAGGCTGGTGCAAAGGAGACAGAGTGGAGAGACGACTAGTGTGGCTGAGGAAGGTAAGAGACAGGACCCCAGCACAGAAGACTCCAGGTCCCCACACCCGAGGGGGCGGATCTCAGTCATGCGAGGAAGAAGACCAGGCCTAGGAAGATCTGAGTTCCTGGTTGTAAACACTAAGTTCGTCACCATGGATTTTACCCACTCCCCCCACACACACATACTTTACATAAAAATGGTTTCCTACGAAAAAAACCCCATACCTCTTCTTAGTCCTGCAGAGCCCTCACATGCTGACCCCTGCCCTTTGTAACCAGCTACCACATACTCCACGTACTGTTATTTCCCTCTTCCCCAAAGCTTTTAGAAATCCCCTTTGGCTCATTTTCCTAAATCTCCTATCAAAACCTACTCTCTGATCTCTGCTCCTGGGTGAGGATAAATGTTCCACACTAACGAAGTCCACTCCAGGACTGTCTGCATTTCTGGCTGAAGACTTATTAGAAAGTAAGCACCATATTTTCCCTCTATTAGTGCTATATTTTCCAAAGCAAAATCACCACAATGGCCTGACATCATGGACACAGAGGAAGAAGAAAGCCTGGGTTCCAGATACATGAGCGCCCATAAACATGTGCTGGGCCTGACTCGTATAGACCCTGATGGACCCAACAAAGAATCACTCACTCAATGCCTACTATCCCCAAGCATGCAGTAGGTACTCAAAAAGAACAAGGCTGGATTATAGGAACTTCTGAAACAGATGCCTCTGGCGCCCACCTACAGCCCTGGGGCCCACCTTGAATCCAGCCACCTCTCTCAGCTGCTCCTATCTTACCAAAAAAGGCCATGTCATGCCAATTCTAGAGGTCTCACCTAGTCTGGTCTCAAGGAGACAGGGATAACCCTTAATGGAGCACAGGAGGCAGAAAACAAATACCTTAGCCTTTGTCCTTTGGAAACTTAATTCTGGGAGACACATTTTAGTCTCCTTTGGAAAACCCAACGGGACCAGACACCTATGGCCTCAGCAGCGACTTCGACGGTGCCCCTCTACCTTAGTTTTTCTTCCCCGCTCACTCTCATTCCTCTCCCTCTCAGCTCCTGCTTCATGGGATCATGCGCACATCCACTACCTGAATCCGCATCCTGGTAGAAGGCCTACTCTCTGCGAAACATCAAACTTAAGCCTCCGATGCAAGCCAGCCATTCCAGTCTCCTCGAGTTACTCTTACACTCTGGCTAATGAGTTCCACGCTGTCGAGAGGGCGGGGCCTTGCAACAACACTTACAGTTCTACAGCCCTAAGGGAACGTCTGTGAGTCGTAGCAGCAGGGACAGTATGCAGTAAGTGCTAAATACACGCCTTGCGATTTAAATCCAGGCCCGAATCCCCGCTTCTTCACAGGTAGTGAAAGGGAGCTAGTGCACATGGCTTCCCAAATTACTCATTTTCCCACGCCATTCTCAACCAATTCTTTGGACTCGGAGTTGCTTCTTTTTGCCAGCCTTGGCGCAGCAGGTTAGACCATGTTTATCAATATATTAAATGCTACACAAATTCCTAAAATGATCCCAGAACAGAAAGGGGTGGGTAGGGGGAAGGGGAAATAAAAGCCTCTGATTTAACATTAAGTGTATTCAGCTATCCATTAGCATGACGAAGTCTGCATTTTATTTAGACATTGCCATTAATAATGAAATGATGTATGATTTCCACTCCTGCAGCTCTTCCTTCCTCACACAATCAATTATACATTTAAGAAAATACTTAGTGGATGGAAGGCCTCTCTAATTAAGCATCACTTATGGACCCTGTGAGATTCTTGAAACTGGGAAAGGTCTCTCAGATACATAGGATGAAGAGGGGGGGAAGAATCCACTCAAAACCTTTGAATCGTGATTAGGAAAACATAAACATCTAAGTGTTCTGAACTGATAAGTAAGAAAAACCTCACTTGCACACATTTTTTTTAACTCAATAAAGATGTTGGAGTTAATGAAGTACTCTGTGAATTATAAAGGCTTTCTCTTCTTGGTTCCAGCAGAAAAATCCAGAACTAAGTTGAAAGGAGATATTTGGGGGGGGGGGGAGCAGATACAGCCACAAAAGTGTGGTCCTTCAGACAAAACAGCCTTCTCTGTCCAAAGCACTGGGGATTTAAGGTAGTTGGTTCTTGAGAACTCTGGAAATTGTCCAAAGTTCAATTCAAGCAGAAATAGCTAGCATAAGATTTCCCAGAAGGCCAAACAAGGATGGTTGGTTTTTCTCACTGAAATCATTACATATCACATCCTGTTGTTGGGAGGGGTGCTTATCTTGGGATCATCTCCAGTACAGTTTTGCATCCTGGTTGTCCTGAAGGAAAAAAAAAAAAAAAAAAAAGTCCTAACTCCCTGCAACACAGCCTAGCAAATTCACTCAATTCGGCGAGTTCTGATACTTTCTCTTTCTCTCCCTCTAGAGGCAGAAAATGCAGCACTAAATAAGGTTTAATCTCGTGGTATTAGAAAAAAATAAAACTGGGGATGAAGCCACACTGACAGGAACATAAAACAGACCTTGGAAGAAGACAAGGGCTGTATCAAGAAATTGGATACAGGAGAAAGAGAGGACCGTGAGGGTGGGGACCAAGAAATTCCTCCTTACCCTTCTCTCTCCTCCTCTGTCCTTTTCCTCTCTCTCTTTCTCTCTGCATCCCTCTGCATCTGCCCCATCTCTGTGGCTCTAGCTCTATCGCCCTCTTGTTCTCTTCTTCTTTCTACTCCCCACATCCTCCACCAAGTCCCCTATAAGCAGGACAATAGATCCAGCTTCCTAGGACCAGTCCCTCCTGCCCAGGTAGCTCCTCCAACAGGAAGCATCAATAAATTTCCAGAACAGACTCTGCACAGGGTGTGAGTGTGACCACAGTGTGACTAGAGACAGCAGGTGTCCCCGGGCTTCTGCGGCTTGGCCTTCAGAAACTCCTTCTGTCTCTAGCGCCCTGTGAGCCTCAGATGCAGCTCTCAGACCTTCGGTCAAGATCACTAGGTCACAGGTGACCCTCCCAATGCAGGCCACAAGCATACTTTTTAACATTCTTATATATGAACTAACTTCGACCTAGTAGTTCTGCTGATGGCTCCAGGCCCTAGGTTGGCCAGCCAAGGGACCTCCTTTCCCACCAGGGCCCAGGAGCCTTGAGAGGAACCTGAGAAATAGTCAGCCTGCAAGGCGTATGTCCCAGGAAGGAGCAGCAGGGACAGAGCTGGGTGCCTGTGCTCTTTTGAATTTCACATTCTGGCAAAAAAGGAAACCTCAGGTCTGACTTTAGAGCCTTTGACACATAATTGGTAGCCAATTTTCCTAAGTGGTGAGTCAATTTTCTGCTTGTGAAATGTAACTTTACCCTGGTGAACACTAGGCCCGGGGGTTTTCAATGTGGTTTAACAGCAATTATATGAATGTTAGGAAGGGGGGGGGGGTGTTAAAGTCTCTCTACATTTACATTTGTTTATGTTTTTGCCTCTTAAAGGAGTAGGAGACATCTCCTACTCAACTAACCCAGGAAAACAGCCCCCAGAGACAGGCACAGGATATCCTGAAAAAGAAAATCATTTGAAAGCCACGTGATGAGGGCGCATTTTCTTTAATTCTCTCAAATATTCAGACAAGTAGTAGTGAGATGTGATGGGTGGGGTGCATAACTTAGGGGTCAGGGCATCCTTCTCCTAGTTCCCCTTGGGGTTATTTCCTTGGCTTCCATTCTAACCCTTTGGTGTGTGATCTCCACCCCTTAAATAACTCCCCCCAACCCGCAGCCTGCAGCTCCCCACCCCGCAGGGGGGCCAGCCGACCTCTCCCTCTCCACATGTGCGACTCCTGTTTCGGCTTTCACTGGCGACAAACTGGAGCCTGGGCCTTTCCGTTCAGGAGGGACTCGCAATGTGCCTCTAACAACACAAACACCGCCCGCCCGCTCTGTGCTCGGATTTATAGCAAGGAGCCCGAACTATAAGGAGTAATTCATGAATCCCCACAATGCCACCACTGAGAGGCAGGAGAGGGAGGGGGCGAGAAACGGGGTGTTCCTGCTCAGCGGGCCTCCACCCCTGGCTCCCTGGGCCTCCACCCCTGGCTCCCCCGGCCTCCATCCCTGGCTCCCCGGGCCTCCATCCCTGCCCATCCCAACTGCAGTCCATCACAATCACGTTCCCAAAGCACATGCTGTTTGTTGTCATGTTTTTTTCTTCTACAAGAGCAGAAGTCATCTACACCTTTTTATTATAATTTTTAAAAGGCTTAAAATATGTTCTTTTGTCACTCATAGTTGTAATAGAAAAATCCTATTAGATACTTATGTTTACATGAAACTACATGCATGGCAAACCCACAAGGGCTCATAATACAAGCACATGCAAAAAAAAAAATTTTTATCACTGGGAGAGAATTTTCTGCAGGAGTTATATGTTTGTTTCAGAAATACAATATTTTTCACTTCGAGGGATTGAACCCAGGGTGCTCTGTTACTCAACTACACCCCCCCACCCTTTTTATTTTTTATTTTGAAAAAGGCTCTCACTAAATTGCCCAGGGTGACCTCGAATTTGCCATCCTCCTGCCTCAGCCTCCTAAGTATCTGGGTTTACAGGTGCACATCACTGCACTCCACCCAGAAACACATCATGATTTTAATCAAACCGAACCTTATTTGAGAAGCAACTATGACCAATAAAATGTTGAAAAGACAGGATGGGGGGGGGGGTTACAAAGTAAATTGTTATAAATGTCAACAGAAGAGAAATAATCTGAGGGCTCCACCCCCAAAACACACACACACATACACACACACACACACACACACACACACACCACTGCTTCACAGCCCCAGGAAAGCTCCTAAAATAAAAATTAAAAAGTTGCACATGAAAACTATCCTTTGGACTATCAGAATCAATTCCAAAGGACTTAGGGGGAACCAAAAAAAAAAAAAAAAAACGGGAAAAATACACACGTGAAACTTTTTTAACACATTCGGTATTAAAAATAGGCTTGAGCCAGCCGTGGTGGATCACGCTTGTAATCACCGCACTTGTGAGGCTGGAACAGGAGGATCGCACGGGTTCAAAGCCAGCCTCAGCTACTTAGTGAGGCTCTCAGCAACTTAGTGAGACCCTGTTTCCAAATAAAATATAAAATAGTCTGGGAGGATAGCCCGGAGGTAGAAAGCCTCTGGGTTCCACCCCTAGTACCACAAAAATAAATAAATAAATAAATAAATAAATAAATAAGCAAGCAGGCTTGTCAGGTCTCACACACCTCTCTCAGAAGCCCAGGCCTTATGGACAGAGTTTTGGCAGCAGGGTCGTTCTAAATCTGAGCCACAGCCTGTGACACTGTCCTCTGCAGCCCGGGGCTTTTCCATTCCACAACTTTGTTGTTCTTCTTAACTCTCAGATGAATTGTCTTCAAGTTCCTGCCTGGGTCAGCCATTCCAAGCTGGAATTAAGAGCTGGACAGATCTTTCGCCCTGAGAATTTGGAGCCTGGAGCCTGCAGAAGGGGCCTGGGGAGGGCTCACTGTTTTAGCGAAACTTGCCGCCTCCTCCTCTGTGGTCTGCGTGGTCCGCGAGGCCCCCTGAGCTAAGCGGGGCTGCTCACCTTTGGCAGCAACCCAGGGCAGGCTCAGGAAACGGGTTGGTGTCCCTGCCCTTAGCTTTGTGTCAATGAAGGCTGGCACATCTTTTTTTTTTTTTTAAGTAAGTGTGTGTGTGTGTGTGTGTGTGTGTGTGTGTGTGTGTGTGTGTGTGTGTGGTTGTAATTTAAATGAGACAACCCACTGCACAGCTGTCTCGGTCAAATTATGCAAGACCATGTGGCCTTTCTTCCATCTTTAAAAAGTCCAGGGCACCTCTGACCATGTTTGAGGGAGGCCCAGGGGAGCAGAAGCCAACAAAGGAAAGAGCGATTACACCAGCAAAGGATGGAAATCTGCCTAAGTGAATATGTTAAAGGCTGCACTCAGAAAATGGAAATGTGCGTTTTTATAGAGAGGCAGAAGAGTGCCATGATTAACACCCTGATCTTTGGGGTTGGACACGGCAGGCCTGGCTTTCCGGCTCCACCATTTAATAGCAGGGTTGGCCTTGGCCAAGGCACTCGGCTTCTTAGAGCTCCAGTTTCCTTGCCTGTCAAATGAGGGCAAGAAGAATCCTCAGAGTTGCAAAGATGAAAGGAGAGAATTCTTATCTTAATAAGTGTCGGCTACTGTCATCAGGAATCATTACAATAATGTGCAGAACATGCCGAGGCCGATGCCAGTCACCAGCCACCTGAGTCCTCTGTATCCCAGAAAAAGATTCATTTTACTCTGTTAGCCCCTCATCCCCGTATTTTTTTTTTTTTTCCTATTAATTTATTTTTTTATTGGTGCAATGTATTCATACATTATAGTGGTATAAAGAAAATACTTTTGTAGACATACATGCACATATCGCCCAGTTAGCCCCTACCCGATCCCCACCCCATTCCCTCCCCATCCCTCCTTCCCATGCTTGGCTTAGTGGTTGACATCTAGTATTATAGCAATTTATACAATATTAACATTGATAATCTCACATAACAGTTTCATTTGTCTGGTACCAAACTCTTGATGCCTTAAAGATAACATTTCAATATTTCTTTTTGCTTTCTTTCTTACCAGAGACTATTTTTTTTCTTTTCTTTTTTTTTTAGGTAAAACTATCATACATTTATTTATTTATTTTTCAGAAAAAATCTATCCTGATATGGAATATGGACACTAGATACCCAAAACAATCTCAAAGAAGAACAAAGCTAGAAGATGTATATTTTCTGATTTCAAACCATATAAAGCTACAATAATTGAAACAGTGTAGTACTGTTCTAAAGGCAGATATATAAACCATTGGAGCTAAATAAAAGCCTAGAGATAAATTCTTCCATACATTGTCAAGTTATTTTTGACAAGGTTTCCATGAATTTTTGGTGGAGGAAATACTAGTCTTTTAACTAAATATTGTTGAAAAATAATAATTACATGGAAAAGAATAAAATTGGACCCTTACTTAACACATATACAAATATTAACTCAAAATAGATAAAAGACCTAAATATAAATCTTAATACTATAAGCTTTTAGAAGAAAATCTGGGTCATAAAACCTCACAACATTGAAATTGGAAGTGATTTCTTGGATATGATTTCAATGGCATAGGCAACAAAAGGGTAAATAAACTCCCTAAAAAATAAAAAAATATTGTATATCCAAAGACAATGTAAACAGAGTTAAAAGTTACTGATCCTCTTCCAAGAGTTCCTCCTATGACCCATTTCTCCCTAACTCTCACAAATTAGGGAAAGCATCTGATTTCTTATTTTTTGTGCCTGACTAATCTCACTTAGCATAATGTCCTCCAGTTCCATCCATTTCCCTGAAAATGATGTAATTGAGTTTTTTTTGATGGCTGAGTAAAATTCCATTGTGTACATATCCCACAGTTTTGTAATCCATTCGTCTGTTGATGGACATCTTGGCTGGTTCCATAGTTTGGCTATGGTGAATTGTGCAGCTATGAACATAGATACACATGGATTAGTTTGGTAGTTTGGTTTCTTTTCTTTTGGGTAGATACCCAACAGTGGTATTGCTGGATCAAATGGTAGATTTGTTCCCATTCTTCTGAGGATTCTCCATACTGTTTTCCAAAGTGGTTGCACTAATTTGCAATCCCACCAACAATGTCTTAGAGTTCCCACTTCTCCACATCCTCGCCAGCATCTGTTGTTGTTTGTGTTTTGAATGATGGCCATTCTAGTTGGAGTTAGGTGAAATCTCAGGGTAGTTTTGATTTGCATCTCTCTGATTGCCAGTGATGTTGAGCATTTTTTCATGCATTTATTGGCCATTTGAATTTCTTCTTTTGTGAAGTGTCTATTTAGTTCATTTGCCCATTTTGTTATTGGATGTTTTGTTTTCTTAGTGTTGAGTTTCTTGAGTTCTCTGTATATTCTAGATATTAGTCCTCTATCAGTGGTGTAGGTGGCAAAAATCTTCTCCCATTCTGTTGGCTCTCGATTGAGATTCTTGATAGTTTCCTTTGCTGAACAGAAGCTCTTCAGTTTCATGCAATCCCATGTATTGATTCTCCTTTTAATTTGCTGTGCCTTTGGGGTCTTGTTGAGGAAATGTTTGTCTGTGCCTATGTGTTGTAGTGTTGGACCTATGCCCTCTTCAAGGAGCTTCAAAGTCTCTGGTTTAATTTCCAAGTCTTTGATCCATCGTGAGTTGACTTTTGTACAGGGTGAAAAAGTGGGATTAACATCCAATTTTCTGCATATGGTTAACCAGTTTTGCCAACACCATTTGTTGAAGAGGCTATCTTTTTTCCAGTGTATGTTTTTGGCCTCTTTGTCAAAAATCAATTGGCTGAAAGTGTGTGGACTTGTTTCTGGGTCTTCTATTCTGCTCCACTGGTCTATATATCTGTTCTTTTGCCAGTACCATGCTGTTTTTATTACAATGGCTTTGTAGTATAGTTTAAAGTCAGGTATTGTGATTCCTCCTGCGTGGTTTTTGTTGCTGAGAACTACCTTGGCTATTCTGGGCTTTTTGTTATTCCAGATAAATTTAAGGACTGATTTTTCTATGTCTGTGAGGAATGATCTTGGTAGTTTAATGGGCATTGCATTAAATCTGTAGATCACTTTTGGGAGGATGGCCATTTTAATGATATTTATTCTGCCAATCCATGAACATGGAAGGTCTTTCCATCTTCTAAGATCTTCTTCGATTTCTTTTTTCAGTGTTTTATAATTTTCTTTGTAGAGATCTTTTACCTCCTTGGTCAAGTTTATTCCTAGGTATTTTATTTTTTTGTGGGAGATCCTGAGTGGAAGTGTTTTCTGAATTTCTTTTTCAGTGGATTTATGGTTGGTGTACAGGAAAGCTTCTGATTTTTTAAGATTGATTTTGTATCCAGATACTTTGCTGAATTTGTTGATCAGTTCTATAAGCCTTTTGGTTGAGTTTGTTGGGTTTTCTAAATATAGTATCATGTCATCTGCAAATAGTGAAAGCTTAAGTTCTTCTTTTCCTATTTGTACTCCTTTGATTTCCTTTTCTTGCCTTATTGCTCTGGCTAGAGTCTCTAGTACTATATTGAAGAGAAGTGGTGATAGTGGACATCCTTGTCTCGTTCCAGTTTTTAGGGGGAATTCTTGAAGTTTTTCCCCATTTAATATGATGTTGGCAGTGGGCTTATTGTAGATTGCCTTAATAATGTTGAGATATGTTCCTTCTATTCCAATTCTCTGCAGTGTTTTTATCATAAATGGATGTTGAATTTTATCAAATGCTTTTTCAGCATCTATTGAGATGATCATGTGGTTTTTGTCTTTGATTCTGTTTATATGATGAATTACATGGATTGATTTTCGTATATTAAACCAGCCTTGCATCCCTGGGATGAACCCTACCTGGTCATGGTGAATAATTTTCTTGATGTGGTTTTGAATGCGTGTTGCTAGTATTTTGTTTAATAGTTTTGCATCCAAGTTCATCAGAGATATAGGCCTGTAGTTTTCCTTCCTTGAACTGTCTTTATTCGGTTTGGGTATTAGTGTGATGTTGGCTTCATAGAATGTATTTGGGAGAGTCCCGGTTTTTTCTATTTCCCGAAATAGTTTGAGTAGTATTGGGATTAGTTCTCCTATAAAGGTTTTATAGAATTCACTTGGGAAACCATCTGGTCCTGGGCTTTTCTTTGATGGTAGGCTCTTTATTGCTATTTCAATCTCTTTGATTGTTATTGGTTGGTTTAAGTGTTCTATATCTTCTTGACTCAGTTTAGGAAGGTTGTATTTATCTAGGAAGTTGTCGATTTCCTCCAGATTTTCCATTTTGTTGGAGTATAGTTTTTCAAAGTAGTTTCTGATAATCCTCTGGATTTCTACGCTGTCAGTAGTAATGTCTCCTTTTTCATCCCTTATCTTCATAATTTGGGTTGACTCTCTCTTTTTTTTAGTTAGGTTGGCTAGTGGTTTATCAATCTTGTTAATTTTTTCAAGAAACCAGCTTTTGGTTTTGTTGATTTTCTGTATTGTTTTTTTATTCTCTATTTCGTTAATTTCTGCTCTAATTTTAATAATTTCCCGTCTTCTGCTGGCTTTGGGGTTCAATTGTTCCTGCTTTTCAAGGGCTTTGAGGTGTGTCATAAGGCTATTTATTTGAAGATTTTCTATTTTTCTTATGTGAGCACTCAGTGCTATAAATTTTCCTCTTAATACTGCCTTCAAAGTGTCCCAGAGGTTTTGATATGTTGTTTCTTTATTTTCATTTGTTTCTAGAAATTTCTTGATTTCACCTCTTACATCTTCTATGACCCATTCTTCATTCAGAAGTGTGGTGTTCAGTCTCCACATGTTTATGTTGTTTTTCTGGGTCTTCTTATAGTTGATTTCTAGTTTCATTCCATTATGGTCTGAAATGACACAGGGAAGTATGTAACATTTTTTAAATTTGCTAGTGCTCATTTTGTGTCCCAGGATGTGATCTATTTTGGAGAAGGTTCCATGAGCAGCTGAGAAAAATGTAAACTCTGCTGTAGTTGGGTGAAATATTCTATATGTGTCCAACAGGTCCATTTGGTTAATGGTGTTCTTTAGTTCTGAGACATCTTTACTGACCCTTTGTCTGGACGATCGGTCTAGTATTGTGAGAGGTGTGTTGAAGTCTCCCAGTATTATTGTGTTGGGATTTATGTGTGACTTCATATCACAAAGAGTTTGATTTATGAAAGTAGCTGCCCCTATGTTTGGGGCATAGATGTTGATTATTGTTATTTCCTCTTGCTGGACTATTCCTTTTACCAGTAAGATGTGACCTTCTTTGTCTCTTCTAATAAGTTTGGGTTTGAAGTCTAACTTGTCTGATATCATAGTTGCTAATCCTGCTTGTCTTCGAGTGCCATTAGCATGGATTACCTTGCTCCAGCCCTTTACCTTGAGTTTGTTCCTATCTTTACTTGTAAGGTGTGTTTCTTGTAAGCAGCAGATGGATGGATTCTGGCTTTTAATCCATTTTGCCACTTTATGTCTTTTTATTGGGGAGTTGAGGCCGTTTACATTCAGTGTGATTATAGAGAGATAATTTTTAATTCCCAACATGTTAAGATCTTATTTCTGTTTAAGATACTGTTTATTCTTCTTTGCTTAGTTGTCTGCTGGATGGGAATTCTTGTTTCTTTGGTTCTGGCGTGTATTACCCATTTCCTCTTTGCAGTTAATCTCCTTGAGTATTTTCTCTAGCGCTGGTTTTGAAGACATAAATTCCTTCAGTTGCTGTTTGTCATGGAAGCTTCTTATTTCCCCATCTAATTTGATGGATAGTTTTGCTGGGTAGGAAATTTTTGGCTGGAAGTTGTTTTCTTTCAGAGTTTGGAATATGTTACTCCAAGCCCTTCTGGCTTTCATAACTTGGTTTGGGAAGTCTGGAGTGATTCTAATTGGTTTGCCTCTGTATGTCACATGGCCTTTTGTTTTTGTTGCCTTTAAGATTCTCTCCTTGGCTTCCACATTAGTCATTTTGACAATTATGTGGCGTGGGGATCCTCTTCTCTGATCCTGTCTAAAGGGAGTTCTATAAGTTTCCTGGACCTGTGTATCGACCTCTTGCTCTATGTTTGGAAAATTTTCTGCTATTACTTCCTTGAAGAGATTGTTGATCCCTTTGGTTTCACCTTCTTTTCCCTCCTCTATTCCAATTATTCTTAGGTTAGCTCTCTTGAAATGGGCCCATATTTCTTCAATGTCAGATTCCTGCTGTCGGGTTTTTTTTTCTAAATTAGAAACTATGCGTTCATTTTTAGAATGATCATCTTCAAGAAGCGAGATTCTATTCTCCATGTGGTCTAATCTGTTGTTTATACTTTGAATTGAGGCCTTTACTTCATTAATTGCATCCTTTATCTCTTTTTGACTCTCTCTAAATTCTTTTCGAAAGTCCTCTATTATTTCTAAAGTTATTTTCCTAATTTGATCTTCTAGAGATCTTTGGGTTTCTGTGTTATCAGATTCTGATGGTGTGGGGTTGTTGGCATTCACTGCTCCATTGTTATTTCTCTTTCCCATGATTTTGGAAGTTTGTGCCTTCTCTGGGTTCTTCCCTGAGTCACTACAAGTTCACTTAAGATGCTCTGGATCTCGTGTCTGTGGTATCTCAGTCACCACTACTCCTTAACTGGGTTGTATCACAAAGTCTCAGACCCAGGGAGTCAATTAAGGCTGCTTAGACCGTGGGGAGTGCCAAGTTGGGCGTTCTCCAGTGGGGAGTTGTGACTATGGTATGATATCTCTGCCACTGCCACTCCCCCACTGGGCTGCACTGCTAAAATCTCCGACCCAGGGAGACTATCTGCGCAAGTCCCTGGGAGTGCAGTACTGGGATTTCTCCCCTAGGGGCCGCAATTTGACTCACGGTTATTGAGTGCGCTGATGGAGCTGTAGTGAACTCGGTGGATTCGCTGCTGCCGCCACTGGCAATTTGACACCACTGCCACGGCGTATTTCTTCTCTGGTTTTGAACTCCGCTCTGAGTCCTTGCCAGTTGTGCTGTGCCCGGCCCTTGGGAGCTTTAGATGTTCCCGCTGCCGCCAGCAGTAAGACGCTGCTTCTGCGTCCTAGGCCGCGAGGCCAAAGTACCTCCTCTCTGGATTTGAGCTCTGTTTTGAGTCTCCCTCCTCTCTGGAGCCTGGTGCTGCTAGGGGAGATGTAGGCCGCGCCGCTCCGGCCGCTCTGCGCCGCGGCTCTGGCTGCTCTGCACCACGGGTCTGGCCACTCCGGCCGCTCCGGCCGTTCCGCGACGCGACTCTGGCTGCTCAGGCTGTTCTGGCCACTCCGCTCCGGCTGTTCTGGCCGCTCTGCTCGGCTACTCTGGCCGCTCCACTCCGCGGCTCCGGCCACTCCACGCCGCCGCTCCAGCCGCTCCACTCCGCGGCTCCGGCCACTCCGCGCCGCCGCTCCAGCTAATCCGGGCTGCGGCTCTGGCTGCTCCGGCTGTTCTGGCCGCTCTGCTCGGCTGCTCTGAACCGCGGCTTCGGCTGCTCTGCACCGCGGGTCTGGTCCCTCCAGCCGCTCTGGCGGTTCTGCTACGCGGCAGGCCGCTCCACTCTGCAGCTCCCCCCAATCCGCGCTGCGGCTCTGGCCGCTCCGCGCCGCGCGGGCGCGGCACTTCGGGCTGGTTTTTTTTCTGGTGTCTTGTTTTTCCAGCCCTTTTTCTCTGTCCCTTGTAGTTACCGTTTTTATTTTTTTGCTGGTGGTGTTTTCTGGCTCTGAAAGGCGCTGGTTTTGTGGTAGTAGAGTTGGATTGTTAGCGGGACTTGTAAGTGCCGCTTTCCTCCGTCGCCATCTTCCCGGAAGTGTCATCCCCGTATTAAAGAATCACATCTTTGCTGAGCTGCAAGTAAAACTGCCTGAATATTCTACCATCCAGTTTTATTTTATTGTTTACCTTACATGGAGCATCACACACACACACACACACACACACACACACACACACACAATTATCTCTATGGATGCATACACCATGACATACCAGCAGATATGCAGACATAAAATAAGTGAACCCCAGTCAGAAAGAACTATCATCCTTGACTTTTATTTTGACAATTCTATTGGATGATACCTAATGACGGCTTGCATGGCAAGAATAAACTTTAAATACGCAGAACACAACGCATTGTGTCTTTGCTCCTAAGGGCCCTTTAAAAGCTGAGGTTAAATTACAATCAGATGGCAGGAGGGTAAGGACCCCGCCTTGGGGCACTTCCTTGGGATAAATGGCCAGTTCTTGTCCACTTTGGGAGGGTCGTTGGCCCAAAGCACCATGGGGCCACTGACCCCTTGCTGGTCATTAATCCTCACCGAATTCCCTGGAACCAAGATCATTATTGCTAATATAAACTTAAATAAAAATTCCAGAGACATATGGATTTCTTTTAATAGTCTTATTTCTTTAGGCTTTTATAGGGCATTTCTGTAGAATTAAAGCTCTATACATTAGCTCTGTCGTTGGTTTGTCTTAATACTCGATCTTGCTTAAAGTGAAGGTTTATTGGACATAAAATAAGAAACGAAGGACAGCAAATAAAAAACAGGAAACCCTAAGAGAGCCTATTCTAAACCTGGAATTCTCAGAAAATCATTATCCATGGATCTTTCAATTGTTTTTTGGAAGGATCTGTCAAAATATTTCGTGTGTGTGTGTGTGTGTGTGTGTGTGTGTGTGTGTGTTACTGGGGATGGAACCCAGGGGCATTCTACCTCTGGGCTACACCCCTAGACCTATTTTCTATTTTATTTGGAAACAGGGTCTCACTAAGTTGCTGAGAGCCTCACTAAGTAGCCGAGGCTGGCTTTGAACAAGTACTGGGATTACAAGCATGTGTCACCACACCTGGCAAAAAATTATAATATTATACATAAAGGTTAGAGACTCAGAATTTTAAATATATAAAGAGAAAGAGAGAGATCTCATTCCCATATTGGACAAAGTTTTATTTCTCAGCCTTCCACCTCTACACATAAATAACAACAAAAAAGGTTTCCAAAGTTTTGTGAAATTCTCATCTCTTTAAACTTGAGGACTGTGCACCATAGTGTCTCACACAGAAGCACAGAATACTTTATAACTTCATTATAAAAATGCCCAAAGCTATTGGACCTCAAAGGGAATTGTCCACCTCAATAGCATAGACATAATGTTAATCTGCAGTCAGTGAACGATATTCAGTGAGCATGTACTATCTGCAACTTGGTCTATACTCCCCCATAGGTCCATATGTAGGCTGATTCCATTGGAAGACACGTCTGAACCAGGGAAATCTACTTCAGGCAACTCTGAGATGTTATGGTGGTAGCCTCTCCCGATGTCTTCCGATGGCCTTTGAGGGTTACTATCTCAGGTAGATAAATGTGTTGGTCCACGTGCCTCAGGTTTTACAAGGCTACAATTTTCTTTTTACTAGAGCCCTTCCCCATCTTGTCTAAGTTATGCTACCAATAAATTAAATATACCAACTCAATTAGCCTTGTAAGGTACCTCATCTAATGATCCCGCCCAGCAGCCCCCTGCTCTAAAGCACGTCTCAGCAATAGATGTGGGCTGTGTTCACTCCCTTGTCTTCTCATTACCTAGCTAGTACCTTGGACCAGAAAATAAAAGACAGTGAAAGTTGGTTGGGAATACTGCTGCTCTTTCTGTCCCAACTGTGAGGTTGCCATTTGCCTTACAATGCATGCTTCTCAAGCAAATGTTTAATAATGGGCTACTGTCTGACACTAGATAGGAAAGGGGACCAGATTTATGGGAGTGGAGAGGATTACAATCACTGAGAGAGAGGGAACCTTAAAGATCCCAAGTGTCTAATTCTTTCATTTTATAAATGGGAAAACTGAAACCCGGGAAGGTAAGAGACTTGCCAAGGCTCATATATCTAAACAACAGCAGAGGCCGTATTAAAAACCAGGTCTCCTGTGTCCTACTTCAGAATCTACACCAGGTTGCTTCTCGTTTTCGTTATAAATGAAAAATCCAGCTTCAGAACGAGCAATTTCACTTCTCGGGCCCATAATAGAACCAGAGGACACTTGCTCCTTAACAGAAGGATGATCTCAAGTTTGGGTTCCAAAATGGAGATAATGGTACCTTGGAGATTGAAAATGAGTCCGGGGGGCATTAACCGATGCTGGCTCTGATGGGCAATGGATGACTTCAAATCCAGCATCAGAGAGGTGGGCCAGTGGCCTGGGGAAAGGCCAGGCAATGCTGGGAGAGAGAAATGACTCAATGGATTTAGTGGCGATTTAAAAAGAGAAAAGGTTCTACACCAAATGTCTTAAGAAGTGAGCACCCTGGTGGTGCCACCAAGTATCTCTGAGGCAATCCCCAGCCCAGAGGGAGGGCTGTAATTCATTTTATACAGCAGATGAGTAGGTACTGAATAAATCAACATGCTGGTTCTCCTATTTGAGGTTAATACACTCAACTGGTGCTGATTCTCATCATGCCTGTGAGCAAAAATAGAGGTTGCCAAACAAGAGCCCATCCTATCATAAAAAACATTCTTAAAGGGTTAGTGGAATTGGAGTGTGTGTGGGGGGGGGAAAGAGAGAGAGACTGACTGAGACTAGATATCAAAATATTTAGACATACAAGCGAAATTAACTTGTAGAATGGTTTGGGCAAGAGGAAATGAAAAGAAGTTACATAAATCTGAAAAATCGCCTGCTTAAAATTAGGATACTGGTCCCAACAAATGAGCCAGTATATAGGTACAGAGAAGGCTTCTTGGCTCTTGACCACACATCCAATCCTATCTTTGAACCAAGATGGAAAAATCAGAATTTCCCCAAATCAATCGTTTTTGGCTGGCCAGCGAGGTGTATGATTCAGAGGCTACAATGATTGATGTCTCCTCCTTTACCTTATATTTTGAAAAGGTGCAAAGGCTGCCGATTATACGCTCCCCCCTCTCCAGAATACTCAGCAAATACCCTTTTGTCTTTGGGGATCATTTTCCTGCCATTCAGCTTGAGATGATGCCAGGGGCTAATAATTTCTCGCAGCACTTTACTAATGACTCTTGCCCTTCCTGGTCATTCAGAAGGTGTGACAAGCCTGCTCGGGCTTAGGCAAATGGCGACAAAAAATGGCTCTGAGTAGAGGGAAAGAGAGTGTGCTTCTTTCTCTGTCTCACTCTGATTATTTTTTCAGAATTATATTCTACAACAGTGGTTCATTCCCTTTATTATTATGTTTAGAAAGAGCAGTTTATTAAATTTGTGTAAGCTTAAATATACGATAATTTTTCAGATGAGGACTGACTTTGCAAATTGCCAAGTTCAATATTTGTGTATGTCAATGCCTCCCAGAGAAAGATAATAGTCAGAGACAACTCTTCATGATGAGACGTCTGGAATAGAAAGAACCTTTATGAAATTCCCGGTGAAAAACGACCATCGATGAAACATCTCTGACAATAAAAACAAAAGTCGCAAATTTTGCGGTGTTATGATATGGAATGAATAGGCCCAGTCGTGAGTAAATGAATTATGTGAGCTTTTAAATAGAAAGTCACATTTCTCGACGGGGTTCTCCGTAGCTTCCTCCTTCCCATGATTGTTGAGATAGCTCAGAAACAATTTAACTGGCGCTTGGTGCACAATGCTAGGCCTTGTTAGAGATACACAGCTCAGGGGTTTCTTTGGACCCAAACCCAGAAAACACAAGTCGGATCCTTCCCGGAGGCTGATTTCATACAAGGTGAAATGGATAGCAGAGTGAGACCCAGATGGCCCAGCATCACAGCAGAAAAGCCACTGGAATCAGAGCCAGGGACTTGGCTTATGGTCCTGGCTCTGAGGCTAATTAGAGCTTTGGGCAAGGTTGCTGTGCTTCTCTTGGCCCCAGTTCTCTCATCTATAAAATGAAGGGACCTGATTGTAATCACTGAGAGTCCGTTCAGCTCAGATGGAAACCTGGCTTCTTCCTCCAAGAACCTGGGTTCTTCCCAAAACGTGTCTAGGTGATACACTTGCTTAACCTAAGCTATTCATTCTCTGTATCCATGAAATGGGTAGGAAAAACCCTGCCAATCTCACAATATTGTTGTGGAAACTAAAATAACCTAGGTCAAAGAGCTCTGTACGCTGATAAGAGATGAACCCATATACAATCTTTCATTCCTTCTATGAGATAAATGAGGGATAGATTGAAAGCATTGGCCTTCCCAAACTTATGTGTGGCTGGCTATCTGAAAGGCTCTGAGCTAGAGATGAGATCCTGACCATGGAATTCCAAACATCAGCCAGGGTTGGGTGGGAAAACCTTTCCTGCATTCTTCAGAGCTCCACAAATATTCTTTATTGTTTTTAAACCCAGCTATTTAATCAAATCTTGAGGAGACTTCTGGTGGAACTCACAGACTTGCTCAAACTGAAAAGACCATCTACACTGGGGAGGGGGCGGAGTGTCAGTAAGTAAATGTTTTGTTAGTGAATAAAGATCCTGTGTTTCACTCCTAAAAACTCTCGTGCTGTTTTAGGTCCATCAGCACAAGCACAAAGCTAGCTTAATAAACCATAAAATTTGAAAAATTTACTGGTGGGATACACCAAAGAAGAGCCCTGCTGAAAAGAATCCTTTGGGAAGGATCCAGCCATTGCTTGGCCCAAACTTGAGATGATATAGATGAATCTGGAAGTTCTATAAATGATAACGCTGTAAGGGGGTGGGAGTGAGGGGTCCCCAGGAATTATTTATAATTGAGAGAAAAAGAGAAGTCCCCTTCAAACTCCAGTTTCAAGAGACCTCAGAGATGTCTTTCTGGAAATCCAAAGCAATGGCACCATTTTGGTATCCCTAGAGCATAACAAATCAAACTAATTTAACCCAACAGAGAGAGGGGTCACACATAGAGTTTGGGATAATTTCTTAGTAACATTCAGCCATGGCAGCAACTTCTCTTCTGGATATTTTCCATGCATCTTAGAACTTGATGTAATGATTCCTGACCCCACCACTAAGTGGTGGGGTTTTTAATTCCCACCACTAAGGGAGCCTCAGAGGAATGCTGATCACTTATGCCAAGTTGTAGGGAAAGGACAGGGGTATAATTCTTTATCACCAATCAGAGGGCCTACCTATCTGGTTCCCAAGACTGCCAAGTCTTTACCAGACATCCCTTGGACCCGGCCAATCCCACTAAGGCCCCCACCATCTCAGTCACCCGCTTCAAACAATGTACTCCTGGTTTCCACAGTGTTTAGGTGACAACCACAACCCAGTGGGTGTCCATGGACCCAAATGAAAGAAAGCTTGCTAAACCCATCTCTGGGAGGCTGACAAAATCCCAGCAATCTAACTCTGAGAGGCAGAAAGAAATAAAAGACCTGGTAAGAAGACAAATCGACATATAATATAATTCAGTTTCTTGAAATTCAGTCTACCAGACTTCTAGCACAGATCAAGGAATTGGACCTAATTCTGCCCTGATTATTTTGGGTATGTCATTATTAATGTTGCAGAAACATTTTTAGGCCCCCGTCTATCAGCAATTTGATGAAAGAAAAAGCTAACATTTCACAGGTAATGTTGAGAGTGCAGTGATTTGAGAGAAACTACTATTAGTAAACTAAACAGCACTCTAAATAAAGAAAATTACTGCTGTTAAGACATTCTGTTCTGAGAATTATCAGGAAGAACACCACAAGGCTAATGTGGCTGTATATAAGAAATTATTCAAGTATGTATTTGAGTAATTCTGCATTTTAATTTAACCCTTTGAAACATTAATCAAACCATGGCTAATTATAGGAATTAAGGAATTAAACGATGGAATCTTCCAAAAGATATTATTTAAAAGGCAGTTTATACAATTACTTGTATAGATGTTTGCTTTAAAGAGGAAAACAGTTCTACTGTAATGAAAAGGGTCTTAGAAAATTAAATTAACAAGGGGGGACCAGGCTGATATGAAACTAAATTAGCATCAAATGCAAATTACAGGGTACTTAATGGTAGAAACAGGTGCAGAGAAGAACCCTAAATGAGATAAATGAATAAAACATCCCTCTCCACAAATGTGGAAGCTGACACAAAGTCAATGATATGAATAATTCAGCAGCCTCCACACTGCTGTTGAGGTCAGCCTGCCTTGACCTTTGAAACAGGAAGTAAAATTCAGTTCAAATTTGAGTGACTGGAAATATAACAGTTATTTGTTTTTTATATTAAAAAACCCACAGAATCTTTTTTTGAGTAGACAGACACAGGAAAGATACACTGGAATCCTAGTTTGAGCTAAAGAGACACCAAGTAACTGATAAACAAAACCACCACCACCACCACCACCACAACATCATTAGATAAGATTCTATCCAAACCCTGTTTCAATATGGAAATTCTAAAAATACAAATAATTCAAAGTGCATACACCAGCACTCAGTTTACTGATCAAACTCCTTGTGAGAATAAATTTCTAAATCTTGACCCTTTCTTGGATTACTTTATTGTGCTGATGTTAATATAAAAGAACATGTTGTGATTTTTAAAAGGCACTTCTTTTATTAGTCATGTAAGGTAACCTCACATCTTTAAGATCAAATTTGAACTAGATTCTTAACTCTATGAAGATGCTTTCCAAGTCTCGGCCTCTGATTTAATAAATGTTGTATCCCCCAGAAAATGCAACCTGGATTCCAAAAACAAATTATTCTCATAAGTGACTATCTCCTGTGGCTTTGTGTCTTTTATGCTTTTTTCCCCATCTTCAGAAGTATTTTGGACAAATAGTGGAAGTATTCTCCTTTCATATTAAAGTTAGAGCTGCTAGAGATTAACCAGGTATGACAACAAACGAATTTCCACAAGCTAGAAAGACAGCAAAATATACATGGTACATCACCCTCGGCCTTATTCCATAGGATGGCATAAAAG
The DNA here is from genome assembly GCF_963383645.1 of Muscardinus avellanarius. NCBI lineage: Eukaryota > Metazoa > Chordata > Mammalia > Rodentia > Gliridae > Muscardinus > Muscardinus avellanarius. The sequence continues at coordinate 11,686,129 of NC_137793.1, forward strand.
ATGTTTGATAATAGCAGTTATCTCTGCCCTCCAATTGGTCCTATTAATGGGACCTACCACTTGGCTATCTACCTTTCATCTGTCTACTATGCTTGTCAGATAAAAGATTACATTGAAAGATGAGCTTAATTTTATTTTCTAGATTTAGAGAGGGTTAAAGCAACCCACACAAACACACAGTCATGTCTCGGAGCCATCCATGGGAAAGCAGGTCTACAATTATAATTATCGTAGGAAGAAGTTTGAGAAATGTTCTTTCCAAACCTGAGTGTTTAGCTCAGGCAAAAATTAAAGATGCGGGGTGTGTTGACTTTTTTAAAATTATTATCATTATCATATCGGCTAAATCACTCCTCGCGCGACATTTAATAAAGGGTGATAGACCAAACACTGCTGATTTGGGGTTTGCTGTAATGACCGACCTGAGCAGAGGCTTTGTGTACAGGGTGGCTCCCCATTAAAGGAGGGCTCTGTGGAACCAGCTGGTTCTCATTTTGAAACAACCGGTTTCTCTATCCCCAAGTGCTAAAGAAAATAATCCCTGCAATCTATGACTACACACTTTCACAGAGGCAGCAATGAGAATTTGATTGTGGAGATAATTAAAGTCATTCCTGGAACTTCCAAGAAGAAAAAAAAAAAAAGGTGGGGGTAGATGTACGGTAGAAGGAAAGAATAGTTAATGACAGAGTTTAAAATTAAACTCTGACAAATCATTTGGAGTGGAGGAGACAGAGAAGGAAGCCCCGTGCTGTCCTGCACCTCCGTCTCCTCTGCCCCCAGCTGCTCCAGGGGGAGCCCAGGGACACGATTAGTGAGGCTGGAGGTGGGAGGGGGCAGTGTGCCCCTCTGAAACCAAAGAATTGAATCCAGGCTGGGAAAGCTACTTGTCACTGCTGACACACCACGCCGAGATATTTCTAAAGTTTCGATCTTAAATAAAATAGCCAGGGAGAAATCCAACTGAATTCTCCCACCAACCATCTTTCCCGAGTGATCTGAAACGTGGAGATCATTTTAACATTAAAAAAATATCGGACACTCGAAGGCACTCTATCTTTTCGATCTGCAGAAGAGCTCGTTACTTGACTGTATTTTGTTTTGTTTTGTTTTAATGCTGCGCTGTTCTACGATAAGACCCCCATGCTCAGAGAGCTTGAATGACATTCGCCCGAGCCTACGTTCTCCGCCCGCCTCCAGAGTTTCATGAGCTTTGGGGAGAGAACTGAAAATATGTGTAAGCTAGCCGTCTTGTCTGCCCTATCTGCCTGGAACAGGAAGAAAGAGAGGAGCTCAGTGGAGACGACTCAGGGCCTCTCAATTAACCTGATTAGTTCAGCACACTGCGCTCATGAATGACACCTTATCTTGAAAAGAAGGGGGAACTTCCTTCCTCCAGTGGACACAGGAGCCCCTAGAGCCACAAAGATGCAGCCTATCCAGTGGAAGCGCCTCTCTTTCTCCTCCCTCTCCACGGTGCACAGGTCAGAGAGGCTGGCAGACCAGGCGCCTGATTGGATTTTGTGTCCTAAGGACAGAAGGCAAGCTCCCGGCAGCCCAGGTGGCCTTGAAGAAGGCCGAGACAAGGGATACCCTGTGGGCAACTCCTAGCCCCTTCTTTCAGAATCAACCAGGCACATGATGGGATTGGGGGTGGGGGGATGCAGAGAGAATTGATTAACCCTTCAATCACCAAAGGAGCATGTCAATACTATACTTCCACCCCAAAGAGGAAAAAGGGTGAATCCTTAACTCTTCTGACATTATATAAAACAAAAGCTCCGCTAAAACACGTTAACACTCATTTCATGTTTGACATAAGGAGAGACCATCCTGCTGCCCCTACGAAAGAACAGAGCTTCCCCCCAAAATATGCCGACTTGCTGAAGAATCGAGCCCCCACCCCCCCAAACTCCCCAAGATATCCCGACTGGCCGACATCCATGTGTTTTTTTTTTTTATTATTCATGCTAACATATGTAATAGACGTACTAGTTAGCAGAATATATTCTGGAAAGTGTGCACTGTGAGACCGTCAACAGCGGGTTTTTCACTTACTTGTCTGCTTCGTGATTTACTTGATCAATTAAACAGTTAGGCAGTGAGGAGATTTGCATGGTAATCGCGGGAAGATTAACATTTTTAAGTGTAACAAATTGAATATTTCATCTTACACTTTCTGTTTCTCATCATTCTTTAATGGCACTGCCGTTTCAGTTTATTGTGTAGTTATAACAAGCCTGTCTCCGGCGAAGAGATGAGACTGGCCGATTCAACAACTGTACTTCTAGCTCCTTTTCTTCTTCTCTTCATTTCCCCAAAACTTAACCTAAGCCTCTATTCCAGATGGGCGAGGCGTTATCCTGAGTGCTGGGGACACCCGCCGGTCACCGCCTTCTTAGGAGGAGACCTAAGTCTACCTTCTAAAGGATTCATCTGCCTTGCTGTGCCAGCAACATCACACGCATACACACACACACACACACACACACACACACACACACACACACAAATTAGAATTCCGTAGATGGGAAGGGCCTTAGCCATCTCTTGGTGCCAGTCTTTATTTTAAAAACATCAGCCTTGCCCTACGGGATAGGTGTTTTGTACAGACACAATGCTAAGTGCTTGGGAGGTGGTGTCTATGTCTAACTCACCAACACCCTCTAACTACTGCAGAAACTCCAACTTGACTCCTATCCCTCTCCTACTAATGGAGAGGCTGGGGCTCAAGGAAGTTAACGCTGCCCACAGACCCACGGTGCTGGCAGAGTAGGGAGTGATCCCAGGCTGCTCTGACTCCACAGCCTGCAAGGTTAGAGGATGGCAATGAAGCCGCAGAGTGTGCCCAAGTTCAGTGCCACTGGGTATGAGCAGAAAGGCAGCTTCAGCCCACGGGTATCTTTCCTGTGGATCATGACCCCAGTCTGGCCTAGCGATCTTATTTAAAAATAATAGAAATAGAAAGCTACATGTACATTGTTTTCACTTACTATTACTATGCCAATTTATTCTGCCATCACCCTTTTTTTTTTTTTTATCAACACTAAGAGTGAGCAAGTTCCATGAGACCAGGGACCATGCCTGACTCTACTAGCATTTACTTTCTTTTTTTTTAATTGGTGCATTGAGCCGGGTGTGGTGGCGCACACTTGTAATCCCCATGCTTGGGAGGCAGAGAAAGGAGGATCGCGCAGGTTCGAAGCCAGCCGTACTGGCTTAAGAGACCCTGTTTCCAAAGAAAAAGTATAAAATAGGTCTGGGAGCATAGCCTGGAGGTAGAAGGGTTTCCAGGAACCCCAGTACCACCAAATAAATAAATAAATAGGTGCGTGGTGACATTGACTTTTATTTCTATGGGTCTTTTCTCTATAACTTCCTAGAAACTGTGCATGACATAGAGAAGTTCAATAAATATTTAAAGAAAGAAAAAACACGAACAACTTTTTATTCCCAAAAGACTTAGCTACCTTGATTAACTTCAGCAAGATAACTGCTGGTGAGCCGGGCGTGGTGGCGCAGGCTTCTAATCCCAGCATTCGGGAGGCTGAGACAGGTGGATTGTGGTTCGAGGACAGCCTCAGCTACTTAATGAGGCCCTTTGTAACTCAGTGAGACCCTGTTTCAAAATGAAGAATAAAAAATAGGATTGAGGGTGTCGCTTGGAGGTAGAATGCCTCTGGTTCCATCCCCACCACAAAAAAAAAAATAAATAAATAAAGATAACTGTGCTGGTAAGAAAGGTCCATGGTGATGATTAATTAAAACTAAAAATTTACATGGAATAGAGCCTGTTCAAATTTCCAGAGCCACAGACCTATTTTTCCATTTTTATTTGGAAACAGGGTCTCCTAAGCCAGCACGCGTGGCTGGCTTCGAACCTACATGATCCTCCTGTCTCTGCCTCCCAAGCACGGGGATTACACGTGTGTGCCACCATGCCCGGCAGAGCCACATGATTTTAAGTACCCAATATGTGCCTAGTCCACTGCTAGGCATTTTCTTTCTAAGTACCTTCCAAATTGAAGATGGGAAAACTGAGTGCCCTGAGGTTGAGAAGGGATTCGATCCCTCAGCCAACAGACTTCCAAACCCAAGCCTTTCCTATCACACTGTACCCTGTCCGGATTTCTTTCTGATGATTGCCCATCGATTTTTGTTTCTTTTTCCCTAATGAGACATGGTGGTTCACTGAAATGAAGAAGACACATGAACTCAAACATTGTTCCAGCGATGGGCACAGCCATTTATGTGTCTTGTTGTTACCATTTTAATCCCCCAAATTAAGTATGGTATCAACCAAGAAAATTGGTTAGATGAATGTGATTAGGCTAACCCAGGTTGAATTTGGAATTTCCAAAAAAAAAAAAAGTCAAATAAATGAAACATTCTGAAATACTGAAAATTGTGTTTTGTACTAGGCAATGAGGAAGGGGGGGGGGAAATCTGGCTCATATTAGGAGATTTGTGGCTTCTAATGACTTGCTTTTTCACTAATAAGGTAAATGGTCCCATAGGCTGCATGTCTTACTTTGCAGATCTTTCAAACTGAGTTCATTTGCGGAAGAGAATTGTCTGGTATATTACGCCTTAAAGTGCTCTAAAGCTTTGTAAGTAGCATTGAAATGTGTGTTACCATCAACCACACAGTGGTCTGGGATTCTGTTCTGTTTTAAGGTGCTCCTGAGCCAGAACTAGGAGGCCGGCCTTGATGGGAGCATATGGTTAGCCAGAAGGGCACTCCTCCTCCGGTGGCCACAGGAAAAACGGGCTCCATTTTTCTGCAGATGTTCTAAGATGGACACTTTACCTCTGAGATTCGAATCTGGTTTTAAAAAAACACCAGAATTGGGCAGAAAATTGTTATGTTTTCTCCACTGTTGGTAAAAGCTTCAAAGATGACCAATGAAATCTTACCCAACTTTTGTTTTCCAGTGAATTTTCTAATAAATAAGAGAATGTTCATTTTCACTTTCTTTTTGTCTTTGTAATGAGGGCATATGTGTGCATGTATGAGTGCATGTGTGTGTATGCACGTGTGTGTGTGTGTGTGTGTGTGTGTGTGTGTGTGTAACCAAACCTGGCACTAATCCAGAGTTCTTCAAACTAACGTTCCAATTTGTGAGGAAACCTCAGCCAATAGTTGGCCCAAAACTTTTAATAATAAATAATAATAATATTTGTGTGGTACTGGGGGTGAAACTCAGGGGCTTTCTACCTCTGGGCTACACCTCCAGACCTATTTTATGTTTTATTTGGAAACAGGGTCTCACTAAGTTGCTGAGAGCCTCGCTAAGTAGCTGAGGTTGGCTTCAAACCCGTGCGATCCTCCTGTCTCAGCCTCCCAAGTACTGGGATTCCAAGTGTGCGCCACCGCTCCCTGCTTAAATAAAAATATTAATAATAATAATATTTGAAGATAGGACTAGCATATTGGAAGGCCAATGAATGGGAAGCATGTTTTAAAGGAAGGATTCCCAATTTTTTTCTAATGAATGATAACAAATCATTTGCAAAGAGTGAGCATCTGATCCACACCTGGAGTAAAAAAAAGCGCTTGTCAATCGAGGGTTGCTCTGGGGAGGTGGAGAGAAGGACCTTCTGACCATCAGAAAAGTATTTGGCTGCAGTGCAGCTCCTGGGAGAATCGTCAGTGTCTTAGTCACTGTGCACGACCATTCCACACAGGTAGAGTATTATTTGTGGCACTGACTGGGACGATGCCATAGAAGAAAGAAACAACTCATCAAGATACAAGACATCCTACCAGCCCACTTTTAACATTTTCAATGCACTGATTTTTAAAAAAGAGAGAAAGAGAAGAAAAAGTGATTCCAACCTCGAGCTTGCTGTGTCCTGTGCCCTCAATGTTCACCCTGCTCACCCAATCCCCACCCGCAGTATCAATATTTGGTCAATTGTGCAAAGAGTGAGCAGAAAAAGTTCCTTAGAGAGTCTTGATATAGATTAAAAGGGCATTAAAAAAAAAAAAAGAACATCGCCATAACCTCTACATGAACCAAAATTTGCGACTCTTGCTAAAGAAAACCCTGTAAAGTATGTAAGGCGGCTATTCCAGATTTAAAATGCTCCTGTGCTCTTTGATTACTACACTCTTTACCCCCTCCTGCCCTGGTGCTGAAAGTGTTAAGGAAAACAGTCAAAGAACAAGTGGGTGTACAGAGTAGGGTTTACTGGCATTTACTTTTCATCTCTGGCCCTTCACTCTGTAGCTTATGGGGCCTCTGTCAGTCCTTTTTTCTCCTTTATATTTCATGAGGAGCCCCCCATGCTGCTCCTGGGAGACAGAGCCCAAGTGTCCATAAGCTTTTTGTCAGGTAAAAAGAGAAGTAAAAGGCAAGGGACAAGAGGAAACGCCAAGCTAAGAGGCATCTATTAGATGTCACTGGGCTTTGGGATTCATGTCAATGATTCAGGATTAGAGTATTTGAAATAATCTTATTGAGAGGAATCAAAAGGCCCAGTGAGGGAGAGGCAGTTCTGGAGCATATGGCAAAAGCAGGGAAAATATCTTATGAAAGAGGTATCGGCTAACACCATTACTTTATATTATATTATAAAACTATCGTGCCTCCCAGTTAGCGGGATGTGTATTTACCGGCTGCCATTTTTGGAAGTTACCGTGTGGGATCCAGCTGGTGTAGTTAAGACGTTACAAGTAGGGCTTGAGGCATATGCATATTTGGAACTGGAACCAAGTACTTTACCTTCAAAAATAAAAATTTCCAAAGCATACCGAAGGCCACTCTGTTCCCGCAGACAGCGGAGCACGTAGGGCAGGGATGGACTACCAATGGCTTGTCCATCCCCAGAATCAGTTTTACTAGTTTGCTTCATTAAATGTAAGTAACCCCCTCCCCCCTAGGAAAAGATGGCCATTGTTGGGGGAGGGTTTAACTCCCCTCCCCATAGAGTACATGCACATGTATGAGTGCACACAACCACACACAGACACAACACACTCAGCTCCACATTTTAGCAGGATTAGGGGAATTAAAAGTTGATTATAATAAGCGCTGTAGTGTTAAAACCTGCATTTGCTGCTGGACAAAAGCTTGTAACTGGAGAAATAGTTTGCAAGGGAGACTTATCTACATCTCCCCACACCTTTAAAGGCAGCAAGCAACCAAAGACAAACCTGTACTGTTCACCATAATTCATCAATTGGAGTAGGAGTATTGAGTCACTTCATATTGTCCTGGACGGTGTCGGTTACACCGTGTGTTAAGAAAGGACCGGGAGGGGGAATAAGGGTGAGAAAGAAGAATGGTAGTTCTAGACTAGATAATATCTCATGGAAATTAAAATGACCAAAATACCAACTCTTCACGCTAGACCCTCCAAATGGCATCTTTTAAATCTGGTAGGTTTTTAGTAGAATTTGGCTGGGTACTAGCAGTAGGGAGATGTGAAGCGAATTGTTATCCATGGAGTTACAGTTGAAGGGGGGTGGTGTTGGTTTGTTTTCAATTGTAAGCAACTTCTTTTGGAAAAGTACAAAAGCATGCTCCGAAGCCAGGCGTGGTGACGCACGCTTGTAATCCCAGAGCTTGGAGGATGAGACAGGAGGATTGCAAGGGTTCAAAGCCAACCTCAGCTACTTAGTGAGGCTCTCAGCAACTTAGTGAAACCCTGTTTCTAAACAAAGTATAAAATAGGGCTGGGAGTATAGCCTGGAGGTAGAAAAGTCCCTGGGTTTCACCCCAGTACCAAAAAAAAAAAAAAAGTAATCTCTATATATGGATGTACCTATCCTCATAAGCTACACAAAGTGCTAATACGGCACAGAGGACTTTGTCCTGCTTTTCTGTATTTATCCAGGATCATTACAAAAGCAAAGTTATGATGACATAGAATAAAAACCTGCACCAGGAACTGACACCCAGGCCCCTTTACACACACACACACATACACACACACACACACACACACACACACACACACACACACACTGCTGATTCTCTGAAGCTCTGTTAAATACATTTCTTGGAAGTTGCTCCATTATTTCCTTTACAGGAAAACCACGGTTGCTCATTATACAGTGTCTGCAGTGGTATTATACCATGTAAAAGTACTTTGCATTATGATATATTGTCAGCATATTTGAAATGCATTTTAATGTATCCTGGTTGTGTATTTGAGAATAGCAGATAGCAAATGGAATATAGACTGCTATTAGCTTATTGTGTTAGTTATTTTCTTATCACAGTAGAAAACGGCACATCAATGCATTGGGTTCATCTCATATTCAGAATGGTGTTATCTGATATGTGATAAAATTTAGAATGATGCTCGCTTAAGGCTCATTGCTAATAATCACATATGAATTCCCACTGAGAAAACAAATGCTTAAGTATACTGAGGTTAATAAACAACCGTAAATTCATGCTCTGTATGGAGGCCACCTCTTCACTTTTGGAAGAAAAGAAAAAAAAGTAAACCTCTCAGAGGAACCAAAAGGACAGCAATTATCCTGCCTGGGGCGATTTTAAAGAGTGAATTCCTCTTCCTTTTATTTTAACCGAGCTGTCAAGGTTAGGAAATCAGGTGGTATAAAAGGTTTATCAGAGCTCTGAGAAATGCATTTACACCTCTGTCTCTTCATGACCCAGACAGATGTGTGTGTATACGTAGAGTGATTGTGTTTGGTGGTTGGTCCTTTGAAACCCGGATGGATGAAGACAAAAATAGTATGAGTTGAATGTGTAATGAAACGAAGTTATGAAGCTGACAAAAAGCCTCATTGGCAGCATTAATAAAAGTGGGTCTTTATGTTTGTGCTAGTTAAGGACTCTCTGGAAGACAGAAAAGAAAGGGCATTGTAATGAATGTTGTGGCTCGCCATTGATAGTGAAGGGCCCTCCAAATCTCAGAGGAATGCATACCCACTCCACCCACTACTACAAAACACGTATGTGTGACCTATGTGAAGTTCTCCTATTCCACGGATGAGCACAGGGGTTTTAGGAATATATGAAGGTCAATTTACTCTAGAAAATTAGCGTGGTGATAAAACTGCACCTTTCTGAAAAGCCTTTTTAACTCTTAAATGAATGGGTCTTCAGTAAATGTTTTTCTCTCAACAATCCTAAGGCGGTTAAGGTTTTCTATGTGAACAAGGCACATCACATAAACTCAACAAGTATAATGAACAGTCTAATGTTTTCCTTACAGGACATTCTATTTCAGACACCAGACACGACACAAACCCAATTAGTATTACCTAAGTGACAAAGATCTAGATGTAGAAGATCTTTAGACAATCGTGGAAAAAGCAAAATATAGAGGGTTTTTTTTTTTCCTCTTCGGGAGAACCTTGGGTAAATGTGGCCTAAAATAATTCCAAACAGGGTTTTCATGGTACAAAATTTGTGTATTTGTAAATATCATAGAAGGCCTAAATGCTATAGCTATAAACATAGACACAGGATTCTTATAAATGGGAAAAAAAATACATGGCAAGCAAACTCCAAATCATGAGAATAGTATTAATTGACATTTTTTAAAAAAATCCATGCTTTAAATATGGGCTTTGATGAACTTGTCTGTTATTTGAGCCTCGTGACACCCCAAAAGGAGTACATCTAAATTTACATGAGATAAGAGAATATAATTGGGGAAGAAATTTCATCCTTTATTATTTCCATCCTTTCAAAAAGAAATCCACTTGTTAATAGCTAAGTATCTGCAGTACAAGGAACTCTAGAATAGGGTTCTATTTCTCCTTATAGTGGTCAAACTATTTCATCCATCACACCAATTCTAAATTAAAGACAAACAAAAATTGAGAGGCCTCCCATACCCCATCCAACATATTCTAACCAGAAATATCAGGGCACTGTGAACTCTAGAGTACAATTTTCAGTGGGGAAAAATGTTTCTGCAAGTCTCTTTATCCATGTCATCACTCAAAGATAGTTTAGAAAAATAAAAGAGTCTGGTGAAACAAATCAGGCAAGGGTGCTAATTCTAACTAGATAATGGAATAACAGTCTTCTCTCTTAATATATACTGTTCAAGGATTTGTAAAAAAAAAAATAAAAATAAAAGTCTCCATATAGAAAAGGAAAGAATTTTTTATAGACTCAGAAAAACTGGGTTCCCAATTCAGACTACCCTATGTGACTTTTGTCACTACCCCTCTTTTCTGATTCTTACAAAGTAAACCTAATTAAGAACCTCCCTCATTAGTCTTCCAGAAAAATTAGCACAGTTTATGCTAATTACTCCTGCAAAATTTAATAAACTCGTTGAAATGGGAATAGTCTAATGAGGTTTTATTTATTGAACTAAGATAACTCCCAGGGAAAAGGTTAGGACACAAGGATATCCAATGTACTAATAAAAGTACAATTTATTCGATTTCTAAACAGGACTTTTATTGCAAGCCTTTTAAATTCAAGTATGAGTTTGCATGTGAATATGTTAAATCAATCTCCACCTTAATTCAATAACTGGAAGTCATTTTTTGCTTTTTACTTTAACAATAATTACCACACGTAGCCTTTACCCTCAATGATAATGAAATTTTCTGTTATTAGTTCCTGGTCATCAGGTATTAAACATTAAACATTTGACTTTTCCCATGTCTGCACAGCCCAAATATGTGGATCGTTGGGCACAAGCTGGATTTTTTTTTTTTTTTACTCTTAATAAGCCATTTGGCATCGAGCAGAAGTGTAACCTAGCAGTCAGCTCCAGATGTACACTCTCTCCATTTTACAGCAATTTTTCTATGAACTTTTTTTAAAGTCACTTGACAAATTGTCATGATGGTAAGAAAAGAATTTGGGTCACAGTTTTCTGACTCTGCCGCATGCCACTAGAAGGAGGTAGAAACTCCTTTTCTAAGTCACAGCGTACAACTGCTGATTTGGTTAATTCCATTTCTTGACAAAAATATGCCAAGCCAATGTCCCCAAATCACTAGCAGCAAATAATACAGCCAAAATCCTACACAGAAATAGCTTGCCCTGCACCATTGCCGTATGACCAGAAAGCCTCTTCCATCTCTCCTATAAATAGTTTTCCCAAATAACCACCGCCTAATGTCTTTTGACTGATAAAAATAGCACTGTTCTTCCAAATTCCGAAGGACAAGCAAAGGAACTAAAAATCCTTGGTGCTCCAAAGGTAACTGCATGTTAAAACTCGGAGAAATCCTGAGGCAACGACTGCCTGAACCCTCATCTCGTATAATTACATACTGTATGCATCTTGTAAAAGCAGTTACTACTACTACGGAATGCAGGCCCCGTCACCTCTTTTTACAAAATATTCAGGCTTCACGTCCACAAATCGGAACGCAAATCAAACCCTAAGCACAAAACACGTATTACACAATCAGTAATAGAGAATGAAATTGGAAATTATGAAATTCAAACACAGTTGCCTTCACTTTTTTCCCTTTGCAGCAATTTAATGGGATTGAAAAATCTTTTCTATTTTGCCCTTTCTCGTGTTCTTTCCTTGTTGCTATTTTCTTCTCTCGTTGTTAAAAATGGAAGTTTCACGTATCAGCCCAGACAGGGCTGGAGTTTTAAAAGCCTTTGGCAGGCTGAAGGGCAAATAAATTCTGAAAACTCAGATGCAAATAAAAATAGCTAAACGGGGCTTTGCATATCAACTGGTATCCATGCGTGAAAAGACGGTTCGTGAGAGACAGGGGCAATAGTCAGCAGATACACATATGGTGGGACCGGTGCACAGAACACTGCACTCCAGCCGTTTTTAAAGTACTCCTATCTTAACAGAATGAGATTAACTACACACCGTTTTCTATTTTGTCTGGCCAAAAGTGGGGGGGAAAATGAAAAGGATAAATGTCATGAGTAATATCTCTAAAGCCACCAACAGCATAAAGTGCATACTTATTTTGCCTAAATTGTTTGAACTATCCCGGCCAAGAAAAGGTTTTAAGTACCCTACTGGGACAGATGCTAGGCGGTAACAATTGAAGCCACACTAATGCGATCCAGGTAACACAATCCTGTTTCAAACACACGGGCCGGCTAATTACAGCACTGCTGAGTCAAATTTCTTATGCCATTGCAACCCACAAGAACAGGTCAAAATCAAATGTTATTCAAACCACAGTCATATCAGCCTCCCGTATCAGAGTCACAGCTTAAAACCAAACGAAGAACTTAAAAGCTTAACCCATTCACAAGCAAAAAAAAAAAATGTTTTCATCAAGAGTGGCAAGGTAAGGAAGGTTCTTGTCATCATTTATACCCAGAGAGACCACATAGGAGGACAAAATACTGATAGTTTCAAAGCTTGGAGGGAATATTTGGGCTGATTATTTCATCAGAACATTTTGCTTAAAGAGAGAAAAAAAAACTTGCTTAAATGAGAAATGGTATTTTGGGGAAGATACATCTTTGTGAAACAAGCAGCATTAGAATTTTATTTATTTTGATCTTATTCACTTGAAGAATTTTATCTTCCACGGCAGCAAAAGCAATTATGAGGGCATACCTGCTCTGGCAGATAAACATGCTACCCTAATTCTATAGCCAGCACTCCACGTCGCTATCCATTAAACCTCCACAGATTTTAACTTAGAATCAAATACATGACTACAAGCATCAAGTACATCTTAATGACTATTAGTGAGAGAAAGCCTATTAAGATATCCAATTGAAATCTAATTTTTATAAAGTTACTTGGCAACTGATATCAGGTTAAAGCCTGAAGAATCCCATAGGTCAAAACCAATAATCTTTTCACATTAACTACAATAAACCAAAGTAAACACCTTGCATAATTTTTTTCCAGCTGAAAAAATGATCCATCAAGTCCAAAAAAGATGAATAATTGGGAAGACAGGTTGGTTATTATTTCCTTTGTGGTTGCTGTTGTCAAAATCAATATTACCAGAACCCCAAAAGGGACTTGTGTATGGCTGCTGATCTCCTCTGTGACGGGCTCAGTCAGTCTTAGGAGCAAGTCTTTCTCCAGCAAGTCGAAGATGCTAGCTCTATTCCTAGATGACAACTGACAGTATCCATAAAGCTTCCAGGCCATTTAGCTCCCAATGAGTAATGCTACGTAACAAATGGTTTACCATACGTGTTTCCATACAATGAATTTCAATAATTAAAATGTAAAATGAATATTTGGAATGCGACTCGGCATAATGTGTGCGCACACTGACTCGAAATGGCACACGGAGAGACTAAAACAGATTTATTGTTCTACAGTGATTTACTTGGTCATGTCAGATTAGTAATATGGATCTGTTTAAAAACACAATAATTAAGACAAGCAGGATAAATTAATCAACTTACAATACAGTATGAGCTACAATTAAACCCGGAAAATAACAGCAGAAAATCTTGGTGCACGGATCCCTTTAAACTGCTTTTATGCATAAATAAAACCTTAAAATGCAGATGGATTACATCCAACAGAACTACTGTAGCTAAAAGTGATAATGATTCAAACATTTTTCAAATAAAAGTTAAATATTTATAAGCACCCAACCACATTTCATAAATCACAAACTATTATTATTTTATTTCTGAAGCTTCCTGGCACAGCGTGAGGATTGAGCCACAGAAAGTCAGGAAGGAAAGAAAAAGAAAAAAAAAATCTTCTTTAGGAGCATGAATCAGACACAAAACCGGAGCAAGCCAAGAATCAGGCCTCCAAAGAACATCCTATTTGGCTCTCCCAGGAACAGCGATAGCTCGGCCCCACCGAAGTCACAACCAACAGGCAGGTTTCGGCCACAGGCGCGCCTCGCCCTCACCGTGAGCGACACAAGGCAGGTGTTTCATTATAACGAGGAATAAGGATCCATTGAAAGGAGAGTGGTCCCTACCTGTCAATTATCACTGGATCTGAGGGAGTCTCGTTTCGGTTGCCACAGCTTTTCTTGTCACAACAGCGGCTACGAAGCAAAAGCGAGAGGCTTTAGTACAATCATTACAATGTAAAATCGTCATGTACGCGGACAGAAGGTTCAAATTGCTGGGTTGCGAATGCTAGAATTACCACGGAGCCATACCTGGTAATCAGCGGGTCCCTGGGACAGAAAATTCTACGTGGGTCGCCTATGGGTTAATGGCCAGGCTTAACCTCTCCCGGCTCAGAGGAGGGAGAAGGAGGGAGGGACAGGGGCTCTCGCAGAGCCACGCATGACAGCCCTAAGATGGGGTCTCTCCATCACTGGCCGATGTTGGCAGAGTTCAGTGCATGATTATCACATCTACCCAATGAGAATATTCAGGGGTGTGGGTGGCTCAAACGTTCTCCCCTCAAGATCGCGCTAATTGCGTGGAACGCGTCAATAATGAGGGCTGAGTGATTTCCCCCCTCCAGTCATCTTGTATTAAGTGGATTCCTTTCTCTGCTCCTTTCTCTTTTATGGGTGGCATTTCCTTCACGACAGCCTTCCCCCAAATTCTAAAGCAGGAACAGTTTGCTTTTGAAACATCTTCATGAGAATACAGGTAAAACATAATAAAGAAGAGGCACCGCAAATGCGCGCGTGCATGCGCGCGCGCACACACACACACACATACACAGTGGAGATGCACATTCTCAGTCCACCAGTTTTTATATGGCCATCACTGGCCATAAAAGTGAGTCCAATGGTTAGCACAGCCTTGACAATGGGTATTCTTGATCAGGCCAGGGAAAGAAAACCCAAGGTTGAAGAAAGCACCACCGCCAAAATGAGACCTGAAGACTACTGTCTTTTTTTTTTTTTTTTTTTTTTTTGTGGTACTGGGGTTCCTGGAAACCCTTCCACTTCCGGGCTACACTCCCAGACCTATTTTTATACTTTTTTTATTTGGAAACAGGGTTTCTTAAGCCAGCGCGGCTGGCTTCGAACCTGCGCAATCCTCCTGTCTCTGCCTCCCAGGCGCGAGGATTACAAGCGTGCGCCACCACACCCGGCTTTTTTTTTTTTAACTGAGATACTTCTAAAAGGTGGGAAAAAAATCATGTTCTTGAGAAGAGCCACTATCAACAAAAAACTATCCTCTGAGACATGTTTGCAAATAGCAAATGTGTCCCCTTGCTAGTTACATCCAGGGATAAACCAGTAAAGCACATGTTTGGTCAGTTAAGGTGGTGGGGAAGGTTAAGCAAGGGTTAGAATTTCCCATACACACAAACAAAATATGCACTTTTCTCCCTCCTCTTACACACACACACACACACACACACACACACACACACATTTGTGTACACACCATAAAGCTTGTGACTTACTGAATCATACAGCCTAAATTTAGAGAGCTGAGAACTAACTTTTCAGGCCCCAGATATACAGTACTGCATAGGACGGGAAGCCCTTCACCAAACACGGGAAGTGTCTTTCCTAGCTATAACTAGAGCTTGGAGAAGAAAATCAGCAATCAGCTTCCAAACTTGCTGATAATTCTGTCTACACCTCGGATCTTCAGGAATCAATGGTAAGATTTGTACCTTCTTTGTCACCACCCTAGAAAACACACCATCCTCATGACATCTCTTTCCTTTGTGATTCAGAGGCAACTATTTCCCCTGGGCCTCAGCTCTGCTCTATGGGGGCTTTGGGGCTGGAGGGCCCAAAGTCCCATGATATCTAAGACACAGATAAAGAAACAGGGAAGAAGGAAGAACAAGTCATTGGAACATATATCAGAAAACAGAGTGGCAGCTGGGCGTGGTGGCGCACACTTGTAATCCCAGCATTTGGGAGGCTGAAACAGGAGGATTGCGGTTCACGGACAGCCTCAGCTACTTAGTGAGGCCCTCTGCAACTCAGTGAGACCCTGTTTCAAAATAAAGAATAAAAAATAGGGTTGGGGGTGTAGCTTGAGATAGAATGCCCTGGGTTCCATCCCCAGTACTTCATAAAGAAGGAGGAGGAGGAGGAGGAGGAGGAGGAGGAGGAGGAGGAGGAGGAGGAGGAGGTCTCCTTTACCCAAGAAGGGAAAATGATAGGAAAAAAGAAAAGGCCCATTTTTCCTTTCGTTGTTGTTGTTGTTGTTGTGGGGGGTGTCTGGGGGATGGAACTCAGGGCCTTCTACCTCCAAGCTACACCTCCAGACCTACTTTTATATTTTATTTGGAAACAGGGTCTCACTATGTTGCCAATAGCCTCACTAAGCTGCTGAAAATGGCTTCAAATTTGCCATCCTCCTGTTTCAGCCTCCCAAGTACTGGAAATTACAAGCATGAACCACCATGCCTGGCTTCATTTTCCTTTTCAAAAATAGTAAGTAGATAAGAGGGGCCTGAGTACAGGTGCCTATAAAACCAGAACTTGGGAGACTGAGACAGGAGGATCACAGTCCCAGGCCAACCTAGGCATGTCAGCCAGACCTTGTCTCAAAATTAAAAAGGAAATAAAAATGGCTGGGGATATAGCTCAGTGGTAGAATGACCCTGGGTTCACACCCTCGGTAACACACACACACACACACACACACACACACACACACACACACACAGAGCAATGGACTATTCCATTCCCTGATGGCCACACTCTCACCACGGTTCTGCCTGGATGGATGGAATGCCCTCCAGGCCCCTTCAAATATGCTTGACAGAAACTGTGGACAAGCTGGGTATGGTGGCACACGCTTGTAATCCCAGCATTTGGGAGGCTGAGACAGGAGGATCTCAGTTTGCAGACAGCCTCAGCTATTTAGTGAGGCCCTTTGCAACTCAGTGAGACGCTGTTTCAAAATAAAGAATAAAATGTAGGGCTCAGGGTGTAGCTCAGAGGTAGAATGCCCCTGGATTCCATCTCCTATGCCTAAAAAAAAAAAAAAGAAAGGAAGGAAGGAAGGAAAGAAAGAGAAAGAAAGGGAAGAAAGAAAGAAGAGAGAGAGAGAGAGAGAGAGAGAGAGAGAGAAGAAAGAAAGAAAGAAAGAAAGAAAGAAAGAAAGAAAGAAAGAGAAAAGAAACTGTGGACAAGAATGTACCTGTGAGATATGGTTCCACCCCCAGACACTAATATTATCCCCATCCTCACCCAAGTCACTCCCGCTTCTCTCTGGACTCCTGGAATAGCCTCCCACTGGTCCTGCTGCTCCCACTGTGACCCTCTCCAACAGCCAGTGATCTTCTCGAAATGTCCATGGGACTGTGTCATGCCACAGCCCCAGCCCTGTGGACAGCTTCCCAGTGCACTTAGAACAATCCCTGGCAGGGCAGCCGCCTGCCAGCCTCGCCAGCCAACTTCCATCTCTCTGATGTCCACCAGACCTCAGGTCCAGGCCTAGGCCGCCTCTCAGCTGGCGAGCTCCGCCTCCAACCCTCCCCTGTCAGGGGACCTCTCCTGGGCCCTGGAGCTCAGCTTACACCTCCCTCCCCAGGGAGGCTTGCCCTGACGCCCCACCCTTGACCTAGAGGAGCTTTTCACGGGGTGTCTTTCTTGCAGGGCACTTAAAATACAAATTACATTGTTGCGCACATATGTTTGCATATTTTGGTTAGGTCTTTCTCTCCCACTTCTAACTCAAGTGCTTAATATAAAGGAAAGAACTGTCCATTTCTTTTTCTTTTTGTGGTACTGGGAGTTGAACCCAGAAGCATTTTACTCTCAAGTTACACCCCCAGACCAATTTCATTTCTTATTTGGAAACAAGATCTCACTAGATGGCTGAGGGCCCCACTAAATTTCTGAGGTTGCCCCTGAACCTGAGACCCTCCTGTCTCAGCCTCCCAAATCCTGGGATCACCAGAGTCTAAATTACTGCCGGTCTTCACTGGCCTGGATTCTCCTGTCTCCGCCTCCCAAGCTGTAGGATTACAGGCCTGTGTCACCACCCCAAACCAAACTGTCAATTTTACTTAATGGATAACATAAAGTATTGAATGAATGAATGAATGAATGAATGAATGAATGAATTTATGAATTAATAGGATGGACTAGGAGCAAAGACAATCCAGGTGCATAGGAGGGTGACAGATAGAGTAGCCCCTGGTCCTCTGGGTAGACATTGCTGATGAAGGAAGGTGCACCCCACCGCCCCACACACTAAACCACCTCCCAAAGCAAATGCCACACTAGGCCCGAGATGTGTCCTTTAACTTAACCAGGGTCCTCATCTCCTCAAAATAAAAATAATCCTGAGGAGCAAAAAGAGGAATTTAACCTTAGTGCCTCTCTGCTGTGCCCCAAAGGACCAAGGGAAACAGATGCAAAACGTAGAATACAAAACAAAGGGTAGAATAGGAATAAAGCAAAATAAAGGTAGAAGACAGTAAAAGTGAAGGGGCCAGGGATTGCTCGACATCTGTGAACTTTATGCAAAGTATAGAAAATGGCTCAACAGGTTTTCTGATTCTTGGGTGACGTCACTAGCACCCATAGTCATTACTCCCAAAATGGGATCCTCAAGCTTCTGTTCCGCCACTCAGCAGCCACAAAGCAACATCTGCGGAATGATCCCATTAAGACACATACATCTGTCTTAAGATACATGCATGCACACACGTGTGTGTGCGTCATACCTATGAACATGCGCATGGGCATACGCACGCCCAGCCTTGGAATATAGGGAATTCTGTGAGTGCACAGAAAGGCAGGTGGAATTTGACGCACTTTCAATGAAAAGAACTCTATGTTATATCCTGAATTGAAAAGAAGTCAGGGGCAGAATGGTATGTGTAGCATAATCTCATTTCTGGGGGTAGAATAAATGAGCGAAAGAGAAAAGAAGGGAAGGGAAAATCAAATTTTTCACAAGCCTGGTCCATTCCCTCAAGTATCTAAATGATGCCATTGCTTTGGAGAGTTCTTTCTCCACCAGCCCAGAGGCCTCTAGCTCCTCCTCCTGCTGCACCTTTCTTTGCAGCACTACGCTATGTTACATTTCATATTTATTTTTCTTCCTTTATTGGGTGCCTCGCTCACTTGGCTATATGCCCCACAAGAACACAGTGCTAAGACTGGTTCTTCCCATGTCCCCAGCAACTGGAGCCCAGCCTAGCACACAAGCCTTCAGGAATCCTTTTTTTAATTTTTTTTTTCAGTACTAGGGAGATAGAACCCCAGGGCATTCTACTTCTGAGAGACACCCCCAGCTCAAATTTTTTATTCTTTATTTTTGAAACAGGGTTTCACTAAGTAGCGAAGGACCTTGCTTAGTAGCTGAGGCTGTCCACCAACCGCCATCCTCCGGTCCCTGCCTCCCAAATGCTGAGATTACAAGAGTGTGCCACCACGCCCAGCTGGGAACCTTTTTTGAATCAATGAATAGGAAACTTCAAAGAGCTGAATTGTAGAGAGTAGATCCTGTGGTGGGGAAGGGAATGTGTTTTATTTGCACACTTCTTCAGTATTGTGCTTTATATTGCAATATTACTTTGCTATTAAAAACTGAAAACTCGCCAGGCGTGGTGGCGCATGCTTGTAATCCCCGCGGTTGGGAGGCAGAGACAGGAGGATCATGCAGGTTCGAAGCCAGCCGCGCGCCCTGGCTTAGGAGACCCTGTTTCCAAATAAAAATGTAAAAAAAAAATAGGTCTGGGAGTGTAGCCCGGAGGTAAAAGGACTTCCAGGAACCCCAGTACCACCAAAACAAAAACAAAACAAAACAAACAAACAACAACAACAAAAAAAAAAAACCTGAAAACTCAACCAGGAGAAGAAGGAAGGTGTTTTTATCCTGAGCTTTCATCTACCTCCCTGTAGCTCCCCAGAACCAAGCAGAGCGAGGAGCTGTCCTTCACATCACCCCATCTCTCTTGCCCATGTGAATCCTTCCTCCTACCAACCTCGGTCCAAGAGAGAGAACCAAGGCATTAACAAAGGACAAGCTGAACAGAAAACAAATTCACTGGTGTTTAAGGCAGAAGAGGGCTCACACTGAAGTCATCCAACAAGCTAAACAGTTGCAAAAAACACTTAACACCCAACGTTACCATGTTAATAAAGAAGACACCACTGGCAATCAGAGAGATGCAAATCAAAACTACCCTGAGATTTCACCTAACTCCAACTAGAATGACCATCATTCAAAACACAAACAACAGATGCTGGCAAGGATGTGGAGAAGTGGGAACTCTAAAACATTGTTGGTGGGATTGCAAATTAGTGCAACCACTTTGGAAAACAGTATGGAGGATCCTCAGAAGAATGGCCACAAATCTACCATTTGATCCAGCAATACCACTTCTGGGTATCTACCCAAAAGAAAAGAAACCAAACTACCAAACTAATGCACGTGTATCTATGTTCATCGCTGTACAATTCACCACAGCCAAACTATGGAACCAGCCAAGATGTCCATCAGCAGATGAATGGATTACAAAACTGTGGGATATGTACACAATGGAATTTTACTCAGCCATTTAAAAAAACTCAAATACATCATTTTCAGGGAAATGGATGGAACTGGAGGACATTATGCTAATTGAGATTAGTCAGTCACAAAAAATAAGAAATCAGATGCTTTCCCTAATATGTGAGAGTTAGGGAGAGATGGGTCATAGGAGGAACTCTAGATGAAAAAGGAAATCCTATAGAGGAGCAAACAAGACAACCTAAAGGAGGAAAAAGGAGGGAGGAAGAGTAAAATCTCTAAAACACACAAAGTACTTAAACATATCGAAGTCCACCACTAAGCCAAGCAAGGGAGGGAGGAATGGGGAGGGAATGGGGTGGGAATTGGGTAGGGGTTAAATCAGTGATGTTACATGTCTGTACACACAAGTTTTTTACCCCAACATGATGTATGAATATAATGCACCAATAAAAATTTAAAAAATTAAAATCAAAAAATAAAAAAAGAAGACACCAGCATCCTTACATCCTCCCTACCCTGAGATAGACGCTTCACCCACTATTCTCTGTGCCTGAATGCACTGGCACCTGCTCCCTACAGTGGGCATCTTTGGGGCTGTCTGGAGTTTCCTGATTTGCTCTGTCCCAGAACTGGATTTCAAGAGCAGGCAAGTGCCACCACTATTTACATCTCTTCCTAATTGGTAGCCCACATGACAGCCATGTGACCAGTGACAGCTGTCGTTTTCCCCACTTCTGGTAAAGTACATATTCTGCGGAATAGAACAGCAGCCCTTTCTCCTGCAATATCACGTGTTTCCCAAACAATTATGCTCGCTCAGAGAAAAGCAGATTTAGGAGTCTCTGCCTTAGCAGTCTGACACAGGTGGCACCTTTCTAGTAGCTGACTCACCAATTCACAAATCAGGGCAAGAAACATCTAAATGTTCCCTAATCACAAGACCTACAGATCCTTGTCTCGGGCACAAACTAACTTCCTATCAGTAGAGTCTCTTGCAACTAGAGAAACACATCATTTCAAACTAAGTTCCATAAAATAAAAAAAAAAATGCCTTCGCTGTTACCCAAGGCCACTGGAGAAGGAGATATGGGGATTATCTGAATAGTCTGATTAATGGTTATAAGAATGACTAGATTCTAAGGAATCCATAATATAAACAGTTCTTGAGGAATGCATCTCACCAAGCCTCTTCTACCCTCTCTCTTCCTCATGCATCTTGAAATAAGTTATCTGTCCTCAGAAAACAAACTCAAATGTTAGAACTTAGAGGCCTGCCCTTCCCCTCCACCTAAGATTCCTCTCCAGTGATTCCTCTACGTTTCATTCTTGACTCCTCATCACTCCCTACTTAATTGTCTGCGTTTCCAAGCATTATCAAGTTTTCTCTCATACTAAAATACATATTTTAAGTCTATAAAATATGTAAACATATATGGAACAAGTATATATGTGTGTACATATGTATATACCTATGTGTATATGTGTGTGTACATGCATGTATATATGTGTGTATAAGCACACATATATGTATATCTGTACATATATACAGACATCTCTATATACACATATATCTTATACACACACACATACACTTGCTCCTTCTTTAGAGTTCATGTCTTCACTGATCAGCATCCTTCTTGCAAGAGCTTCCGTCTCCTTTCTCCTCCACCCCCTTAAAACTCTCCGGCGGCCTCAGCACCTCCTTGAGCCTCTCCAAATCATCAGTGATGTCCTGGTGTTTTGGTCTTCATGCTCATCACCTGGATGGCCCCAGCAGGCATTCTACGGATGACTGCCCCTTGTTAAGACACCTGCCTCTTGTTTCTTGGGCCCTATATGTTCCAGGTTCTTTTCCTACTCTTCGACATCTCCCTTTTCCTTGCTAAATATGACTACTCCTTAACAGGGCAGCCACAGCCTCTTCTTTTTATAGTCTCCCACCTGTCAACCCCATCTAAGCGTGTGGCTTCAACACTCACCTTCCCAGTCAATTATCCTTGACCTGCGCTCCCCTCCCAGCTCCAGGCCCCACGTCTGCCCAGCCGCAGTCTTCCCCACAGAGAGATCCTGCGTGCACGCAGACACATCTCCCTACACCCTCTAAAGTCCGCCTTCTACCTCACCCCCTCCCTATCCCCATTCCCCCTGCTCCACGCACCTTCAGATAGCTCCTCCCTCCTCTGAGCAAGCCAGGCCCTTGGCCTCAGTCTTCTTCATCAGATCCAACCGCTGCCAGAGTGAATTCTAGGTTTCTGCCTACAGGTCTCCCTCCCAGGCTCCACCCCAGGCTCTCTTCCTGAGGGACCCAGCCTTTTCCAACACTGCATTCCACGGGGCTTTGCACATACCAGGTGCTAAAAGAGTGGACACATCCTGAACGCCACAGTGGGAATGCACAAAGTCCATTCATGTCTCAGCAGAGAGCTCCCTTCCTCTCAATATTCTCACACCATCGTTCCCTCTGAGCAACCATGTGCCAATACTTAGCTAGACTTAGTGGCGGGGACTGCTGCCACTGCCTCCACTAATACTAAGAGGACTAATAATAACTAAATGGACGCCCAGTACCGACTGTACTGACTGCGTACTGGCTCAGTACTGACTGTGATAAACATTTGTAGGGATTATAGCACTTAATCTGGACCGGCATCCTATGAGTAACTGAGTAACTTCCTTGCCTTCAAGGAGCTCAGCACAGCAAAGACAGACAGGCCCTGAGACCTCCATCGCAAGGTACTGAAAGCTACGAAGGGAAATCACAGAGCATACAGGATTGCCTACAAGGAGACACAACCGAGGGCCAAAGGTACTTTCCTGGAGATAGCAGGCTTCAGTGGGTATCTGAGGACAGAAAGCAGAATAAGCCAGTAAAAGTGAAAAGAAGAAAAAGCCTAAGCCTATCAAGGGACCAGGCTAGCCTTGAGAATCCCTGGTCCTAAAAGAAACCAGGCATTATGACAGAAAGTGAATGCTTTCCTGAGCAGGATGCCTGATGCTGCAATGGTCCTATACATCTGAAATGGAGAAGCCTACTTCATTCAGCTCATCTGGGCCACGGGGACCTAGGTTCAGGTTCACCTACCAAGCAGAGTTCCTATTTTCCATTCGCATTTAATCACAGGATGCCGGGATGCCCTTATAAACAAATCCCTCATAGAATTCTACTCTTAAAAAAAATCATTCATGGTTCTTATTATTTTAAGAACTTCACCACTAGCTATTAGCACAATGCAAGGATGATTGGTATGGTAGATTCCAAATCACCAAAAAAGCAGACGCTCTAGGAATCCTACAGAAGTACTCCATGATATCACGCAAAGAGCTTTTGACTTTGAGTAGCATAATTATAATCCAATGTGGCGATTCTTTTAGGCAGCCCACAGGATAGGTAGGGTCACCTTCTCCACAGAACACAATGGGTTTTTTTTAATTTGCAACACCTGGGACACACTTTGTTTTTCTGTTATCTCTCTCTCCCTCTCTCTCTCTCTTTTTTTCTGCAACAAAACAGAATCATACCAAGCCCTTTCTTGTCGATCTAAATTCTCTGTGTTTCCTTTACCGTAACCAATGTACTATAAATACACAGCTTTTGTGACATCAACGCAAAGTTTTATTGTGCCGTTAGCTTTGATAGAAAGCGATGCAGAAAGTTGTTTAGAAATTAAATATCTAAAACAAGCTATTTTAAAATCCAGGGCCCTCACTATTTCATGTCTGCAATGAAGAAATTTCATCTTGGGGAGAGCAAGCTGTCTTTCACACCATATGGCTAATGGTGGTGCATAGCAATTAGCCAGGCTGATTAATGGTGAACAGACTCTAATTTTATGCTTATAATTGAGCCTGCATTTGCACCCCTGGTGCAAATTCAGCACATCCCAACTTCCACTTATAAGAGGCAAGAAATCAAGAGAAATAGGATGGTGTGGAAAGTGAGAATTTTTTTTTTTCCTAAAGCCCCCTAAAGAGCATCAGATTTGCAATTTAAAAGACTGTTAGCCACACAATAGATGACAGGTTTGTGTAATGGGGTCATGGCTGCCTGGTAAACAAACAGTACCCCTTCACATCTATAGGCAGCCAGGAAAAACTGTAATCTGTAACATTAGCAAGATGACATTTTTAATATGGCTTTTTCCTCTTAGCCACGCGGTACAAACAGCGTCATTTGCCTTCGGTGGCTTGAGAATTTTATTTTTGCTATTTTTATGTTTCTGAAAAATAGAGAGAACATCAGCAATAAAGAACAGCAACCAGCATAATAAAGCACTTTGGACCAATGAATTTTAAGAACAAGAAAAATATAAACTGCATTAATAGAGGGTAGGCCTGTGCGTGAAAGGGATAATATATCTTTAAGTGTTTCAAGAATAGAATTATTTCTAGCACAGTCCAAACATGTGCAGATACGAGATGCAAATCTATGATATATAGATTATTATTCAGCCTATTGG
This sequence comes from Muscardinus avellanarius, assembly GCF_963383645.1. NCBI lineage: Eukaryota > Metazoa > Chordata > Mammalia > Rodentia > Gliridae > Muscardinus > Muscardinus avellanarius. Next base: position 11,710,868 of record NC_137793.1, read on the forward strand.
TTGAGATCCATCTTCCTGTCTGTCTCCTATTTTGCTAGAATCACATGTGGTGGGACATGGAAAATTCAGTCTAATGACATACTAATTGTAGGAAGCTAAAATAATAGAGAAATGATGGGGGGGGAATGGTCAGACAAAGGAGGTCATGTTTCAGTGCTTTTCAAAATGGATTTTACTCATTTAATTCTGAAAGGTGCAACTCAGTTTCATTGCATAATTGTTACATACACCATAACGCTAATTTTTGTCTAGCAATAAAAAAATACATATTTTTGGATTCTGCTACTGCCTCAAAGTTGGAGAAAAACAACCTGTTTTTGGAATAATTAACAAGTTTTTGCAAATCACTGAGGTGGAAACTTGTGAAAAATTCTATATATTTTGGAGAAAACGTTTTAGATTTTTTTTTTTAAAGAAAGAACAAATGAAATGTTTATAGACACAGAAGAAGTTGATATTTGGGATTTTACTCGGGAAGCCCATCAAGCCCTTTAGATTCTATTTCCACCTGTAGAGCTTTAAGATTGCTTTTCCCCCTCAAGTCCATGAGCAGCAAGTCAAGGCCACCCAAGCCGAGGTGGCAGCTAAAGTCCTAAAGGGATCGGTTAGTAATAGTCAGCAGCCAAGCATGCTTTGTGCCAGGCAGAGCTGCACGGCTAACAAAGCAATTAGTAGCCTTTCTCTGATGCACAGTGGCATCTTCGTGCTTTATCCAATTACTCTGAATATATTGGGAGCAAAGTGCTGGTGTTATTTAACCGAGAATAAAAATACAAGTTAAAAGGCTGTTCCCTGACCTACTCCTTTGCATGTAGAGGTCTGGCCTTGGCCACAGAGGTGAACAGGGTCTGCTTTGCCAATTTTCAAATATTGCTTCAGTCCAATCACAGGCAAAAACAAAGACACTCTTTTGTGAGTACCATGGATTTATATACCTTTTACAGATTCATCTTGGCCATTTCTTCTGAAAGCTCAAAGCTCACTACCTCTAAGAAATATTACTGGCAATGTCAGCTATAGACAGGGTAACTCAGACGCAAGGGGGAAGAAAAGACAGAAAATTACCACATGCAGTTCAAGGAAGAATCATACCCTCTGTATGAATAGTCACATTTGTAAGTGAGAGAATTTAAAAGTGTGAACTATAAGCCCACCACAGTGGTGCAGATCTGTAACCCCAATACTTGGGAGGCTGAGACAGGAGGATTGCAGGTTTGTGGCCAGCCTCAGCAACTTAGCAAGGCCCTCTGCAATTTAGTGAGATGCTATTTAAAACTAAAAAGCAAAATAGGGCTGGGGGTAGGGTACAGAGGTAGAATGTCCCTTGGTTCAATCCCCAGTACCAGACACACACACACACACACACACACACACACACACACACACACACACTTAATTTTTAAAGGAGGAATAAGGAGACTATAACTTTCAAGTTCATCCAGACAAAAACCTTTGCTGATCTCAGAACTCTTCATTTTACTAGCAATGCCCTTGAGCACCTATATTAATACTCAAAGGGTTATATTGTGTTTTATTCAATTGAAGGAAGAAGAGGAAGACACTGCTTTGTGTCCATTGACAGTGTGAGTCCAAAAGGGAAATGGCTGTCTCTGGGGATGAAATCTGATAAAGAATTGAGAACTACCATGAAGCCTGACCCTTGACTACCAAATACTCACACCTAACCATTCTTCCCTGGACTGTCTCCTAGAAGCAAGATCAATGTACACCCAAAAATAGACCTGGGTTCACCTACATTTGAGATACAGATTCATCTTTTCTTTGCTGATTACAGAGAGAGAGGGCCCAAGGACTTTCTTACCTGCACATGATCTCATGCGTTAGCAAGACTCGGCACATTTCAGGGTTCTTGTCTTGGCCTTCATACACTATGGCCTGAAAGAGAGGCATGATTTTAGCTAAGAATGGAGCCAGGGTAGCAGAAGGCACACGGCAACAGTGGAGTTCCTCACTGCTTCACCACTACTGAGAGTCAGCTTGCTTCTCAGAGTCCAAAACCTCACTGAGCTGTCTCCAGGTACATGGTTCAGGGTCGACCCAAATGGAGTGAAACAGGAGACGGCCCCCTCGGCCCTGTCAACCACTTCCTTATGCTGCACATCTCTGGATCAGCCTGTGAGATGGGTTTCTGTTGTCAAGACAACCATAATTCTCCTTTCAATGCAGAATAAAAAATAATAATAAGTCTAATCAATCAGGAAGGAAGCCCTAGAAGGCTGGGCAGATTAAGATATTATTTATTCTAAATATAGAAAAGCATGTGGCTTTGATGTTAAGTGGTAATGCATTGGCCTCTCGTTTTACTACTTTCAGCCTCAACATTTTGGGTTCTCTGGTGAGCAGTAGAAGAGAAATGTAGGTGAAGCTTCTGAGCCCAAACACTGATTGTGTATCATTTTTAAGAGTCATCAGGACAGAATCTTCCCACAAATAGGTGAAATATATACTTTCTCAAAGGTATATGCCTACCCAAATAGGACCACTGGCTTGCATGTGCTATGTGTGGGGATCTTAAGCCATGGAATTATCCTCCTAAACTAAGCAGAATTCGATCTTTTTTTGTGTGTGTGTGGTTATGGTGGTACTGAGGGTTGAACCTAGGGGCATTCTACCTCCGAGCTCTATCCAATTTTATTTTTATTTGAAACAGGGTCTCACTAGGTTAGAGTCTTACTACTTGCTGAGGCTGTCTTCAAACTTGTGATCATCCTGGCTCAGCCTCCCAAGTACTGGGATTACAGGCATGTACCACCATTTCCAGCTAGATCTCAGTTTCAAAGTCTGGAGTCCCAAATCATCTAACCAGCCACGATAGTGGGTTTTGTCTACTTTGTTTTCTAGTGTGTGCACAACATTAAGCTTTGTGACACCAAGAAGGTTCCCTGAGGCCCGACTTCCTCATAGATCCCGGGCCAAAGAAAAACACACGATGATGAACAGAGCGGCGCTGTGCACAGGAAGCACTCAACTAATTTAACACTGCGTCACTGCATAATACTAATATAACACAGCCTCGAATTGTTAATAAAATTACTTTCACACATTCACATAGCCCTCATTTTCTTGGTGACAAAACTACTTAAATTAATCAGAGTTTGTTCTTATGTAGTAGATAAAAGACGCCATGGGAGCTAATAGTTGGTTCTAATGCACTTTGGTTTTGAACCTGGGATCTTCAGAGCCTGCTAGCGATGGGTACAACTTAAGACCCAGTGTGTGCAGACCCTTGGAGTGAATCCTAGTTATGATCACTGACCAGAAGATAAAACAAACTTCGCAGTCAGGCGTGGTAGCACACACCTGTAATCCTAGTACTTGAGAGGCTGAGACAGGAGAATCACAGGTTCGCAGCCAGCCTCAGCAACTTACTAAGGCCCTCGGCAACTTAATAAGACCCTGTTTCAAGTTTAAAAATATAAGTAAGGCTAGGCGTGTAGCTTAGAGGCAGAATCCCTCTAGGTTCAATCTTCAATATCACAAAAAAGAAAAATGAAAAATAAAAACTTTGCAACAAGTTAAAAATTGAAGAAAGGAAGCGGGTTCAAGGAGTGCTGTGTGTCTATTTGCCTCTTTAGCCCTGAATTTCACCACAATGTATGATTACAATGTATCAATAAAAAAATTTGAGAAACCCGGGAGTGGTGGTGCACACTTATAATCCCAGCATTTTTTTTTTTTTTTTTTTGGTGGTACTGGGGTTCCCAGAAGCCCTTCTACCTCCGGGCTACACTCCCAGACCTATTTTAACATTTTTATTTGGAAACAGGGTCTCCTAAGCCAGCGCGGGCAGCTGGCTTCGAACCTGTCTCTGCCTCCCAAGCGTGGGGATTACAAGTGTGCGCCACCACGCCCGGCTATAATCCCAGCATTTAAAGGGAGACTGAGACTGGAAGATCGCAGTTCATGGAACAGCCTTAGCTACTGAGTGAGGCCCTTTACAACTCAGTGAGACGTTGTTTCAAAATAAAGAATAAAACATAGGGCTGGGGGTAGAGCTCAGAGGTAGAATGCCCCTGGGTTCCATCCCCAGTACCACACAAAAAAATTGAGAAAAAAAACCAATTCTCTACTATTGGTTCAACGAAACCATTTTTTTAATGTACAGTCTATGATTACCCTGTATTTGTGAAATATTTTTACTTTCACATAATTGTAAGCTTACAGGAAAGTTACAAAAAATATAAAGAAGTCCAAAATACTTGTTACTCAGGATCTTCAAAGGCTTGCATTTTGTTAAATTTGCTTTTTTTTCTTTTCTCTATCTTTCCCCTAAATAATTCTTTACTAAATCGCAGACGTGTCCTCAATATTTCAGCATGTATTTCCTTAAAACAAGAAATTATCTTCCATAACCAGACAATTATCCTAAATCAGAAAATTAACATTGATACAATACACTAATCTAATCTCCAGACCTTATTGAGATTTACCAATTACCCAATAAAGTCCTTTACAGCAAAAGAAAATCCAATACAAATCACTGCACTTAGCTGTCATGTTGCCATTAATCTGGAACATTTGTGAATCTTTGTATTTTGTGACGTTGACATTTTTTAATAATACAGGTCAGTTATTTTGTAGAACCCCTTTCAATTTGGGTTCTTCTGAGTTTGGGGAGACTCAGATTAAAGTTATATACTTTAGAGCAGGAACAGTAAAAGGGTGATGCAGAGTTCGCCCTATAATAGGCCACGCTGTGGACTAGTTCAACCTCTGGCAACAAATGCTGACCATCTGGTTAAGATAAGGAAATCATCAGCCAGGTTTCCCCACTATAAAATTATTACTTATTACTTATCTTCTGGGGGAGATCATCTACCTTATGCTAATATTCTAATGCCTCATATTTACACCTACTATTCTTTGCAGAGATAGAATGATTCTTTTCTGTATTCTTAAAAGACCTTCTCAAATTCCCAAGAAGTAACTTTACCCAAGAAAATGCATTAGTTAAAAAAAAAAAAAAAAAAAAACGCTCTAGAAACCAAAATTTCTATCTGCCTGCTTTATTTCCTGCCATCGCTGCTGGAAAATAATAAAAAGCACAGTAAATTACTGATTAGTTCTCATACAAGATGCTAAAAATTCAAATGATGTGTTTCTGCTAAATCACTAAATATCACTAAAAGTATTAAATATCACTAAACTGTATGCTCTCTAAATGCTCTAGATAACCTCTGTTCCAACTTTAATATTTGTCTTGATAAAATAAAACAAGTTATTTGGTAAATAAATTCATAGATATCGGTGAGGTTCCCCCTACTGTATAAAAGGGGTTCTGGGGAAGAGGGGAGAATATCAATTACATTAGATATTCTCATTTTGATTCTTTCTAAATACTATGAATGTTATTTTTACTGAGGTTACTGGTTCTATTGAACTCAGTGGGCCCATAATGGTATCTGATTAAAGATGCTGAAATGCAAATATGCTCATGACTCCCCTAAGCAGGAAATTTAGATTTCCAAAAATCCCAAGTTTTTTCCTTGTGTAACTAAACAATTCTGTTTAAGGTCCATATGAGTCTCCGTAACGCATCTCTTTACCAAATACCAAACTGCCACTTGGCTTCTGGCAGTGGAATTGAAACAGAGAGTCTTTCTCCAAGCATAGAAAAATGAAACCATGAGTTTGGATTTGCTTAGAAATAATTAGGAACTGTGAGAAGGAACAGAACCATGGAGTTTCTACTCTCCCTTTCTTTGGGCCTACATAGAGCAATATTTCTCAACACATAGGAGCAGAGAAAGAAGTTGGTTCTGTGGCTTCTGAAATAGAAGAAAGTGAAATTCCACCATGGGATAGAACTAAAACCCCATAGCCAAGCCAGGGGGTGGGGGGGGGGGCTGGGTGAGGCAGGTTTGTAATCCCAGTGCTTGGGAGGCGGAGGCCAGAGGACCTCAGTTCACAGACAGCCTCGGCTACTTAATGAGGCCCTCTGCAACTTTGTAAGACCCTGTTTCAAAATAAAGAATAAAAAATAGGGCTGGGGATGTAGCTCAGAGGTAGAATGCCCCTGGGTTCCATTCCCAGTAAAACACACACACACACACATCCCATAGCTACAATGAACTAAAGCCCCACTTTAAGAGAGTTAGCTTTTGAGTGGAATTTAAAGACAAAACCCCCTTCAACTTCACCATACACACCGAGGCCCCAAAATCAACACTCCGATGGGAGCCCTGAAGATGCAATCAACTTATTTGGATGAGAATTTCCTAGGCAAAGTGGTAACAATAAGACAACATTTAAAAAATAAGACCAAGTTCTCCCTCCAGCTTGTCATCCCAACCGAAAGCCCTAGATCAGCCCCTCTCCCTACATTTAGCACACATAGAGGAAAAGTTCACACTTTAGGAAAGTCAAACTTTCAACCTCAAGGACTGGGACCCTCTACCACCAACTTATGGAGGTAAAGTTTCTGCTTTCCTTCCTATTTTCATACGCTCCTGTGGGGTATGCATAAAGCTCGGGTGAGTTAGGATCAGCTGGGAAATCCCAGGAGCTTATAAGCAGCCTTGACTATTTTAAGAGAAGCCATGTTAATAGACAGCTGGTTTCGGGCCCAGACAATGGAACCCCAAGAAGAAGGCTCACTGTCATCCTCCACAGTAAATCATGCGTCTGCTCCCTGGGAGGAGAGGGGTCTGCTTCAAGAGTGGCAAAGGCAACCATGGTTTAAATAAATCAATGTGTTTATCAGGAGTGAGGGCATGCGGCCCGCTACAAAGATGAGTGGGAGAGGGGAAGAAATTACACAAAATGCATTCTTCCCATAATCCAGCAAGGGTGAAGCCAGTTGAGGCTGCTAAGCTAGGAACTAAAAACTAGGATATCAACTGGAGAATGGTGTTTACATTAATCCTGCCAGTGGCAGATCGATCCCTTAAGGCGGTAGGAATGCTTATACAGGAAGAAAAGTAAGAGGGTAAAAACAGCAATAACTTCATCTCAGCCTTAAAAACCTGGCGATGCAGATAAACAGGTTGTCAAAAACAAATGCTTAGAGCAGATTTCTTTTTCTGATGTGCTACTCTACCTTTTCTAAATATTATCCTCTAATAAGCAGATGGAAAATATTGCCTCTTATTTTTAATACTCTCTTCACTTTCAGATTGAGGTTTTTTTTTTTTTTTCCCCCTCCCTGGATTCCTTTTTATCATGAACTAAAGAAGAAAAACAAAACATAGGAGTTGTTAAACTTTCACATCCTTACGGGACAATAGCGCAGGAAATGTTACTGTTAGAGGGTACATGCCATCGGTTTCAAACGCCCGATTATAAATTAACCTGCAACACCTTTGAAAATCAGTGCATCAATGAACTAAGTGTGCCTCCACAAGGGCTGTCTGAGGAAGACATCTTTGCGTGCACCTTTACCCCTGCTCTGCAAAAATAGCACCGAGTCTTAACAGGTCATTGAAATTTATTACGGATAAAGATTGCACAGTTAACATACACCAGGATCTCACTTCAAATAGGATGCCCAAGGAAATAGGGAGAGCTGAGGAAGGCTTTTCTTCATTCACTTTTCTAATAGTTTTAACTCTTTGTGGGGGAAGTGCTAACAAGAATACTTTTGATGTTGGTTCAGCAAAATCTGAAAGATTTTTAGAAACAAAATGTTTCCATTAAAAGTCTTTCTGAATTTGCAACCAAACAAAGACTTGACATCAATAGCTTTTAAAAGAAAAAAGGAGAGAAGATCATATATGACTAACAAAAGTCCTAACTTTGCACTCAAATCAAAACAGTGACCTAGCCAGGCGTGGTGGCACACGCTTGTAATCCCCATGCTTGGGAGGCGGAGACAGGAGGATCGCGCAGGTTCGAAGCCAGCCTTGCTGGCTTAAGAGACCCTGTTTCCAAATAAAATATAAAATAGGTCTGGGAGTATAGCCCAGAGGTAGAAGGGTTTCATCCCCAGTACCAAAAAAAAAAAAAAACCCCTAAAAACAAAACAAAACAACAACAACAAAAAAAACAGTGACGTAAAAAATGTTACTCCTTTTCCACATACAAAAGTCCAAATCTAATTTGCCACCTTGGGGAATAAGTTGATGAATGTATAAAGTACCTCTTTTAACCAGAAGAGAAATATTCTCTGAATATAAACTGTCACCAAGCCCCTGGTAGCAAATTCCTAAGAACTGAATTAATCAAAAAACAATATAAACACCTACAGTATCAACACACTGTAATAATAACCATTACATCTGACTAAGCTTCACTGCTTGTCATTAAAAAAAAAAAAAATAGCCAGGCATAGTGATATACACCTATAATCCCAGCATTTGGGAGGCTGATTCAGAAGGATCACAAGTTCAAGGCCAGCCTCAGTAATGTAACAGGACCTCAGAAACCTAGTAAGACCCTGTTTTAAAATGAAAAATAAAATAAGGCTGGGGTATAGCTCAGTTGTAGATAGACTCTGGGTTCAATTCTTAATGCTAAGTAAATAAATAATAAAAATAAAAAATAAAAAGCACTTAGCTAATATGGTTCTAGAAATTTCCAATAGGTAAACAAGGCCTAGTTAAAAAATTAAATCATGCCAAAGAAAACACTACAAATCTGACATTTCATAAGCAATTGTGTCAAACAGCAATCCAACATTACTAGTGGGATACAATTTAAAAAAAAAAGATTATTTTGCTTCAATTAGCAGCTCAAGTCCTGGTGAACAAATTGCAAAGATGTAATTTCAGCTCAGCAGCTGAGCCAGTCCATTTTCAGAAGTGAATCAGGAAGGTTGCAAAGGAATGAGATCATATTGAGTGTGCAGTTCAGTTACATCACAGCCCTGCATAAAATGTCAACGCAAACCTGAGGCCCTGAGCCTTAGGATGCATCTTTTCCTTCTCAACTAAAACCCCTGATATTACTCAAATTCCCTAAAGAAGAGAAACGAACTAAATCATTCTAACAAACCCATGTTTTATTTCTTTTCCTAGCAGCAATAAAAGATGTTTTACTCACATGGTAACTACATTTACATCTATGTTTGTAGATACAATTGACTCTGCCAACTCAATGGAACAATAACAACAACAACAACAATAACATTAGAAATAATAAGAGCCGCTAATTTATTAAACACTTAACATGTGTCAGTCACTGTTCTAAGCTTCTTATGTGTGTGAATTCATGTAATTCTCACAACAGAGCTTCGAGGCGGGCACTATTGCTATTTCCATTACTCTGATTTTGAATGCTTAGATATTTTATTGCTAAGACCAAAACCTTCTTGCTCAAAAACTATGTAAACAATTCACCAAGGTCCACACACTCCTGCACCCCTCTTGGTAATATATAAGTAAAGGCAGAGATAACAGACCGTCAGTTCAGTACCGTCATACAAGTTCGATAAATGCACCCCTACTAATATGTTCGTTTTTAATGCTGTTCAAACATTCACATGGAAAGAGCTCTAGCGTAAATATCCCCGAACAAATGGCTGTGTATTATCCAGGAGGGAGCAGTTGGACCGCCAGACTGGGGAAGTACTAGGCCATCTGGCTCCGGCAATCTCTCCAAAACCATCAGCTTTGTTTTCACCCCCAGACTCCAAACAACACATTTTCCACTGTGATGAGTTTACATTTTCCCAAACACAGGTCCTGATCATGCATAAAAATTCCAAACTTTTTCATTCCTCTATGTGCAAGGAAATTTAAATCACCTGCATTTTTGACATATTACCAAGCTGCTGAAATATGGCCCCTGACTATAAACTTGTCCCATCCTTTTTTTAAATTAAAAAAAAAATTTGATTTTGTTTGTTTCTCTAAATAGAGGGACGCACCTCTCTGCAGGCCTGGTGAATACCTTGGGAACTTATTGATACACTAAAAATGTATTTATCTACCAATGAAGAACTAGGAACTGAAAGGGTTGCTAATCAAATCTATGTAGCCGTGGTGGGATATAATGAAACAATCAATGGGGGGGTATACTTTCCTCAATAACTTAAAGTACTGGGAACATCAAAACAAATAAATAAAGAAGTCTAGCTGGGAGGAGAAATCTGGCAGGATTTCTGATTATTACACTTTAAACACTGTGCCGGGTGCTGCATAGGGAATCCTCACCCCTCCCACCTTTAACCCCCTTTCAAAGATTATGTGACTGTAGTTATCCCCTCTCCAAAAGAGCTTTTGTTTGGGGGCAGGCAACATTTCGGTTTTGATACGTTTCTGAAATTTGGTATACTTTTGAGTGTCACGGAAGAATATATCACTCTTAGCAAGATGGTAGGAAGGGAGTGAGCTAAAGTTTTGTTTTGCTTTTTAACTACTTAAAGTTAAATTCTCCCACTAAAGCAATCACAGAAAGTAATCTATTTCAAGAAGTACAAAAAAATAAGGTAAACTTCAGGCCTCCCCCACTCAGTTCTTTTGAGCTTCTGCGATAGATACTGTTTCTGGATGCAACAGCCAGAAACTTCTGGATCCTACAGGGCCTTTTGCACGCTCTCAAACAGAATACCAAAACCAGTTACATAAAAACAATCTCTTTTTAGTCCAGCTGAACTTGGTTTTGAAACGCCATTCCCCAAAGCAAGATTTCTACTTCTTAGTTGGTGAACAATTTTTAAAAATATATCCTATGTAATTCACAAGGGAGGTTTAGGGAGAAGGAGCCCCAGACCCTTATATATTCACTTGCTGTGAAGCTTGATCATTCCTGGTAGAGTCCAAAATTAAGAGTCATTATCCAAAACAGTCTAATGAGACCCTCAGAAAAGGTATGAAATACTGTGTCGTATCAATACATCTTGGCTGGTTGAGTACATTTCTGTGTGATCTCAATGTTGCTAATTCCACTCAAGATCAGGAATCGGTGATGAAAATGTAGAATGCACAAATGCATGTCACTTGTCCAGGGAGGATTCCTTTTGAATTTGAATTCCAGCTCGTGAGTCAAGGATATGACATCACGTAAAGAAAGCCACATCTCTAATATGAAAAATATTACGATAAGCAAGCAACTAGGAAAACACTCTTAAAGAGGCAAGGTATTCTGCCACAATTTACAATGTTATGAGAATTCATCACATCACACAAACTATTCCATTCTGCAGTCTAAAATTGAAATGTGGAGCCCATCAGGAACTCTTGGGGGAGAGTGTAGCTGTTTAATTAGTCAGCTGATGCCAAGCCTTACTTGTGATTGAAGGGGCCGCCGTACATTTAAGAAAAACTGAAAATGTACAAAATTTGACATCAGACTGGGTATGTAATTATCATAGAATAATTTCAAGCTAGTATGAGGAGCCACCGTTTGATTCATGAAAGCTAGTGTAAATATTATATCACAGCTTGAGAAAGTGAGACCGCTTCATGCTGTTCTGTCTTTTGGAGAAGAGTGTATTAACTGTGTCCGCAAGAGGCTAACCTACTTTCCCAAACTCTTGCAGCATGTAATCAAAGAACAAGCACATCGATAACGAGCTGGGGTTACCTTTCAAAGCAAAAGTCACCAAAGAGGATTATTTATCTAATTATTATGAAAGCAAACAGGTGTGCCTTGAAATAGCCTTTTTCTTCATATTTTTACACTTAGACAATTCCTGAACTTTTTTCAGGTTACTCTCCACCAAAATATATACTTGCATACATCTATGATTTTAACAGTAAGATGTCATATAAGGCAAAAGGCCTTCTCTACCTGCTATTGTTTTTTTTTTAAAAAAGACATTATCTGTTCTTGTCCCTCTCTTCCTCTCCCTCTTCATAGAATGTATGATGGTACCAAATGGTGGGAGAATGCCTTTAGTTGCAGTTTTTCTTAAGCTCTATGACCTCGTTAGTAAAATGATATTTGATGTATGGCTTTATAAAGATCAAAAATTTATTCACCTGTCCTTTCCCTACGATAGTATTCAAAATCAGCTCATTTCATAATGGGGAAATCAATTCTTGATGACACTTTCTGTTTAGAGAGATCTAAAATAAAGTTTCCAAAAAGTTTAAATGAGATAGAATCACTTCAAACATCTACTAACTTTGATCTCCCTAAAACGGTTTGTTTCATGGTGCTGCCTATAATTTAACATTTCAGTCATAGATGTTGCACACAAAGACAGGCCTTATATACTTATTTGTGTGTTTTTTTTATCTTTTAAAAAGTAAATCCTAATAAACACATATGGAATACGCATTAGGGTTTGCATTCCTCCCCTTAGTCTTACCCCCTCCCCCTGTGCTAAGAATGGCAGGAAGGTACATCCAGAGTAGCAAAGACAATTTTTGGGAAGAAAAAAAAAAACACTATGCTTAAGATATTTTTGTTTTGGTCTTACGAAAGAAAATCAGTTACTGAAATTAGGCTTTTGTGTTTCTGCGTAGCAGGAACAAATTCTAACAAAACAGAGTCCACATGTAAGAGAATTATCCTACTTAATAATCAAATCCATTAGAGAAAATATGACCCAGTCTAAAAGTATAACTGGGAATTACTCTGAGCTATCATCTGAGAAATGAACAAAATCTTCAAGGAAGACAAATATTTAAGGGAAGTAACATGAAATTATTTCAATAAATATTTATTTATTATTTTAAAAATACATTGTGTACCCTGTGTTTTCTTCTACTTCGGTCATAATGAAATGTGAGAACACTCATCAAAATTTGCTGTTATGAAACTGGCTCTTGCTGTGTAGATTTAAAGACTGCTAACAGCATATCAACGTGCATTGCATGCAACGTATTTAAGGTATACATATCTAAAAGCAATTTTTAAATACACATGCATACCCAAATTTCTAACTTTCTAAGTCATCAGTTTCCTTATTAAAGAATTTTTTAAAAAAAAACAATAATTAAGTAAACAAATTTTAATCCTCTGACTAAATGTTGTTTAGTACCCAATGAACAACTTTTCCCTTTGTTCTCATTTCTTTTCCCCCACCCAATAAAACTGTCTCCTTTTTTTCTGCGACTAAGTCCTCCAACTACCTAACCAGCTAGCTACTTCATTCTGAAACTAAACTTTTCTTAAAATGAAGAAGAAGGGTGGGGGGGGGGGGGAAGCTCCTGTGTCTCATTAAAATGTCAGGCCTCTCTTCTGACTCGGCTCATAATTGTATCTTTTAAACCATAACTCAGCCTTAATGTGCACTGCCTGACACCCGCGTGTTGGGGAGCTTAAGAAATGCCGTCTATATACCTTTAAGACCGCAAGCTCACTGCCTGGCACCCTGCCAATCTTGGGGGCAAAAGGCAGGAGGTGTGTGTGTGTGTGTGTGTGTGTGTGTGTGTGTGTTTCTTTTTGCAAAATATCCTCTAACAACTGTGGCTCCCTCTTCCAATACTACCCTCCACAATCATTTCCCTTTAAAAAAAAAAAAAAAAAAACCCTGCAAAGTGGTTCTCTGTCTTCTCCACCCACCTTCCCACCTCTGGGGAAGCCGCCTTTGCTCCTTAAGCCCAGGAGGCCTGGCTGGCCTGGGTTGCAGAAGTTAAACTCCTGGCATCCCAGAGCCCCCGGGCACCTTCTGCACCCCCTGGGGCTCCCGGGCCCAGGCAGAGGAAGTTCAGCCCTGGTTCAGCGCACTCCGCTCGGGGTGGTCTCAGGTCCTAAGGCCTGGCTTCCCCTGGAGGGAAGGAGCCTTCCAGCTGCACCCCGTGCTCCCCACTGGCGGGAGAGAGCGCTTAACGGGCCCTGAAGGGCTTCGAGGGAGGTGCTCCCGGCCCAGCCTGGCTTTGAGCGTTTGGAGTTCCAGCCTCCCGCCGGGCAGCAGCCAGCTTCTCGACTCCCCTGAATTTTGTGACCTTAGCGTCACCCCCACGGCGCGAAATGAAGAAACTTACTTGTTTTGTCATGGAGTCAATGAGGCGCACGTAGAAATCCTGCTCGGTCCTTATCCCTAGGGGAGGCGGACAAGGAAAGGGAGGCTCGAATGAGAGGCAATCGGCTGCAGGAGGTGGGGTAAACAGTTAAACAAAACAACAGTAACAACCGCCGCCACCGGGAAAGGGCGTTTGGGCAGACGGGATTCCCACGGCCAGGAGTTCCCTTCCCTGGCATCCAGAGGGGACGCCGGCCTAGCCCTGGCTCTGCAAGCCAGGCTCCAAGCGCTGCCGCCAGAAACGGGGCAGGAGTCCCACCTGAACACCCTTCCTTCCCAGGCAAGGCCCCTCTGCAACCGCCTGGAGCAGCCCCGGCCACCTCGCCGCCGGGCCCCCTGACCCCGGGCAGGCTGGGGGCGGGAGTCTGGTCCAGCCTAAGGAGCGGGCCTCGGGGAGTGGAGAGAGAACCGCCGTGGCTCTGCCCCGGCGGAGACGCCCTAGCTCGGAGCACGAAGCCGCCCTCGGGCCACGGCGGGTTTCCCCCAGGTGAAACTTCCTAGGACCGAGCTCAGGCCGGTTCACCTGGAGGAGGCGGACTGAGATTGCTGCGGGCGCCTGGGTCCAGCGGGAGCTCCCCGAGCCCCCTGCCCTGGCCCGCAGCCCCGAGGTGCAGGCGCAGACCCGAAGGGAGCCTCACCGTTGCTGTACAGCAGCTGGAGTCGGTAGTGGATTCCGTTATTGGTCTTTTCGCTGTTGGCTTCCTAGTTTGCAGCAAAACGCAAGAACACAGGAGACGCAGGAGAGAGGTCGGCGTGAGCGAGTGGCCCAACTTCGAGGCATGATCCCCCCCCCCCCCAGCCACGACCCCCCAGTAGCAACCCAAAGGTGGCAAAGTGCGGTTCCTCCTCCGCCCCATCCCAAACTCCTCTCTCTCCCTTTCCAGAAAATTCCGTGGAGGAGCCTAGGAGCCCTCCTCTCCCCAGGGCCTGGGGACTCGGGCCTGGGCCATCAGAGGCAGGCGCTGTGTGGTGTGATAGTCGAGGACAAGTTCCTGCCGGGCACTCAAGCTCCTGGACTGTGCAGCGCCCTGGGCTCGCCCCTCTCCGGCTCAGGGGGCTCCTTTTGAACTTTTTTTATTTGGAGCAGGACTGGGTGCCGGGAGCCCAGATTCGTCCCGGACGGGAAGTGGCCTGGGGGACGCCCCTCGCAGGACTGTGTTACCTGTGCTTAGCACTCACGAGGAAGGAGCCTCCCACTGTGCGAGGCCTGCTCCCCAGTCCCGGGACGGGGCAGGGCGCTGCGCCCACTTACTTTTTCCTTCTCCACGAACCCCACAAAAGCGGTCCTCTCGATCTCCACGGGCTGGCCCTGTCTGTCGTAGAGGGCCAGGACGAAGTGGAAGAAGTTGGATTTTCGTAGATTGGACGGTGGCTGCTTCTCAAAGTGAGCCCGGGCCAGACCCACCCCGCTGCGGCCAAAGACTCAGAATTAGACGGCTGCACCAGTCACCAGCACACACGAGCGCATCCTTCAACGCCCACCTCTTCTGCCCCCAAAACATCCAGTGGGTGCCCTCCAAGACCCCTCCGGCGCCCTGGGCGCAGCCGACGGCCGGACAGCGTGTCTTTGCCTGTGCCTGTGCTCTTCCCCCCGGAGGACAGAGCACTTGTCCTCCAAACTTGCCAAAGAAGTGTGAAAAGTTTTGTTTTAGGTTTTGCGGGCGGGATGGAAGACTAAGCTTTTTCTCCTCCCTGAAGCGCGCTGCGTGGGAAGCCAGGAAAGTCGTGGTGGGTGAGGTTGGAAGAGCCATGGTTTACGAATCAGAGAGAGGGAGCCTGTGTATGGGTTGAGGCTAACCTGCCCCATCTGCCCGTCTCAGCTTGGTGGACAGGTGGGAATGAATGGAGACAAGATAGGTTTCTCCCTGCAGGGAACCTCCGACGCCCTCGCCAATTGCGGGTGCTTGGCCTCCAAAAAGCAAATTTTCTCCATCAAAACTTGCATGTGGAGGAGAAGAGTCCTGGGGAGGACTCCAGCTGTGTGTGTGTGGGGGGGGTCGCTATGGGAAAAACAACTGGAATGTTTTTTAAAGACTGTCCTGAAAAAGTTGCAGTGTTCCTACAAATAATCCTCACGCTGGTTCCAGGAACGGAGGCTGGGGGCGCCTGGGCAACAGAGGCCACTGACAGCCTGACCTGCCCAACACAGAGCGCAGAGGCGCACACATGCACAAACACACACGCCTGCGCGCGCACCCCACACACGCACACAGGCGCCGACTTTCACTTCCAGCCCAGTTACCCAATTCACTCTCACTCTCACGACCAACTACCCCAACCTTCTGTTCAGCAGGACGGGAACTGGGCTGGGGACACATTTCTCCAGCCCCGGGAAGCTGGCCATGATGTAATCAGTCCTGTCCCTTCTTCCCTTTCCGCACTCTGGGAGCCTGACAGGGCTGGGGGCCACCGGGTCTCCCACTCCCCTAAGCCCAGCCAGTGGCCGGCATTGGGAGGGCACCAGGTCTCACTTGGGACTAGGATGCCCTGGAAAGGGCACTGGGTGTGCCCAGGAAAGTTCCTCAAATCAACCCTCAGGGGCAGCGCCTCCAGGCCACACCGTCTAGCGTCTGGGGAGCCCGAGTGGGAGACGGGGTGGAAGAGGCCGAGGTGACAGGGCGTGGGGGAGGAAGACTTTTAGGAGATGTCAGAATTAAAGTTGGGAGTCGCTAGTCAAGGGATGGACTGAGAAAGAGCTGACGGCGAGAAAGAGAGGGAGAGGGAGGGAGGGAGAACCAGACAGAAGAAATAAGGGTAGACTCGCGGGAGAAAGCGGAGGAGACCGGAGAGATGGAGAGGAGGGGAGCTCGGAGAAAGGAGAGGAGGAAAGGAGGGATGGAGGTAAAAGGGGAAGGAAAATTAAAAGGATTGGAAGAAAAGAGAGAAATGGAAGGAGCGAGGAAAAGGGAAGCGAGGGAGGGGAAGAACGAGAAAAAAATAAAGGAGGGAAAAGAGAAGGAATAAGAAAAAGAGAAAGGGGGGTAAGAAAAATTAGAGAGCCAGCCAGAAAAGAAAGAGCGATCGCATATAAACACGGCTCTCCAGCATCCAGCTGGCGAGACGCTTCTTCGTCTGGGTTAAAACAAAATGAAAACGGCGGCGGGCGAGGCGGCGGAGAGCGCCGCGGAGCGCGGCTGCTCGCCCGGCTGCGGCTGCGGCTGCGGCTCCGGCTCGGGCTCGGGCTCCGGCCGCCGCGGGGAGCGCCGCGCAGCCGGCCGCGGAGCCCGGGGAGCCGAGCCGAGCGCAGCCGCCGCCCGGCCGCCGCGGTACCCACCTCTGCGCCGCCGTGTTGGCGTCCAGCACCCCGGCGCCCTGCATCCACGTCCGCACCGCGTTCATGCCGCTGCCCAGGGGCTCTTCCTTCATGCTGCTGCCAGTCCGCTGGATGCTTTCCTGAATCCCAAACATGAAAACAACCTTTTCTTGTGGAAAATCTCCTCCCCCTTGAAAATATTTAAAAAAAAAAAAAAAAAAGGAAAGAAAACGCCAACCAGAGGATTTTTTTTTTTTTTTTGAGTCGACGAACTCGCGCTTAGAAGATCAAGGCGGGCTGGAAAGCAAATTTTAAAAAAAAATGTAAACCTTCTCTCAAAACTGAGCGATAACCCGGAAAAGGGGGGAAAAAGACATTTAAAAAAGAAGAAGAAAGGGAAAATCCAACGAAAAGGCCAATTTAAAAAAAAAAATAGAGATGTATGCTTGGCTGTTGGGGGTTGTTTTTGGTTGGTTGATTTTTGGTTTGGGTGCTTTTTTTTTTTTTTTTGCTTTTTTTTGTAATAATCACAGGCCAGTGGAGGACAGGAGGGGCTGGAGTTTCCTTTTGTAGAGGTACCCTTCACTTGAAGAAGCAGGAAGAAAAAAAAAACTGATGGCAATTTAAGAAACAATAGATTCAACTCGCGCTGCAGGCTTCGCTACTTCAAGTGTCATTTTCCACAACCAGGCAAGTTTTTCCTCTCTCTCTCCTTTTTTTTTTTCCTCCTTCTCTCCCAACCAAAGATGTTTCTTTCCTTTCAGTGCGTATAGACGAGGACGCTGTTTGCCGTAGACAGATACACCAGGGAGGGTGGGGGGGAAGGGGGAGAGAGGGAAAGAGGAAGGGGGGAGGGAGAGAGAGATAGAAAGAGAGGAGAGGGAGAAAGAGAGGGGTGGACCCTGCTGGATGGAGATTCTGTTTTCTCCTTGCTAAAATAGAAGTGATTTGCAGGCTTTCCCTATGGAATCCAGTTTGACTCTCCCCAGAGCTAAACACAGGCACACTAACCTCAAAGGGAGGAGGCGGGGCTCGGGGCTCGAGGCCCCGCCCCTCCTTTGCATAACGTCATCCTTCCGCCTCGCCTGCGCCAATCGCAGCTCAGGAGCCGGCTGGCTGGCGGCGCCGGGCCACGCTCCCTCATTAACATCCTCCCCTCGGTGGCGCAGGGGAGCCGGTTAAAGTTCCTTGCAAAGTGGCGAGAGAGCGAACGCCGAGCGCCGGCATCTGGGCTGGGGCGCCGCGAGGCCGCGCGGAGCGGGGCAGGGGACCGAGGAAGGACGGGGGGGTATCCTGCCCAGAGACTGGAGCTGGAGGTCTGCATCCCGGCTGTTGCAGCCCCTTATTATCCTCTCTGCGCCCTGAGCGCGCTCGAGGCTCACGGGCTGCCAAGTCCTGCTCCGCTGTCCTGGGACGTCGGGGGCAAAAGTGGAGGAGACGGGAGAGTCCAGGCAGGAAAAGCAGGACGCGCGTCCCAGGTGCCCACCTCTTCGCTCCGAGGCGGGGTGGTGGGATGGAGTAAGGGTGCGCGAGGTCGGGGCTGGGAGTTCGGGGAAGGGACACTGTCTCCTCCTCGCTGGGAGGGCTGGACGAACCCAGGATCCCGGCAAGTGAGGCCCTGTGGGAGCCCAAGGAGTGGGAGACCCCCGGACCTGCCCCATCCTGGCCTCGGAAAGGCTCCTCGCTCCCCGGCTAACTTAGAAGCCGCGGGTGCGAACGGTCCTCACAAGCTCCCTTCCCTCGGGCAGCGGTGGAGGTTAACTGGGTGGAATGAATGGCCTCGCCCGGGCTGCGTTTTTAAATATTGCCAAATTCAATCTCCAACCGCCCCCTCCCCGGCCCAAAGTACTGTGCCCCCTCCTTTTTCTTAAAGTACCAAAGCAACAACAGTGTATAGTATTTATAATTAGTTGTACTATTTGGTTTCCGGAGAGAGGTGTCTTTCTGTTGAAGGGTTCTGTCCCTGCCATGTGTGTGTTGGGGGGGGGGGTGGAAAGAAGGAAGCCGAGGCAATGAAGAGGAGAAAAAGGGGGAAGAAGGAAGAAGGAGGGAAGAAAGGAAAAGAAAAAGAGGGGAGGAAGGAAAGAAGGAAGATTTGTCTTCTATCTCAGGTCTTTTGGCATATACGCTTGTGGCTGGCAAAGGAAATAGCTAGATGTTTCTGGGTAGTGTGCCCCATCATTTTTTAGCAGGTTGTAACCTCTAATAAGCACATGGTGAACTTCTGTTTCATTGCCCTCAAAGGAACTCTCTGCCTGCAGCCAAAGCTGCTAAGGATGCCTTCGGGGAAATTCCCAGCCAAAAAAACCAGGTCCCCTTTCTGCCAGCCGTCCTTGGCCCTATGATTTAGTGAACTCATAGGGTTAATGATGGAAAAAACACATTCCCGTGTAGACTAGAAGGAGACAGGTAAAGAGTTCTGCTTGGTGCTTCAGGCACAAGAGAGAAGTGGAGAGGCTTCTTAATTTCAAACTGGATGGTCCTGCAGGTGCAGACCATGGCTCTCAAATGCTGCTTATGGCTCCTGTCCACTTCTGAAGTGCTGAAGGCTTCCTCCCTGCTACCATAATTAATGCCACCTCTTCGAAAGGTGATTTGCTCCGTCAGCTCCCCCACAGAGTGTCCCAAGCTTCCTGGAAACAGTAGGTGCTCAGGAGGGGTAAATGGTAGAGACTGGCAAGGTTGTAGTCTTGTAGAGAGAAAGAAGAGAATGTGGGCCTTCTCCATCTCTATAGACTTAAAATGCACAATTGAAGCTGGGCCTGCTAAAAGTTTCCCAAAGCATTAACCTTAACCTGATGCCCCAGGCCTAAAAATTTCCCAAAGCCGACTCTTTCCCCCAGTTCAGGTAGGGGGAACAGGAAGCGGAGGCCACCCTCCTACCAATGAGTACCCAGATAACCCTGGCATCAACCCAAGTCTCCCTTGCCTTATCTCCTTGAATCTCCATCTTCCTCGGCAGTGAACGGTCTATAGGACTCCAGTTGACTGTGATGGGTATCTGTTCCCGTGATGGAGCATGTAAGGGGACCAGTGAGGGAACTGATCTCTTGGAAGTTGCCAGAGGAAGAAGAGACACAGTTGTTCTGAGGACCAGGAAGAGCGAGAGACACAACAGATAGGTTTCTGGTGTCACGCAGAACGCAGAAGCATCTGCAGTTTGTTGAGGTGCCTGATGCTGGCTGTCCCCAGGAAGTCAGCAGAGAGAAGGAAGCCAACAGCAGCCCAGTTTCTGCCCCAGAGCCAATCTCTCCAGAAACAAAATATGGAAGAGGCAATTTCCACCTCCACCAGGTCAGGGAAGGAAGACACATAAAAGGGGGCAGAAATCTTTTGATAAAACGAATTTCCTTCTGCCATGCAGAGGAAGCGGATGCCTCACCTGGGATGGTGAGCGTACTCTATTTTAATCAAGCAGAGTGTGTTCACAGTTTTCCTTCATGGCATCCTTGTGCTTACAACCTGGCTCTCCTCCGCTGTAGATGAATGTTTAGGAAGGAGGCTAAGGAGAAAGTCAAAAAGAAAGAGAGGCTGAAAACCTGGAATGACACCCTGGCCGGCAGAAGCAGAGCTTTTTTCTTTTTTTTTTTAAATAGATATTACTTGGTGAATATTGAACCACCAGCAATGGCAATTTTTTTTTGAAAAAAAATTCTTAAATACTTTTAAATCTTCCCCTTGAGTAAGGTTAGCACCACCTTCAGAAACAAAGCACGTGTGCTTGCGCGTGTGTGTGTGTGTGTGTGTGTGTGTGTGTGTGTGTACACGGGTGACGGTGAAGTGTGTATCAGGACTGGCTTCACCCTCTTTCCCTAATAATCCCATGCCCCATGAAGAGAGGCACTTGTGTGCAAAGCCTAGCCTAGCCTCTGTGGTCTGTCTGGGATTTGTTTTCAATGTAGTTTACAGACAGGGCTCTTTGAACCTAATCAGAGGGGCGGTCAGGGGCAGGTCTTGAAAATGCAGGTTCTCAGGACTTGTCCAGATCTGCAGGTCAGAGCCTCTGGTGTTGGTGCCTGGGAATCTATAGTTAGACATTTGGACTATCAATTTCATATGTATATGAAATATATATATATATATATGGCAAGACATATATTATCCAAGATTGTATATATCATGCCAGAGAAAGAAGGGAGAGAGGACCTATTCAGGAGAGGAAGATTAAAAATGCAATGCAGGGTTTTTTTGGGAAGCCACTGGAGCAGATTGGCGGTACCCTGGATCAAGTCTGCCCCTCTGAGCTT
This sequence comes from Muscardinus avellanarius, assembly GCF_963383645.1. Taxonomy (NCBI): domain Eukaryota; kingdom Metazoa; phylum Chordata; class Mammalia; order Rodentia; family Gliridae; genus Muscardinus; species Muscardinus avellanarius. Next base: position 11,732,241 of record NC_137793.1, read on the forward strand.
CATGAGCGCACAAGGCCAGGGTCCCTGTGTTCTCAGAGGCCCCAAAGGGTGGGCAAGGCTGCCCAGCTCCCAGGATCTCCGGGGCTGGAGGAAGAATCTCGAGCCCCTGAGCAAGCCCCCCTCCCCCAAACGCCCAATTTCTCCCCCTGCTTACCCCATCCTTTCTAAGGCACAGGGAACTCTTTTTTTTTTTTTTTTTTGAAAGGCATTGACACCTCAATCATTTCTGAAGGCTCAGGTAAAAGCACACCTTCCCCTTAAACACCCCCCCCAAAAAAAGTGAAAAGACCAGATAAAGACTGCCAAACTGAGATCCGTAGCAATGTCCCGGGCAAAGAAGGAATAAAATTGTCACTTCCCAGGGCAAAGAGGAAATGGAATTGTCACTGCTCGCCCGCCCCCAGGAGGCCGCACGGGGGACCTGTCGCTTCGAAAAGCCCCTCCATCTCCGCTCTCCTTGTGAGGGCGCTCCCAGAAGGGCCGCCTGTCCAGGGAAATGTCCTTTCACCTCTGCTCCCTGCCCAAAAAGGCTAGGAGCAAGGCGCAAGGACATTCCGTCAGGAAGGCCCGAAAGGAATGGGGTGGCCAAGTCCAAACCCACAAAGTCCTTCGCGTGAGGCCGGCTCCAGGGGAGCGGACCCCGAGGTGTGATGACTGAGGGGAGAGGGATGGAGGAGAGATGATCTGGGAAAGCAGACCAGCTCGGCTCAGCTCGGCGGCTCTGGGGGGAGGGGGTCTGGAGCTGCAGTCCCATTGCAGGAGACCCTTTTGCCTCCACGACCTCCCCGCGGCTCTCGGGGAGCGCATGGGAGCCTTGGCCACAGTTCTGGGATCCCGCTTCCGACCCCAGGGTTCCTCGGACACCCCCCTTTGCTTGCAGGGGCTGACCGGTGTTCCCAGTCCCTGAGAGCGCACCTTCCCCTGTGGTACAATCAAAGACCGTTGGTAAAGACCGGGCAGGCAGACTGTAGGGACCTGTGGATGTGTAGAACTCAGCCGGCTGAGGACCAGCAGCCTGGGCAAGGAATGGGACAAACCTTTCAGGGAGCTGGAGCGAGCCATCGAGCCACGGAGCCACCGAGCCACTGGCTCTCTAGGGTTTTCCCCAGGGCAGTCCCGATTAAAAATAGATCCAATTTGTCGCCGACTTTACCGGCATAAACTCACTGAATTTCCACCACAAACCAAGAAGGCAGATAAGATTCGTCCCCCTGCCCAATTTTACAGGTGAGGATGACCGAGGACCTGTGAAAGAAGTAAAATAAAAGTATCCGCAGTCACACCACTAGTGAAGTTGTCAGACCACGATCTATGGCCCCAGTCCCCATGCTCTGAACCTTGGAGTCTTTAAACCATCCACCCAACAGCAGCGCAAATGTACTACCCCGAAACTGCTTGTAGCTGTCCACCCTGGAGTCCCGCTCCTTATTCCAGAGGAGAAGAGCGCAGGTCGCCTCCCCAAAGAAGGAGAAGGGCCTGAAAGTTTTAACTGAACGCCTTCTGCACACTCAGACACCCGGTGTGGTGTGGCTCACCTCCCCCAGAGCACCCAGGACATGCTGCCCCAGCCCTGGTGGATCATTTACTCTGAGACCTCCAGTCCGTCTTCTGAGCTTCCCGTTCCTAGCTGAGGTCTTGGGGCTTACACAGCACATCCAGAGAAACAAGCTAATCACTGGATGCCCGTGGTATCCGTTGAAGGACAGGAATCTGGACACCTGAGCATGTGTATTTTTCAGGGTCCAGAGAATACAGCTGGGGACCCTGCCAAAAAGGATCTCTAAGTCCCAGGCTGCTCCATGCCCTGCGTCCAAAGTCCCCTAGCCTGCCGGGGGCAAGGGGGGTGGCGACCCCAGCTCTCTTGTTAGGGGGTGGTTCGGGAGTGCAAAAGGGAACTCTCTAGCAGTTTGGAAATTGGCGTTTCTTAAGTATGTGCACGCTCAGGTAAAAGAAATAAGGACCTGCGGAAGATTTGGAAAAGAGGAAACAATAGAGAGAGGAGGCCTTTTTACTTATCAGAAAGTCGAAGAGGAAAGGGGAGTTTCGCAGAGGAGTTGGAGATGCCCTTGTGATATAAAGTTTGCTGGCCGGGTCTTTTGGGCGTCCTGTCTCTCGATGCGGCTGTTTACGAATGCCGGGCTGCTGCCGTTTCTTTTTTTGCTACCTTTGTTTGTGAGGCACTCCTTGATGAGAGCTTGCAAATATGCTCTTGTGGGCGAAGGGTGGCTGCGTGAGTGTGCGCTTGCACGCTAGCAGTGTCGTGTTATGTGGGTAGTTGTGTGCCCTGAGCAGATGTGTCAGGTTCATGTGAGTGAAAGTGTGTACGTGCAGAAGAGTTTCGTACACGTAGTTCGTGTGTACACGTGCGCATACAAAACCTAGCAAAGACGTCCTCACAATGGAGATCCAGCCAGAGTAAATAAGGAGCTGTCTGCTGACTTGGGCCGGTGGCAGGCGTGGACACTGCTGGGCCGGTGACTTTGTAGGTGGTGGGGAGCCTCCTGGAGGCTGGGGGCCAGCCCAGAGGCCCTGGGTTAGCGGGGGCAGGGCAGGCAGGCGCAGAGCTCCTGCTCCAGGGCCCCAGGTTACAGGGACTGAGGTCGCCATGGCCCCTGCTGGACAGTTCCGAGCCTTTAAGGATTTCTCCCGGACAGTTTCTGATACTGAAGTTTTGTATCCTAAAAGACACCAATTCAGAACCATTTGCTTATACATGTATTCTCTTTATCACCGTTATTATTGGGTGGTTGCTGTGAATCCGGTGCCAAACCTTCCAAGACCCGCCTGCCCCATCTCCCTTAGGCCTCTCAAAGCCAGCGGGCGACTGCGGACCCAGACATCTTTCCGTAAGGTAGAGCCACAGCGCCACCTCGCGGCCTCGCGGCCTCCCTGCTGCGACTGCCGCGCAGGCTGGACCTTCAGCCCCCTGCCTCCCGGTGCCTTCTAGGGCTTACTGGTTCGGTTCGCTTTCTCCTCTTCTCTTACTCTCACAGTTACATTCCGCTTCTCTGAACCTCAAGGGCCCCAAACACGCCTTGCAAGCTGCAGAGCCCCCTTCGCCTGGCCAAGCACAGGACCAGCTCTGCGGTCACCTCCGTGAAACCCTCTCAGTCTTCCCCGGGGTTCCCTAGTACTCAAAGCACATCAGACAAGAAACACTGTCCAAATGTCTCTCTCCCCTCCCTAAGTCCTTCAATAATGGCTATTGTTGCTTATCCAACGTCAATAAAATCTAGTATTTATTATGTACTAATTACAGTGCATCTTACACAATATACTGTGCTAAGCACTTTATTTACATTGTCCGAAAACCCGTAAAGGGCCAATACCTTTCCCATTTTGCAGAGGAAGGAAATAAGCGCCCATCCAAGGTCACAGGCTGCAGAGCGGAGCCTGAGTGTCCACTCTTCTTAACCTCAGCATCTTGCAGGCTTACGGCTTTATACCCACAGACTTTGTTATGGCAGGGCAAAGCACAGAGAAGGCGCTCACATACTTATGAATACATGTACAATTGCCCAACTAAAGCCATTCTAGAGAATTGGGCTAAGGAAAAGTTGCAATTATCAGGCCTCTTGATTGATCTCCCCCCTTCCAAAAACAAAAATCCCAGTACTAACTAGTTTGGTCAAGTCACTTTATCCACAGCTTCTTCATTAGTAAAAGTAGGTTTCTTATGAGGAACAACTGAGGGGAGATGTGAAGTACTCAGCACAGTGTCTCGCACTCAATAATCACAGCTCAAAATATAATTTTAATAGCTTAACTAAAACACAAGACAAAATTCACCCTCATCATAAAGCCACATAGAATTCATGGTACCTGGATATCTTTTCATTTTCATCTTGGGCAGGGAGTGTGTGATAAATACCTTCACGTTGTGGTGCCTGGGACCCTCATGTTAGCCTTGTTCTGTTAGGAAAATTTAAGGTGAGGGGAGAGAAATAGAATGCTTCGTGGTGCACACCTATAATCTCAGTACTTGGGAGGCGACAGACAGGAGGATGACAGGCTGGAGACCAGCCTCAGAAACTTAGCGACACCCTGTATCACAAAGTTAGTAGGCCTGGGAGTGCAGCTCAAGGGTAGAATGCTCCTGAGTTCAATCCTCTGTGCCAAAAAAATAAAAAAAAGAAAAGAAAGAGAGAATCTGCAAATTTTGCCTCTCACCCTTCCTTTCTGCTTCATATTTTTTTTCACCAAGAAATAAAGACTATAAAAGTGCTTATCATTCTGGAAAGTACAAAACTCTATTTTTTTTTTAAATCAGAGGAGATTCTGAGCGAGTTTTAGTTTTTCCCCCAACTCGAAAAACTTCCTTGCTCTTAACAAGGGTTTTAAAATATGTGTTCAAGAAAATAATTGTACCAAATAAAAGAAACAAATGAGCTTTGTTTGTACAGATTCTCGGCCTTCAGACATTTTCTCCAAAAAGACTAAGTTTTAAAAGTTTAGGGTCTCTTTCTAAAATGACCCATTAAACAATTACTCCTATTAGCAATTTAAAGGGAAATAAACTTTTCTGCCTGGTTGGGCTATAACTTTCCTACTTTCAAATGACTTCAGAAATGCTCTTGACTGGTAGAGTCATGTCATAAACACACAGTTTCTCCTCAGAGAAATAAGGCCAATAAAACCCACAAAAGGTATAAATGCGCTTTCCCATTTAGCTGGTCCATAGTCCATTTCCAGAAACTTCACCCCAGCCCCAGTTGAGTTTACTTTGTTTGTACCTGTTTTCCATTTGGGGCAGCACTTTTGGACGGAGAGGAAGAAATAGATTGGAGGGAAATACCAGCACAAAATTAATATTCAGAGGTTTTCTCACATAGCCCACAAAGTTTCAAAGTTTCATTGTTCACGGTTGGAGATGTGATTCATATTGATGTTGTGAGACACTGGCTTTTGTTGTTGTTTGTTTTGTTTTTTGTTTGTTTGTTTGTTTTGTTTTTTGGTTTTTAGTGTTTTTTGTTTGTTTGTTTGTTTGTTTGTTTTTGGTGGCACTGGGGTTCCTGGAAACCCTTCTACCCTCAGGCTACACTCCTAGACCTATTTTTATATTTTTATTTGGAAACAGGGTCTCTCTTAAGCCAGCGAGGCTGGCTTCGAACCTGCACGATCCTCCTGTCTCCACCTCCCAAGCTCGGGGGATTAAAAGCGTGCGTCACCACGCCCGACTAGACACTGGCTTTTGACAGCTTGAATGTCCGTACCCTGTTTTCTTTTCCTCTGCCTCTTCCTCCTCCCCTCCTCCTCCCTCTTCCTCCTCCTTCTGTTTCTTCTCCGTTTTTTTTTTTTTTTTTAATTCCCAATGGTGGTCATTATGGCTATTCATCAAAATTCAGGGTCTTCCTATCCTTCCAGGTGCAAAGGAAGACTGAAGTCTCCTGACCCCTCTGCGTTTAGATGTGACCCTGTGGTTGGCTTTGGCAAATGAGGAATTAACAGAGTTGGTGTGTGTCATGGGCCCGGGTGGGGGAGCCAGATTGCAATTTACCAAGTTCCTTTCTCTGAGCCACAGAGGCTGCTTACCCTCAAGTAGAGTATCCATCCATCTGTTACTCTTTGCCAAGATGGTGTGGAGCGGAGACCTCTCCCATTGATAACGGGCAGTTAGCACCATGAGAAATTATCCTTTGAGACCCTAAAGCCCAGAGATGCTTTACTGGAGCATGACTTAGACTCCCCTGATCATACACTTAAGAAGGTAACTTGTTTTTGCCTTTCTTTATGTGGATGATAAGAAAATTTCTCTCCTAGAGTAAAACATGAACCTCTGCAGCTAATTAGATAGAATAACCAGAAACATATTCAGCTGGAAATCTGAATCTCATTTTCTTAATCAACTTATACATTTCCTGGGCTTTAAAACATCCTCTATAAAACTGTGAAATGAGGAAAATGACTGAATTTTAGAAATAATTACAAGGAAATTCAAAATGGTCACTAGACCACCCCAAGAATTCCAGTGGGCTTTCTACCCTCTTGGAGAAACACCATGAAGTGAATTCTACAAGGTCTGATTGGAAGAGACTTTATTAGTTGTTGTTTGTGAGGGGGGGATAAGGAAATGTTTCATTCTCTGTAATGTTTATTTCTGTAATTTCACACGTTGGTGAAAGGAAATAATATACTTGGCCAATCCATGTGTCTTTAAGGGACATTCTCTTAGGGCAAGTCATTTAACTTTGCCAAAAGTTAAATGGTGGTATGGAGGCATCCCCCCTTCCCAGATTCATTTGTGGAAACCTCTACCCCCCACTGTGGTGGGCTTACTGCCCAAGGACAACTGAGGAGTGGTGTAGGCTTGAGAGGAGTCATGAAGACGGAGCCACCTGATGGGATTGGAGAGGTGGAGACTCCAGCCACGCTCTGGCGTGAGGACACCGCAAGACAGAAGCCCGAAGCCTCCTGCAGGCCAGGAAGAGAGCCTAGACCCGACGGAACTGCCTCCTTGAACCCAGGCTTCCCAAACCCCAGAACTGCGGGAAACAAAGGCCTGCTGTCCAAGCCACGTGGTCTGTGTGGCTTTGTAATAGCAGCCTGACTCGAATGAAGTGAACACAGTTGAAATGCAAAAGTGATTAGACAAGACGGTCCTCCAGATGCCGTTCCGTTCCACTGAACGAGAATTTTGAGGTATTGGAGTGAAAGTTGCAGACAGGGACCCTGTCCTACAATGTTGCTGTGTGTCTATCCCCAACACTATCTTGTAAGACGTTCTTATTTTTTTCAGGCTGGTTCTAGCTTAACTGCTTCTTGTGAGAGATAGACAGCACTTCTTTTCCCCAGCCTTGGCTTCTTTTAAATGTGGGACTCTGCTAGAAAACTGGGCCACATAGATAAATTGGGGGGGGCATATAAAATGGTCTGTCCTTTTTTAGGCAAGAAGACAAATTTGCTTCTACATTGAAGAACTATTCCGTTGAGGTTTTATTATCTGATCATGTAAGGAAATTTTCCGTGAAATTTCAGAAAACTTTTGTGAGAAAATATTGATCATGTGACAAGAGCCATGGTGTGAAATCATTACTATCTGTCCTTATCCCTGGGGTGGCAAGACTGGGGGCCAAGAATACTACTGCTGTTCTCATTTGGATAATAATTTTAAATTGACAAAGGGATTTCCCATGACTTACTGCCTGGATTCCTCTTTGCTAACCATGCAACTGACATTTCTTTCTCGTTTCACAGAACAGAAAGTGAGGTTGGGATTTGCCTGTACCACGTGGCTGGTAGTCAGCATAGTCTGGCTGCACCCCCAGAACCACCGCTGCCTAGGACATCAAGAAAGCTGTGTGCACAGAATGCAGGCTGAGACAGGAGGAGGATTGCAGGTTCAAGACCAGCCTCAGCAACTTAGCAAGCCATGCGGCGACAGGAGATCCTGTTTCCAAACAAAACCTAGAAAGGACTGGGGAGTAACTGGGAGGTAGACTCCCAGCAACCTAGGAGATTCTGTTTCAAAGCAAAGACTAGAAAGGGCTGGGGATGTAACTGGAAGGTAGAATGCCCCTGTACTCAGTCCTCAGTACCACAAAAGTCAATTCATCAATCAATCAATAAAATCTGTCTACAATTTAGTAAGGGGATAGAGAGTGTCAGAGCATCCCATGGGCACTCCTCTGTAGAAAGATGGAGCATGCCTTCTGTTGCAGATATTATTGCTGTTAACAGACACCTGCTTTTGCTCTCCTGAGTGTCTGAGGAGATGGTGGCTTTTCTCCCTGCAGTGTGCTGGCCAATCCCATTATGGATCATGGTCACTTACCTGCAGATGAGAATTCCCGGAGCACTTGTCCCGTGCAGCAACAGATGACCTAAGGCAGGTGCATGGGTTTGATTCCTACTGAAATGGTCCTGTGAGGCTCAGAGTTCTTTAACAATATGCAATAATGAGTGTAAGCGCGTAGAACAACTGGCGTAAGCCACTGACAACTTGGGCTTGCTTGTTACCACAACTAGAATCAGCCCACCTCAACTGGTAGAGTGTCCTAATTTAAGTCTTTTGTAAAAGGAAACTATCTCTGTTGGTGGGTGGGCATTCTTAAACTTGGTCATATTTATATACGTGTGTGTGTGTGTGTGTGTGTGTGTGTGTGTGTGTGAGAGAGAGAGAGAGAGAGAGAGAGAGAGAGAGAGAGAGAGAGAGAGAGAACTGGTGTTGCTAAGTTCTCATTCTGGCCTAAAACCTGTGATCTTCCTCCTCAGCCTCCTAAGTACTGGGATTACAGGATTGTGCTACCCTGTCTGGCATATACATACTTTTTTTTTTCTTTTTGCACTACTGAAGATTGAACCCAGGGGCATTCTACCTCCGAGCTACACCCCCAGCCCTATTTGTATTCTTCATTTTGAAGTAAGGTCTCATTAAGTTGAGGAAGGCATCACTAAGTAGCTGAGGCTGGCTGCAAACCCGTGATCCTCCTATCTCAACTGGGATTACAGCCATTCACCACCAACCCCAGCTAATCTACATACCTTTCAAAGATAAATTATTTTCCTGGACCCTTCATGTTTTTATTTAAATTAATTTTACTTCATTGCTGAAATATGTGTAAGCATAAAACTAGGAGTAAATTCTTTAGACATATAATTATTAAGCAATTGTGAAACCAATTTCCAAAGTAAATAAAATGAAAAAACTCATATGACCAAAGATTAATAAGTAAACAGTTATAAAATATACTGGGTTTCAGCCGGGCATGAATCTGGTTATTTAAGAATATGGTCCAAATCTTTATTAAACAACAACTGTTTGCATGCCTCAAAGCTGCATGACTTCTACAAATCTTAATGTAAGACAGGAGCTTGGGGCTGGGACGTGGCTCTGCACATCGTTAGCCATAGGTGGCTTCAAGATACACCATGCAATCCCTAGCACAAAAAGGAAAGAGGAGGCGAAGAAGAGGGGGAGAAGCAACAGCTGGGTTTATGCAGCCATTTCAGTATTAACATATTTATTGGAGATTATTCCTTTAAACAAGTAACCAGCCTTGTGAACAGAAGCCTTCAAAAACACACAAAAAACCAACAATTGTTCTGGCTTTTTAGGAATGTGGCCATATTTTTAAAACATTATCATTTTTAGCCAGGCGTGGTGGCACACACTTGTAATCCCAGTACTTGAGAAGCTAAAACAGAAGGATCATAGATTTGTGGCCAGCCCCAGCTACTTAGTGAGGCCCTCTGCAACTTAGTGAGACCCTGCTTCAAAATAAAGAATAAAAAATAGGGCTGGGGGTATAGCTTGGAGGTAGAATGGCCCTGGGTTCCATTTCCAGTGTCACAAAAAATATAGATAGATAGATAGATAGATAGATAGATAGAAGATTGATAGATAGATAGATAGATAGATAGATAGACAGACAGATGATAGAGGATTTCTCATTGTTTTTTCATAAACTCAGTTGCTGCCCAAATTCCAGTATGGTTCTGAACTCAATAAAGCAGGTTCTTTGGGATGGCATGTGTTCTCTGTGTCTATAACTCAACTTCCTATCGCTTTTTTCCCCCCAAACCAGCACAAAACATTTCTCAGTCCATATTGTCTAGGAAAAGCTTAAAGGAATTATATCAGTATCAAAGCTACTTCTGTCCCTTAATTATCAGCCTATGGCAGGTATCATTGTTGGTAATAATAACCACATATTAAAACTTGAGCTCAGAAATTTCATGTTGATATTCAGTTTTAAGACTTTGTTTAGCTTTTTTTTATATTATCATTGAAATGAAAACCCCAACTTTCAAGATTTTTGATCAAACTGATGCACATCCCACTCAAACCCAAACTGGCTGAAAGAATACAAGTTTTATATATTTTATCACAATTAAAAATATTTTTAAGAAAGAAGAGCACAGGCTGGTGTGATGGCACATGCTTGTAATCCCAGCATTCGGGAGGCAGAGACCAGAGGATCATGGTTCGCTGACAGCCTCAGTTACTTAGACTCTTTGCAACTCAGTGAGACCCTGTTTCAAAAAATAAAGAATAAAAAATAGGGCAGATCATGTAGCTCTGAGATCGAATGCCCCTGGGTTCTAAGGAGGAGGAGGAGGAGGAGGAGGAAGAGGAGGAGGAGGAGCAGCACAAGTATCCTGTGGATAATCTCCCTATGCTTTGCATGCTGGGTAACCTCAAGGCGAGTTGCTGGGCCTCCCTGGTCCTCAGGTATCTCATATGCAAATCATACCATCCTTACCTTAAAGACAATGGGAAGAAAGTGGAGCGCCCAGTGTGCATTCTCCTCCTGAGCCTTGGCCATCTCAATTCCCCAGCTTCCCTTGAAGGAAGGCAATTTCAGACACTGTCCCTAATACCTCCCTCACAACCTTCAGTCTGTCACTTCCTCTCCTCTGTGAATTTAATCAGAGAATCCCGCATCGAATTTCATTGCGCTGGGGAAGCACTTAATAAATTTTCTTTGTAAAGGTCGAGAGAGTAAACATTCTAGGCTTTATGGGCTATCATCTCTGCCTCAGCCCCTTCATTCTGCCATTGTAGTGGAGTGATATTTCAGTCAACATTCTCATCCCTGTGACCCAAAATACCTGACGACTACAACTTAGAAAGAGAAAGATTTATTTGCTCACAGTCCTGGAGGTTTCAGTCCGTGTTAGGCTGGGTCATGTCTGTGGAGCTCAGGGAAAGGCAGCAGGAATGAGAGAGAGAGAGAGAGAGAGAGAGAGAGAGAGAGAGAGAGAGAGCCAGGGAAGGGAGCAGAGGACATATATTATCCCCAAGGCCACCCACTCCCCCGTGATTTACCTCCTCCAGCCACAGCCACACCCTACCTGTCTACATTACCACCCAAATAAACCATTAATCAATCAATAGATTAGCCACTGATGAGATTAGAATCCTCATGATTCAATTATATAGCCTCTGAACAATAATAACATGAGCTCTTCCAGGAAACGTTCTATATCCAAGCCATAATAAGTAGTATATAAATGAATAAACATGGTTGTGTTCCAATAAAACCTTATATACAAAAAAGAGTTTGCCCAAATAGTGAGACTTGTGGCCACAAGCCACAATACCATAATGCTCTAGGGTATTATCACAAAATGGAGGGAGTCTGGGTCCCTAAGGAGTATTTGAGAAAATGGACTTTATCCAAGTAAGAAATAAATGTTTATGGTATTACTAAAACTTTAGATTGTTTGGTTCTTTGTTTTTTTTTTTAACAATAGCCTACTCTGATATAACACACAGGCAACTAGATGGTTTTCTATAAATATTAGGCTCCCCTTTCTTCTCTACAGCTCCTTTGAAGACAGGGATTAGGGATTATTTACCTGTTTACCTTCCCACTGAGCCATCCCAATTCATGTCAGGGAAGTAAGTGAAACACCGTTAGACACATAACTCTGCGTATGGGGAGACTGATGGCTGCAACATCCACGGCACTGTCCCCTCCTGCATCCCACCTCTACTTTCCACATCTCTATCTGGGTTAATATTCCTGTGTTTGACTGTTTTCTGGAGTAAAGTGATTAGAGCCAGACTAGCTGGTCCATGTGGTATGGACAGGCTGCTCCCTATGACACCAAGTCCCTGGAACCCACCGAAATGTCAGCTCAGCCACTCCCTAATAATACACACAGCTTGTCTCCTACCAGCTGGACACCACCATCATTGCACTTTGATGTTTTTACCCCTAACTTATCCTTTGGGTGCCTGAGACAAGAAGGGTTAGAGTTTTTCATAATCAAATGCTGGAGCCTCGGCTTCTCTGATTCCTAAGCATCATGCTACCCATGGATCAGAGGCCTCTTCCCCGCCTTCCCTATCTGAAATGTGTGTGTGTGAGGGGGACGATTGACCTCAGAATGAGTAAATTAGCACCACTCTGAGTAAGTTTCACTGAGTTTCAAGTTTTCTCATTACAAAAGGAAAATGAGAAAAAAATATGTCCTAGATCCCACACAGAAAAATGCCTCATTGTCTTAATTGCCTTTTTATTTCAATCAAGGAAGGCGTTTAATTATTTCTGAACTACATTCTAAACTCTCTCTAAAGAATATGACTCTCCCCAGGTGAGTTAACTAAATCTTTGCAAAACATTTCTCAAGCCTGAAAAATAATAATTCCAAACAGGCACTTTTTAGATGCTCGCAACCGCGCTGAGTTCTCTCCCTTGGTGGCTTCCCGTAGTTCACACGGTCATTCTAAGAAGTGACTGCAATCACAGTGCTCCTCTCACAGACCAGGAAACCGGGCACAGACAGGTGGGACCTTTGCCTGAGCCCTCCAGGCACAGGGGGTGGCGCTAGCGTTCGATCCCAGGCCAGCCTTGAGGTCCCCACTGTCTGCCCTCCGCTCTGCTGGTTTCCCCCTGGAGATAGCACTTAAACAGGCGCACAGTGCTCTGTGCACAAGGCTCTTACACACCTGTAGGGGCCGCACAGCAAGAGCTGACACCGCTTCTGAAGGCTAAGCCAGCCTGTGGCCTCAAGACACGCGGTTGGGTCCCTGAGAGGCAATGGGGCCAGCAAAGGGAAGTTTGTTTGGCTTCCTAAATAGCACAAAGACATTCTTTCTGTGGAGCGTCACTACCCTGGATCCTAGAAAGGCTGACAGGACACTCACACAGAACCCTCTGCTGACTTCCTTATGACTGAAGCCAGAGGAAAGCAGCGACTCCCTGTGGTCTGTACTTTATGGCCATTCTTGCTTCACTGGGCTTTTCTAGAGAAGGAAGAGACATTAGCTCAGTATTTCTATGGCAGGTTCCCCTGATCTGTGGAGGATAGGTTCCAGGCACTGAGAGGATGCTTGAAAGTACAGATAGCACCAGACCTTATATTTGCTAGGTTTATTTGCTATACATACATATACACCTGTGTTAAAATTAAATTTATATAAGCCGAGCATGGTTGTGCATGCCTGTAATCCCAGTACTCGAGAGGCTGAGACAGGGGGATCACAGATTTGAGGACAGCTTCAGCACCTCAGGAAGAACCTCAATAACTTAGTGAGACTCTGTTTCAAAATAAATAAAAAATGCTAGGGGTGTAGCTCAGACATAGAATGTCCCTGGGTTCAACCCCCAGTATCCTAAAAATAAATAAAAATTAAATAGATTTATAAGTTGGGCATTTTAGAAGATTAATAATAATAACTAATATTAAAGTAGAACAATTATAATGTGATATTGTAATAAAATTTTCAGAAGCACTACTTTTGGGCCACTGTTAAGTAAAACCAGAATTACTTGAACACAAGCACTGTGATACCAAAACAGTCTACAGTATAACCAAGATGACTACCAAATGACTAACGGGCGGGTAGTGTATACAGCATGGACACTCTAGACAAAGGAATAACTCACATCTAGCATAGGAAAGAGCAGGATGGCCTGTGCAGTTTTGTCATACTACTAAGAATGGTGTGCAATTTAACATTGATGAATTGTTCATTTCTGGGATTTTTTTTTTTTTTTTTTTTTGGTGGTCCTGGGGTTCCTGGAAGCCCTTCTACCTCCGGGCTACACTCCCAGACCTATTTTTCCATTTTTATTTGGAAACAGGGTCTCCTAAGCCAGTGCACGTGGCTGGCTTCGAACCTACACGATCCTCCTGTCTCTGCCTCCCAAGCGCGGGGGATTACAAGCGTGCACCACCATGCCCAGCTTTAGAGTTTTCCATTAAATATTTTCAGATGTCGTTGACCACAGATGACGGACAACATGGCAAGTGAACTGTAGATAAGGAGGGGACAACACACTCTAAATTTGAATGACATCAACACGTATGTTGTATAATAAAGAACAATAAGATACTATCTGTGTGATAGACTGTAGCATTTAAAAAAAAAAACCTACCATCATACAGAATAAAGACTAGATTTTGGTGGGGGGGTATTTTTTGGTACTGGGGGTAGAACCCAGGGGCCTTCTACCTCCGGGCTATACTCCCAGACCTATTTTATATTTTATTTGGAAACAGGGTCACTAAGTTGCTGAGAGCCTCACTAAGTAGCTGAGGCTGGCTTCGAACCTATGCGATCCTCCTGTCTCAGCCTCCCAAGCGCTGGGATTACAAGCGTGTGCCACCACACCCAGCTTAAAGACTAGATTTTTAAATGTGTAGGCCACATCAGTAGGAAGCTGCCAGTCTGAATTGTTGACGAGGACTTTAAACTTTGTAATAAGCAAACTGGAAAGAGCCTTATACATTCAGAACAAAAGTAATTTGGGTTAAAGAAAACTTTAATCCTTCTGGACTTTTAGTGTTAATAGTAAAGTTATTCTTAAATGTTTTAATGGAAATCGTCTACTTCATTAACTTTGCATAGGGTCATGTGTAAAAAACATTTATTTTTTTAAAACATAAAATATGGCCTCTTATCTATGAGCAAATACTATATGCAAATAAAAAATGATCATCTTTTTGTGGTACTGGGGATGGAACCCAGGGGCATTCTACCTCTGAGCTACACCCCCAGCCCTACTTTTTATTCTTTATTTTGAAGCAGGGTCTCACTGAGTTGCAGAGGGCTAAGTAACGGAGGCTGCCAACAACCCTGTGATTCTTCTGCCTTAGCCTCTCAAGTACTGGGATTATAAACGTGTGCCACCACGCCTGGCTAAAAAATGATAATGTTTTAAAAATGTGGCCGCATTCCTAAAAAGCCCGAACAATTGTTGGTTCTTTGTGTGTTTTTGAAGGCTTCTGTTCACAAGGCTGGTTACTTGTTTAAAGGAATCCATCTCCAATAAATATGTTAATACTGAAATGGCTGCATAAACCCAGCTGTTGCTCCCCCCCCCATTCCTCCCCTCCTCTTCCCTTTCAGTGCTAGGGATTGCATGGTGTATCTTGAAGCCACCTATGGCTAAGGATGTGCGGAGCCACGTCCCAGCCCCAAGCTCCTGTTTTACATTAAGATTTGTAGAAGTCATGCAGCTTTGAGGCATGCAAACAGTTGTTGTTTAATAAAGATTTGGACCATATTCTTAAATAACCAGAATTGGGTAAGAAAGCTAAACAAAATTAGTTTCCTCTTCACTTTCCTTGGTGCTAGCATATTTTTCCAAGAATCGAGGCACCCAGGTCCCATTTCATTCTAGAGAGATCACGCCAACCTCAAGGGCACGGGAGACCAACACAGTCACTAAGCTTACAGGTTTCCGGTCCTGTCAGCTACTGCACTCAGACCAAGCCCATCTCCCCTCCCCATGCGCGCGTGCGCGCGCACACGCATGCGTACGCATGCCAGTTAAAATATTTTTGAACATTCCTAAAAAGAACGAAGAGCCAAAACAGCAGTGAGGAGACGCCAGGTTCACTTTGGGGAAAAGACCTGTAACCAGAGAAATAGATGGTTGTAATAGTTGATACTAGAGCGCTCGTGCCGGGAAATGTGTCTGCTTGTGGTTCACTTGGGCTTCTTCCCTGGACCTGCCAAGGTCAGGGCTCAAAATGTCCACAGTGGAAAAAGTTTGGGAGACGTTCTCATGTTGAGCAGACATTTCAAAGAGCTACATTTTCAATATCAGGACAAAACGGATCTAAACATACCTCTCTCTCCCCAACTCTGGGGGTGTCTTTTGGTCCCCTCACTGGCCCTATAAAGAATTTACAGCCAGGTACTTACCGCCTGTGTTGACTAAGGAGTCTGTGAAAAGGGCTAAGGTGGTCTTCAACAGCTACCTAATAGATGCAAACCCAAAGCTTCCCAGGAGGGGGCGCATCTATGTAGGACCATAGTAGTCTCAACAAATCGCGTTTACCAAGTGCCAAAATAGCAAGCAAAGGGGGAACACAACCAGGTGAGAATCAACAGAACAGAGATATATATCTGCAGTATCCTCACATACTAAAAGAATTGCACGCGCCAAAATATTAACCTTGTTACCACGTTTAAGGAATAAATGACCAACTTGGTCATACCTTCAGGAAAAAGGAAACCTACAAGACTTGAACAGCAGATTCAAAAAAAGAAACAAACAGAACTTTAGTAAAGACTAAAATAAACAATGTTTAAAAAAAAAAAAACTTGGTCAGTGTTTTCAGCAGCAGATTGGATTTAAATAGCCAAGGGAGAATTAATGAACTGAAAGATAAATTAGAATAAGCTCTCCAGCAGGAAACATGGAGTAGGGGAAAAAATAAAATGAGAGTAAGATGCAAGGAAGAAATAGTAAAAAAAAAAAAAAAAAAAAAAAAAAAAGCCTTACATACATTAATCAAGTCCTTTAGAGGGAAGAAAGGATGAGGGGTGGTGGAAATGTTTAAAGAAAAAAAAAATGGCTAAGAATTTTCCAGAAATGCAGAAACATATTAATCTACGGATCCAGGCAATCCAGGGAACACCAAGTAAAAAGGGGCAAATCTTAGCTAGGGTATTGCTTGGTGGTAGAGCATAAGCCTAGCATGCCCAAGGCCCCAGGTCTGCTCTTCAGCATCACAAGGGAGAGAAAAAGGAAGGGGGAGGAAGAAAAACTCTGCAGGTAGACTCTTGATAGGCAAACCTAGAAAAATAAAGGGAAAGAAAAAATGTTAAACATAGCCACAGAAAAGAAGACAAGAATCCCATAAAAGAATCCCATAAAAGAATGGCAATTAGGCTGATTTCTACCCAACAGTTGGCCGCGTTCTCAACAGCAGGAATGGTACAGTGGAATGTTGTCTCTGATGGACCAAAAGAAAATAACTAACTGCCACCCGAGAGCCCCGCACCCAGCAGAAGAGTAGAACAGAGGGGACTGAGTCGCCAGCAGGTCCTCACTACAGAAATGTGTGGCCGGGCTTCAGGAAGAAAGACGACGGTACCAAAACGACTCCAGATGCAAGAGGCTCGAGCGGTGAAGAAAGTGGGGAGCAGGGCTAAAAAGAAGCACTGATGCTTCAGAAGAGGAGGGAGAATTTCTACTGGGGAAAGAGAGCACCAATTAAGGTGCCAGGTGTCAAAAACAGATGAGTTTAAAAAGGAGATCTGGCTGGCCGTGGTGGCGCACGCTTGTAATCCCCACGCTTGGGAGGTAGAGACAGGAGGATCGCGCAGGTTTGAAGCCAGCCATGAAGGCTTAAGAGACCCTGTTTCCAAATTTAAAAAACAGTATAAAATAGGTCTAGGAGTGCAACCCGGAAGTAGAAGGGTTTCCAGGAACCGCAGTACCACCAAAAAAAAAAAAAAAAAAAAAAAGGAGATCTGGGGCCAGGCATGGTGGTGCATGCACGCTTGTAATCCCAGCATTCAGGAGGCTGAGACAGGAGAATCGCAGTTTTCAGATAGCCTCAGCCATTTAGTGAGGCCCTTTGCAACACAGTGAGACCCTGTTTCAAAGTAAAGAATAAAAAATAGGGTTGGGGTATAAATTGAAGGTGGAATGCCCCTGGGTTCCATCCCCAGTACCACAAAAAACAAACAAAGAAATATTTATCCAGCAACTCTGGTATAAAAGGCACAATTCTAGGCAACAATTACATAAAATAATAAAAAAAAGACAGAGGTATCTATGCTCATGGAACTTAGTGGAGACATGGATAAAAAAGTAGCATCCCAAAAGATAACTTTAGATTGCAGTAGAGTATAAACATGGGGTGGCAGACTACAGGAGGCATGGAGGTCAGTGCTGAGCTAGATTTGTCAGGGAAGGCCTCTGAGACTTGGCTGAGAAGTGAGGAGGAAGTCAGTGGTATTAAGATTCAGGCAAGTACCTCTGAGGGAGAGGAAAATAACATGTTCGGAGCCTGAAAAAGTCTGGAGCAGGAGAGAGTGACTCTAGACATAGATTTACAAGCAGACCTCAAATGTCTGAAGGATTTGCTTTGGAGAAGCTCAAGAATGTGGAGCCGGGTTCAGCAGAGGAAAGCTGCAGGAGGTTGGATTCTCCTCTGGGAAAGGCAGGATTTACAGCCTTGTCAACAGGCTACTTGAGCCTTAGCCCAGCTGTGTCCCTGGAAGTATTACTGCTCACTTGGTATGGGTAGCAAACATGTTTTGGGGGCTATTCCCCCTTCCTTGGGGATCAGCCCCCAGTTTCCCTTGTGAGGAATTAACCCTTATGTTAGTCAGTTTTCCATTACTGTAACAAATACCTGAGACAATCAACTTGTAGAGAGAAAAGGTTCTCCTTTTCCCTCTCCTTTATCTGTGGTCCCATTTGTTTCCTATTTTCTCTCTAGCTTCCACATATGAGAGAAAGTATATGACCCTTGATTTCCTGATAGTGGCTGATCTCATTTGGCATAATATTCATTAGTTCTATTTTCTTGCAAATGACATCATTTGGTTCTTTTTTATGGCTGAATAAAATTCCACTGTGTGTACATACCACATTTTTGGTGGTACTGGGAGTGGAACCCAGAGGCTTTCTACCTCCGGGCTATACTCCCAGACCTTTTTTTTTTTTAATATATTTTTTTTGGAAACAGGGTCTCACTAAGTTGCTGAGAGCCTTACTAAGTAGCTGAGGCTGGCTTCAAACCCATGCGATCCTCCTGTCTCAGCCTCCCAAGTGCGGGGATTACAAGCGTGCGCCACCACGCCCGGCTCATAAATACCACATTTTTGTTATCCATTCATCTGTTGATGGACGTGTGTGTGTGTGTGTGTGTGTTACTGGGGATTGACTCAAGAGCACTATACCTCTGAGCTACACCCCCAACCTGATTTGGCTGTCATGAACTATGCTGCTGCAAACATAGGTATGCATGTATCACTGTTGTATTTTAACTTTTATTCTTTTGGGAAGAGACCTAGGATTGCTGGGTCATATGGTGGCTCTATTCCTGAACTTTTGAGAAACCTCCATACTGATCTCCAGAATCGGTGAAAGACGCAGTTCAAACGCTGCTATGTCCACAAAGGAAGCATCACGACCGCTCTCACTGACGTGTACAGGGAAGGGGAGAGTGGGGTGGGATCCAGAGGGGATCACACCAAGTGCTGTGTGCACATGTGTTTGTATCGCTTTAAACTTCACTATGAGACGTAATTATAATGCACCAATAAAAGGATAAAATGAAAAGAGAGCAAAGGTTCACTCTGGCCCAAGTTCTGGAGGTTCCAGTCTTTGGGTCTGTGGTGTGGCAGTATACCAGGGTGTGAGCATGTGGTGGAATAAAGCCACAGCCTTGTGGTGGAGAAGCGAATCAGAGAAAGAGGGTGGTGCAGGGGTCCTACACTCCCCTTGGAGGGCACAGCTCAGGTGACTGCAGAGCTCTCACTGGGGCCCACTCCTAAAGATTCTACACCTTCCAATAGTGTCACGCTGGTGGCTAAGCCTCAAACACACGGGCCTTTGCGGGACACTGCAGATTCAAACTATAGTACCTCTCCCCTATTATAGCAATGACTGGCTAAAGGTGTTGATACATGATTTCGGATTGGCCCAAGGACTGTCTCCCCCAGGTCTCTGCTCTCTGTAGCAAGGGTATATTTGGGGAGACAGTGAAAAGCTGTTCCCATTCTGGTTGTCCTGGAGTCAATCATATAACTTCTATGCAGGAGAGCATGGGGGTAGCAGGTTGGTTGAGGGCAGTATGTAGGGGTGAGGTGGGGCACTCTATCTACGTTTCACATAAGGACACAAATGCTCAACTTTCTATACAGTGACTTGAGTAGGGTGGGGAAATTTAAAACCCCTCAAACATTCTCTTGGTGTCACTGCTAGGTAACATTTACCAATCGCGGTACCTGCCAGCTAGATCCCCAGAGCCTGTATTTCTTGGCCTTCCTCACCTGGTTCTGCCTGGTTTATTCCAGGAGCCGCCCTTCCAATAACATGCATACCCTTGCTGATTCGTCTCGCCCTGAGTCGGGCCACAGAGGCTGGTTGGGAACTGGGCCCTAGATGAGATGGTAGGGCCTTCAAAGCCCCAGTCAAAGCTGTGGTTCTAAGACAAGCACAAATATAATCAGGTCTTTCATAGGAATCAATAGACAGAGGTGTGGGGGAGAGACGATACTTGGCTCAGTATCTTATGCAGACAGGTTGGCTCTAGATGCTTTAAGACAATGAAATAAAATATAATTTGGAGCCCTAGAGATGTGGTTCCTGAAGAGGGTTCAAAGAACACTCTAGTGATTTCAGAAAACTTTGGAAGGAGACTCTGCCAACTATGCCATCGACTCTTAAGGCTGAGGTCAATGCATAATAAAGTAATAGAGTGAACAGGGGACAGGGATCTGTAACATAAAGAGGATAATATTGTGTGTGTGTGTGTGTGTGTGTGTGTGTGTGTGTGTGTGTGTGATACTGGGGATTAACTCAAGACCATTATACCTCTGAGCTACACCCCTAGCCCTATTTTATTTTTTTATTTTGAAACAAGGCCCCACTAAGTTACTGAGGCTGCCCACACACCTGTGATCCTCCTGTCTCAGTCTCCCAAGTACTGGGATTACAAGCGTGTGCCACCATTCCTGGCTTATAATCCACCTTTTTAATGAAAAAAAAATCTCTTCTGAAAATAAATCTCTCTAGAAAGTTTTTGAGGGGGGGAAAGTGCTTCCTGCTAAACAAAATACATTGTTTTGTTGACAGATGAACTAACCTCTCAGCTCTAGAGTTTCCAGTGGCAAATTAAATCCACCTCACCGAGAAGAGAAAAATTATGACAACGTAACTTTTGCAACACAGGAAAGCATGGGTGTATTGATCTTTATGATTTTTCTGATTTGTTTACCTTGTAATCATTTTTCTTCATGGCAACGCAGGCATTAAGAAAGCAAAGCATATTGAATAGAAATTCATTGTCTTCCTCTTTTTAAATTATTTAGTAACCTTGGGCAGCTAAGAAATTGTCTGTGCTCTGCTAAAATCCCCTATGCTAATTGTGGCCAGCAAATTAGTAATTATAACAGATTCTGGAGAGCAGGAAAGGGCTACGTTAACATCAGGGAGGGGAGAGCGCAATTAGACAGCTCAGCCTCTTGCGTCTACACTCTGAA
The DNA here is from genome assembly GCF_963383645.1 of Muscardinus avellanarius. Taxonomy (NCBI): domain Eukaryota; kingdom Metazoa; phylum Chordata; class Mammalia; order Rodentia; family Gliridae; genus Muscardinus; species Muscardinus avellanarius. The sequence goes on from NC_137793.1 coordinate 11,753,149, forward strand.
TCTCTGTGAGAGCTGAAGAAGAAAGCTGTGCGCCAACACTGAAGAGAACCAGCTTTCTGATTGTGTCCTAGGGGATTTGGCTAAAGCTCAAGCAATTTGAAGAATACCCTCAGGTTGTACTCAGCAGAATTCCTGACCTCTGCCACGTCCTACCTATCACAAGCCTTTATCAGGAGGCGATGCCAAATCACAAGCTATTTGGTGGCATATAATTGCTTCGACTTTGACAGCAGAGGGGTGTCTATCATCTCTGCGAGGCGGGGAATGAGCGTTCCTAAAGGGAGGAAGGCTGGACATGAAAGCAAATTTAAATAAACACGAAAGGGAAGTTAAACCCCTAGAACACTGAAATTGGTGCCCGAATAAAAACATAAGTTTGGATATAGTTTGAAGAAAATGATTAATAATGTGTGATTTCTGATTCCTTTCCACCTTTTCTGATCTATTAGAAATATTGTAGAATTTATAGAAGAGGAAGAAGGGAAGAGAAAAAGAAATGGAGGGAGAGTGGGGAAAGGGAATCGTAGGCTGAAGCAGCTTATAAAAGCACAGATCTGGTTTGGTGTGTCAAGTATGGTGACTGGTTTCATGGATACAAAATTCAGTAATACTGAACTGCAATGAGAGAAGGGACTTTGGGGTCTCAGTTATTTTACTTCAAAAGGAAAGTCTCAGGACTAGTTTGTCTTAAACTTCTCTTTAACACTTCCAAACCTTCTTTAAAATTACAAGAAATTTTAAAAAAAGAGCAGGCTTCCCAGAGTGGTGGCACACACCTGTAATCCTAATACTTAGGAGGCTGAGACAGGAGGATCGCAGGTTCAGTGCCAGCCTCAGCAAGTTAGCAAGGGTCACTGCAATTTAGTGTGACACCATTTCCAAATAAAAAATAAAATAGGGCTGGGGATGTAGCTCTGAAGTAGAATGTCCCTGGGTTTAATCCCTAGCCATATATACATACATACATATACACACACACACACACACACACACACACACACACACACACACTATATATATATATATATCCCGGCTCAAAATGTAGTTATATTTTGCTGTTTTATTATATTTATTTTTATGATTACCTTCTATTTTTGGCAAGTGAGCTGGTTTCCATTTATGATTGACCTATAACCTTTTTCTATATTTACATTTTAAAACAGTGAACTTAAAGACAAACATTGGAAAAATAAAAATACTTGGTTTAAAAAAAAACAGACTTGGAAAAACAGTAGTGGGTCCAACTTGGTTGGGCAAAAATCCTATAAGGGTCACTGAAATAATTTTAGCTAAAAAAACATCAGCTTAAATCCACCCCCACCTCCCATTTTATACAAGAAGAAACCAAGGCCCAGAGAGGGCAAGAGCTGCCCCGTCCCAGTTTGTAAAGGCAAAGACAGGTTTAGCCTAAGTCAGATGCCCCTTTCTTCGTTGCTCCTACCATTGTTTGATTAGTGGTAGGCTTTCCAAAAGCGGCAGCTATTTGAATTAGCTAAATGTGTTCGGTTTATAAGTCTAAGTGAGGGGCAGGTTATCCAGGAATTTATCAAAGTTGGCACTTGCAGAACCACACTGACATCTAGTGGTTCGTTTGGTAATGCGACTCCTTGTGCAACCCTTGATTTTGACAGGGCGTGTCATGAAAATAGTGCCATCCCTTTGTAGGGATCCCTCAGCTTGACCTTGCCTACTTTCTAGTGATGAGATATCTCTTTAATAGGCTACTGTGTAAGTAGAGCGGTACCCCTCTTACATCATAGCAAGAGACACGTGATGGACAGTTTGACATGTCATTAGTGATGTTAACTCCAATTACTCGGTATGGTGACATTCTCCAGGTTTATCCCTTATAAAGTTACTGCTTGATCCTTTCTAATTAATAAAGAATTTGTGGGGCAACATCAAGACTGTATAATTTTTTTTCTTTTTCAAGCTTTCACCCACTAGTTTTAGTATCCATTGATTATTCTTGCTTTAATCATAATGAAAATAGTTCTGACATAGTAATTTTCTAATTTTCTTTTCTACACTTTTATTCTCATTTTAATTGTGTGTGTTACTAGAGACTGAACCCAGGGATCTTCTATCTTCGGTGTACACCACCAGATCTGTCTTTTAATTTTTATTTGGAAATAGGGTCATACTAAGTTGTTGAGAGCCTTACTAAGTTGCTAAGTCTGGCTTCAAACCTGCAATTATCCTGTCTCACCTTTTCACACGCTGGGATAACAACTATGTGCCACCATGCCCAGTTTATTCTTATTTTAATAAGAGAGAAGGCTTCCCCATTCTCCTACATGTTCATATTTGTGTTTATTATTATAGCTTTGTGAATTCTCACAAAGTCTATAATCTATGAACCAAGAATTTTCAGGCCTGTTTCAGTACAGATCATGTCATAGTCATTATATTTGAAGCAGATTATATAGTCATATATAAGTATAGACCACATCTAAATCCTTACACGGTCTGTTATCTACTGCTATTGCATGTATTTATCTTCAAAGATATGTCACAAAAGTCATAAAAGCAGGAGGAATTGCTCTACATTAAGAAGACTAAAGGGATATGACAACTCTGAATAGTACACACTCCCAGATGAGATTCTGCGCAGGATCTCAGGGGACAGCTTTCATACACTAGTTTTAGTAGCCATTCAGAATTCTTGCCTGAAACAAAGAAAAGATCTTTGTCTTGGGAAATTCTCACTGACATATCTAGGAATGAAGAGGTATTATGCCTGCCATTTATTACCATGTGTAATATAATTCAAAACTAATTGTGTGTGCGTGTGTGTGTGTGTATGAGAGAGAGAGAGAGAGAGAGAGAGAGAGAGAGAGAGAGAGAGAGAGAAGAGAGAGAGAGAGAGAGGGAGAAGAAAGAAGAAAGAAAAAGAAAGCAAATGTGGCAAAATGTTAACCTTGGGTGAATATAGCACAAGGCTACCTAATGGATAAAGGTTTAGCAACTTTTCTGGAATCTGAAATTATATAAAAATTAAAGCTAGCAACTGGGTGTGGTGGCACACTCTTGTAATCCCAGTACTCAGGAGGCTGATACAGGAGGATTGCAGGTTTGCGGCCAATGTCAGCTACTTAGTGAAGCCCTTTGCAACTTAGTTACCCTGTTTTAAAATAAAGACTAAAGCCAGGCGTGGTAGCGGTAGCGCACACTTGTAATCCCCACACTTGGGAGGCAGAGACAGGAGGATCATGCAGGTTCGAAGCCAGCCGCATGCGCTGGCTTAGGAGACCCTGTTTCCAAATAAAAATGCAAAAATAGGTCTGGGAGTGTAGCCCGGAGGTAGAAGGGCTTCCAGGAACCCCAGTACCACCAAAAATAAATAAATAAATAAAGACTAAAAACATAGGCTGGGGGTATAGCTTGGAGGTAAATGTCCCTGGGTTCAATCCCCAGTACAAAAAAAAAAAGCAAAAAAGGGAAAGTAAGATTTTAAGGAATTTTTAAGTACCTTATTTGCTCTTAAAAAACAACCAAAAAGAAGGGGAAAAAAAAAGAGCAAATCACACTCATACTTCTACAGAGGCTTGAGAATTTCAAAGTCTCAGCTACTGGGTTTCTTTTCTCGGTGTCACGCTGTTTAAGATAAAGCACTGCTTATCTCATTAGGGAATTATACTTGAGCTAGTCAAGGAAATCTATTATACATTATTAGCTTAAATTCCCCAGATGTCTGAAGAATTCCTCAAACGCACACAGATTTCTATAAAAGCCCACACATTTACTGTCATCGTGTACAAAAGGCTGGTTATCCACGCCGAGTCCAGGCTTGACCCCAACCAGCCATTCAGCTGCAACTACCATTATTTGGACTACCAGAAGCTGGTTATGAGCCACCCCCAAATTACTCTGAATTAGAATCTCCCCATCTGAAAAAAAAGAGAAAAAATATAGCGCTGGTCAGGATACAATTAGAGAGAGATACCACGGATGTGGGATGAGGTAAGTTGATGGAAAAGAGAATGAAAACAAGCAAAAGGCCAGCAGGCAGGTGGATCATGCTGCGCTCCCTTAGTCTGCTCTTACAGTTAGTCTGACCTGCCAACAGGCACACTGCCACCTGTGTCTTTAAAAAAAAGAAAAAAGAAAAAAGAACAGAACCCAGTAGCAGCTATGGGGTGGTGAAGGTGCCACCATCCTGGTCATAAGATATAGGGTGGTTTGGGTTTAGTGTCCTGTCTCAGTCAACATTCTAACTGCCATACTTCAAAATGACCGACCACACAGCATAGAGGAGGGAAAGTGCATTTGCTCACATTTTTTGGAGATTTTTGAAGGTTCGGTCCATGTCAGGCCAGGTCTGTGGAGTTCGGGGAATGGCTGCCGGAAGCAGAGAGAAAGGGAGTACTAGGCTTTGCTGGCACATCATGGAGGCTGGAAGCAGGAAGTCAAAAAGAGGAGAGAGTCATAGATAATCCCCAAGGCCACACTCTCAAGGGCTCCTCATTGGCATCAAGTCCTGCTTTCAGCATTACTACCTTGTTAGTATGAAGAATGGGACAGGGTGGGGGATTCTAAACTCAAACCATGACATGCTCACACCACACGATTGTAACTCAAAGCCTCTCCCTCGCCTCCATGAGGTGAAGAGCCCTCATTTCTCTGTTCCATGTTCCTTGCTTTCTCTTCCAGTGAACAAGCATTAGATAAAAGAAAAAAAAAAAATCTCAGGGTTTGGGGTTAAATAGCCCTGGGTAAGAATCGCAGCTCTGATGCTTCCCAGCTGTGTGGTCTGTGGGGTTCATGTATTTAACCATTGTTAAACTTGGTTTCCTCACCTCTAGAATCAGGGATACTCAGAGTGACTGCTCTCTACCTGACACGATGAGATGACTGTACTCTAGGCTCTGGGACACACATTGTGGATAGCACATCTGTCGGATCCCAGGAGCATCCTCATCTCTCACCTGGACTGCAAGAGCCTCTCAACCGGTCCCTAGCTTCCATTCCGTTTTCCACCCAGCAGAAATCTTCAGCATGAAGTCCAAACTTCCTAACGTAGTGCCCTGTGGCTGGTCCTTGCGGATCTCTCTAGTCTCCTCACTCCTGTGCCCCCTCCTACCTGCTTCTCTTCATTTTCCCCACCCCCACTAAGCCCTAGTGCTGTCTAGCAGATTTTTCTGCAATGATGTGCATGTTCTACATCTAAAAAGTCCAAGATGGTCATTACTAGCCACATGTGCTGATCAAGCCCTTGAACTATGGCTCACATGACTGACAAATGGAATTTTAATTTTGGGGGGGAAAAAAGAGTTATTACGCTGGGGATTGAACAAAAGGGTGTTATAATTCTGAACTACACCCCCAGCCCGATTTCATTTTTTTTTTTTTAATTTGGAAATAAGCTCTTGCTAAATTGTTAAGGATCTTGCTAAGTTCCTGAGGCTGGTCTCACACCTGTGACCTTCCTGTCTCAGCCTCCCAAGGACTTGGATTACAGATGTACACCAGCACGCCCAGCTTAATTTTTGAAGTTTTATGAAACTTGAGTAGCCACATGACTAGTGGCTACCATGTTGGATGAGCGGATACATAAGACTGTTAGAGCCCTGCCAGCGATGTTCTCTTACCTCTAGTCTTTCCCTTTGTTACTCTTGCTCATGCAAATACCTTTTCTTCATTCTTTATGTCTCAGCCCACGTGTTGCTGGCTATTTGCTTTCATAGGAGAGAATAGGGTTGTATATAAGCTTTGCCATGGCAGACTTTCAACTGATAATCATTTGTTGGTGTAAGTCAAATTCTACTTTAGGGCAATAACACATTGATTTTTCCTCTACTTTTCACCAAGAGATGTGCAAGGTATGTTTTTCTCTGCCCTTGTGTGTTCATTAGTTCCTGGCGGAGGGTGCTGATGGATGGCTGCAGGCCATAATTCACCCCAACAATGTGTCTTGTTTGGCTTTTACAATGTTTGGGGGGGGGGAAGGAGCCAACATTTTAAGTGAATTAAAGAGATTCCTCTAGACATATGGATTCTTGAATATTCTGGGGGAAAAAATCAGGACATCTGACCACACTGAACTCACATTCCTTTCTGCTCAGCAGTGGTCAGCTAGATCCATTCCAATATGGTAGCCACTAGCCACATATGGCCCCTTTAAATAAAAGTGGACTCACCTTCAGAATTCAGTCTCTCTCTCTGTCCCACAAGCCACATTCCAAGTGTTCTATAGTCACATATGGCCAATGGCTACCACCATCGTGGACAGGGCAATTGAGAAACACTCCCATCAGCTCAGAATGCTCTACCAGTCAGCACCGCACAGCATAGAGCAGTCGGAGGGGACTACAGGACAGGTCCCCAGTCAGCCCGCTTCACCCCTCAACATTCTCCTTTCCCTCCCCTGCACGTGTAACGTGAGAACTTGGTCCACCACACACCTTGGGTTTTTGCTTAGGTTTTCAATGTTTTGAAAAATACTGTTAAACCAAATCCATCAGTAAAATTCACAAAGCATAAGAGCCCGAAATGACCTGAAAAAGTGAATATGAAAGCAGAGATAATAAACCTGGAAAGTGAGTGTGTGTGTGTGTGTGTGTGTGTGTGTGTGTGTGTTCACACCTGTGTGTGTATATACATGAAGGTCAGGGGAGAGAGAGAGAGAGAGAGAGAGAGAGAGAGAGAGAGAGAGAGAGAGAGAGAGAGAGAAGAGAGAGAGAGAGAGAGAGAGATGTCAATTGATTTCTTGGTAGAAAATATTGCAAAGCCAACTCTGGTAGGAAAGGCTGGGCCTATCTAGTCGGTCTCCAGCAGAGCTTTAGCAAAAGCAGCTGTCTAATGGAACAACTCGTGAGCATGTGACCTGCTAGGGTCAGAGGTAACCGAAATGAGGAGGGACCAAGACCTGATGCTGCTGGAAGACTGAGGTCAGAGGAAGCAGGTGCCCATTTAGGGGGTGAGCCTCTGGGCTCCTACTGATTACATGGTGCAAAAAGTCTCTAGAGTTGGGGGCGCCCCATAGGAGACCAGCAGAGTATACTGTACTCAGTTCTAAAGATTTGAAGACTTTCCCACTTCTGGTGAAAATGAATCCGAGAGAGTGACAAGCTTACATCTCTCCTTATCCACTCTGGACTTCTAAGTGGTGGACTTTGCAAATAGCTATGGGTAAGCAGAGACGTTTGGCTTCTACTAGACGTTTAACACATTCCTTGTTCTCATTACATTAAGTGGCTCACATCGGAATCTTCCAAACGGACTATGAAAGCTCTATGAGGACAAGGTAACTGGCATTTAGGGACACCTAGGAGCTACTTATGAACACGTGTTGACGAGATGCTGCAGACACAGAGCAAGCTGGCTGTGGTGGGCAGGATCTAATGGTCGGGCGTGGTGGGCACGCTTGTAATCCCAGCGCTGGGGAGGCTGAGACAGGAGGATCGCACAGGTTCGAAGCCAGCCTCAGTTACTCGGTGAGGCTCTCAGCAACTTAGGGAGACCCTGTTTCCAAATAAAATATAAAAAATAGGTCTGGGAGTATAGCCCAGAGGTAGAAAAGGCCCTGGGTTCCACCCCCAGTACCACCAAGAAATAAGAAAGAAAGAAAGAAAGAAAGAAAGAAAGAAAGAAAGAAAGAAAGAAAGAAAGAAAGAAAATGTTTGAAGCTATGTTTCTATAATACTTTACATGGAATGAACACCAGATGTCAATATAAAAGAGTCACGATGGAGCCGGGTGTCATGGCACACTCCTACAGTCCCAGGACTTGGGAGGCTGAGACAAGAGGATCACAGGCTCAAAGGCAGCCTCAGAAATCTAGTATGATCCCCAGAAACCTACCGAGACCCTGCTTCAAAGCAAAAAATAAAAAGGGCTGGAGGTGTTATACTGGAGGTTGAACCCAGAGGAAAGCCTCTAGGTTCAACCTCCAGTATAACAAAATAAAATAGGGCTAGGTAGGGTGTATCTTGGCAGTAAAGTGCCTCTGGATTCAACCTACAGTATCAATAAATAAATAAATAAATAAATAAATAAGCCCCCAAATAACTGGAGTGGGATTTGATGCAGATCATCTTGTAGTGGCTATTGAATCAATTAAATTCACTCAAAGTACCCAGCACAGCACATAGGGAATGCCTAATATGCTTCTTACACTGGTTTTAAATTCAAGAATCTGAAGAATATGTGTCTATGAACAGGCAGTATAATGCAAATGGTTCAGTGAACTCTGAAGCCAGGCTGCTGAGGCCCAAACACTGACCACTTTGCACTTGGAGGGAGCCATGAATAACAGCAACGCCTTCCTCAGCAGGGGGCTGTAAGGGGTTCCTGAGTTATTATATGAAAAGGGATTCTAGTAGCATGAGCTTGTGTGTTCTTGGAGGATCAGAAAAAAGGATGTGCTGACTCTTCCCTATATCCATGTTAGATATTTAGAAACCATGGACCACTAGCCCAGTTGACTAGAACAAAATGTTGATATGGCCTGAGGATGCGTGTCCTAGGAAACAGACTCTTTTTCACTCTCTTTGAATGCATGGCCGTAGTCACTGAAAGGACTAGTCTCTTTAGTGAGAACCACACAATAGCCCTCATCCCATGCTACAGAGCTGCTGGTGTTGGACCCTCAAAGTCCAGGCCCTACAATGGCGTGTTACCAAAACGTAGGCAGAAAGGGCCAGCAGGCGACAGTGGAAAAACTCCATTTCCTGAGAGGCAACAGATGCTAACTTTCAAAACTCCTGAAAAGACCAGACCTCCAAAATGTCCAGTGATAATGTGATCAAGAGCTTCCTGAGAGTGACCAAGGCTTTACAAAACTCCAGTTCTTCCTGCTGATAAGGAGTCCCGGGAGATTCCCTGAAAAGTCCAGGAAACATCATCTGGAACCCAACGGAGCAAAGGACACTCAAAGAAGGGCAGTTTGCAAATGCGCTGTGCAATCCCAGGGAGTTGCCTCTGAACCTCCAACTGGAAAGGAGACTCAAAGAGGTATAGAAACCCCTAGACCAGCCGCTCTAGTTGGTTTCCCATTCGAACCCCTCCTGTCTGGGAGCTTTTTTCTCTCACACAGGTTGTGTTGGCTTTGAGAAAAAGAGGTGTGTAATCAACGGCACTCAGCCCGAGCAACTTCCAGGTGGTGACCAGGAGGCACCCGCTGGACACCAATCGAGGCCAGCTGCGGCCCTGAGGGGTGGCCTGCACCTCTCCTCAGTGGATCATGTGGACTTCGGGAAGAAGCCGTTTGCAGTTGACGGCATGTGGCTTGGGCTTCTCCCAAGTAGTGTCCAGAAGGCAGCTGTCGGACTCCAGGGTCCCCACTGATGCAAAGGTGTTCTGCCTTTGTCTTCTTACAATAATCTTTCTGCTGGCCTTTCTGCTTTCTGCAATGTCGTTCCTCCCACTTCATAGACAAGAACCCCAGTAAGGAAAACGTCACTTTCAGTTGTACTTTCATACTGGGTTCTGAGTGTACCACACTGCACACAGGAATATTGAATCCCATCCCCCTCTATCTTCAAAGTTGAATGTAATCTGTATGTGCGCATACACCTGACAAGCAAAATGTTTCCTTAGATCCTCCCATCTCAGCCTTTCAATACCTGCATTTTGTTATACCACATAACAAAAGCTTTAAATATTAAGATACATATTAGTTTTGCTAGGCCAGCCTCGTGGTCCATTCCTATAATCCCAGTATTTGAGAGGCTGAGACAGGAGAATGGCAGATTCCCAACCAACCTCAGCAATTTAGCTAGGCCCTCCTCAACGTAGTGAGACCTTGTTTCAAAATATAGAATAAAAAAAAAAAAATTGGGCTGAGGGTATAGCTCAGAGGTAGAATACTCCTAGATTGAATCCCCAGTAACAATAAATAAATAAATAAATAAATAAATAAATAAATAAATACATACATACATACATACATACATACATACATACATAAATAGTAAATAAATAGGGCTGGCATAGCTCAGAGGTAGAATGTCCCTGGGTTCAATCCCCAGTACCCCTTCCACACACAAGTGAGCTTTGCTAATTGGCTTCTTTCCCTTGTCATCAGACTTCCTAAAACACTCAGCCTTTTAGATACTGATTCTCTCACCAGCACAAGACAGAAGACACAAACAGGCTCCCATCCTACAAATTTACTTCTGTTTCAGTTGCATGGTATAGCAACATAAAAAACATTATGTTTATATTTTTATGTCATAATAACAAAATTAAACCTAAATTCCCTTTTAAAATTTCAAGTGTAAAAAAATATTTGATTTTTAGAAAAAAATTCTGCCAGGTGTGGTGGCGCACACCTATAATCCCTGTACTTGGGAGGCTGAAACAGGAGGATTACAGGTTTGAGGACAGCTTAACAAGTAGTAAGACTCTCATCAACCTACTGAGACCCTGTTTCAAAATAAAAATAAAAATAGGGCTGGGGGTGCAGCTCAGAGGTAGGAAGTCTCTGGGTTCAATCCTCAGTACCACAAAGAAAAAAATCCTAAGATTATATATACATATATATATAAAATATATACACATATATATTATATATGTATATAGACTACTAATATATAATAATTATTAGTATATAATAATATATTATATATTATATTATATAGATTATTAATTTTAAATAGATTATATACACACATATATATTATATATTTTATTTTAGAGGAAAAGATTACACAATTAGGAAAAATTGAGATTGATGTTTGTATCTAATACTCATGAGCCTCTTAGACCGATTTAATATTTACTTGAGAAGAAAGCAGGGTTTTTTTTTGTTTTTCTTTTGCGACACTGGGGATGGAACCCAGGGCCACTGTACCTCAAGTTACAGCCTATATTTTAGTCTTTTTTATTTCTTGAAATATTTAGGGTCTCACTAAGTTGCGAAGAGCCTCGCTAAGTAGCTCAGGCTGTCTGCGAATCGCAATCCTCTGGTCTCAGCTTCCCAAATGCTGGGATTACTAGCGTGCCCCACCATGCCTGGCTCTCAGCTATAGCTTTTTATTTTCAAATTCCCTAAACCAAGCCTGGACTTCCCAGTCTCATACACTTCCTGTCTGTTCCTGTGAAAAGTGTGACTTCCAGGTCTTCAGGGGCCTGCAGCTCCATCTAGCACACAGGAAGCAGAGTCACATTAAGTGATACCAAGATATTTTGTCGCCAACAGCTCCACATCTTGATAGGTGTGGCTTGCCACACATTAACATTTACTCTAATCCCCAACTTCTATTGACTTAATCTTCACTCCAAACTTTTGTTTACCAAATGTTTGATCTAACTGGGTATGGTGGTGCACACTTGTAATCCCAGTACTTGGGAGGCTGAGGAAGGAGGATCACAGGTTCGTGGCCAGCCTAGCTACTTACTGAGACCCTCCGAAACTCAGTGAAACCCTGTTTCAAAATAAAGAATAAAAAATAGGTCTGCGGTGTAGCTTGGAAACAGAATGCCCCTGGGCTCAATCCCCAGTACCACACACACAGAAAAAATTTAATCTCAAATTGATAATTTAAAATATTATATCCCAGAAATTCCAGCCATTCTATCTTTCCACCAAAGCTCGTGTACAAACCTTTACGTTTAATTAAGCAGTTTTCTTGTGCACGTGGGTTCTTAGATCTTTTCTGGGGTCTAAGAGGGAAAAGAGAAAGAACACTGGCCTGGAATCCAGGATGTCTGAACACTGCTTGGACGTCTACTCTGTGGCCTTGGGCAAGCTGATAATTGGCTCTCTTCTAAAACATTACCACTGACTGGGATCTCTGAAGCCTGGTTTACTTTCAAAACTCTATAGTTCCTTAGTTCAATATGGGGTTTTTTTTTTTTTTTTGAGGAAGTAAAAAAACAACTAATAGTATCTTGCCTTCAAATATAGCTTTTGTCTGCCCGGATGGTCAGCCAACCACAGCGGGTGGGGACGGGGATGGATCTTACCTGTGCACCTGTGCTACGTGTTGGCCAGGCTTTGCTGGTTCTCCGCAGAAACACTGTAACATTTGCTGAAATCCTCAACCACAAGTGTTTCTTGGCAAGAAACATACCCATGTATTTCCTAAGAATTGTCTTGCTTTAAAGCAGTTCTAAGAACAGTAGATTCACAGAGCCCCGGTCCTGTGCCAAGCAGTTGGAACACAGTGGGGAATCAAACCTTAGCTGAGTTTAATACTTGGCAGCACATTAAAAATATATATGAAGCTCACTGGAATAAAAGGAATATTTCAGCCGGCGTGGTGGCGCGTGCTTGTAATCCCAGTACTTGGGAGGCTGAGACAAGTGGATCACAGGTTTGCAGCCAGCCTCAGCCGCCTAGTGAGGCCTTCTGTAACTTAGTGACTCTGTTTTGAAATAAAGAATAAAATAGGGCTGGGGTATCAGTGGGAAGAAGGGAAATGAGCAGGACCTTTGAGGTGGGGGCACAAGCAGAACTTAATCTTCACTACACAACCTACCTTTCTCCTGAAACTTGTCCACCCAATGCAACCAAATGCAGAATCCACTAAAGGAAAGAAATAAGTAAAGTAAGTTTGAGTATTCATGACAACTTCCTAACCAAGTATTGCCCTTTAACTGTAACCCTGTTTTGTTTTGTTTGTGGTACGGGAGACTGAACTTAGGGGTTCTACCACCAAGCGGGAAGGGCAACTTGTAATCCTCCCGTCTCAGCCGCCCAAGAACCTTAATGAGGGTCATCGGGGAGCCTCATACTCGATTCATCTGAAAATCCGACCTCGGGAGACACACTGCACAGATGGCATATTTTAGATTAGTACAACAGTTGTGGTTTTACCTTTGTTTTTGCCCTCTTGAAGCATGTATTCACTCTCTGCTGAGCCAAATCTCCAGCTCTTCTGGAAATCTTGAAACAGCATCCTGCTAAATCATCCAGCCTGGCCTCAAACTTGCAATTCTCCTGACTCATCCTCCAAGAAAACTGGGATTACAGGCATGCACCACCACACCCAGCTAGTTTTTTATAAAGTAAAACCAAGAGAGCCAGGTGTGATGGCACACACACACCTATAATCCCAGTACTTGAGAGGCTGAGACAGAAGGATTGAAGGTTCAAGGACAGCCTCAGCAAGCAGTGAGGCTCTTTATCAACCCAGCAAAACTATTAAAAAAAAAAAAAAATAGGGCTGGCAGTATAGCTTCAAGGCAGAATGCCACTGGGTTCAATCCCCAGTCCCACAAAATAAAATACAAACCAACACAAAATAGAAATGTTAACTAGCATGAGAGTTTACTCAGTAATAACTTTGAAATCAAAGTCCATTAAGGTGATCACACTTTTTGTTAAGGATCTTAAGAGAATATAGATCACGAGTGAAAATATTTACCATCTGAAAAATAGTGGAAAACACTACGATGCCAGGAAAAGTGGAATTTTATTTTCTCAATTTGATGAACTGTAATCAAAGCAAAATTCAAACTCATAATTTTCCCTTCTTTCTACAAACTAATCATTAAACTTTGTCTTCTTCCTATAAAAAAATCTGCAATAAGTTTAAAACTATCCCCCTCCCCCCCGCGGGTCTGCAGATGAAACCCAGGGGCATTCAACCTCCAAGCTACAGCCCCTGCCCTATTTTTTTTTTTTTTTCTTCTTTATTTTGAAACTGGGTCTCACTGAGTTGCAGAGGGCCTCACTAAATAGCTGAGGCTGTCCGGGAACCGCAATCCTCCGGTCTCAGCCTCCTGAATGCTGGGATTACAAGCGTGCGCCACCAAACCTGGCTAAAACTATTTTAAAAATGACTAGAAAGCTGGGCACAGTGGTGTACACGTGTAATCCCAGTGCTTGGGAGGCTGAGACAAGGGATTGCAGGCTTGAGGACAGTGTCGGTCAGTAGTTAAGACTCACATCAACCTAGCGAGGCCCTGTTTCAAAATAAATGTTCCTGGGTTCAATTCAATCCTCAGTACTACAAAAAAAAAGAAAGAAAGAAAGAAAGAAAGAAAGAAAGAAAGAAAGAAAGAAAGAAAGAAAGAAAGAAAGAAAGAGAAAAGGAAAGAAAGAAAGAAAAAGACTAAAAAATGAAATACACCCAGGCATGGTGGTGCATGCTTGTAATCCCTGCGCTTGGAAGGCTGAGACAGGAGGATCGCACAGGTTCGAAGCCAGCCTCAGCTACTTAGTGAGGCTCTCAGCAACTTAGTGAGACCCTGTTTCCAAGTAAAATAGAAAATTGGTCTGGGAGTATAGCCCGGAGGTAGAAAGCCTCTGGGTTCTACATCCAGTACCACAAAAAAAGAAAATAAATAAATAATGAAATACAGATGGCACAAGTCTACTCTGACAAGGAGCAAAGAGGTGAGCAATTCCCAACTAGTAGAGTTTGACCAACTCACTACTGTGCTCCCAAATTTTGAAGAATGGATAACACAAAGTGTTGTTCCACCAGTCTGGACAGTGACGGATGAGTGTTGAGTGATGCCATCCACACCTGCTGTCCACACCTAGCAGGAGCTGTTCTCTCCCTTTGGCCCGACCATAAGGAAGGTTCACAAGCAACCATTGCACCCGCCCGCATCCCTGACTGTGCCGGAGTGTCCCTGCCAACCCGACACATACAAGCATACACACACAAGACAAAACTTTGTTTGCTTATTTATTTTTGTGGTACTGGGGTTCCTGGAAGCCCTTCTACCTCTGGGCTACACTCCCAGACCTGTTTTATATTTTATTTGGAAACAGGCTTTTAAGCCAGCGTGGCTGGCTTCGAACCTGCGCAATCCTCCTGTCTCCGCCTCCCAAGTGCGGGGATTACAAGCGTGCGCCACCACGCCCGGCAAACCTGTTTTTTAAAAGCCAGTGTTATTTCAAGGGTTTGTTACTGCAACCTAACATAGCTCTCCTGACAGAAGCAGAAGGATGCAGTTATAATGTGTCCAAAAGAAGGCTAGGGGCTCATCTGATCTGGTGGATAGAGCTGGGGTCTACTAGCTACGAAAAGTGAAATTGATGCCAAGGAACTTCCTATTGTATTAAAATATCTGAGTACTTTTCCTTATGATGACACTTGAGCCCTTTAGTCAAAAGACTTAAACAAGTTCCCACAGTTAAGCATGCCACAAATGTTTACAACTTTATCTGTAATCTTACTCCATCAAACAGGGCACCAAAATGCCTAATATTTGAACGGAAGTCTTTTACACAAAGATGGAAAATCACTGCTAGGTCGTTGGATAACACCTTCATTGGCACTAGAGGGCACCATCTGCTTTGTTTTCTATCAAGCATGGCTCTCCAAAAAGATGGTGAGAAACTCCCAGCTCTACCTGGGGGGAAATTAATTCTAGTGTAGTAGACACTGCTTTTTGGGATTTAATATCGGGCTGGTGCCAGACTAGCTGAATACAATCACCTGGGAAGCCATTAAATGCCTGTTCTCAGGCGTCCTCAAAGGCTGACTCAGCAGGTCTGCTGAGGACCAGAAATATGTAATTAATCATAAAAAGCTTCCCCAGATGGTTTTGATTCAGGACTGAGTTTGCTACCACTAGCATAAACGATTTCAAGGAACTGGTCCTTCTCAGAGTTCTGTGCCCTGTGGGGCAGTTCTGACTGGGAACCAGCAGAAAATAATGAGCGTCCTGAGAACAGACTTCAGCAACAGGAAAGCACAGGGACAAAACGTTATCTTCAAATTTAAATTTATTAAGACATTCAGCTATGTCTGTCAGTCTACATCCAAATTTGCTACTAAAAATAAAATAAAGTCACATCCCACATTAGGAATACCAAGTCTGAAAAACACTTTTTGAGCCAAGCCTATTGTATAAATAAACGACTAGTTTCTTTTCATATCAAAATTCCCATAAAAAATTACATTCCCCCCTCCCCAGTTCTACCTGTAGCCATGATGAATGTAAAAATTTAAATATGACACATCCTTGTCAAAGAAAAGGTGCGGTCTATTAACAGCTTTAAAAGTGGCATTTGCAGAGTGTGATCATACAGTTATGTACTCATTCCCAAAATGCAAATGTTGCCATAATTTTAACACTGTTTGGATTCAGTTGCAAGAAATAAACATTACACGGGACTGAAAAGTACACCCAGGGCCTTTATCAGTGCCCTAAAGCCCCTCCCACTTTGGCCTCCTTTGCTATCGCGGACTCCAAAGTGTTCATTAGAGTTTTAGGTTTACGTCACACAGCCAACAAAGTATACAGGATATTAACAAAAAGTTCCATATACATCAAAATAATAAAGACTCCGTCATGAAGTTCAAGAGTCTCAGTTTACATGAATGCACCCGCAGGCCCAGCACCCACCCGCCCTTCCCCAAAGCACATCCGAAGTGGGAAGTGGGAGCTTCTATCTCTGAATACAATCAAGGCTTCTACATCTTTGATTTCATTGCAGTGCTGTACATAGAATGATCACCCGGCCGAGTTCCAATCAACGGAGGGAAGGAAGGGGGTGCAGAAAGGGGCTGCTCACTACTGGACTCTGTAACAGGAATGATCCGGTCCCGCAGGAAGGGGAGGCCTTCCTCGTCGCTGGCATCTTCCCAGGACGTCCTCGCGCTCTCTTCCTCTGTGCTCTGCCCCTTCCCAATGCTCAGATCTGACTTAATTTATCCCTCACAAATCAGGGGCCATTCCTGAAGTTGGTGAGGCTGAATTTTCTTGGTAAACCTCTACAAAACATCGGCATGGGACATATAAATACATTTTGACTAGCATACGTCGCAAAATTCCTCCCACAACGTCAAGGGGATGGGAGCGGGCGCTCTCCCCCGCAGAGAGCGCTGCGGGAGCAGATCCCTGGAATGTCAGTTGCTGCTGATCACCTCGTGCACTGGCTCCTGGATCTGAGTCCCACCTGAAGCCCGCCTGTCCAGCACCGGGGCTTGACCCTCCTTTCCTCTAGGCAGACTTGGTGGGCTGCGTGTCCTCTCGCACACTCTGAGGACACTCTCTGGGGTCAGCAGCCCCTTCCTGGCCCTCTGGTCTTGTGGCGACGTGCTGGCTACTGTCCTCAGAGTCCTCGTGTTCCCCGGGCCCTGGAGGCTGCTCCTGGTGGTCTGGGGGCTCAGTTCCTTCCTGGAGCACGGCATTGTGGTCAGCTCCTGCAGGAGGCTGTGGGGCCGGCTCCGGCCCTTGCCCTGGGAGCTGGGAGGAGTTTTTGAGGTGACAGTGGCACAGAGGGCAGGTCTCCTGGACGTACAGCCATTTCTTAAGACAGCCCGCGTGGAAGAAATGACTACATGGCGTGATCACGGCTGACTTCATGTCCTGAAAGAGGGGCCAGAGAGGACCTCATCAGTGCCTACCATCGAAACTCGGTGCTGCACCCAGAAGTCTGCCTCCAACATTGCTTTGGAACACAAATGGAAAATCTGCCACACAGATCTTAGGAAAAAACTTTTTATAGTAATGCTATTGCTATCAGAGATCCCATATACCAAAAAACATGAAAACTAAAAAACAGAAGTAAAAAATCAAAAATGAGGAAGCTACGTTTTTGGTTAGGAGTGCCTAAGTACGGAATGCAGGACTGCATCACTACAGCAGCGGGACTACTCGGGCCACTGGTAAGGCACAAGGATAATTATAACCTCAGGAAACCTGAGGAAGACAGGGCTTTACCACAGTTATGCTGCAGCACCACTCCAGACTGTTCCATGATGAGATTATTTGCAAGGAGACGCAAATCAGCCATATAACACCAGGGTATTGGCAAGGAAGTGGCAATTTCTTTATTTTACTTACTTATTTTTGGTGCTAGGGATTAAATTTAGGGGCATTCTATCTCCATGTCATACCCCCAGCCCTTTTTTATTTTTTTATTTTTTGCTTGTGAAACAATGTTTCCCTAAGTTGTTGAGGCTGGTCTCAAACCTGCCATCTTCCTATCTCAGCCTCCCAGGCATGTGCTTCCAAGCTGCAGTTAGAAGTGGCAATTTTATTAGAGCCAATGTATACACAGTTTCCAAGATTTGGTCTGTACAAGCCAGTGTTTCACAACTTGCACTGGAACTAGTTGTTACCGACACATATACTTAGGCCACCCAATCGCACCAAATCAGGCCACCTGAAGATGAGATTTATAAATGGAGGTTATGAGTCACCCGTGTGACTTTCATGAACCCAAGTCTGGTAACCACTGGAGGAAGGAGTGTGTACTGTGCATTAATATTCCTCACCTATGGTATTTGGGGGAGGGAAGCCTGAAGACAAGGTTTTACAGTTGCAAGGATTTACATTTGATGAATCAACCATTAATTCTGTTTCAAGTCCCTGAACATGAAGGTGTAGATTATCCCAGAAATTCCTTGCCAAGGACTGGTTACACCTGAGAGTCAACTTTTAAGCAGATAGCCATCCACAGAAGAGCAGCCGGCCAAGGCAGCTAAGCAGTTCTACTCTCATTTTCTGTGTCTGCCAGCAGGTAGTTCTAGCACCTCAAAAAAAAGTGATGTGACAACGGGAAATACAAAGAGAGGACTCCTGAACCCCAAGATGGACAGTCTGGACCCCGACTGAAGCTGAGCTGCCCCGAATCGAATCTCCTGCTGATGTGTCTTGCTCAGCAGGAGGCTGCTTATACAAAAGAGGTGGGGTAGCTTAAGAGCAATCCTAAGCAAGAAAGGGCAGCTAAGCCTGGAGTGGGTGGATACACTCTCTCCTCAGTCCCCTCAAAGGCAACGACAACCTGACACTGTTTTCCTAATGTCCAAAGGATGTGCTAATCACAACAGAAAAAAACAGTGGCAGTAGTATTTTACGATGAAAAAAAAAAAATCTTATTGTAGTTTTAAACAGATACATCTATAAACTACAAAGGTAGCCCTGGTTTTACTCTGCTGGCTCCCACTCTTTAAGAGTGATCTTCAGTGGGATACAGTTTCTGTTATTGCCTATAATTTTTATCCACACCTCTAACACTGCGGGTTGGTAGTGAAAGCGGCTACTCAGTCACCCGCTTGCCTAGGTGACTCGTGACTACACTCCAGGCCTTGGTTTTTAATTTCCAAGGTGATTTAAACA
This sequence comes from Muscardinus avellanarius, assembly GCF_963383645.1. NCBI lineage: Eukaryota > Metazoa > Chordata > Mammalia > Rodentia > Gliridae > Muscardinus > Muscardinus avellanarius. The sequence goes on from NC_137793.1 coordinate 11,772,124, forward strand.
TTAATTGTAATAGAAGGTAATCATCAGCTCTCTATGGTGCACAGGCCAAAGATGGCAGGCAGGTCAGCTTCAGTGGTACACCACCCCACCTCCCACAAACACTCGCAATGCTGATACCTAGCAACCCCTAGTTAAGCACATTCTCTTTTCCCCTATCATAAGTACATAAACACTTCTTCCCCATCCTGGAATACTAGAAGAGTCAGAATCTTGGCACACCACTTTTCAGAAGTGCTGACTCCTAATAGTAAATATTTGATAGTATGTGTGTGCGTGCGTGTATGTGTGTGTATACAAGAGTAAATATAAAATACACCTGACCTGTTTTTCCTTATTTATGGGTGAGCAATAATGTTGAAAACAAGAAGAATTAGAACTAAAGGGACTACATTTAAAACTTAATTTAGAAATAAAATGGAAATACGTTATCAGGTCTTTATTAATTTATGAGACCCATTTTTTTTCTTTAGCCCAGGAGATACTGCTGCCCAGAAATTTAAGTTGCGCTTGATTAATTTGGTGGTTCAGTCCCAAGGTCTACATATCCACTTACACGGATCTCTACTGAGTTACCTGGTAACAGATGGCACAGATATCGTTGTGTTTCTCAAGCTGCTCTTTTGTAGCGATGGGCAATGATTTGATCTTATTCACAGCATCCCGTCGGAGAAGAAAGCTCTTCCACCCCAGCTGGGCCCGAAGCCACACGTTGTAGTAGGAATGGATGAATATGATCATTGATCCCATCACAGTCCATTCTCCAAAGACGGTCTCGGAGACGCCGTAGGCCACCACGCACAGGGCCACAAGGAACTCCAGCAGCCGGTACGTGCCATTCACGTAGTAGATGACATCGTCCATGTTCTCCACCGGCTCTTTTCTGAATTCCTCAACCATAAATAAGACATAAATAAACAGGGTTCCCAGAACCTAAAAAAAAAAACAGATGGACACGTAAGAGCAGAATGTGATCCCTTAGAAGCATTTTTCTTACGCTATCAGCATTAACATATCCCTGGTCCTTTTAGGATGCCACATTTAAAATCTAAAGTGGAGTAGCCAGGATAAACAAGTAAATATAAAATATTTTATTATCTCATAAAATAAATATGACCCCAGGAGGCAGCACTGGAGTAGTTAAAATGTAGGTGATATTAGTTTCCAGGTATAAGACAACAAAAAGCCACACCTTCAGTCATTAACTTTCTTAAAACAATGAGTAATCAGTTTTTGCTGACTCATCCAAACCCTATCAATTCCATCTTAATTCTTCTCATTCTCCTCATTCTTTTTTTTTTTTTTTGTGGTACTGAGGGTGGAATTCAAGGGCTTTTCTACCTTCAGGCTATACTCCCAGACCTTTTTTGTACTTTATTTGGAAACAGGGTCTCACTAAGTTGCTGAGAGCCTTACTCAGTGGCTGAGACTGGCTTCGAACCTGTGTGCTCCTCCTATCTCAGCCTCCCAAGTGCAGGGATTACAAGCGTGCGCCACCACGCCCGGCTCATTCATCATTCTTAATCCTAAACTCTCAAAGACTTTTACTTCTACAGGAAACAATAAATAAATCCGTACTACCAGCGCAATGCTTCTTAATTATCAGCCAAGATCCACCTGTAAGTTACAGTAAACCCGTCATTTTTAGGGAAATATTATTCATGTGTGTGTATGTATAAAAGTACATATCGTGTGTGTGTGTGTGTGTGTGTGTGTGTGTGTGTGTGTGTGTGTGAGACACAGACAGACAGACAGACACTGTGTCATACATATATACTTCATGAAATCATGAGCATTTTCAATTAGGTATTGAATTTTAAGAACCCACAAAAATAAGCTCTAAAATATTTTAATATTTCATGGTTACTTATCAGTTTAAGATTTCTATAACACTGTGCATCACACCATTTTGAAAATGAAAAATTGAAGGGAGGGGCCAAGATGGCGGCCGCAGCAACAATAGCTAGCAGCAGCCAAAGAGGACAGGTATTCCTCTGAGAAAGCCCGGACATCAGATTTTGGTTTAATATCTGATCAGAACAATATACATAGAGCCATAACTTCCTAACTATAAGAAAGATGAACCAAGATGGTGGAGACGACGGCGGCAGCGGCCAGTATTCGGGAGAGGTAGAAAAAAACCAATCCAACCCACATTGAACTGTTGGAGAAATCTCCCCCACAAAAGACTTCTCCCGCCCCACATGCTCAGGAATTCTGGAAAACATACCATGTAAGAAAAATGCTCGGGAGGAGGGCCAAGATGGAGGTGGTGGTGGTGGCAGCAGCCAATATCGGGGAGAAACAGGTAGATTCATTCTAATCCAACCTGAACTTTTGAGGAAACCTCCCCAAAAGTAGACTGCATCTGCCCCATATGCTCAGGAACTCTGGACAACATACTATGTAAGAAACATACTCGGGGCGCGTCAGATGGAGCCCCGCATAGTCGGGTCAGCCGACGCCACGTGTCCCGGGAGCCAAAGGTACACCTGGCCGCCGCGCTCCTCTGTGCAGTGCTGGGGCTTAGTGTGCACGGAGCAGCAGAACCCACTCTCCGTGGTAAAGCTGTGGGCCTCCGCTCTTGGTGGGGAGATAAAACACATTGCTACTAAGTACTTGGGCCCACAACTCTTGCAAAAGACACATACTGTTTTCTTTTATTAAAAAATATTGAAGAGGAAGATGGTGGCAGCTGCAGTTACAGCTGTAGCAGCGACCACGGCCATGGTGGTGACAGCAGCAGCCAAATAGAACATGCATCCCTCTGAGAAACCCTGGACAACAGATTTTGATTAATATCTGATTGGGACAACACACAGAAATATTTCCAGTCATGACTTCCTATCTGAAATATAGGAGAGAGTGTGGAAAATGGCGAAATTAGAGGCAAGACTGCAGTGCGTTACCCGCCACTGCAAGAAAAGTAATTTTTGGAAGGATATCCCAGAACAGATCAGAAAGCAGACTGCTCTGGCCACACATACACAGGAATACTTAACACAACATACTCTAGAGAGACCAAGAAGGCGGGGGTGGCGGCCAGTATTCAGGAGAGGCAGACAGATCCAACCAAATCCACCTTGAATTTTTTAAGAAATCTCTCCAAAAGTAAACTGTTACTGCCCCACATGCTCAGGAACTCTGAACAACATACTATGTAAGAAAAAGTTTTGTGGAGATGGACCAAGATGGTGGTAGCAACAGCAGCCAGTATTCAGGACAGGCAGACAGATCCAATCCAATCCACCTTGAATTCTTGAAAATATCTCCCCAAAAGTAGACTGCTCTTGCCGCAAATGTGCAGGAATTCTGGACAACATACTATGTAAGAAAAATGTCCGGGCAAGTCGGAGGGAGCCCTGCTGGTATTGCTAGGCTGATTCGCTGCACTGGGAGTCCTGGGAAACCTCAGCTCATGGCCGCTGCACTCCTCTGCGCTGCCCTGGGGGCAAGGGTGTGCTTGGAGCAGTGAATCCTGCTCTCCATGGTGAGGTTGTGAGCCTCTAGTTTCAGTGGGGAGATAAAATCCACTGCTGATAGGGAATTGGGCTCTCAGCTTCTGCAAATGACAGGTGCTATTTTCTCCTACATATATATATGGAGGAAAAAAAATGGGAACCTCTGTAAACGTCCTGCCCACGGTGACAGGAACCAGAGCCTGCTAAGGCGGTGAGGCCAAGTCTGGAGCCAGCGAGACTAGGCCCAGAACCTGCCACAGGACAAGGCCAGGTCTGGAGCCAGTGAGGCTTGGGCCTGGAGCCTGCTGTGTGGCCAGGCTGGGTCTGGAGCTAGTGAGGCCAGGTCTGGAGCTAGCGAGGCTGGACCCGGAGCCTATTGCACAGCAGACCTGGAACTGTAGCCTGCTCCACAAAGGGCCAGCGGATTTTTTCAACTGTGTGGCCAGGAAGGACTAGAAGCTGCAGGTGCCTCACCTAATCTCAGCAGATTTCCAGATCCAAGTGATCTCTATTTTAAAAAAATTGGTTTTGAGTGGATCATCCTATCAAAGTTACTCACCTTCTGGCTTTTAGGTTTTTAGTAATTGGGATTAAGTGTGGAGAAAGAGAAGCTCTAATACATTGTTGGTGGGACTGCAAGTTGGTGCAACCACTGTGGAGAACAGTATAGAAGATCCTCAGAAGGAAGGAAAACGAACTTACCGTATGATCCAGCAATACCACCTCTGGGTATCTACCAAAAAGAATGAAAACCAGAATACCAAACTAATGCATGAACAACCATGTTCACGGCTGCACAGTTCACCATTGCCAAACTGTGGAACCAGCCAAGATGTCCTTCAACGAACAAGTGGATTTCAAAACTATGGGATATGTACACAATGGAATTTTGCCCAGCCATAAGGGAGAACAAAATTAAGTCATTTACGGCGAAATGTCACAAAAAAATAAGAAATCAAATGCTTTTCTTAATGTGCAAAATATTAGGGAGAAATGGATAATAGGAGGAACTCTAGATGAAGAAGGGACCCTATAGAGGAGCAATTAAGGTGACAGGGATAAGAGGGAGGATAAGGGAAACTCTTTAAAGCACATGATGTACTTAAACATATCAAAGTAAATCAGGAAGCCATGCATGGGTAGGAGGGAGGGGAAGGGAAGGGGTTATCCCATTGAGATGTATGACTACAATGCACCAATAAAAATTTATGTAAAAAAAAAAGAAAACGAAAAATCGAAAGGCTTAATCACTTTGGTTAAAAATCCCAGTGACATAGACAGGTCGACCTGACATCAGAATAACCAGCCTTCTAACCCCTTGAAAGAATTCAATTCCTTTTCTGGTAGGAAAAATAAGCAAGTCAGTAATTCGACCAACTTACTCTGAGGCTTACCTGCAGAGAGGTGAGAATGCTGCTGGAGATAATGATCAGAAGCCAAAAGTCCATGTGGAAAAACTGGCAAATCATATAGGCCATGTAGGCGGGGAATACCAGTAGGAACAAGCAAAGGCTCACGGCTCGGAAGTGCTTCCACAGGCTCCTGGGGAAAGACAGTTATTCTTAGAGGCAATACCGCTCGCAAGATGCCTGCCAGCCTCCCAGTGTCTCCGCAGTCACAGAACCGTCACGCTTTCTTAGCGCTCCTCCAGACACTTGGGCTAAGTTAATTTGGGCCAGAACTTCTCCATTTCTCATTTTACTAAATATTAGTACGTAGATGATTACAGTGAGCTTATTCCTGTGGTAAAGGGGAGGGAGAAGGAGAGAGGCCAACTGCTCCTTTCTGGTCCCCCCACAGCCAAGACAAAAGCCTCCAGGCTCAGGCCAACGCTGCCGCAGCCCTGAGTGACCACAGACACCAACTCAGAGCTGCTGCTCGAGACCTCATATGGCACCTCAAACTCCCCTGTGCTGGATTTTAGAGGAGGATGCCAAAGAAAAGAGGATGTTTAACATCCTGGACAGAGCCTGCACTGGACCTGTTGCTTTTTATGGAAATGGAATTACATTTCTTTCTTTTCCAAACTTTCTATGGTATTCTATCAGTTTCATTAGTACATGCTAAATTAATTAGTGTAATTAATAAAGGTGACAAAATACCTATTAAATGACTACTTAACTAAACACACCTGTAGTTCAACATCTCTGTGGAGAAATCTTATGCCTCAAAATCAAATCTCAAATAACAATTAACTATGATGATTAAGATTTTACAGAACATATCCAAGTGCTTTGAGCTTATTTAAATTGACTTTCAGTCATCCTGCCATTTGAGAAAATTTTACAGAATGCTTGGCAATATGAATTATGGGGATACAAAGATAAATCTGATGAACTCTGATTAAAATGCTAATATAGAATTTTTTAGAAACCTGCTGTTACAATTCTACCTCTGAAAAGACCACCTGCTCCAGATGTATTTCTCTAATCAATTATCAAAATATAGCTAGGATGCTGAAAAATAGTGATGAATTTTAAGAAATTCTTACATAATTTCCTTACACAAATTATAACTCAGAATCATATCTTTGAAAGTTTGGGTTTTATTCCCTAAGAAAAATCTCAATAGTCAAAATGTAGAGGAATCCTGTTATTAATGTCACTTGCTCCCGTAAGGTATCAAGAATCCCCGCCATAACCTCAGTGGGCTGTGCTTGTCTGAAAGGCCATCAAGTGAGGCTGCTGTTCCATAGAGACCACCTTTGTGATGACCCAACAGCCTTTACCTTCCTGTTCTTCACTTGTATCATTTTTCTTGATGCTTTCTCCCCTTTAAGCAGCATTACACAGAATACAATTACACATTTGCTGTATTTATCAGACTAAATATGCGCCATGTTTTTCATTTTAAAACTGGACAAATGTAAAAAGTACTAAGGTTCTCTGAAAAAGAGCTAATTTATAATTTCATAACCTCTGCTGCAACTTTTAACTATAAAAACCTAAAGGGAAAAAAAAGAGAGTAGAAAAACCAAACAAGTATGCCAGGTGTGTTGATACACGCTTGTAATCCTGGTATTCGGGAGGTGGAGACCGGAGGATTGAGGTTCACAGACAGCCTCAGCTACTTGGGAAGGCCCTTCACAACTCAGTGAGACCCTGTTTCAAAAAAAATAAAAAGACCAGGCCGGGCGTGGTGGTGCACGCTTGTAATCCCTGTGCTTGGGAGGCTGAGACAGGAGGACTGCGGACGTTCAAACCCAGCCTCAGCTACTTAGCGAGGCTCTCAGCAACTTAGCAAGACCCTGTTTCCAAATAAAGTATAAAATAGGTCTGGGAGTATAGCCCAGAGGTAAAAAAAAAAAAGCCCCTGGGTTCCATCCCAAGTACCACCCAAAAAATGTTAAAAATAAAAAATAAGATAAATGAAAAGACTAAAAAATGGGGCTGGGGGTGTAGCTCAAAGGTACAATGCCCCTGGGGTTTCATCCCCAGTACAGCAAAAAATAAAAATAAAAGTAACCAAACAAGTAAAAAATGAAAGACAGAAACTTGATTTAACCTAAGCTAATATCAAGTACCTGTTCATTATCTACCAATTCATGGAAAGAAAATTATATGAATTAAAGAATAGTGGGAAGTTCCTTACTTGTCTCTAGAGGCTCCCAGTGCCAGCACGATGGGGTCTGCGATCTCGAGCATGGACTGGAGGATAGACGCCACGACGATGAACAGGATGATGCTGAGGAGGAAGGCCCGGTGCACGACCTGCAGTTCTATCAGCCCGGTCTGCACGGCCAGGATCAGCAGCGTCACGCCTTCTGTCATGCCCCTATAAGGCAGACACTTTTAGAAGTCAATAAATAACCCAAAACTCGTTTAATCCCGAAAGAAAATAATCCAAAGGCTTACACTGTTGTTACATGTTTTGTGAACCGTTTCTCATGATGCAGACTAAAAACCTAGTCAGTATGCACCGTAACTTCATACCACAGGATGTAACAGTAATGTGAAGTGTACAGTCATATAGACTCCCGTATGTGCAGAAGCACACTATGGACGATTTTAGCAAAGGAAAAAAGGGAATGAAAGCAACTTCCAAGATAAATATTTTTTAAACAGATTTTGTTCATGAGTCAGATACTTCTGCTATTCCTAGACATCAACAGAATTATACCTGTTTACAAATTCATTACACTTGGGTCTTCATAAACTTGGAGAAGCAAACATCATTTTAAAAAGAAGATCATAAGAACCAGTGGACATAGAAATTTTTGTTTGTTTTTTGTTGTTGCTGGACAGAGAAAGAGATTTTTGTTTGTTTTTTGTTGTTGCTGTACTGGGGATGAAATCTATGGGCATTCTATCTCCGAGCTACATTCCCGGTTCTTTTCTTTCTTTTCCTTTCTTCCTTTCTTCCTTTCTTCCTTTCTTCCTTTCTTCCTTTCTTCCTTTCTTCCTTTCTTCCTTTCTTTCTTTCTTTCTTTCTTTCTTTCTTTCTTGTGGCACTGGAGATGGAACCCAGGGGCTTTCTATCTCCGAGCTACACCCCTAGTCCTATTTTTTATTCTTTATTTTGAAACGGTCTTACTGAGTTGCAAAGAACGTAAATAGCTGAGGCTGTCCGCGAACCACGATCCTCCTGTCTCAGCCTCCCAAATGCTGGGATTACAAGCATGCGCCACCACGCCCTGCTTTTATTCTCTATTTTGAAAGAGGGTCTCACTAAGTTGCAGAGTACCTCACTAAGTATTTGAGGCTGGTTGTGAACCACAATTCTCCTGTCTCAGCCTCCCAAGTACTAGGACTACAAGCATGTGCCACCACACCCACCTCCAAGATAAATATTTTTGAAGTTTAATTTTCATGTAGAAAAATACAACATATACAAAGTCCGAAGACCTTATATTGGCTTTGTTTATAAAGAATTCTCACAAATAAGTGAGAAATGAGCAAAGGACAGCCAGTTTTTATTTTATTTTTTTAGTTTTTAGCTGGAATACCAGAGGCATTCTCTACCTTTTTATTTTTTTCTGTTTCTCAGTTGCTGAAGGTCTCACTAAGCCTCCAACCTGCAATCCTCCTGTCTCAGCCTACCAAGTACTGAAATTACAGCCACGGGCCACTGCACCCAGCTTAGAGACAGCTTTTAAAACTACACATTAGCAAAGTGTCCAAAATTTATCAAATATACATACAATCAAAATACATTTTTACAAGGTAATTTAGTTATTTTGCACAGTACTTTAGTCCAAATGTTGCAACTTTGCAAGAGGAAATTCTAAGATTTCTATTTCCCTGAACATTCATCAACCTGAGAATTTCATCACAGTTTTCCAAGTGATCTGTAGGATTTTAACTCACCTATTCATGGCAGGGTCGTTCATGAAAGCTCGGTAGCCCTGCAAGTAAAACTTGCAGAGCGTCAGGACTCCCAGGGCCACGAAGGAGACGGTGAAGACCAGACCCAGGAGAGAGTAAGGAGTGCTGCAGCACTCAGCAATACTGGAAAAGCGGGGAGGGGTAACAGACAGGCGGCTTTTACTAGGAATGAAATCATTTTAGGCCCTTAAATAACCACCAAGCTTGAGTACATCCTCACAAAATCATCTCACATCAAAATGAGGCAAAATCACCCCATCGCTCTATAAATAAATATTATTCTTCAAAACTACATTTTTTCTACAGCTTTGCCAAATATCCAGTACGTGTCATGAAACAAGTCTTTATTTTTTCTTAATAATCTATTATCCTTCCAATGCAATAAAAGCTAAAGACCTTAAGTCTTGTTCAAATCTAAGAAACATGTAATTAGCATGCTGGCAAGTATACAAAAGATAGCTGGACTTGTGCCCACTGTTCCCCTGGAAAATGCTGGCTGTTCAGATTGTTCAGACTGTGCTACTAATACGGTTACTTGGTACATGTAACTCTTTACTGGACCAAACTGCTATGGAGTAAGGACCTTTCCTCACCCCACCTCACAAACCCTCTACCTACTACACAGTATCAGACACCATTTAACTGAGATTTAGATAAGTCAGTGTTTAAAGGATGACTGCATAAGAATGTCTAAGAATACAATCCATGACACTGGAAAATAATCTTGGTATCCATTTTTAACAAAGTGTGCTGTAATGCCACTTACAAAGATAACTGGAAGACTCACTAGAGCTTAGAAATACTCGTATTGAACACATCAGATATTAACTGATGTGGACACTACAAAGCTATTATGCACCAATCAGTTGGCTTTAGCATTTAGGTGAACATAGCACCTATCTATACACTTGTAGAATTCAAGAGGATTTCATTTGTATACATAAGGAATTCAGGTAAATCAAAGCCTGTCCTCTAGTACACAGATCCATGTTTCTACATAGTTAACTTTCCTACAAAACTCCTTATAAATTGGCTTTTATTTGAAAGCATCTAATTTTATATGGCACTATGTATATTATGATGAAAAAAAAATTCTGATTCTCTATTAAGAGCCAAATAGCTATCAGTCATGATGGCTGACAGCTAAAAGACTAAATAATTTTATGATATTTCTACAAACCTAAATTTCTGAAATGTTTGGCATTTTTCTCCCAGAAATCATTATATAATAGAATGTTTAAATAAACTGCCTGTGATTTTTAAATGAGAATGACAGCTAAAAATAATGCTAAACTTTTCCTTTGTTCTCACTGAAAAAGGCTAAAAAAATCTACTATTATTTCTATTCTTGTCTCCATATACACAGAAATTTTTATACCCAAACTGTATGATTTAATTATATATATTCAAAAAGAGCACATCCTTCTCTTTCTTTAGGAAAGAATGTGGTGCTGTTTTTCAAAAGAAAGTATGCTGAAGAATTCAAAGGGTTTCAGCCCAAGCTCTAGGGAAGTGAAAGAGTTTGGAAAATCTATAAAACTTTTCTTCCCCTTCTCTTCAATAGAAGACCGTTTATTAATTTTAATTTTTATTTTCTGGCTGTAAACAAAATATCTTTTTGCTTTTCCGTTTCTGTTGGTCTGTGATTCTGTTGTTGCTGAATCTCAAGCCCTCAGAATCAAGCACATGGCCATGCATCTTGGTTCCTTGGCTCACTGCCACTTGAAAAGGCAAGAGTGAAAGGTATACTCTGTGGTTTAGGGAATTAAGACAAACTTACAGTACTACAGAAGCATGCTACTTGTTAAGACTGAAAACATCATCACAAATTAAAATAACAGTAAAAATGGGACGGGGCAATATCTATTTTAACAAACAAACAGGATAAACTCACTGGGATGGAGTTAGGTTTTGTATTTTATGAAAATGCTTAACATTTTTAACTGTAAGTAGCTTCTATAAATATGCAATAAGTTGATAAGCAAGTCAGACACATTTTTATGAGAAATTCTATATTAATCAAGTTTGATATTTGTTTTTATATAAACATTATGAAGTTCTATACAGAAATTTTAAATAGTTCAAAACGTCACTGAATTTAAAGAAAAAAACGAATGTGCAGTTGTGTGGTTGAAATGGTAACCGCATCACGATAAAACTGGCCGTGCTTTGAGCACGTTCTTATCTATTGCAACTTAGGACCAAATTTGAAAGCATGGGTCTAGCAGAAGCTCACAGCAAAGAGACTGTGGTGGGAACAGGACTCACGTGGCAAGACTCTAAAAAGACACTAATCTTACAAGACTAATCTAGAATTGCTTTGGGTTAAACAGTAAAGTACTAAGATATCCATTTCACCAATTACTAGACTCAATCTCAGTAGTGAAACAAAATATTAAAACTATAGACACAGTAAAGTGGACAGAAAAGCAACAGGGTTTGTTCTCAGATGGGGTTTGTGTGAGGTGTGTTGCCGCAGCAGTGTTGCCTGGGCAAATTACTCTTGGTACAGTTTCCTCACAGAAAGGCAATGATAATAAAGGTACCTACCTCTCGAGACTTCTGGAAAGACTAAATGTGAGGGGTATCTAGTAGTGTGATACAATAAATAGTAAATTATAGTTATTTTGTAATGTTTTCATTGACCTAATCATTCAAATGATTAGGTCAGTAAACAAAAATTTAAAATTTAAAGATTGCTCTCATACTTTGCCATATCCCTTCCCACAAACCATTACTCTACTTTGGGCCCAGTGCAGCCAAACCTATTGCCAAGCTTGTGTTGGAATATCCCCGCGATGCCAGATCTGGGCATCCAAGTGAAAATCCTCCTTCATTACAAATGACGTCAGCAACACGAGGGTAAGAGCAACTAGGAGATCTATTATGGCCAGGTCAGGCTTCCTGCTCCTAAGGTCATCTCTGGTGTCACCAGCTCCTATTCATTACCTTGTCAGGAAAAGGAAGAGCAGCCTCTCGCGGGACGCAGGCTGGTCTCGAGTGCTGAAGTAGGAGTAAATCTGAAGTGCAAACAAGACGAGCCAGAAGACCATGAAGAGAACGGGGACCACAAGCTGGTTCCACAAGGACATTCCCAAAGCGAGAAGGCCGTACACCTCCACGACCTGCACAGGAAAATGAGACAGAGAAGTCCCTCGTCACCTTCAGTGGACACTTTTAAACCCTTGAAAGAATCTCAAGTAGAATAAAAATAAATAACCTTTCTTTTTCTTGCAAGACTGTTTCAGCTAAATTCCTTTAAAGGCAGATCTATCCTAGTAAACTGCATGCTTTTATTTTTTGCTGTACTGGGGCCAGCCCTATTTTTTATTTATTTTGAAACAGGGTCTCACTGAGTTGCAAAGGGCCTCACTAAGTAGCTGAGGCTGTCTGCAAACCATGATCCTCCTGTCTCAGCCTCCCAAATACTGAAATTACAAGTATGTGCCACCATGCCCAACATAAACTGCATACTTTTAATATATATTTTTGCATTATAATTAAAACTTGATACATGTGCATCTGATGGCAAAACAAACTGCCCAAATAATTTTGGGATCACTTCAAAATAAGGGCATATTCAGAACAAAACTACCATAAAGGAAGTTTGAGACTTAGTAAACATTCATGTCTAATCAAAACAATAAGAACTAGTATGAATGATACAGTACCAATTAAAGGGTTAGAAAAAAGGGAAATGTAAAAATGAAGATTTTTTTTTTTTAGGGCTTATTCAAGAATGTCAGAGATGAGAAGTAGTTCTATGAAAAACAATACTAGAGTCACTGGAGAAGTTTACTGCAGAGCACACGTATTTAGCAAGACTTCTCCCAGAGACAAACCAATTCCCCTTGCTCCTAAAGAGTATTCTTCATCAAGCAAGAGTCCTCAATTTGATTTGCTACATGCATTACCACTAGGAAAATGGTACACCTTGAAAAAAACTCTTAATATTATCTATGACAATTCAAGAAACTCATTTTCTAGTTGATAAAATAATCTCTTATGCAACTGATTAATAAAAGTTAATTCTCAGAATCAGATTCAATCAAGACCACAGACGTAGCCAAGTTTCTAGGTAGTTACTAAGCCAGGGACCAGACCCTGGTAACTCAGTATGTCTGCCAGGAGGCCTACAAAAACTTAACCCAGCAGCCGATTGTTGCTGGAATCTCTCAATGTAACACTATCATGTTCCAACGAGCTATAAAGAGCCTTCAGTATTAAATTAAAATACACTGACTTGCACATTATCCTAAATTAACTTCTTTTCAGTAAAGCAAATGCTTTTTCAATGGCCTAGTCACAACGAATTCCTATTTTTTGCAACAAGAAAATATTTTTTAAAATAAATTTCTCAACTAGCTATACAGTTATTATTAGAGGCAAACAGATTACTGAGAGGTAGAGAGTACATTTCCTCACTTCCATTCAAGGAACAGGCCACTGAGAAGCCTGCCAGCTTCTACTTCTTGCTTATACAATTCTGCAAGTCACATAATAACCTATAATTTATTTTCAACCACTACACTCAGTAATACATGAATTTTATGGCAACCAAGAGAGTAAACACAGCACGGAAACTGGAGACTTCACCTTATGGTTACCGTATTTAATACTCAATAAAGGTTTACTAAACATCCACTGTTTATTACAAACTAAGATAGCTCCAAAAGGTGCAATTCAAAGAAAAAGTAGAGAGCTGAAGTTAAATTTGTCATTCCCATTCTGAATATAACTACCACCCTTCTGTGTGAAGCATCTCCACACTGAGTGTGTGGAAATAATCTCTTCTTTGAAATCGCTACTTCTGGGAAGCTGCCCAGGTTAATCATTGTGTAAGAAGAAGGCAGAAGCAGGCTCAGCCCAGAAGGCAGGAATTTCTTCTCAAAGACCTGCCGCGGGCGCAGGATGGCACTTCTCAGCAGCACTAGTGTGGCCCATCTGAGAGCTTCCTGTTCCTACGGTCTCTCACACACACAGCCAAAGGGGAAAGATGTTACCACACTCTTTATACCAATATCAGGTTTAAGATCTATCTTTATGTACTGAAACTTAAAAAATAAGCCAAATAAAAAGTTAGCTCCCAAATGTGTCTTATTTATAACCGGAAATAATGTTAGAGCAAAGATTTAAAAAAGAAGGGGAAAGACTATTGCAAGCAGCATGTTATGTTGGCAAAGTCACTTCAAGCACTGTTTCTAAATGAAATCCAACAGAGTGCAACCCAAGGCTCTTTAAATTTTCAGTTTAAATAGATTAAAGAGAAGAACCAGTAGGACTATACTGAGGAGAGAAGCTGGGATCCAACCTCTGGATAATGCTCAATTCTGTATTATTTTGTCTTTACTGCAATGGCTAGCACATATTGCACATCATCTGCCTGGCACTGAACTCTTTCACGTCTCACCTCAACCCTACGAGGAAAGTGCACTGTTATTAGCTCCCGGTCAGGAGTGTGAAGAGGAGCCATCACTCCCAGGCGATAGAGCCGGTCAACTGCAGCGCTGGAGTGTGAGCCCTAACACTCAGCTGCCTTCTCAACAGAACTTCCTAAGGCGTCTCAGACGCTCCTCCTAACTGGGCTGAAAATAGGTGCTGTTTTGAGACAGTACAGAAGAATGTTACCGTAACTATGACTGTATGATAAAAACGGACGACATCTTTAATATTTGTGTAGACTTTTATCCCTGTCTGTGGTTATCTTACCTGAACCAATTCTCTGTATGCAGACTTAGCAAGGTTATAAGGTACTAAAAGATTAGATCCAAGAAAATAGAGAACTTCCAATCCAGTAAAAATCATAGCAAACTTGTTGATGATAACAATGGTCTCCAGAGGAACGAGGCAGAGTCGTGCTAGCAGAGGAAGCATGTGAGCTGAAAAAAGCCAAATCTGCTTCGTTTTCATAACACAGGAGCATAAAGTACACACCACCAACTGACCTAAAACAGGGAAGAGAATGCATTTAATTCTGAACACTTGGCATCCACAAAAACAAAAAGCGCTATTGATAAGGATGGTAACACAGCTTTTGAAGAAGTCTAAATAAAATCTCTTGAAAAATATTTTAAATCTGATTTTAACTTCATCTGACTATAATGACATGTTCACATGGTCTGAGAATCTTGGACACTAATTCACTGGGGCTGCTTTGAAAAGAGCAGCAGAAATGTTCATGGTCTTCATCATAAATCTGATGGCATGTATAACATGAAATTTTTTTAAATGTCTAAATCAAATGATAAATAATTCACTTGTTATGGTTCATACGTAGCTCCTTTTCCAAATGTGTTCAGTAAGCAACTATTTTGAACTCTAGGTAAAAGCATAAAATTCAAGAGATATAGTTATTGTCCAAGATCACACTGTAACAAGAGCTGTTCTGAGGTTTTCTGATCTTCAATTATTTTTACAGGTCTACATAAACCTCTTCGAATAACTCAATCATGAAAGTTATAACTGAAAAGTTTATAAACATTTCTTTCATGATTACATATGGTAACTATAAAAAAATTAGAAACACAGAGAAACAAAGAGAAAGAAAACCCTCAGTCTCTTATCCCACCACCCAAAGGTAGTAGCATGAACACCAGGGACCATTAATGAAGTACTAAACGTAAGGCTTTATCGTATCTGAAACCTAAGTGCCCAGCAGTTCACTATTCACATCAGTCATTACCTGTCCAGATTTACTCTATGCAAATGCTTTATATAAAGATCATGGTGTACATACTATTTTGTGTATGGGGGAGTCCTGGGGATCAAAAACAGGGATGTTCTACCTCCAAACTACACCCCTAGCCCTATTTTACCCTTTATTTAGGAACAGTCTCACTAAACTGCCCTAAGCCTCACTATGTTGCTGAGACTGGCTTCAAACCTGAGATATTCCTGTCTCAGCCTCCTAAGTACTGGGACTACAGGTGTGTGCCACCATGCCCAACTGTGTAATACTATTTTAGAGTCAACATTTTTTACTTCAAACACTGTATATAGCCAGGCATGGTGGTGCACTCTTGTAATCCCAGTACTTGGGAGGGTGAGACAGGAGGATCCTGGTTTGCAGACAGCCTCGGCTACTTAGTGAGGCCCTCCGCAGCTTAGTGAGACCCTTTTTCAAAATAAAGAATAAAAAATAGGGCAGGGGGTATAGCTCAGAGGTATAATGCCCCTGAGTGCAATCCCCATTTCCACAAAACATATAAAGAAATCACTGTGTATGCCTGTCTCCACACTAATATTCATGGCTGTTTTTCATACTTAAGTCACATACTGAGCTTAATGCATGTGACCTAACAGTAGCATCTGGCCTTTTCCCAGTATTTCATAATTATAAAATGCTTTGTATAAATACGTTAGTACATTTACGACATCCTTTCACAGGCTTACTACTTAGGGCAAACTTCCTAATGCTTCTTAGGCTGAAGCCCTCCAAGTGCAATCACTGAAAGAGAAGATGCATTCTAAGGTCTTTGACACATACTGCTAGCTTGTCCTCCAGACACACTACCTACCATCACAGGGGCCCATTTTCTTACTGATTTGCCAACAGCAAATATAATTCAGAGAGCCAGAGAACAAGGAATATTTTCTAGGTTTTCTACGCCTGCACTTTCTAGCCTCCAACATAAGTGAACCCACCAGTGAGCATGTAAGGACAGTGCACTTCTTTGGCGGGTCATCTGCTCAAGCTCTGCTCGTTTCCAGCTGGACTATGCACCGACTATTTGATCCAGATACTAGTCCTGCCAGCTAACTATATTTCTCTAATGTATGTCTTAATATTTTAACAACTTTATTCTTATAATGAGTTTTTATTTAAGAGAAACCAACCAATCTTATGGTTTCTACTTTTGGTGCAACGGGTCAATTACACGGCTTCCCCACTCAAGATTACACAAGGACTCACCTACATCTGCTTTTAATAATTTTAATTTAGATATTACTATACTTGGGATTTTTCTGGAGGATAATAGAAAGTAAAGACCTGTTTGTTTTTTTCCAGATGTCTGGTACTCTGTGTCAAAATTAGCTCTTGGACTCATCCATTCTGTGACGTGAAACGCTACGCTGGCACGCTGGCTTTCATCCCTGGGTCTGGGCAGGGACCTGCTATCTCCCAAGGCCGACTGTGACTCAGGCGCCTGCAGTGCCATCTTGCGCTGTCTCACTGACTGGACACGTCCCCTCCCCCTCACCGCTCTTTCCAGAACTTCTTGGAGATTCTTAAGATAGGTTGCCCTCCAGATTAAGAATGATTCGATCACTTTCTTCCTTCTTGCCAATAAAAGCAAAACAAAATTTGGTGATTTCTATTTGTGTGATATACATTTAATTGTTAGAAAAATATACACAAGCCGGGCGTGGTGGCGCACGCTTGTAATCCCCGCGCTTGGGAGGCAGAGACAGGAGGATCGCGCAGGTTCGAAGCTAGCCGTGCACGCTGGCTTAGGAGACCCTGTTTCCAAATAAAAATGTAAAAATAGGTCTGGGAGTGTAGCCCGGAGATAGAAGGGCTTCCAGGAACCCCAGTACCACCAAAAAAAAAAAATATATATATATATACACAAGGCAACCATTTTAGCTGAGGCTGACCTCGAGCCTGGTATCGTCCATCTCAGCCTCCCAAGCACTAGGATTCCAAAGATATGCCATCATGCTTCAGTGTGTTTGTTTTTTGTAGTTATTGTTCTTGTTGTTTTGTAGAACTGGGGACGGCAAGGGCATTCTACCCCCAGCCCTATTTTTTATCCTTATTTTGAAACAAATCTCACTAAGTTGCGGAGTGCCTCACTAAGTAGCTGAGGCTGTCCATGAACTGCGATCCTCCTGTCTCAGCCTCCCAAAGGCTGGGATTACAAGCATGCACCACCATGCCCTGCTGGCTGTGGTATTTTTATGAGAAATAGGACATTAATTTGATTTTAAAAATTAGAAAATTAAAACTGAAAAAAAAAGGCCTGAAATGCTTTAGTACTAGGAATAATTAGAAATTCTCATTCTGACATATACTACTGTACCGTGCTCAATGCTGGTATTTAAATTTCTTTGGTGGTTGGTTCATGCTTGTAATCCCAGGACTTGGAAGGCTGAGACCAGAGGATCACGGGTTCGCAGACAGTCTCAGCTATGTAGTGAGGCCCTCTGCAAATTATTGAGACCCTGCTTCAAAATAAAGAATGAAAAATAGGGGCTGGGGTGTACCATGGAGGTAAAATGCCCCTGGGTTCCATTCCCAACACACACACACACACACACACACACACACACACACACACTCTCTCTCTCTCTCTCTCTCTCTCTCTCTCTCTCTCTCAACTCTTTGTTCAGCATGATGTCAGCTTCCTCTAAGCTCTGAAAGTCCCTAGAGTCCAAGCCAGCACATGCAGAGCTCAGCTCGGGCATCACAAGCTTCACTTATCCTCTTTCAGAGACTAGTATGACTCATGTCGAGAGAAGACTATTAAGTCTGCTTAGGTGAAAGACGGAAGGAATCACACTGTTAGTGGAATCTCCCCTGCAGTTCCAAACCTGTCAGTTGCTTTTTGGTAGTTCTGAATATATCAAAATCACAATGTTTTCTTTGAATTCCAGAATTCCACTATTATAAACATCTCCAAGAAGTTTGCAGCCCTAAGAGATCTTAGCACATTCAAGCTACTTTTTTTTTCAGTAAAAGTTTATTAATGAAACGGAAGAAAAGGAGTAGGAAGTTCCCTTAAAGTCAGAAGAAAAATTCCACTTAACAGTATGGCTATTATTTAATTTCCTTATTCACTGAATCTCAGTTGGGTAATCAGGCAACGATAAGCCACTGATATGGATTTAAGAAAATAATTTCTCATACTAAGGTACATTCATCACAAAAGAAAATGATAAGCTTTCTGACCTAGCAAATACTTCCAAAGGTTAATGTTTTCATTATTAAATATACCAACTTGTAGTTACCGTCATAAAGTAACATTTGTTCTCCTGCCGTCTTCTGAAATCTACTCTGTGCAGATCTGTTATTTGCCCCTGGGGGATCGAAGGCAAGTCCTACAACTTTTCTGGTGTAGCTTAGGTTTCACGGATTTACGGCTCTCTTCCTGGAGCTCAGGCCTCCCCTCCTACTGGACAGAACAAAAGAAACCCCACAACTAGGAGGGGAGGGGGAGCCAGCTTCTCCCTCTTTCCTGACCCAGCAGGCTTTTCCCCCTGATTCGCCCAGGGCTGCAGAAGTCAGGGAAGGAGAGGAGGGAGCAGGACAGTTCCCCCCAGCCAGCTGTGCTCCGGAGGAAGAGCGAGGCGCTGCTGGTGCAGCCAAGTCTTATTTCAAACGTGCGCTTTCCTCTGTTCCTGAGACTGTTCCATCTGGGGACCTCTCCCTGCAGCACCTTGGGCTGGGTACACACCCTCCACTGGCTCTCTTGGGCGCAATAACCAGTACCTGAAAATTCCTAGGTCTTCTATAAGAGCCTTGTTGAGCAGGGTTTAAGAAAATTCCATGCAGATTCCTGAGAACTTATCTAGTATTCAGGAAACTGATCCTTTGAGTCAGAAGATGCAAGAAAACCCTATAAGGCATTTTCGCTCCAGTCAAAAAGCACAACGGGGGGTCAGCCCATTGCTAGCCTTTCCTTTTTTTGTGTGTGTGGTACCAGGGATGGAACCCAAGGGCATTTGACCTCCAAGCTATACCCCAGCCCTATTTTTTTATTCTTTATTTTGAAACAGGGTTTCACTGAGTTGTAGAAGGCCTCACTGAGTAGCTGAGGCTGTCTGAGAACCGCGATCCTCCTGTCTCAGCCTCCTAAGTGCTAGGATGACAAGCGTGAGCCACCACACCAGGCTGATCGCTAGCCTTTTATGTCCCACTAGAATTAAAATGAGCCTATGCATTGAAAAAAAAAGAAAAGAAGACCTAACATTAAACAACTGTATTTGGGAAGAGTCCATGACTGAGTTTTGGAATTTAGCACATACCAATTTTACTATAGACAGTAAGTCTGGTTCCTACCCACTTTCAATTCCTTAACGATACGTACCTATTAAGGCTGTGGTAAACCGGTTCATGGAGAGAGGCTCTAAGTACATTGGTCCTTCATAGGCAGACTCCAGTTCACTCCTAACATAGTCCCTAAAAAAGCAAAGTCATAAGAATGTATTGGAAGAAGAGAAGCAGCTTGGTCATTGTATTCTTATAAAAGCCTATGTTAGTAACCTGGCTTTCTACAGCTAAGAAAAGGTCTAGACATAAAGAATCATATACGGATGACCTTCCTCCCTGTCTCCCGCACACTGGAAACATTTCATGTATTGAAGCTGAGTGTTCTTGTGAAAAGAAGGCTGCCAGAGCTCCACTTTGGGGGATTTTACTTCTTCTCATGGACTTATTTGTCTTTTAAAAACAAAAGAAAGATAAATAAAATTGTAATCTCCAAGTCTGTAAGGGATCTATGATGAAAACTGTAATACTTAAGTAGGCTATGTATTTTGAAACAAATATGAAATCACATAAAATACTCCTTTTAATTTAGTTCACAGAACATGTAACTAATGAGAAATAATAACCTTTAAGTACAAGCCTTTTGCACTGAGAAAATACAGGCAGGAAGCAGAAGGAGAGTGTATTTTATTATCAGTAAGTTAATGGTGTTACTGGAAGAATGCTAAGTTTTTCTGGCATCAAAGAGAAGTTTGTACTTTAAAAATTCCTCTCTTCATCAACTACTGAATGCATTATTCATGTACTTTAAGATAATATGAATGTTCTAGTATTTCTCAACAAACTCAAATTCTGTATTTACTTTTTCCATGAAATTACTTCCTGTTAGGCAATCCAGGTGAATTCCTTTAGCATAGCACAGCCTAGCCACACAGGAATTACCCTTATGTAATCAACAGCAGAGTACTGCCAAAAATTTAAAACTTAAAACTAAGGTAATTTTTTTTAAAAGAATAAGAACAGTTTGGGGGATGATTATAAGAGTCAGTATTTGACTAAGCTCCATGGGCGAGCTAAAAATTCTCCATGTCACTCTCTAATGACTATTTCTAACATATAATTTATTCACACTCTCTAATAAAAGAAAAAAACATAATCTTAAGAATGATTTTAATGTAGTGTTTGTCAATCAGGGCGGTTCTGCCCCTAAGGGAACACTTTTCAATGTCTGGAATATTTTTGGTTACCACACCTGGGGGGAGGGGAGAAGGATGCTACTGGTACCTAGCTGATAAAAGCCAAGGATGCTGCTAATTTTTTATGGTTAGACAGGACAGTTCCCAGAACAAAGAATTGTCTGGACTAAAATCACTCAAGCAGGGGCTGGATAACTGGTATAATATGGCAAAGCCAAAATGCTGTATGAGCAAAGAACACATCAACTTCTGATTATTATATGTGGTGACCAAAGTAATAATTATATATTATACAATTCTAAAATAGAAAGCTGAAGAATTAAGACAATTATTATAAAGTTTAAAATACAACAAACACACACAAATACCATTAACACAAAATGTTTGAAATGCTATTAAAAAGTCAAGTTGTGTTTCAAGGAGATGTAACTCTTGAGTCCCAGTACGACCTAGAGCCACTAAGCCCTATATAACTTCTTTTTGGCCAAAGCATATCCCTTATCGAACTCTACAGTCCATTCCTTTGTAAAGCCTTTTGTTAACTTTCAAATCTGTTACCTGGAGATCTGATGTCCAGCATAGAGGAGAAGGGCAGTCAAAAAATATAAATAAAGCTGAACTAGATGCTGCCTGGGCAAGGTGAGCAACACAACACTGAGGATGTAACCTGCGGTAGAAACGGAGAGAAAGACAGCGGTAAGGCTGGACTCTCATTTAGCCTCCCAATTACACCCGGAACAGCTTAAAATCAATCATTTTCCAGTTAGGTGTCAGCAACATCCCAGGTTATCTCCCTGCCACCGTTCATTCGGCACAGTGACACCATCATGGACAGTCGTAGAGGAAAATGAACCACGTTCTCAGTGCCATCAAAATGCCTCCTCTCAGCCTGGACCTCTCTTTAATGTCTACTTACTTGTTTTACACAACTTCTTCTGCCCTCTCTTTAGTCCCAGAAGAACAGGGTATCTCAGTGTCTCTTCAAAGACTGCCCCATCCACTGTATTCAAGATTTTGTTTCTCCAACTCTAGAAGATCCCTACTGCCTACATATTCAAACCACTCCACCTGATACCAGCCCTTATCTTGGTCTCAAAGGATGTGCAAGAGTTCTTCCCAGTCTTGAAAACAAATACTTCTCTTCACCATTTAACCTTTCCCTACGACCTACTGTTCTCATTCCACTGACAGACATTCCAGCCCACCTTTACACAATGCTTCTGTTGTTTCTAACCATCTCTGTCCGCTTTTACTGTCTATATTTTATGAAGCCCCTCTACCCTTTCATGCTAAAGAAATTTGGAAGGATACAACTGCCTACTTGTCAAATCTAATACATCCTGCTTATCCTTCGCCCCAACACCTGCAGTAACAACCCTCAAAAACCCTTATTCTTTGGCTCTGTGACACGGACTCCTCTTACCCTCAGCCACTCTTCTCCATTTTGACCCTCTCCAATGAACAATGGAAGTTTGGTACGTAAGCATCTGCTTTTCTTTCTATAAAGGATCTGGCACAAAGGATTTATTTTGTTGCTTCAAATATCAATATCCTTTTCTGGGTGCATATATATATATATATCAACAAATAGTTACCAAGAACATACTGCATATGCAAAAACATATCCATACTTCTCATTCTAAACAGACATCTTACATCTCATGACGTCTAAGATAAAGCCCACTCAGACACTGTCAACAAGTACAAACAGATCCCTTCCTTCTCCCTCGGCAAGGAAGCTCGCCCTTGTTACTCTCCAAAGCCCAATTCACTCTTACCCAAACACTGAATACTTTGTCATCAAACAGGCAGACAGACGAAAAGAACTGGGGGAAAAGGCTTGGAATGGGACAAAATATATGTGAAAATTTAATATATAATAATCAGTGAGGAAAAGGTGGGCTACATTAATAAACAGGAAGAACTTCATAATAGTTATCTAAAAAAAATAAAATGAAGCCGGGCATGGTGGTGCATGTTTGTAATCCCAGTATTTGAGAGGCAGAGACAGGAGGATCGCAGTTTGTGGCCCTTTACAACTCAGTGAGACCCTGTTTCAAATAAAGACTAAAAAATAGGGATGAGGGTGTAGCTCAGAGGTAGAACGCCCCTGGGTTCCATCTCCAGTGCTGTAAAAAAATTAAAACAAAAAAATAAAATATCTGCAATATACTGTACATGGAGATAAATTCCAAGTGGAAGATTTAAATGTAAAAAATGAAACCATAAAACTGGTAAAACAAAACAGATTCCTATAAACTTAAGAGGCAGGAAGGCTTTTCTAATTAGCTAGCAATCCTAAAACTTGAGAAAAAAGACAATCGGAATCATAACTGAAAAATGTCAATAAGGAAAAAGTATAGCCGGGCGTGGTGGCGCACGCTTGTAATCCCCGCGCTTGGGAGGCGGAGACAGGAGGATCGCGCAGGTTCGAAGCCAGCCGTGCTGGCGTAAGAGACCCTGTTTCAAAAATATAAAATAGGTCTGGGAGTGTAGCCCGGAGGAAGGAGGGCTTCCAGGAACCCCAGTACCACCAAAAAAAAAAAAAAAAAGTATAAAAATATATTTCATGAATACCTAAAATCAATAAATTATGGCTCCACAATACATAAACAAAAATCAAGGTTGAGATGTTAGCATCTGTCACAAAAATACTAATAGCTACTTCGGAAATAGGAGAGAAATATTTTATGTTTTGATTTCTGAACACAAATACATCACCTACTTTAAAAAACTAAGAATTTTCACAACGCATTTAGGAGTGTAATCTGTAAACTGAAGCATTATATAAATAATACTTTGACGGAGGCTACTCCAACTAAAAAACTGTTCAAGCTAAAAATATCTAAGCTTATTCAACTACAGCATATAAGTATATTTTAAAAGGCTCAGTTGAAGCCGGGCATGGTTGCACACACTTGTAATCCCAGCATTTGGGAGGCTAAAATAGAAGGATCAAAGGTTTGCTGCCAGCATCAGCTACATAATGATGCCCTCCACAATTTCATGAGACTCTATCTCAAAATAAAAAATAAAAAATAGGGCAGGAAGTGTAGCTCAGAGGTAGAATGCCCCTGGATTTAAAATCCCCAGAAACTGAAGGGGAAAAAAAAAAGGCCCAGTTGAGTTCCCAAAGTTAATAAGCCAAAGTATAAATTTCAACTCTACCAGAACCCATTCAATTTCTAAAATCAATGATTCTGGTTATTAGGCAGATGTTTTTATATCAGGCAAATGTTTTAAATATGAGTCTTTTCAGAAATAATATATAAGTACATTTTTAAAACCACAGTGTGAATGACTTTGCTGATTAAGCTAAAAATTTAAGCCAAGTACCCAATTGTTCTCCTACAACTGAATGAACTTATTTCCATAAATTGGCTTAAATACAAAGCCTTAAAAAGGTCTGAGAATTATAGCGTTTCACAATAAAAAGAAACCTTCTCATTTCACACACTTTCCCAAGGAATTGTGTCTACTAGAAATGAGCTGATCAAGCCCAGATGTTCTGCCTCCAGTACAAGCCTTTCCTACTACACCATACATCCCACGATGGCTGGCGTGGTACTCTCTGACGGCAGTAAGGGATTCTCAGTGCTAAGTGTGGGAACTCAGTCCTTCTACAAACAAAAATATATCTCACAGAGAAAGGACAAACTTTCACAATTTTCTAAGATATACTTTGTGATGGGCAATTCCAATAACAAAAATATTTACATAAAACCACTATTAGACACCGCTCAAATCAGGTTTGGAGTTATGCCATAGCAATGGTAATAAAACTGTGTTGGCCAGGAGCCTTGGCACACGCCTGCAACTCAGTACTTGGGAGGCTGAGACAGGAGGATCACAGGTGCTTGGGCCTAGCCTCAGCAACTCAGTGAAACTGTTTCAAAATTAAAAAAAAAAAAAACATAAAAAATAAAAAATAAAAAGGACTGGAGGTGTAGCACAAGGTAGAATGCCCCTGAGCTCAATCTCAAGTACTTGCCCAAAAGTGTTATACTCCTTACATGTAAACTAAAAACCAGCCTAAACATCATGGATAATGACTTTTATCTGCTTCGTGCCTGTATTTCTTTCTTTCTTTTGTACTGGTGCACTGCAGTTGTACATTATGACGAAGCTGAGTGATAGACACACGTGCACACACGCGGGGACTCCCCTGGCTCCCAGCCTGCAGCCCCTTCCTCCCCATACGCACCATTAAACTGACACTGATAGATCTGTGTGCATCACGTCCACAGAAGTGTCCCCGTCATCGTGTCTCCTCCCTCGCCCGCCTCCTAACCTTAGCCCCCTCTCCCTTACTGCCCTAGGGCTTCTCCTCCTTTGTATGAAGCCCCTCCTGTATCCCAATTTCTCCCTGGCTTCTACATCTGAGGGAAACTATCCGATCTTTCACTTTTTGTGACTAACCTCACTTACCATAATATTCTCCAGTTCTACCCACTTCCCTGCAAATGGCATAATTTTGTCCTTCTTTATGTCATGCCAGTATTTCTTGACTTTAATATCTCATTATTTTACCAGTAACTTCAAAGCATATCAATTAGAACTCCAGGGTGTGTGTGTGTGTGTGTGTGTGTGTGTGTGTGTGTGTGTTGTTTTGTTTTTATTTTTAAACAGAGTCTCACTATGTTGCCCAGGCTAGAGGCTACTATCAAACTCCTAGGCTCAAATGATTTGCTTTCTCGTCTCCCTGGGACCACAGGTATGAGCCACTATGACCAATTTGGAGTTTGTTTTTTTTGTTTTGTTTTGTTTTTTGCAGTACTGGGGATGGAACCCAGGAACATGCTACCTCCAAGCTACACTTTGTCCTTTTATTTTGGAATCAGGGTCTCACTGAGTTGGAAGGGCCTCAGCTGAGTAGCTGAGGCTGTCTGCAAACCATAATCCTCGGGTCTCAGCCTCCCTCCGGAATGCTGGAATTACAAGTGTGCACCACCACATGTGGCTTGGAACATTTTTTTAAAGGAAGAAACTATTATATTATAGTATCATTTCCCACATTTCATTTAACTGGAAGGAACACTTACTTTATCTTCAAATGATATTAATGTTTCCATTTGTCTCAGTAAACAATAAGGAATACTGTATTTCTGAATTACCACCAAACCCTTAAATAAGGATAAATTAGTAGGGGCTGAGTGTCTGGAAAAGTATTTCTCATTATTTACATTTCATCAAACTAAAAGCTAAAATCTTTTTTTCTGCTTCCCAGCTTTATCCAATAAAATAAAAATCCAGCAGTGCCTGCTTTTCTCGACCCCTAGCAATACATATGCAATGGTAAGAAAAATACAACTACAAACGAGATTCATAAACGAGATTCACTTTGTCCCAGCCACCCCAATGTAACTGAACCTCATTTCACCCAAATTCAAAAACAGACATGAGCCAGAACGCTCGCCGTTAGGGTAGAAAACGTGCTGCACTCACCTACATAATGCATGTTAAGAGCCAGATACTTATACTGGAACAGGGGGTTGTTACTGAGGCTACTTCTTTGGATCTGCTGGAAAAAGGAGCTAACATCCCATCGATACAGGACATCCAGCAGCATGATGCTGGGCACCCGCAGGGCCACGTTTAACACTGCCTCCAGTTTCTCCTTTGCAGCCATGTTTTTTTGTTTTTGTTTTTTCTTGGAGCAGACCTGAAATTCAGAAGACACATACTTAAAAATAAGCTAACACAAAAAAACCTTTAAATATCCTCATATAAATCCAAGGAACTATCACGTACTACACAAAAACTAAGCAAGGCTTGGTGGCACTCACCTACAATCCCAGCTACGTGAAGGCTGAAGCGGGAGGAATGGAAGTTGGAGGCTAGCCTAGGCCACTTAGTGAGACCCTGTCTCAAAGTAAAAGAAATAGAAAGGTTCGGGGACGAAGTTCAGTAGAAGAGCTCCCCTGGGTTTACCCTCAGTGCCCCAGCAAAAATAAATAAATAAATAATAAAGACCCTAAATTCCTTAGCTACCTATACTGTTCTTAGATATTTATAAATAACCTTATATTACATTTTTACACTTACACTTTGAGCTCTGCCCTAAGTTATGATTCTCATTAAAGGTTCAGACCTTAGCCGGGCGTGGTGACGCACGCTTGTAATCCCTGCAGTTGGGAGGCTGAGACAGGAGGATCGCAGAGGTTTGAAGCCAGCCTCAGCTACTTTGTGAGGCTCTCAGCAACTTAGTGAGACCCTGTTTCCAAATAAAATATAAAATAGGTCTGGGAGCCTAGCCCAGAGGTAGAAAGCCTCTGGGTTCCAACCCCAGTACCACACCAAAAAAATAAAAAAAAATTATTTTAAAGGAGTAAGTAAACAGAGAGACAGATGACCCCTAGGGGCCCTGGAAGACTCCAGAGTCCAGCAGGGCCTTTTGGCTCTGCTGGAGTGTAGCCTGGGCCAAGCACCACCAACTACTCTGCCTTGCTCCACAGTCTACTCCGTCTCAGCCTCCCAAGTACTGGGATTACAGGTATGCGCCACCATGCCCGGCTTGCCCAATTAATTTGAAAAAAAATTTACTCCTATAATTAAGATTGATATGTGTGTGTGTGTGTGTGTGTGAAGTACTGAGGATTAAACCCAGGAGCAGCCTATCTCCAAGCTATACTCCCAGCCCTGTTTTAAAACAGGGTCTCCCTAAATCGTGGAGGGATTCAATGTAGTTGAGGCTGGTTGTGAATCTATGTTCCTCCTGTCTCAGCCTCCGAAATACTGCAATTACAAGCATGAGCCACCACACCCAGCTAATGTTCTTTAAAAAGAGAAAAAAAATTGAGTGTTTACTAAATGAGAAAGCTCAAGTTGTTAGGCAAAAATTTAACAAACTCAGCCAGGCGTGGTGGCACATGCTTGTAATCCCAGTACTTTGGGAAGCTGGGAGAGGAGGAGCACAGGTTTGTTGGAGGCCAGTCTTAGCTACTTGGTGAGGCCCTTGCAACTCAGTGAGACCCTGTTTCAAAAAAAAAAGAAATTAAAAAAAAAAATAGAGCTGGGGGTACAGTTCGGAGGTAGAATGCCCCTGGGTTCCATCTCCAGTACCACAAAAAAATGTTTTAACAAAACTTACATTTAGTTTGCAACATCTTGCAGTCTATCAATTTCTTTAATTCACTTAAAATCAAAACTGAAGTATTAAATTTACAATCTAGAAAACCCATGATAAAGATACAGGTAGAAGAAACATCATTTGCAATTTTGTTTCCGTGGATAATTAAAGCGACTTTGTCCAACATTCCCTTAATCTCTATTCAAGGATAAGAAAATAATGTTCCTCAAACTCTTCCCTTGAAACACAGACACGCAGGAACATGAAAAAAGCCAGGCACAGATTGAAAGACCTTTGCTCAGACGATGATAAGTATTAAAAGCATGAAAAGGAAAATAAAAATGGGGTGATGAAAAGCATTTATCAGAATCGTATACAATTCAATACATCTTGTTCTCTATGGCAGAACTACAAATAAATCCAAGGAGCAGAAGAGAATAGAGCAAATAAATAAAAGTGGGTAAAAGACAATTTAAAGAGTAAAGATAATACTGGATTGTTGGCTCTAATGATATCCTTTTAAGAATTTTGCTGAGAAAGCTAAACACATTTCTAGTTTGGCAGTAATTTCAGACGTTACAGGATAAATGAAAACATTTATTTCTGAAGAAAAGTATAATGACAGATTGCTATGCTATGGTTAAATATTTGTCAGTATTTCCATCTTACCCTCCAATTTTCCTAACTTTCTAGCTCAGATTTTGTTAAAATTCAAAAGCAGCTCAATTTAGCACATTATTAGTATGAGTTTTTAAAAAGTCGTGTATCAATATTCCTATACCCCAAAAGTTGTTATATATACAAGTGTGTACACACACACATACACACACACACACACACACACACACACACACACATAACCAATAATATCTTGTAGATATTTTACAGTTAATGCTGTCGTTCTGGCTAGTATGTATGTGTGTTTTGCGGGGTGGGGGCATTGGGGATTGAACCCAGTGAAGCTCTGCCCCTGAGCTAGACACTCAGCCCTTTTGATTGGTTTAATATGAGATAAGGTCTCACTAAGTTGCCAGAGCTGGCCTCAAACTTTTGACACCCCCCACTTAGCCTCCCAAGTACTGGGATAACAGGCATGTGCCATCATATCTGCTTTTCTGGTTACTTTAAATGAATAAGACTTTTCAGTAATTTTTCTACTACAAGCCAAGGGGTTGGACAAAAAGCACTAAAAAAAACAAATCTCTAATAAACATTTATCAAACGAACTATACTATTAAAAAAATCTAAATTTACCAAACAAACTATATTATTTGAAAATTTAAACTACATTCTGAATGCTCTTGATAGTACAGTGGACACTCCATAGCCACAAGTTCTTCATCTGCGAATCCAACAAGCCTTAGCTCAAAGTTACTGGGCAAAAAAAAGTGTGTATACTGAACATGTACGAACTTTTTCTTGTCATCATTCCTTAAATAATGCAGCATATCTACTAATTCTACAGCGCTTACATTGTAATAGGTATTGTAAGCGATCCAGAGATGACTTAAAGCATACAGGATGGTATATAGGTTGCATACCAACTGTAGGTCTCAGGCAATTTTATTTCCTTGTTTTATCTTTTCTTCTGTATGCCAGATTTTCTAGACTATCACTTTATCATGGGGCAGGATTAAAAAGAAAATTGTTGGTGAAACACGCAATGCACTAAGTCATCTAGAGACTTCAGGAAATACAAAGGACCACTTGCTATGGTGACCAACCTGAGGCCTAAATGCCCTCTCGAGAATTTGGCCCAAAATATATGAATAATAGCTTTTTCTCACACCCACTAGCTACATATCACCATAGACTGAGATGACAGTATCACTGATATGCTTTATGCTATCATGGAAAAATAAATACTGTCCCATATTCTAGAATCCAGTATAAATCACCACTGTGTTTTTTTAACAAAAAGGGGGAGGACTATGGTCTTAAGGTCCACATTTATTTCATTTGATTTGGAGGTATTCTCTATTTTATTTTTAATGTACTTTTATTAGTGTACTGTAATCACACATCATAATAAAGTTCAGAGTGATAAGGACATGCACATAGCACTTGGCGAGATGCCTCTATTTTTATTGTTTTATTATTTTAAAATGTTCCCACTTTCACCATTTATTGTAGTTCTTAAATAGGTAAAGAAAAATACTTAAACATAACCAATTCTGTTTTAGAAATCTACGGGGGGGGGGGGCAGAAATTTCCCTAATCCTTATAGAGGATCATCTCTATTACAAAAAGCCATTAGCAGAATGGTACATGTTCCTTCTTAATTTCCAACCACAATGCCCGCCTCACAAATAAAATGAAAAGAAGACAGAGAGAAAGAGAAAGAACAAAAGAAAGAAAAAGGGAAAAAGAAAAAGAAAACCTTGGGTGCCCAAAGCTGTCAGTAGAAAAGAATATCCATAAAAATAAATCCACAAACCCTACAGCATGATCAACTCAAGACTCAAAGGTCTTTAAGCATCACCACTTTGAGCCCAGAGTGGCAACATATGCCTGTAATCCCAGTACTTGGGAAGCTGAGAAAGGAGGATCATAGGTTCAAGGCCAGCCTCAGCAACTTAGCAGAGGTCTTCCACAATTGAGACCCTGTTTTCAAAAGAAAAAATAAAATAGGACTGAGGGGATAACTCAGAGGCAGAATACTCCTGGGTTCAATCCCTAGTACCACAGGGTGGGGGCGGGGGGGGGGACCTTTGATAGAATGAAGTGCTCACTTAAGAAGGAATCTATTACTTAGTAAATGTTTCTGTACCCCAGTGAAATTTTAGCAAGGCATTGGTAAACTGACCATGTAAAAGGGCATAAAGAAAACAAATATAATACATAAAAAACCAGAGAGGAAAAAAAAAAAACACACACATTTTGAGAAACCTTGTCACTGTGAAGCTTTCTCAAGTATAAGCACATGTGATAGTTGATGACCGTCACAGATAAACCCTGCGCACTACGCTGGCAACACACTCAACATCAAAACAGAATTCTGGAACAGTTAGCTTTTCTCCAGATACCTAAAATTGCACACACCTGCCAAATCACTAAATTACACGAACATGAAATAAAAACAAAGCCCTCTTTCCTGAAGTAAAAAGAGTACATCTCTATAATGTTTGGTTCAAAACTAATTTATTATTTTCCTAAATTTACTGAGACAGGGCTAAGGAGCATTTTCTATAATTGGAGGGAGCTCAAAGTTCTCATAAAATCAAAACGGTACCAAATAATCTCAGAAAATAAGCAACAGAGCGGAAAGCAAGGAAAATTTAAAGATTTGACACACCCAAAGCCAAATATATCAATATTCTACCATGTTTTACCTCCTATGCACGATATTAATATTTCCTCTTTGAACTGTGAAAACGTGGAAAGTAATATTCTATCATGATACCTCCACAAGCAATATAATCTATAAACTAAATGTGACTCAAACTTAAAAATCTTTCACGAATACAGCTTTAAAAAAATTCTTTCCAGAAACCACAGGAAAGGTTCAATAAATGCTGACCAAACACAAAACCCTAGTAATTTCAAGAAATGACGTTCCCGGGCTTAGAAACAGCAATCAGTACTTTGCAAACTCAGTAATGACAAAGTATAAGGTGCAATTTACCATTCTGATTTGTGGGTTGGAAAATACAGGGAGCCTTCTATGCTTTCCTGAAAATACAGCATTTTGGTTTTGAATATGAAGAAATCAAATCGTCTTGGACACTAAGAAAAATGTAGGTTTTTTAAAGCCACAGTTGGTCTTTGCTGAAACTATGTTAAATAAGAAACAGAAACGGAAAATGTAATCTTACCCCCCCCCGCAAAAAAAGTACTATCTCCCAAATTCTCTTTTAAAAAGACAAAGCCAAAAATGACAGGATTCAATATAAAATTACTTATAATTTGGATAACTAGATAATTGATAATATAGAAAGTTTCTACACCCTTTTACCCCCCCCAAAAAAAAATTCATCAGGAATCTCCTTCCTTTGTACAAAAACAGTTTAAAAAAAAATTCTACCATCACCTAAAACTAATCTTAAGAAAGAGATCTTTCTGGCTGTCCATCTGTTAGGATGATAAGACCTGAAATGTAAGAGAGCAAAGCTAGAGCCTAAAATCCTAAGTAAACTTAGCCCAGAAATGAGATACCAAGAAAGAGAACGCACTTCTTACATAAGCACTGGCACATGTTTTAAATATAGCTGGTCCTCCCCACTCCCACCGTTGCTAGCCAACTTTGTAAGCACCCGATTTCCACGTAAACTACTAGCCTTTCCGTGATATCTCATCATCTCACAAATGGCAAAGACAGGAGTCCAGTCTGAAAGGCAGGGCCATCTTTCCTTTTAAAGAGCAGAGGGGGGTGGGGGGGAACAGTGCTACCTCTGCCATCGGGCTCTCGGGCTGGGTCACGACTGCGGCACCGACAGCTCATCTTTTGGGCATGATTCAAGACTCAGCAGAACTGCACAGTCCGTATTAAAAAAAAAAAAAAAAAAAGACACCCAGTCCCCTCCTTTCCTTTCAGACGAGTTTCCTGTTTACTGCAGACTCCGATGCAAAACCATCCATTAATCTTTGATGCTTTCGCGCTGCGAAGGCCCCTTTCCTCTCTCCCCGCTCCTCCTCCCCCCACGCCTGCTGATCTCAGAAGCTTTTGAACTATAGTAACCCCGAGCCAGCTCGCGGCGAGCAGGCAGCGCCGCGCAGCAGCAGCAGCAGCACCAGCTACGCGGCCGCCGCAGCCGCCCGGGGCTAGGGGATTACGTTCAGCAAAAACTCTGCCAGGAAGGAGGCCCGGGTGCTCCCCGCCCGTCTCGCCCAAGGTGCCGGCTCTGCAGCCACACAACAAAAGGCCTGCGAAGATGCCGGCGAAGTTCACAATCCCAGAACAGAACAGGGGGCTCGTTTCCCACGGGAGGAAATGGGTCTCGAGGTTCTGTGGGGTGCAAAGCAGAACGAGAGCGGGAGGACCAGGAGGTGGCCGGCGGGGGCGGCCGAAAGTAAGGGATGAGCAGCCCTCTTACGGGAAAGAAGGAGCTGACAGACGGGATGCTGAGCTACGGGTTCCCCCACTCAAAGCCTGGCTTGGCAGGCCTCCCTGCACCCCCAAACCTTCCGTCGCTTGGAAGCGGTTAGCCTGAGCTTGGGGCTGCGGAGGGGGAGGCAAAAGGAAAGAGGGAGGAAAACCTGGACCCGAAGTGGACAAAGAGGAGGGAGGAGAGGGAGGGAGAAAGAGAGGAAGAGGGAGATGGGTAAAGTTGGATCCATCTCTCCGCGGAAAGGGACCTTGAAATGGAGTGCTAGAGAGGCGAAAGGGGGAGCCCAGAGTAAGGGCATCTCAGGAATGCGAGGGGCATCTCCAGGCGCTGGAGTGGGGAAGGATGGGAGGGCGGGCGGGGAGGCGGCGCCGGGGCTCCGCGCGGGCCCGGGAGGGGCGCCGGGGGCCTGGGTACCCCGGGATGGAGGAGGCTGGCGGGACGCGGGCGCGGAGGGCGGGCGGGGCGGGGAAGGGGCGCGGAGGAGGGCGCGCGGCGGTGGGGGAGGGGAGGCGGGGCCGGTCACCTCGGGTGCAGCCTCCCTGCCGCGGCCGGCGCTGCGGGCCGGCTCCTCCCGCCTCCCCGGCTCTCTGGCCCGCGCTCCGGTCCTCCGGCGGCGGCGGCGGCGGCCGGGATGGCGCGGCTCACAGCGGCGGCTTCTCTGCACCGGGCCTCGGGGGCTGCGTCTCGGGAGGCGGCGGCAGCGGCGGCGGCAGCGGCCCGGCCCGTGCGGTCACCATCGTCCGCGGCGGCAGGCGCTCCCCGGCCGAGCCCCTCAGCAGCCGGCGGCGGCGGCGGTGGCCATGGCCTCCTGCGCGCGCTCCGCCCGCCCCCGGCGCTCTGCGGCGGCCCGCCCGGCCCGCGCGCTCTGCGCATGCGCGCGCCCCGGCCAACGCGCGCGCCCCGCCCCTCCGCGTCGCCCCGCCCCTCCGCCCTCGCCCCGCCCACCCGTCCGGCGCGCACTCACCATCGCGCACGCGGGGAGCCCCCCGCGCCGCCGCCGCTGCGAGCGCGGCCCGCCCTTCCCGGCCCCTGCGGCCCGCGCCGCCCGGCGGGCAGCTGGGGAGGGCGCGCAGCGCGGCGACGGCGGCCGGCGCTCTGTGACACGCGCCATTCTGACACACGTGCTCTCGCACACTTCCCGGCCGGGAGCCGCACGCGCTCACACCCACGCTCACCTGCGGGGACCACGTGGGGAAGAAGGGAGGGCGCAGCCCGCCCCGTGCGGCCCGCGGGGTGGCGGGTGATGCATGCCAGAATTTTCTTTTTAACACCCTGGCTGATCAGATGATGATCCACTCGGTGTGATATCTCCGCAGTGCCTAGCACAGAATGAACACCCCGTACACCTCTGTGGAACTGTGGAATAGAAAGGTGGATGGATGGGGATTGTTTACGGAATACCTTTTTTTTTTTTTTTTTTGCGGTACTGGGGATGGAATCCAGGGGCATTTACCTCCTAGCTGCATCCCTATTATTTTTTACTTTGAAACAGGGTCTCACTGAATTGCAAAGGGCCTCACCTAAGTAGCTGAGGCTGTCCACCAACCCAGATCATCCTGTCTCAGCCTCCCAAATGCAGGAATTATAAGCGCAATTATCTTTTTTTTTTTTTTTTCTTGAGTACTGGGGATGGAACCCAGGGGCATTCTACCTCCGAGCTACATCCCCAGCCCTATTTTTTTATTCTTTACTTTGAAATAGGGTCTCACTGAGCTGCAAAAGGCCTCACTAAGTAGCTGAAGCTGTCCATGAACCATGATCCTACTGTCTCAGCCTCCCAAATGCTGGGATTACAAGTGTGCACCACCACTCCTTGGTTGGGTTCAAAAGGTTTTACTGTAGTAGGAAATTAAACTGTTTGTGGGTGTGTCTTGTCTTTTGGAGTGATGTTTAAAGCAGAGATTAGTGTACACACCCTCTCCAGTGTTGAGAAAACCCATTTGTTCTGCTTGGGTGTCAAACAATGATAGGCGCTCCTACCAAGATTTAAGTGTCAAAGCTTTTTAGGGCAAGAACCGTCCCCACAATACATAGCCTGGAGCACGCTGTGTGTGGACCAAAGGAATCGAGGATCTAGTTTCTAGAGTTGGGCAGGAGTTATAGATCTTTTATTTCCCGGCCTTAAATTGCCCTTCCACAATCCCCCCACTGTTCCCGCCTTTCTCTTTCCTTAGTCCTTGGAGAGCCAGCTGCTAGTAGAAACTAGTGTAGCTTTTGATGTCCGCAGTGCCTTTGTAGGTAGATGAACACAAAGTAGTCTATATTGGGTTGTTGTGAATGTGGGAAGTCTCTGTTTTCTGTGCGTGCGAGAGAGATTAATATACCTGAGTCTTGAAGTCTTTGGGGGTGGGGGGGCTCTTCTTTGGAAATTCCTAAGTGGCAGCCACACACCCCATAAACTGCGAACACCTTTTGTCTTGCCAAAATTGTAAAAGCAAGCTCAACATTTAGAAAATGCAATCCTGGAAACATCAATCAACCAATTTCAGAGTAACATGCCTTCTGACTAGCTTGACAACGCTATACAAATCAAGTTTTAAACATTTCTGACTGGGCGTGGAGGCACCTCCCTGTACATCCTAGTACTTGGAAGGCTGAGGCAGGAGAATCACAGGTTTGAGGCCAATCTTAGCAATTTAGCAAGACCCTGTGACAAAAGAGAAAAAAATTTTTAAGGGCTGCGAGTGTTTCTATTTTTTTTTTTTTTTTTTTTTGGTGGTACTGGGGGTGGAACCCGGGGGCTTTCTACCTCCAGGCTATACTCCCAGACCTATTTTATATTTTATTAGAAACAGGGTCTCACTAAGTTGCTGAGAGCCTCATTAAGTAGCTGAGGCTGGCTTCAAACCTGTGCGATCCTCCTGTCTCAGCCTCCCAAGCGCGGGGATTACAAGCGTGCGCCACCACGTCCAGCTAAGGGCTGTGGGTGTTGTTCTGAGGTAAAATGTCCCTGGATTCCATCCCCAGTTAAAAAAATTAAAAAATCTGTGAATCGTGTCCCAGTTCCTTAGACCACATTAGCATAATCATTAAGTCTGTCATATTGAAGGGAGGCAGTTTGATATTTATTTATATCAAACTACATTTATTGGCTATTTATATAGCCAAGTAAGAAATTACCAAGGCCAAGCTGGGCATGGTGGTGTACACTTGTAATCCCAGCATTTGGGAGGCTGAGACAGGAGGACCACGGTTTGAGGGCAGCCTCAGCTACTTAGGCCCTTTGCAACTCAGTGAGACCCTGTTTCAAAAAATAAAGAATAAAAAATAGGGCTGTGTTACAGTGTGGGAATTATTATGGTTTTGGGGAAACTGTCCCCGGGGACCCCTGTTAGGGTCCCGGACACAATTTCCCTCAAACTGAAACGGGGGTTTATTGAGAGGAAACCCGGCGTTTCCTCGAGATGAAACGGAGTTCCCTAAGAAGGAACTTGACGTTTCCTTACCGGGTTCGTGTCTACGGTGAGCGAAGAATGACACCCGCAGACCTCAGGAAGGGGCGTAAAAGGTTTATTGGAAGTAGCAGGGAATGGGGGGAAGGGTGACTGAACACCCCAAAGGGGCTGGAACTCTGGGGTCCAGCAGCTGCCTTCAGGACAATACTTGAGAGTAGCCCAAGCTGAATTGCCTTCAGGTGCAGGCTGCTTTCTTCCAGAGTCTGTGCGATCTGCCAGAAAGGAATAGAGAAAAGTGGCCGAACACCCCAAAGGGGCAGTCGGAAGTCCGGGGTCCAGTAGCTGCCTTCAGGGTCACTACCCGAGTGTTGCCCGAGCCAAGTGCCCATCAGTTGCAAACTACTTTCTCCCAGAGTCCACACGATCTGCCAGAAAAGAGGTGCAGGTCATCCCTAGGGGGCTGGTCAGCCATGATGTCCAGCAGAGGCCTTCAGGTCACTACTCGAGAGTTGCCTGAGCCACGTACCCTCAGATGCACTCTGCCTTCTCTCAGGGCCAACACAACCTGCTAGAGAGAGAACAGCTCCCCAAAGGGAGAGGGGTTCCCAAGAGGGAAAGTCCCCAATTTGCCATCCGACTAAGGCGAAGTCCTAATCGTTTGCAAGCTCTTTTGGTTAGGGTGACTTTACGAATTCTGGGAAGCAGCTGTCAGGATTTGCATAGGGTATTTGCAAGTCCTTTGAAGAATCTCCTTTCATTCAGTAGGAGTGTCCGACTTGCTCTGTGCTGGCTCCTGGGTTTGTTGATTAGTAAACAGATGGCTTTTGTGAAGCTCTGATCCTTCTTATCTCTGAGCCTTTGGAGTTTCAGGTATTCATCGCCTCTCAGGAAACTCAGGAAATTAACTTTTTTTCTCCCAAGGCCTATTCCCTATCTGCCTATTTCCTTTCTATCTCCTCAAAACCAGAACAAACCCCCCCCAAAAAAACAGAAAAACCGCGGGTTCTTGTCCTGAGCTAATGGTGAATACACATTAGCCTGGACTCTTGCTGAAGATTTAAAGAAGTTTATTAAAAAGATAGAAATACAGAAGACAGTTAAAGCCCCATGCCATTCACAAATGGCACAGGGGGGCGATTCAAGCGAATTCACCAAAGGGACCACACATGGACCCGGCTTTTTTATACCCATGACCTCCATCTTGTTTACCTAATTCTGACATAGTCCCCTTGTTTTCCTGCCAAGGTGGAGCCCAGGTGTCCTTTCAGCCTAGGTCTCTTTTCATGAAGGTCATAATCAAAGGTCAGGTCGACCCCCTCCTCCTATCCTAGCTAGATTATCTAATCATGTAGATCTGTCTTTAGACAGAGAAAGTCCTAGCTCCCCTCTCCTATCGACTTGCTAATTACTTTTAGCTAAGTCAATCCAAGTTTCAGTAGCTGTTTGCTTCCTGACAGAAGCCAAGCCTTTCTCTCTCTAGGTCTGACATTTTGACACAATTATTTCTGAAATATATCTATTCATAATCAGAGCTTTCTCAAATCTTCCTAAGCCATTCCCAATACTGGTACATGCTGGGGACGTAGCTCCGAGGTAGAATGTCCCTGGGTTCCATCCCCAGTACTTGAAAAAAAAAAAAAGGAAAAAGAAATTACCGAGGCCAAATCACTGAAGACTGGAATAGGGAGATGCCCAGGAAAACAAGATTCTCTCCCGTTTCCCTCCCTGTTTTATCTACATTCAAGGAAACATAAGACACCAAAACAGATTACAAAAAAGTTACGATGTATGTAATGCAAGGATGTAACTGGATTTATTTATTCTTGAAATATAAAACTGCAGAAAGTATTACTTGCTGGGGGTTACTGGATGTGTGTTTTGTTTAAATAGAGGGTCAGTCTACCTGAGCCCTCACCTTTCCTTTCTTTAAAGGGGAAAGAAAATGGCTTCAAAGCTCTGTAATCCTCCCTGTAAGTACTCTGGACTTGTAAAAGCAGTCACATGTCTTTTTACCTTTGAATTTTATAGCAGTTGCCTATAAATGTGGACGTTCAAAACAACATGTAAAGAAAATTACTCTGGTAATGAAAGGGTTACTGCTATTACATTGCTGCTAATCCAGTTTGGGGAAAGCTCCATAGTCCTGAAGTAGGTAACCAAATCAACTGAAAAAAGACAAGGGAAGAAAGAACAGAGGAGGAGTTGTGGGTGGAATTGGAGATCCAGACTCTCAAATAAAAGAGAACAATTACAATAGAAGAGGTACTTCCCAGGGGCACTCAACCCTCCCAAATCTGGAGGGGAGGAGGAATCAAATGTAATCAAATACCTGGAGCAAACTTAAGGAAATACCATAGCCTGGTCAAAAAAGAATCTGGCCCGGCTTGCTAGAATGATGGAAAGGTGTTTATGACTGAAGAATAGCAGAGCATTTAAAGGTTACCATCCATCCTCCACTTCATAAAACACAGGCCACATTAAGAAGGAAGCCAGGAACTAGCAGGGCATGGTGGCACATGCCTGTAATCCCAGTACTTGGGAGGTTGAGACCTAAGATTGCATGTTTAAAGCCAGTCTCAGCAATTTAGGAAGATCCTCGTCAACTTTGCAAGACCCGGTTTCAAAATAAAAACGGCTGAGCTGGGCGTGGTGGCGCACACTTTGTAATCCCAATACTTGGGAGGTTGAGACAGGAGGATCCCACAGGTTCAAAGCCAGCCTCAGCTACTTAGTGAGGCTCTCAGCAACTTAGTGAGACCCTGTTTCAAAATCAAATATAAAATAGGTCAGAAGTGTAGCCTGGAGGTAGAGGGCTCTGGGTTCCATCCCTAGGACCACAAAATAAAATAAAAAGGGCTGAGCATGTAGCTCAAAAGTAGAATTCCCCTGGATTCAATCCCAAGCACCAAAAAGGAAAAAGCCAGCACAAATTACACTGCCTTCTTGATCCAGAGACAAGATTTTATATAATGACCTCATGTAATGATGAAGCCAAAATTTTAAAAATGTGGATAGCCAATATTGGGACTGTAGGGGCAAGAAGAATTTTTACATATACATTCACCCATTTTATTTGTTCCTAAAACTGTATGAAAGCTTAGAGACTTTTGTCAGTTTAAAAGCTGGACATTCGGCCAGGCTTGTAATCCCTGCACTTGGGAGGCTGAGACAGGAGGATCGCACGGGTTTGAAGCCAGCTTCGGCTACTTAGTGAGGCTCTCAGCAACTTAGTGAGAACCTGTTTCCAAATAAAATATAAAAAAAGGTCTGGGAGTATAGCCCGGAGGTAGAAAGCCTCTGGGTTCCACCCCCAGTACCACAAAAAAAAAAAAAAAAAAAAAAAAAGCTGGACATTTCAGATTCAAGATCTGGGTGTGGTGGTGCATGCTTGTAATCCCAGCGCTTGGGAGGCTGAAACTGAAGGATCACACAGGTTTGAAGCCAGCCTCAGCTACTGAGGCTCTCATCTCAGCAACTTAGTGAGACTCTGTTTCCAAATAAAGTATAAAAAAATAGGTGTGGGAGTATAGCCCGGAGGTAGAAAAGCCCTTGCGTTCCACCCCAGTACCACAAAAATAAAATAAAATAAAATAATAAAATAAAAACTATCTAATTCAAGAATCAACTGTCTAGAAGAATCTGAAATAATCCATTCAACCTGGCTGCCCCTGGTTTGATTTTGAAAGTCAACTCTATAAAGAAAATTATGGTTTTGTTAGACAACATAGTGCAGAAAAGGGAGATTCAATTATTTATTTTCTTATATAAATAACAGCTTAATTCACATATTATAGAATCCACCTATTCTTAAGTGTACAGTATAATGGTTTTGAGTATATGCACAGAGTTACGTAATCATTACTACAATCAATCTTACACCATTTCATCATAAATCTCTCCCATGGGGGGGAAAAATGTATCTATTGCCAGCTACTCTCTCCCCTCCCTCTTAGCTCTAAGCAATTACTAATCCTCTGCCTTCATATATTTTCCTTTTCTGGAGATTTCATATAAATGAAATCATACAACACGTAATTGTTTATGTCTGGCTTATTTCACTTAGCATAATGTTTTTAAGGTCTCCTGTGTGGCAGCTTGTATTAGTGTTTAATTGCTTTTCCTTGCCAAATATAATTTCAATGTATGGATAAAAAAATTTATTTACTCATTCAGCAAATGGTGGACATTTGGGTTTTTGCTTTAGTGGCTTTTATGAGCATTTATGTATAAGTTCTTGTGTGGACATATATTTTTGGTTATTCGGGGCATTTGCTTTGCAGTAGGATTACTGGATCATATGGTAACTCTATGCCTTCACTTTGTGTGTGTGTGTGTGTGTGTGTGTGTGTGTGTGTGTGTGTGTGTGTGTGGAGGGTACTGGGAATTGAACAAAGGAGTCTTCCCCAGACCTTTTTTTTTTTTTTTTTAACATTTTGAAACAGGATCTCTCTAAGTTACCAGACACTGGCCTTGAACCTGATACCTCGTCTCAGCCTCCCAAGTACTGGGATTGTGGGTAGGCACCACACCAGTCTATGTTGAACTTTTGAGGAGAGATTCGCTCATAAATTCAGGTGCCTACTATCCGTTAGCTTTGGGACCCTGAACCAAGTGTACGTAACTTCTAGATGCCTCCATCTGCCATCTCTAAAACAAAGGTAATGATAGTATCTGCCCCACTTTGTTGTTATGAAAAATAAAGGAAATGAGATATGCTAATATTCCTGACACAAAGAAGCCCTCGTAAGTTCTCTTAGTTCTCCTGTCTTTTGTGTTTGGTTGACAACTTTTACTCTGTAATAAAGTCAGAGATGAAATTGTAATACCCTATTAGCACTAAAGGAAGCATATACATCCTTGATGCTGAAGAAATGCTTTTCAAGCAATCAGTGTTATTTTAACACCAAAATAAGTTTATCTCTTTCTACCTAGTATGTGATAGGTTGGGTTCCTCCCTTCCCCCATGGGACCCTGCAGCAGGGACAGGAAGTGGAAGCCAGAGCGGAGATGTCACGAGACTCCAGGTGTTGTAAGACTCCAGACATCACAAGCCATACTCCAGAGGTCATGAGACTACCGATGTCGTGAAAAGATCAGCTAACCACACCCCAGGATCTGGCTACATAAATACCCTCAGTTCTTCTCTGACCGTGCGACTCTGCCAACGGTCCGCGACTCTGCCGACCGACCACGACTCTGCTAACTGACCGTGACTCCTCTGACCACGTGACTCTGCTGCTCGGTCATCGGTCCTTTCCCCCACGGTTGGCAGACCCCGCCCGAAGGTGCCGATTAATTAAAGAGGCCTTTAATAACTTGGCTGGTGTTTGCCTCCTTTGCGACCCCCAACTCAATCTCAATTTTACATCTGCTCACAAAACCCAGGAATATATTTTTATTTCTTTCTCTCTCTTTTTTTTTTTTTATTTTTTCTGTACCCTTCCTTCAGCCCCGGGATCTATAACCCGACCCTCAGCTGGACCTACCACTTTTTTTTAGACCAGGTGAGACCCCGAAGTCCCACACCAGGGCCCTGCGCATGCTAACTAGGAAAGCACCTTACTGAACACGGACCACATTCCCATACCCCAGCTCTGCTTTGAATCAATTTCATCACTCGTGACCATCTTGCATCTCTACAGTCAACAGAAAAAGATGTGTTTATGTTGTTGTCTCCTGGTTTAGATTTAGCTATGTGCTTACCTCTGTCCCCCAGCCACTTTCTTTGTCTTGGTTCTGATTAAGCTGAGGTAGAGAGTTGTGTAAAATGGCATAGCTTTTCATGCTTGGTGGTGTTCAACTCACTGGAACGGGTATTTACCATCATGGACTGGTGCTGGCTGCCTCCCCTTTGTATGATTCTTTTTTCCCCTCCCCTTTCTCTTTTGTGATCCTGGGGATTGAACCCAGTGACATTTTACCCCCGAGCTACAGCCTCAGTCCCTTTTATTATTTTATTTTGACACAGGGTCTTGCTAAGTCGCCGAGGCTGGCCCCCAATCTGCGATCCTCCTGTCTCAGTCTCCCAAATACAGGGATTATAGGATTATAGACATGTGCCACGATGCCTGGATTTACCTTTTTTTTTTTTTTTTTTTTTTTTTTTTAGTACTGAGAATTGAACCGAGGGGCATTCTACCTCCAAGCGACACCCCCAGGCCTATTTTTTTTTATTCTTTATTTTGAAACAAGGTCTCACTGAGTTGCGGAGGGGCTCACTAAGTAGCTGAGGTTGTCCTCGAACCGCCATCCTCCTGTCTCAGTCTCGCAAGTACTGGGATTACAAGCAAGCACCACCATACCTGGTTTGGATTCGCCTTCTTAAAATTCTACCTTGAACCTGGAATTGGCATGTGGGCTACTGGCCATTGACGATGGATGGGTCAATCAACCAGTTTATCTCCCTCAATGGTTAGTCCAAAGGACTCGTGTGAAGACAGTCATGTGGCAACGAACACTAGTGCTTGGAAGAACAAAATTTCTCTCTCCTGTTAGACCTGAGCAAGGAAACCCATAGAGACACACCTCCTCTT
Source organism: Muscardinus avellanarius (assembly GCF_963383645.1). Lineage (NCBI taxonomy): Eukaryota > Metazoa > Chordata > Mammalia > Rodentia > Gliridae > Muscardinus > Muscardinus avellanarius. Next base: position 11,815,077 of record NC_137793.1, read on the forward strand.
CCAGTGGACTTATGTCCCAATAAGCCCTGCATAAATCAAAACTAGTGCATTTAAATGCACATCAAAAGTGAGTTTAAATCCTGCAGTAGTAGTATACACCTCCCATCCTTGGGAGGCTTGAACAGGAGGATTACAGATTCCCAGCCAGCCTCAGCAATTTAGCAAGGCTCTCAGCAACTTAGTGAGACCCTGTTTCAAATGAAAAAGTAAAATGGGTTAGGGGTATAGCTCGGAGGAAGAATGCCCCTGGGTTCAATCCCCAATACAAAAAATTGAAAACACTTAACCTATCAAACATCCTAGCTTAGGAACCTGTGGGGTATTCATCCCCATGGGTGCAGAGCTGACTGGGAGCTGCACCCACTGTAGCTGCTCAGCTTCATACCCTACAACACTAGCCCAAGAAGATATCAAAATTCACAGTACAGTTTTTCATGCCTGCTGCTTTCACACCATCAAAAGGTAAAAAATAATAATAATAATAAGTAAGCAAGTAAATAAATCAAACCACTGGAGATCAGGAATTATCTGTAATCCCCAAACATAAAAAGAAGCCAGGACCTGGTCACAGAGCATAGTGGATGAGCCCTGACCTAAGATTCATCTGAAGCCAGCACACTCGCCCCTGCTCTTTAATTATATTATCCAATAAATTACCTGTTTTAGCCAGGCGTGGTGGCACACGCTTGTAATCCCCGCGCTTGGGAGGCAGAGACAGGAGGATCGCACAGGTTTGAAGCCAGCCTCAGCTACTTAGTGAGGCTCTCGGCAACTTAGTGAGACCCTGTTTCCAAATAAAATAAAAAATAGGTCTGGGAGTGTAGCCCGGAGGTAGAACGCCGCTGGGTTCCATTCCCAGTACCACCAAAAAAAAAAAATATATATATATATATATATATATTACCTTTTTTATCGCATATTCCAGATTGTGTGGCACTTTCTGTTCTTTGCAGCTAAAAGAGTCTCAAGGCAGTCCATCCTTTCAATTTTCTTCTCATTCACCCTTGAATGTAATAAGCCATGAAGAAAAGGAAGTGTTCAATACAAATAGTATTGAACTAAGTAGCTAAGTACACAAAACTGTACAGTGTAAAATACTATTTCAAAATGCAGTGATTTCATCACCCCCAGAAATAGAACTGGCCCACACCCCACATGCCCTTTTCATTCACAACTCTTTCACTAATCCCCAAGAGAACTATTTTCCTCCTCACTTGAATGTAGTTAGTTCCTTTTTTAAATTTTTACTAAGTACAAATCCTTAAATATGGCAGTTTAGTTGTGTGTGGGTTTCTTTTTTTGGCTAAAAAAAAAATGGATCCTAAGGGCATTGTACCTCTGATCTGCACCCTCAGCCTTATTTTTTATTCTTTATTTTGAAAAGGGTCTCACTAGTCACGGAGGGCCTTGCTAAGTAGCTGAGGGTGGCCGTGAAACTGTGATCTTCCTGTCTCAGCCTCCTAAGTACTGGGGTTATAAGCATGTGCTACCATGCCTGGCTGCAGTTTAATTTTGCCTGCCCTTAGATGTCATATATATTGAATCAAATGTGTTTTTTGTGACTAGCTGCTTTTTTTCTTTTTTTCTTTGCGGTACTGGGGATGGAACCCAGGGACATTCTACCTCTGAGCTACACTCCCAGCCCTATTTTTCAGTCTTTTATATTTATGTATTTATGTATTTATTTATTTGGTGGTACTGGGGTTCCTGGAAACCCTTCTACCTCCAGACTACACTCCCAGACCTATTTATACTTTCTATTTGGAAATAAGGTCTCTTAAGCCAGAGAGGCTGGCTTCGAACCTGCGCGATCCTCCTGTCTCCACCTTCCAAGTGCGGGGATTACAAGAGTGGGCCACCACTCCTGGTTCCAGTCCTTTATTTTTAGAAACAGGGTCTCACTGAGTTGCAAAGGGCCTCACTAAATAGCTGAGGCTGTCTGTAAACCACGATCCTCCAGTCTCAACCTCCCAAATGCTGGGATTACAAGAGTCTGCCATCCGGCCTCTGCTTAACATTTTGAGATTCACTTACTGTCTCCTGTGAAGCCACAGTTCATTCCTTCTCATCCCAGTATACGATTTCATCGTATGAATATAACCATCATTTATTCATCCTACTATATATAAATATTGGGTTCATGAACACCCCAATGCCAATTTGGTGCTATTATGATTTAGGCTGCTTGCAATATTTTTTTGGCTCGCCTTTCTGCTGGATGCCCATGTGCACACATTTTTCTTGAAGAGACTTGCTGGGTAACAGGGCTGCGTGTCTTCACCTTTCTTAAATAACTTCGAACTGTTTTCCTGGGCATTTGCCCTAATTTACACTTCCAACAGCCATCTATGAGAGCTCTTTGTAGCCCCAGAACCTGTAATTGGTATTAGCAATCCTTTCAGTGTTAGCGTCCTCTTGAGTTTTCAGTTTGCGTTTCCCTAATTGCTAATGAGGTTGAGTGCTGTTTCATGTTTATCGTCTTTTAGAGTTCCTCTTCTGTTGGTTGCTCAAGTCTCTTAGGCAATTTTCTCCTGGATTGTCTTTCACTTCTTGCTTTGTTTTATAATTCTTTGTCTAGTCTGCATACAAGTTCCACAAGGCAAAATCCTCTGTACCATGCCTTGCCTTTTCCTTCTCAAAAGATGCTTTTTGGTGAGTTCAGATTCTTAATACAAATTAAATATGTCCTTGTGTGATGCTTGCTTTAAGCCTGACATCCCCTTGTTCCATGGAGTCATCTCTGTTGCAAGTCATGTGTGCACATCTGACTGGATCTGCTTTTTCCTCACACGGATCTGTGTTTATCCTGTACCCATACTGATAGGTCGGGTCCCTCCCTTCTTCCACAGGACCCCGCAGTGAGCACAGGAGGTGGAACCTTGGAAGCCAGAGCAGAGATGTTGTGAGACTCCAGGTGACTCGAGACTCCAGACATCACAAGACAGACTCCAAGCATTGAGAGACTCTGAACATCGTGAGGGAATCGGCATTCCCACACTGCTAGCCCCATCCCAAATTCCCCCCACCAGCTTTAAACATCGGTACTTCCACTCCACTGGATGACTCTACTGACCACAAGGCTCTTTGGTAAACTCTTCAACAGCACTGGATTACAGCTGCTTTGCAACTCCCACTCAATTTCAACATTACACATACCAAAATGTTTTAGGGACCCTAACTAAATAAGAAGTCCTTTATCTTTTGCGGTTCCGGGGATCAAACCCATAGCATCGTGCATACTAGGCCAGTGTTCTACCGCTGAGCTAAAGCCCCAGTCCCAAAAGAGTTTGGTTCTGCCATACAGCATATCATCCCACAGGGTTTTCTTGATTTTCAAGAGGATCTCTGTTGTACACATTTCCATATCAACTTTGAAATCAGTTTGTTGAATTTCCCAAGATCATATTGAGGTTTTTTTTTTTCTGCATAGAGGTTCTTGCTCATCCTTTATTGCACCAATTCCTAGAGAGACTTGATTTTTCTATGGTATTCCAAATGATAAGTGAAATTATATTTTATGTGAGGCTTTAAGAATGTAACAGTAACTTTCAAGCATCCCTGACCAGGTGAGTGTAGTGGCACTTGCCTGTAATCCAGTATTTAGGAAAATGAGGAAGGAAAATCGTAGCATCAAGTCCAGTCTCAGCAATTTATTGAGGACCTCAGCAATGTAGCAAGACCCTGTTTCAAAAATAACGTAGGGCTGGGAGAGCATTGAGAGGTAGAACACTGCTGGGTTCAGCTTCTAGTACAAAAAAAAAACAAAACAAAAAACAAGACCATGACCCCAACGTCTCAAAGAGAGAGCAAGTGTAGACCAGAGCCAGTGTGAGCTGGCTGTGATAGACATGCAGAATGGCGTGGGTTGGTTATGATAGAGACAAGTGAAAGTTATCATGAAAACACAAATGGCTTGGGGGAGGGTCTAGCACATTCTGTGGGGTCACAGGCTGGAGGAAAGAGAGAGACATTTTGAATGTTGAAAAACAAAAAGAAACTCGGTGTGGTGGCGCACGCTTGTAATCCCAGCATTTGGGAGGCTGGGACTGGAGGATTGTGGTTCGTGGACAGCCTCAGCTACTTAGTGAGGCCCTCTGCGACTCAGTGACACCCTGTTTCAAAATAAAGAATAAAAAATAGGTGGGGCCGGGATGTAGCTCAGTGGCAAAGTGCCTGCTTTGCAGGTGTAGCGCTCTGGGTTCGATCCCCGGTTCCAAAAAAAAAAAAAAGACAAAAAAAAAAATAGGGCAGGGGGGTGTAACTCGGAGGTCAAATGACCCTGGGTTCCAATCCCAGACCTGCAAAAAAAAAAAAAAAAAAAAAAAAAAGAAAGAAACCGGGCGTGGTGGCACACGCTTGTAATCCCAGCATTTGGGAGGCTGGGACAGGAGGATCGCGGTTTGTGGACAGCTTCAGTTACTTAGTGAGGCTCTCTGCAACTCAGTGAGATTCTGTTTCAAAACAAAGAATAAAAGATAGGGCTGGGGGTATAGCTTGGAGGTAGCATGTTCCTGGGTTCAATCCCCAGTTCTGCAGAAAGAAAGAAAGAAAGAAAAAAAGAAAGAAAGAAAGAAAGAAAGAAAGAAGAAAGAGGGAGAGAGAAAGAAAGAAAGAAAGAAAGAAAGAAAGAAAGAAAGAAAGAAAGAAAGAAAAAAAAAGGGAGAGAGAGGAAGGAAGGAAGGAAGAAGGCCATCGGCTAAGGAGTGAAGGATGAGCAAAGAGGGAGGTTTGGGGTTCCAGCTTGGCTGTGTGCCAAATTCCCCTATAGGCAAAATTTACAAATCGAATGAGGGAATGTGGGGAAACCAGTTCCAAGACTCCTGGGCTCTTTAGCCAGATGGAGTTTACCAAGCTGCATAAAAGTGTGAGCAGAGAGCAACCTGGGGAGAAATCCTTTGGATGGAGCTACTGCCATAACACTGCCGACCGGGGAGGAGTCGTGGTAGATGCTACCTCCTCCTCCTCCTTCAGTCCAGTGGTGTTGAGATCTTCTTTGGAACCACTCACAGAGGCCAAAATGCATCCCTTGCCTAGCGCTGATGCCTGGTGCTCACCTGAAAAAGCAAAAGCAAAAGCCTGTAGCTGCAGAATAGAAGGGGCTGCCTTGGGGCAGAGGAGAGCTGCTAGAATTGGTGGGAGCAACAGGTGCCTGCGCGTTTCCCAGGGAGCAGGTGCGTGCGGCAAGAGAGATGATTGGCCACACTTGTCTGAAGTCCTGTACAATAGGACTGACTAACTGGAAAGACAGAGGGGCCCAGCAGTAAGAAGTGCGAGGTAAAAACTTAACTCTTAGGGTCATGCATGATCATCCAGGACAGACATGGATCCAGCCTACCGTAGATATTAACATGGAGAATCAGCAGAGAACTCATGGAGGCCCACCAGCCTCTTACCATAGCTGATCAGCTATAAAAAGCCACCCACTGAGATAGCAGTAGCCGGAGGGCACCAATTGCTCTGAGTCTGTAGAATAACTACTACATGTGACAGATGCTACAGCGCAGAAGCAACTTGTGCAGCCTGAGAGCGGGTCCCTTCTCATGGGTGGAGAGTAATTTGGGGGAATAAGGAGAATCCGAGATAGTATGGATTCTCTTTCTACGTGTTATGCCTCTTTCTGCTTTATAACCACATATTCTTTCCAGTCAGCTGCTATTAAAGAAAACAACGACGACAAATGACGTGTACCAGCCGAGTGTGATGGCACACCCTTGTCATTCGGGAGGCTGAGACAGGAGGATTCGGGTTCATGGGCAGCCTCAGCCACTTAGTGAGGCCCTTTGCAACTCAGTGAGACTCTGTTTTAAAATAAATACTAAAAAATGGGGCTGGGAGTGTAGCTTGGAGGTAGAATGCCCCTGGGTTCCATCCCCACTACCGGAAAAAAAAAACAAACACAAAAACACAAAAAAACGATGTGTACCAAAAATGAATCAAGTTTAGGCACCTGCTGGATTCAGAGAAATTCAAAGGCCACCAACAGTCTGCCCTGCTTCTGTGACAGCCATGCAGGTGGGCCTGATTGGAGCTCCTGGTGTACAGGGAGAGTGTGACGCAGGAAGGGAGCACAGAAGCCCTCAGGCCTCCACAGATGGAAAGAACCCTGGCTTTTTAAATGGAGATTAAGGCGTTTAATTGATATCTTGATGAGACACATTCTAATTAGCAAATTAAGACTGTGATTTTTGACTTAAGTGAGTAGGACTGCCCATTAATTAAGAATTCTTGGTATCTGTCCAAGTTTCCATTGGAAGGCAAGGAAAATTACTTCTTCTGAGCCAAACAACCGGGGATCCTGGGTGACAAAAATCGGGCTATTTTTTTATTACGTCACGGTCACGCATCTTGCTTGCTACCCCACAGGGCAAAGTACATGCAAGAAGCTTCGAGCAGTCGGATTATGATGAGATCTCAGATTTACAGGAGCCAAGAGGAGAAATGATGAGATTCGCCAGGGCCTGTTCAGGAGTTGAGGAAAAATTTTCCACGCCTTATCCAGGAGTTTGGACTTTCACAGCAAATGGAGAGATAACAATGAGTTTATGCAGAAAAAGCAATGCTCGTTGGGCATTTATGCAGTGCTAGTTCCCATACTAGGAGGCTTGCGTGAATTATCACATTTAATGCTCACCGCTCACCAAAGCCCAAACTCAAACAAACGAAAGACAAGAAACAGAATAATTATTTCCATTGCAAAAATGAGGGAACTGGACTGTAGAAGGTCAAAGAACTTGCCCATAGTACTTGTGAGGCTGAGACAAGAGAATCTCAGGTTCCTGGCTAGCAAGCAACTTAGTGAGGCCCTGTTTCAAAATAAAAAATAAAATAAGGCTAGGGGAATGTGGAGCTCAGAGGAAAAATGGCCCTGGGTTCAATTCCCAGCAACAACAACAACAACAACAACACACACACACACACACACACACACACACACACACACGCAAGATCAGATGAGTTTGTAAACACATAACGTCCTTAGAAAGATTCCTGGCACAAGGAAAGCAGTATTGCTGCTATGGTCTAAATCCAAAATTTGTATGTTCACACTTAATCGCCAACGCAATAATATTGCAAAAGATGAGTCCCCAGGGAGGAGATGGGTCACCAGGGCTCTGCTTTTATGAATGGGATTAGTGCTTTCGTAACAGGTTTGAGGGAGCTAGTCCACCCCTTCAAACACATGGGGACACATGCTCTTTATGAGGAACGCTCCCCACACCAAACAATAAATCTGCCGGTACCTTGCTGTTGGGCCTCGCTGGCCTCCTGAGCTCACTAGGAGCAACATAATTACCCAATCTAAAGTATTTTGTTCCAGCAGCCCCGTGGGCTATGACAAGCACTTGCCATTCCCGTGATTACTTTGTTGCTCTGGTTTGCTTACACCTTTGCAATCCAAGGCTACTGAAAGCCCTAAATGCCAGCCAGTGTTTACTGAGCAGGTCTCCTTAACGTCTGTCAGGTACAATATATGTGAATTAGAACACAGAATAGATGCAACAACGTGCAGTGTTTGTCTTCAAGCCTCTTGTGACTCACTCTGATGGACAGACCTGCTTCCGCTGCCTTGTTGAAAGGCACAGGGCTCATTTCCTCTCCCTTCATCGACTATGAGCTCTTTATTGTATGAGCCACTGTTTACTCTTCTTTGAATCCTTTGCCCCTTCTTCCTTCCATTTAGGAGAAGGATGTAATGAGTAAACTGGCTTGAGTTCATGAAAGCAATGAGGAACAAACTCCCAGGACCACACATCCGCGCCTGACACGCACGGAATGTAGTCATGCTGCTCACTCTCCCTCGTTTACTGAGAACTGAACACTTGGCCCATAGATACTCTCTGCACTCATTCTCTGCTTTCTGAAAAAAAGAAAAAGTTAGTGAAATTTATATAACTAAGGTTAAACCTTTTATTTATTTATTTTTAATTTTTTAAATATTTTTGCAGGTCTGGGGATGGGACCCAGGGACATTCGACCTCCAAGCTACACTCCCTGCCCTATTTTTTATTCTCTATTTTGAAATGGGGTCTCCCTAAGTTGTAGACGGGCTCACTAAGTAGCTGAGGCTGTTGGTGAACAGTGATCTTCGGGTTTCAGCCTCCAGAATGCTGGGATTACAAGCGTGAGCCTCCACGCCCAGCTTTAAAGTTGAACCTTTTAAAGTGAGCAGTTAGCCAAGGGTGATGGTGCACACTTGTAATCCCAGTACTCGGGAGGCTGAGACAAGAGGATCACAGGTTCAAAGCCAGCCCTAGCAACTTTGCAAAGCTCTCAGAAACCTAGTGAGACCCTGTTTCCAAGTAAGAAATCAAATCAGGGTAGGGCTATAGCGTGGAGGTAGAATGCCTCTGGGTTTAATCCTCAGTGCCAAAATCAAAAGTAAAAAATAAAAAATGTAAGTGAGCAGCTCAGTGGCATTCAGTATCTTCACAGTTGTCCAAACACCACTTCTTCCTGGTTCTTCATTCTCAAAATCTCAGAAACAATTCCAGTTGCTCCCCTCCCCACCCCTTACTTCAGTGGCTTTTTCTCCAACCTACGTCCATAGTCAGCTTCCAAACCACCATCACCCATTTCTATGCAGCAACTTTGCAAGCATCTGGCTCTCTAAGCACTACTTCAAGGCATCTGCCCCCCACCCCCGCCCCTTTAAAAGTAGTGCCTGTAAAGCCAGGCGTGGTGGCGCACGCTTGTAATCTCAGCATTCGGGAGGTTGAGACTGAAGGAGGATCGTGGTTCGTAGACAGCCTCAGCTACTTAGCGAGGCCCTCTGCAACTTAGTGAGACACTATTTCAAAATAAAGAATATAAAATAGGGCAGGGGGTGTAGCTTGGAGGTCGAATGCTCCTGGATTCTATCCCCAGACCCGACCCCCCAAAAAAATAGCGCCTATACTCAGTTATCCTGAGCATTAAGCTTCCAACCCACTAGCCCTACCAAACTCTTTTTTAAAAATTAATTAAAGCCGGGCGTGGTGGCGCACGCTTGTAATCCCCGCGCTTGGGAGTCTGAGACAGGAGGATCGCACGGGTTCGAAGCCAGCCTCAGCTATTTAGTGAGGCTCTCAGCAACTTAGTGAGACCCTGTTTCCAAATAAAATATAAAAAAGGTCTGGGAGTATAGCCCGGAGGTAGAAAGCCTCTGGGTTCCACCCCCAGTACCACCAAAAAAAAATAATAATAATTAATTAATATCTTTTTGCGGTACTGGGGATGGAACCCAGGGGCATTCTACCTCCAAGCTATACCCCGAGCCCTGTATTTTATTCTTTATTTGGAAGCAGGGTCTCACTGAGTTACAAGGACCTCACTAAGGAGCTGAGGCTGTCCTCGAACCGTGATCGTCCTGTCTCAGGCTCCCAAACCTACCCAACTGTTTACCTAGCCCTTTCACCTCTCTCTTTCTCCACCACAGGCTCTTCAGTCTGTTGTGCAAATGCGTCAAGTGTAAATATCCTTTATCGTCTCGCCTCTCTGCACCTGCACCTGCACCTGCCCCTGAGAAGCTATTGTTGGATGAACTGTACAGCCAACCGCAAACCGCCACTCCTCGGCCCCAGCCCTGCTGCGCAGGCACACTCCGTCGTTCTGAGGAATACCTTTCCCACCACCACCAGGCACCACACTCAGCTTTCTTCTCTAACCTTCCACATCATCTGTCCTCTCTTGCCTCACTCGATTTTGGTTGAGTAGCTAAAAAAACAAAAAGCCATCTATCATGCTCTTCACCGCTCTACCAAAATGGTCAGCCTTCCTAAGGATATTCTGGGTCTTCTTCTTCATCCAGACGGACAGGTCCCTCTGCTTCTACCAAACAGCAGATCCTTCATATGTGATATGAATCTCACCCTTTCTGGCTTCCTCAAGGATTAGAATCTGCAATATACATAGCATTGGAATATATTAAACACACACATACACACACACACACACACACACACACACACACACACACACACATATATATATATTTTTTGCGGTTTTGGGAGTGAAACCCAGGGGCATTCTATCTCGGAGCAACACCCCCAGCCCTATTTTTTAATTCTTTATTTTGAAACAGGGTCTCACTGAGTTGCAAAGGGCCTCACTAAGTAACTGAGGTCGTCCATGAACCGGGACCTGCCAATCTCAGCCTCCCAAATGCTGGGATTACAAGCGTGCACCACCACACCCGGCTATGAGCATATATATTATACTACTCACAGGATGTCAGAAGACCCCAGAGAATACCCTGTAGTTTTGCACGATAAGGGAGCCAAAGAATGATTGCCCTGAGCCTCAAGGAAGCCAGGCAGAGTATTTCCAAAGGGCCTTGCAAATGGGAATGAGGAGGTCAGAAGCCAGTACAGGCTGTCACTGGGAAGCTGATACCAAGTCTCTTATCGGGTCCTTGTCTTACAGAGTTGAAGAATGAAATCCACAGATGTCATAGAAGTGAAAGCAGAAAGTTTATTTTAGCCGGGCATGGTGGCGCACGCTTGTAATCCCCGCGCTTGGGAGGCTGAGACAGGAGGATCTCAGAGGTTCGAAGCCAGCCTCAGCTACTTAGTGAGGCTCTTAGCAACTTAGTGAGACCCTGTTTCCAAATAAAATATAAAATAGGTCTGGGAGTATATCCCAGAGGTAGAAAGTCTCTGGGTTCCAACCCCAGTACCACATACACAAAAAAATTATTTTAAAGGAGTAAGTGAACGGAGAGACAGATGACCCCTAGGGGCCCTGGAAGACTCCAGAGTCCAGCAGGGCCTTTTGGCTCTGCCGGAGTGTAGCCTGGGCCAAGCACCATCAACCACACTCTGCCTTGCCCCAAAGTCTATTCAACCAATCAAAGTAGCAGGGTTAAAGCTCGCACACAAGGGATGAGAGGGTGGCTGATACTGGTACTGAGCATATGGCTTTATATATGTTGGACCTCCCTTGTGTAGACATTACCCTATAAAGAAAGTCCCCTATTTTTTTCAGTACTGGGGATGAAACCCCAGGGGCATTCTACCTCTGAGCTACACCCCCAGACCTTCTTTTTATTCTTTATTTTGAAACAGGATCTCACTAAATTGCAGAAGGCCTCACTAAGTAGCTGAGGCTTTCTGCGAACGGAGATCCTCCTGTCTCAGCCTCCCAAATGCTGGGATTACAAGCGTGCGTCACCACGCCCGGCTCATCTTGTTTTTCTTGACTTAGTTTGTCCTTTATGGCCTTTTATTCCCTGAAGTCATGAGACTGTTGGTTAGGCATGTTGGTTTCCTGGTCTGCACGTAGCAACAGCTCATGAGTCTAAGGCTGGTGCACAGAGCTCTCTGGTTCCTGACACCATGGCTCCCTCTTCCACAGTTCATTGTTTGTGTTCAAGTCTGATGAACAACACGAAACCACCTTCCTTCCTGGGGGAGGGCGGGGTCTGGATTTTGTTTTTCTTAACCTTTATCTCCTGGAAGTCCCATTCCCTCAATGCCTACCCAGCACCTAACTCCTCCAAACTACAGGCAAGACACTTCAAGGCAGAGGCCAGCTTGAACTGGGTGACAGTCAGGACAGATCTCCCCTCCCTAGAGGTCATGACGCTCAGCCAGTTTCTTGGAGCCTAAAGGAAAAAAGAGGAGGGAAAGATACTGAGTGTGATATTGTTTTCAACTCCTGGTTAGATGAAGGCTATAGTTACAAATTAAGGTGAGTTCATTTTTTTTTTTTTTTTTTTGGTGGTACTGGGGGTGGAACCCAGAGGCTTTCTACCTCCGGGATATACTCCCAGACCTATTTTATATTTTATTTGAAAACAGGGTCTCACTAAGTTGCTGAGAGCCTCACTAAGTAGCTGAGGCTGGCTTCGAACCTGTGCGATCCTCCTGTCTCAGCCTCCCAAGCGTGGGGATTAGGGGATTACAAGTGTGCGCCACCACGCCCGGCATTTTTTTTTTTTTTTGTGGTACTGGGGTTCCTAGAAGCCCTTGTACCTCCAGCCTACACTCCCAGACCTATTATTACATTTTTTATTTGGAAACAGGGTCTCCTAAGCCAGCGCGCAGGGCTGGCTTCGAACCTGCGCGATCCTCCTGTGTCTGCCTCCCAAGCACGGGGATGACAAGCGTGCGCGACCAAGCCCGGCGAATTCAATTTTTTAAGAAGACTTTTTGTAGACCTGAGTTTGTAGATGGAGACCCGTTTCTACCATCAAAACTGATCTTACTGATGTAAATAGAACTCTATAAAACTACAAAGGGATTGGTGGGATCCAAACGGAATTATTTAAATATCAACAATAGCTGAGCACTGCCTGGCAGGAAGAATCAGGAGATAATTTAAAATACAGCAAAGTCATTTAAAGGAGTCTGGGAGTTCAACCTCCAAGTGGAGCCATTTAGGAGAAAGAATAACAGACCAAGGATTAGGGGAGTAGACACGGGACTCTTTCTGGCTATACACTCTCTATAGTAATGACTATGAGCCTAAATATAGACCTTAGTGTGTTGGGGAACACAAAACCCTGAGTCTTAGCCAAGTCATAATCAGTGTGTACCCTCAGTGCCCTCCTCCTGAAAAAGAACCCCAAGTTGTTCGCCACAGTATAATTATCTACCCCGTCAAGATTTGAGAATAAAGATAAAGGAAGTAAATAATGATAACTGATAATTTAGACTTACTGGATTCGTATAGTTGTGGTAAGTAGAGAAATAGTGGGGAATGGCAGCTATTTAGAATATTTGTTATGTTTGGGGGAATTTAGCATATTAGCCAATCAAGCAGAATTGCTTTATGATTTCAATTCATATTACAAAAATGAATCATTGATTAATTTCTGACTTTAAATTCAGTGTATAGGGAAATTTTGTTGTATTTAATGCTGGTATTGGAACACTTAAGAAAATGCAATATTCATTATGTTTATAGTTTAAATACATCTTATCTATTTGTATTCTTCTTGTTAGACAGTTGAATGCTTAAAAACAAGTATAGTAAGTTTATGAATATAAATTCAAGTGCTTAAGGAATTAAAATTAAGTTTATCAATGGGTTCAGACATTAATCAAAGGCCTCTTAAAAATGCTTGTTAAAGTCTTGTCTGTTCATTATTAGAACAATGCAATTTTTGTTTTGAATTTAAAATCTTAAGGACAGCTGAGCGTGGTGGCATACGCTTGTAATCCCTGTGCTTGGGAGGCGGAGACAGGAGGATCACCCAGGTTCGAAGCCAGCCTCACTGGCTAAGAGACCCTGTTTCCAAATAAAATTTTTTTTTTTTTTGGTGGTACTGGGGTTCCTGGAAGCCCTTCTACCTCCGGGCTACACTCCCAGACCTATTTTTACATTTTCATTTTGGAAACAGGGTCTCCTAAACCAGCGCGCGCGGCTGGCTTCGAACCTGCGCGATCCTCCTGTCTCCGCCTCCCAAGCGCGGGGATTACAAGCGTGCGCCACCACGCCCAGCCAAATAAAAATATTCAAAAAATAGGTCAGGGAGTGTAGCCCGGAGGTAGAAGGGTTTCCAAGAACCCAAGTACCACAAAAAAAAAAAAAATTAAGGACAAATAGATTTTTTTATCTAATAACCTTTTGTATTCATTTCTAAAATCAAATTAAGCTGGGCATGGTGGCTCACCCTTGTAATCCCAGTACTTGGGAGGCTGAGACAGGAGGATTGCAGGTTGATAACCAATCTCAGTAATATAGTGAGGTCCTGTTTCAAAATAAGAAGAAATGAGGCTGGGTGTATGGGTGTATAGCTTGGAGATAGCCCTTGGGTTCAGTCCCCAGTTTCACACATGCTAAATCAATCAATCAATCAATCAATCAATCATGGGTGGTCTTTTTTAGTTACAGAAACTCCCATCAGTAACACCAAAGAAAGCCACCTAACAGCATCTGTTAGAGTGTCTCAAAAGGAAAAGGTACCATGGAAGAGACCAGCTGCAGGGACACTTTAGATAGTACAAGAAGGACTTTTCCAGAGAGTACCCTATGCAGGAGCAGAGACTTTGGAGAGAGGGATTAGCCAGAGGAGGAGCAAGGAGAAGGAGAGTTTGAGCAGGAATACTAAAAGGAGCTTCGGTGGCAGAGAAAATGAGGGAGGTCCAGAGTGGCTGGAATCCAGGTGAGTGAAAGAGAAAGAGCACAGAGATGGGGCAGGGAGGGGAGGAGGACCAGACAGTGCAGATCCTGTCATTTACCAATACGAAGTGTAATGGCAAACTCTTTTTTTTCGTGGTACTGGGGGTGGAACCCAGAGGCTTTCTACCTCTGGGCTATACTCCCAGACCTATTTTATATTTTATTTGGAGACAGGGTCTCACTACATTGCTGAGAGCCTCCCTAAGTAGCTGAGGCTGGCTTTGACCCTCCTGTCTCTGCCTCCCAAGCGCGGGGATTACAAGCGTGCGCCACCACGCCCGGCTTTAATGGCAAACTCTTGACTTCAGGCAGAGGCCAGGGTTGCTGAGGATGGTTGTTCAGACCGGGTACCATGTAACGTCACAGGCACCATTGGCTGAGTCACTGGTGTGGTGAGACACCACATCCCTACAGGTGACACAATCCAATTAGAATTTTAAAAATAGTGCTTGGGAGACAGGGGGATTGCAGGTTCAAGGTCAGCCTCAGCCAAGTAGTGAGACTCATCAACCTAGGGAGACTCTGTTTCCAAAGAAAAGTAAAATAGGGCTGGGGGTGTAGCTCAGAGGTAAAGTGTTCCCAGGTTCCAGTGCGCCCCCCCCCCCGACAAGAATAAAAAAAATCATTCTAGGTTCTGTGTAAATAACTCTAAAGGAAAAGAGAAGATGCAGAGAGATCATCTAAACAGAACCTCCAATGAAAGGAGCTAACACAGTATTGTGGTGCTGATAGAGACAGGGCTTTGTTTGTTTGTTTGTTTCCATGGTCAGCGAAGAGGGTTAAGTAGATTTAGGAATCTGAAGGTAGCCTGAGATAGGCGGTGCTTGAGAAAAATTAATTGTGCTGGGGCTGACACACCCAGAAGGCCAATGATGTCAGCTTTCCTTAATTTCTCATTCAGTGACATCAAGTTGGTAGCTGGAAACCTGGCAGTGTTTACACTATAGAAATTGGCAAGCGCTGCAAACAGAGACTTCCACTGACAGTTGATCGTGAAACATTTACCAGCGCACCCATGTTTCCACCTTTTTTTTTTTTTTTTTTTTTTTTTTTTTTTTTGCGGTACTGGGGATGGAACCCAGGGGCATTCTGCCTCCGAGTTACACCTCCAGCCCTATTTTTTATTCTTTATTTTGAAACAGAGTCTCACTGAGTTGCAAAGGGCCTCACCAAGTAGCCGAGGCTGTCTGTAAACTGGGATCCTTCTTTCTCAGTTTCCCAAATGCTGGGACCACAAGCGTGTACCACCATGCCTGGCTCCACCTATTTTTTGAATTTTTTCTTGAATATTATTTATTTACTTAGTATTTATTTACTTATTGTGGCACTAGTGATTAAACTCAGAGCCTTGTGTATGCTAGGCAAAGAGCTCTACCATCGAGCTATAACCTCAGCCCTTTTTCTTTTCTTTTCTTTTCTTTTCTTTTCTTTTCTTTTCTTTTCTTTTTTTGTGTGTGTGGTACTGGGGTTCCTGGAAACCCTTCTGCCTTCAGGTTACACTCCCAGACCTATTTTATATTTTTTTATTTAGAAACAGGGTCTCTTAAGCCAGTGAGGCTGGCTTTGAACCTGCGTGATCCTCCTGTCTCCGACTTCCAAGCACGGGGATTATAAGAGTGTGCCACCACGCCCAGCTTCTTTTCTATTTTGAGATAGTCTTGCCAAGTTGTCCAGGCCGGTCTCACACTTGAGATCCTCCTGCCTCAGCTGTCTACCTCCCTAGTTGGGATTACAGGTGTATGCCACCACTCCCAGTTTGCTAGAATACTATTTAAAGAAACACAGCACAAGCCAAGCATGGTGGCCCACGTTTGGAATCCCAGCACTGAAAGGCTGAGACAGGAGGACTGCATTTCGCAGACAGCCTCAGCTACTTAGTGAGGCCTTTGCAACTTAGTGAGACCTTGTGTCAAAATAAAGAATTTAAAAAAAAAAAAAAACACGGCTAGGGTATAACTTGGAGGTAGAATGCCCCTGGGTTCCATCCCCAGTACTGAAGGAAAAAAAAAAAAAAAAAAAGGAAAGAAAGAAACACGGCACAAGGCATGGTATAATCTGTAAGAAAATTTATGGGTTGTTATAATGAAAAGAAAGAGTTGGTTATGAGAGACCCTGGGAAGAACGGATCTGCAAAACCTGGTGGTGGTTTGTGAACGGCAATGGAAGGAAGAGAGGGGAGGATTGTATTCTTTCCCTGGAATAGGAATGGTTTTAGAGCACAGCTCTTGGGTGGTTGCAGAGAGGACATTTCACAGCTTGGCTCTCTGTCATGCGTAGTTTAAATGTCCCAGCCTCCACCGCCAAAGATTTCAAGTGCCTTTTTAAAATTCCACATTATTGTAGCTCATGTTTCTGAAGTCTGTCACTATTTGCTGGTGGAGTTAAGTGAATGGAATAATAATTGAATCCTACACTCCCAGTCTCTGTCTTGATGGAATGAAAGCTGTGCAGAGACTCATTATTTGGGGAAGGATATTATTTAAAGCAATATCTTCCACTGTGCGAATCTTGCCGAGTCAAAGTGAAGACCAAACCCAGCATCACACGACAGGTGGAGAGTTCACAGAAGGGTTTCTAAAGAAGTGTAAGGAGACACTAAGAGTTTGCTACAAATATTATTTCCCCAGGAAAACAAGTGTTTTGTAGAGTTTAAAGCTTGGGTCCCAACAGGATGGAAACACCTTTGTCGCCAACTCGTAGTGTGAGACAAATACAGATGGTCTGCGACTTATACTGCTTAGAGTTTATAATGGTGCAAAAGCAGTCCACATCCAGTATAAACCAAGCTTCAGATTTTGACTTCTGATCTTTCCTGGACTAGTGATGTGTCCGAAGACTCTCATGATGCTGGGTAGCAATAGCAAACCACAGCTTCCAGTCGGGGTCTCCATCAGAAGGGGAAACTCCTGGTTCTCTAAAGTGTGCAATGTTGCTAAGTTCTGATGTCCCACAGCTTAGGCGCATTACAGGCACTTTTTTTTTTTTTTTTTAAGGCGATCTCCCAAAGCCTCACAGCCTCTAGCCAAGTGCTCTGCCTCTGGGCTACAGTCTCAGTCCTTAGGCGCATTTTTGTTTGGTTTTGGTTTTGGTACTGGGAATTGAACCCAGGGTCATTCTACTTCCAGCCTACACTAGCCCCTTTTATTATTTATTTATTTGGAAATAGCGTCTCACTATCTCACTAAGCCTTGCTGAGTTGCTGAGGTTGTCCTCAAGCCTGCGATCCTCCTGTCTCAGCCCCCCAAGTACTGGGATAAGAGGCGGGTGCCGCTGTGCCTGGCTCTAAGTGTGTTTCTGAATTAGGATATTTTCAACTTCTGATGGATGGATTGGGGTGTAGCCCCCATTGTATGAGAAGGAGCATCTAAATTTTCTTAGGTCCCGATATATGAAAATGAACAAGACTGCTTTCCACATAGCAAGTGGGAGGGAGAAAGAGTCATGGACAGATTAATTCTAGTACAACGTGGCCAGTGCAGAAATTCAGTATTTAGAAAGTAAGGTGGAAACAAAAGGAGGAGCACATGACTCAGCCTTGGGCAGCAGAGGCAGCTTCCTGGGGGAGGCGGTGCTTCAGCTGAATCTTAAAGGGGCAAGCCAGAAAGTGCGTGCGCAGAGTGGGAGGAATTCCAGGCAGAAGGAAAAGCATTAGAGAAGACACAGAAATGAGAAACACGGGGCTTTGGCTTTAGACCCTCGCCTGAAAGGCAGCTGGGGATAAAGAGAAGACTGGGGATAAAGAGAAGAAGTCTATGGGTTCCTGTTGGAGTCCATAATGAACAACAGCCCACTGTGCCAGGGAGTAAGTGGGCACAGCCTAGTAAGTGTTACCCTCACTCCGAGGACAGTGGGTCCAGATTCACCAGAGCAGGAAAGACAGCATCTGAGTGGGCAGATGACCAAAGAGCGTTTGGGATGAGGCACAACTTTAAGGACGCCTTCTTCCAAACCCCGCGTGCGCTGAGCATCACCAAAGCCTCCATCTACCCTATGGGCACTTAAATATTTTCTCAAGTAGAACACTCGCTATTAAATTTTATTCACTTTTTAATTAAAAATTAAACTCAGACACAGGAAAATAGTAATATTTTTGCATATGAACTAGAATCTATATATTTACTCTAGAAAAGATCATGTAAAATTTATAAATCCTAGACTCACTCTTTTCTCCGTGCAATATTGCATTTAATGAAGCACCAAACAGCTATAAATAAAAAAAGAAATTTTTAGCTATAAGTTGCATTGCTTGAAAAGTCTTTTGAAAGGGTTTATCACCCCAGGAATACTCTTCTTTGTGTCTTTTTCCTTCTTCTACGATTTTCTCATATTGATTGGATGCATCTCACAAGTCTACCTCCCCAACGCTTTTTCATCAAGAGATCACATGAATATTGTGCGTTCTAAATTTCCAAATCTTTTTTTATCCTGGTTCTTCTATAGATTGAGTTAACTTCCTTTTCTTCCTCTTCTGCTCTCTCTCCTCCTACTCCTTCTTTCTTCCTCCTACCCAAGGTAGGAGTGATTGTGAATCTAATCAGGCAATCTTTATGAGAGGGGAACAGAGAAAGGGAAAATAAGGAAGTCTTTCAGGCTAGTTTTTATTTATTTTATTTTATTTTTAAATTATTATTTTTTTTGTGGTACTGGGGTTTCCGGAACCATTCTGCCTCTGGGCTACATTCCCAGACCTATTTTATATTTTTATTTGGAAACAGGGTCTCTTAAGCCAGCGAGGTTGGCTTCGAATCTGCGCAACCCTCCTGTCTCTGCCTCCCAAGCGCAGGGATTACAAGCGTGCGCCACCATGCCTGGCTTTTTAAATTTTTTTTAATGTTTTTATTTTTTATGGTACTGGGAATTGAACCCAGGGGCCTTCTACATCCAAGCTATACCCACAGCCATAATATATAATATAGTCGCTAAGTAGCTGAGGCTGGCAGCGAACCTGCGATCCTCCCATCTCAGCCTCCCAAATACTGGGATTATAAGTGTGAGCCACCATGCCTGGCTCAGGATAGTTTTTAAATGACATCTCTTAAGAAAATCTGGATAAGCAAAAGGGAGAAAATGTAAATTATCTGAAATTCCTTCCCTGTAAATATGTAGATATACTTTCAGATGTTTTATATACATCTGTAATACACATAAATCGAAGTTGCAAAAAGGTCTCATAATATATTTATACTTTTTGTAGTTTCTTTTTTTAAGTACTAGTGATTGAACCCAGGGGCCTTCTGCCTCTAGGATACATCCCAGATCAATATATATATATATATATATATATATATATATATATATATATATATATATATATATTAGTACTGGGGATGGAATCCAGGGGCATTCTACCTCCAAGCTACACCCTCAGGCCTATTTTTTATTTTTTACTTTCAAACAGGGTCTCACTGAGTTGAAAAGGGTCTCAGTAAGTAGCTGAGGCTGGCCGCAAACCCAGATCCTCCTATCTCAGCCTCCCAAGTGCCGGGGTTATAAGCGTGTGCCACCACGTCCCACTATATTTTATTTTATTTTTTTATTTTTATTTTTTATCTTTTTGGTGGTACTGGGGTTCCTGGAAGCCCTTCAACCTTAGAGCTACACTCCCAGACCTATTTTCTTTTCTTTTTTTTGGAAACAGGGTCTCTTAAGCCAGCGCGGCTGGCTTCAAACCTGCGTGATCCTCCTGTCTCAGCCTCCCAAGCGCGGGGATTACAAGCGTGCGCCACCACACCTGGCATATATTTTATTTTAAAAACAAGTTTCACTGTAATGCTGAGGCTGTCCTCGAACCTGTGATCCTCCTGTCTCAACCTCCCAAGTACTGGGATTACAGGAGCAGGCCACCACGCCCAGCATGTAGTTCCTTTTAAGCAATTTAAGTATATTACGAATGTCTTTCTCTTCAAGCTTCATGCAGACATATCATTTTGAAATGACACATGACTTTCCACTATTTGACTATATTGTAATATATGAATTTTGTCTCCTGTTGTAAGACATTGAGGCTGTTTCCCATGTTGCACAATTATAAACACTACTGTTGTCAACATCCTGGTATAAATGCCTTTGTTCACTTGTGCAATTATTTTTCTTATGGGTACGTTGTAGTCCGTAATGAAGTTCAAGATGGTAGAGGCACACATGCACACATCACTCATTTAGCCCTTCCTATTGCTAGGTGTAAACATTCAGATCCAAGAAATACACAAGTCATATTAGTTTCCAGGGGCTGCTGGGACAAAGTACCACCAACTGAGATGCTCACACAACAGGAATGTACGTCTTGCAGAGCTGGGGTGGGGAGGTGGAGACCAAGTGCCAGCAGGGTTGCCCTGGAGAGCTCAGGGGAAGGTTCTGGCGCGCGCCTCCCTGCAGGCTCCCGGGGGTTTGCGGGCAGCTCTGGTGTTCCTTGGCATCTGCTGCGTCACCCTGATCTCTGGCTTTATCTTCAGAATGTGTCCGCGTACCAAGTGCCCCTGTGTACAAGAACACCAGTGGCTGGTATGGGTTAAGAACCCACCACACTCCAGCATTACCTTGTCTTAAGCTAGCTCATTATGTACAGCATATCTACAATGACCCTGTTTCCAAACAAGATCGCATTCTGAAGTGCTCTTAGTTCAACCATGACTATGAGGGAAGATACAGTTGGACTAATAATGCATATCTTAATGACTTGGAGGTTTTTGTTTTGTTTTGGGTTTTGGTACTGGGGATTGAACCCAGGAGCATTCAACTTCCAAGCTATACCATTAGCCCTTTTAAATTTTATTTATTTATTTATTTATTTATTTATTTATTTTTGTGGTACTGGGGATGAAACCTAGGGGCTTTCTACCTCTGGGATATACTCCCAGCCCTATTTTATATTTTATTTGGAAGCAGGGTCTCACTAAGTTGCTGAGAGCCTCACTAAGTAGCTGAGGCTGGCTTTGAACCTGTGCAATCCTCCTGTCTCAGCCTGCCAAGCACTAGGACTACAAGCTGTGCCACCATGCCTAGCTAATTTTCACTTTATTTTATTTTCATTCATTAATTAATTTTTTGTGATGCTGAGGATGAAACCCAAAGGCATTCTACCTCCGGGCAACACCCCCAGCCCTATTTTTATTCTTTATTTTGAAACAGGGTCTCACTGAGTTGCAAAGGGCGTAAGTAGCTGAGGCTGGCCGGGAACCATGATCCTCCTATCTCAGAATCCCAAATGCTGGGATTACAAGCATGTGCCACCACACATGGCTTAATTTTTATTTTTAAACAGTTTTTAATGCCAGTACTTGGGAGGCTGAGACAGAAGGATCGCAGGTTCAAAGCCAACCTCAGCTACTTAGTGAGGCCCCCCCCCCAAAACTCAGACTCTGTTTCAAACTAAAGAATAAAAAGCAGGACTGGGTGTAGCTCAGAGGTAGAACATCCCTGGGTTCAATCACCAGTACCGCAATAATAAATAAATAAATAAATAAATAAATAAATAAATAAATAAATAGGGTCTTGGCACCCAGCTTGCTATTCTGAATTTATTACCCCACCACCACTTTTCTTTACAGCTCAACCACATATGCACACATCTCTAAATAGTAGATTATTCAAATTTGTCTATTTTTGAATGTTATTTAAATGGCTGGCCTCCAACTTTCAATCCTCCTGCCTCAGTCTCCCAAGTACTAGGATTACAGACATGCGTCACTGCCCTGGAACCATATCTTTCAGACTTAATATGTATTACCAAATGTTCAGGGTGTTAACTTTAAGAGATGCACATGAGGTAGCATCGACAGGACTTGGTGTGGCTGATTATAACTGGGAAAGGATCAGAAGAAAGGAATAACGGTGAGCTATGTAAAAATCCTGGTGATGGGCAACTAAGGAAAATACAGAAGCTGCTGGGAGGGAGGAATTGGGTGGGCGATGAGTTAAGTTTCCATTATGGATCATGCAATTGGAAACTTCTAATCAGGAGCCCCATATGTGGGTCTGGAGTTCAGGAAAGACACAGGTTGTGAGTCATTGCTGCTTACGCGGAAGTTGAAAACCATGGGGATGGATGAAATTACCCATTAAGATCATCCAGTGACCACGGGACAGGAGGAGGGACGAGGACAGAACTCCAGTGCTTAACGTACATCTACTTGTTCTTTGGGACTGGGTGCTCTCACTTAGCATTGTATTTTCAAGTTCCATCCATTTTCCTGCAAATAGTGTAACTTTCTTCTTCTTCGGGGCCGAGTAAAATTCCATTGTGTGTATATAACGAAGTGTTGTGGTCCATTCATCCGTTGATGGACATCTAGGCTGGTTCCATAATTTGGCTATTGTAAATTGTGCTGCTATGAACATGGATATACCATATAATATCCCGATTTCATTTCCTTTGGGAAGATGCCCAAAAGTGCTATCACGGATCATATGGTAGTTCTATTCCTAATCTTCTGACAAGACTGTCTTTTTATTTATTTATTTATTTATTTATTTATTTATTTATTTATTTTTGCGGTTCTAGGGATGGAACCCAGGGGCATTCGATCTCCAAGCTACACCCCCTTCCCTATTTTTTATTCTTTATTTTGAGACAGGGTATCCCTAAGTTGTGGAGGGCCTCACTAAGTAGCTGAGGCTGTCAGTAAACTGTGAACCTCTGGTCTCAGCCTCCCAAATGCTAGGATTACAAGCGTACACCACCACGCCCGGCCAAGACTCCTTTTAGAACACATACTTCAGAGTAGAATTTCTGGGTTTCCCACCTCCAGGCTTGTTTTACAAGAGAGAAAAATAAACACACATGACAATGAATTTCTTAGTCGGTGCACGCTTGTAATTCCAGTACTTGGGAGGCTGAGACAGGAGGATTGTAGGTTTTTGGCCAGCTTCAGCTACTTAGTGAGGCTCTTAGAAACTTAGTGAGACCCTGTTTTAAAATAAGAAACAAGCCGGGCGTGGTGGCGCACGCTTGTAATCCCAGCATTTGGGAGGCTGAGACCTGGAGGATCGCGGTTCGCGGACAGCCTCAGCTACTTAGTGAGGCCCTCTGCAACTAAGTGAGACCCAGTTTCAAAATAAAGAATAAAAAATAGGGCAGAGGGTATAGCTCGGAGGTCAAATGCCCCTGGGTTCCATCCCCAGGCCCGCAAAAATAAATAAATAAATAAAATAAATAAATAATAAATAAAAAAATAAAATAAAATAAGAAACAAAAAATAGGGCTGGGGGTGTAGCTTAGAGGTAGAGTGCACCTGGGTTCCATCCCCAGTACCATAAAAAAAGAGAATGAATTTTTTCTCATGCCATAGTAACACTTCAATTTCATATGGACTAAACACTCAAATATAAAGGGTAAACTTTAGAACTTTTAGAAGAAAATATACTATGTCTTTATGACTGCAGGTTAGGGAAATATTTCTTATACAAGACTCTTAAAAACCCTAAAGAAAAAGGTAATAAATTAAACACTACTAGAATTAATAACTTCTATTCTATTTTCTATTCAAAAGATATGATAAGCCGGGCATGGTGGCACACACTTGTAGTCCCAGCATTCGGGAGGCTGAGACAGGAGGATCCAGGTTTGTGGCCAGCCTCAGCTACTTAGCGAGGCCCTTTGCAACTCAGTGAGACCCGGTTTCAAAATAAAGAATAAAAAAATTGGGCTGGGGATGCAGCTCGGAGTTAGAATGCCCCTGGGTTCCATCCCCAGTACCGCAAGAAAAAGAAAAAAATGATTAGAAAATTGTGATCTATCTGTATCATGGAATTTTCTACAGTGGTGCAAATAGGTACACTACAACTACACCCAGTTAGTGAATGAATCCTACAACATGAAGGGGAAACAAACAAACAAAAAAAAATGTTACAGAAAGCCCCATGTGGTATGATTAAATTGATGTAGTTAAAAAAAAAAAACAGACAAAACTGAATAATATATAATGTTTAGAGCTACGTGTTTGGTGAGCTCCGAAAGATAACACAACCTTGACACTAAATTAAGATAATGGCCACCTCTGGGTGGAGACAGCGGTGTTATTACAAACACCCCTTTGAAGAAAAGAACCAGGCCTCCGTGGACTCCATAATTAAGGACCAGGTCTAACCTAGGATGTGGATTCCAAAAGCCAACGAAAAGGGACACTTCCATTGATGCCTGGAGCTCTGAAAGACTTAATTAGGGCCAGGTTCCTCAAATATTAGTGCAGACCCTCACCAATTGCTCTGGGATATAATGGTATTTTCAGTCATGGCAATGTGTTTGATTATTAAAAGCAAATAAATACAAAGAACTAGCTATTGAGCTGCTCAAGGAAAATAAAGAAGCGATAGAAAAGTCCTAAGTGTTATCTACTTTTAAAATGTGTATGTTTCTATTAGATGTCAATTATAGCTCGGTGAAGTAATTTTTTATTCTTTGGGACTGGGTGCACTCACTTAGCATAGTATTTTCAAGTTCCATCAATTTTTCTGCAAATAGTGTAATTTTTTCTTTAGGGCTGAGTAAAATTCCATTGTGTGTATATAATGAAGTGTTGTGGTCCATGCATCTGTTGATGGACATCTAGGCTGGTTCCATAATTCGGCTATTGTAAATTGTGCTGCTATGAACACAGATATGCACATATAATTATAATATCCTGATTTCATTTCCTTTGGGAAGATGCCGAAGAGTGCTATCACGGATCATGTGGTAGTTCTATTCCTAGTCTTCTGACAAGACTGTCTTTATTTATTTATTTATAATTTTTTATTGTTTGTTTGTGATACTGGAGATTGGATCCAGGGGCATTCTATCTCCAAGCTACACCACCAACTCTATTTTATTTTTTATTTGGAAACAGGGTTGTATTTGTCTACTTGAGACATTTCATATTAACAATTATTATGTGGCCATTAGCGTGGTGTCTTGCACTTAGCATAATGTTTGCAAGGCTCACCCACGCTGTAGTGTGTATCAGAACTTCATTCCTTTTTACAGATGAATAACATTCCTTTATATATATCTAGCAAATTTTATTAATTCACATTCTTTCACTCATGGATATTTGGCTTATTTCCACTTTTGGCCTATTATAATAATGCTACTGCTGGGTGGGGTACCATATGCTTGCAATTCTAGTACTTGGGAGGTTGAGACAGGAGGATGAAAATTTGAGGACAGCTTCAGCAAGTAGTGAGACTCTTGTCAACCTAGCCATTGAGCTAGGTTAAAACAAGCAAGACCTTGTTTCAAAATAAAGATAAAATAGGGCTGGAGGTGTTGCTCAGAGGTAGAATGCCCTTGAGTTCAATCCAGTAACACAATAAATAAATAAATAAATTGATTAACTAACTAATTAAAGTCACTAGGAATGTTCATTATAAGTTTTTGAATATAGGTTTTTAATATTCTTAGGTATATTCTTGGAGTATAATTGCCAAGTTATATAGTAACTCTTTTTCTTTGTGGCACTGGGGATGGAACCCACAGGCATTCTACCTCTGAGCTACACTCCCAGGCTTACTTTATTTTTTATTTTTTTATTTTAAAACAGGACCTCACTAAGTTGCAGAGGGCCTCACTAATTTTCTGAGTCTGGCTGCAAACTTGTGATCCTCTTGTCTCAGCCTCCCAAATACTGGAATTACAAGTGTGGGCCACCACACCTAGTTGACTCGATATTTTGAGGAAAATTTTCCACACCGCTTGTGATATTTTACATTCTAACCAGTGAGCTATGAAGGCTCAATTTTTCTATATTCTTGCCAATACGTTTTTATTTTCTATTTTTTAAAAATAAATTTTTGTTCTAGCTGTTTTAGTGGGCATGAGGTACGTGTGTGTGTGTGTGTGTGTGTGTGTGTGTGTGTGTGTGTGTTGTGGTACTGGGGATGGAACCCAGGGACATTCTACCTCCGAGCTACACGCCCCCCCACCCCCGTCCTATTTTTTTATTCTTTATTTTGAAACAAGGCCTCACTCAGTAGCTGAGGCTGGCCAGGAACCTGTGACCCTCCTGTCTCCGCCTCCAAAGCAATGGGATTACGAGTGTGAGTCACCATGCCTGGCTCTCTGTGGCCTGGATTTGCATTTCCCAAATGAAATGTCACATTGAACATGTGTTTATGTGCTTGTTGGTCATGTGTGTATTTTCTTTGGAGACATGTCTAGTCATCTCCTTTTCTCGTTAATTGGGTTGTCTCTTTGTTTTGTAAGAGTTTTTTACACTTTTTAGGTGCTGGGCCACCTTTAGATCCACGACTTGCAAATATGTTTTCCCCTTCTGTGGGTTGTCTTTTTACTTTTTTGATAGTGTCCTTTAATGAACAAAAGTTTTACTTGTGAAGTCCAATTTATGAATTTTTCTTTTGTTGCTATGTTTTTGGTGTTATATTTAACAATCTTTTGCCTAATCAAAAGTCATTTATGTCTTGTTTGTTTGTCTATAATGTTGGGGGTTCTAAGGATGAAACTATCAGAGGCATTCTATCTCCAAGCTACACCTGTGGCCCAATTTTATTTCTTATTTAGAAATTGGGTCTCACTAGGTTGCCGAGAGTCTCACTAAATTGCCAAGGCTGGCTTTGAACCTGCGTGATCCTCCTGTCTCAGCCTCCCAAGTACTGGAATTACAAGCATGAACCACCATGCCCAGCTCACTTATGATATTTGTTTTTTGTTTGTTTTTCGGTAGATTGAACACAAGGGGCATTCTACCTCCAAGCTCATCCCAAACTCTAGTTTTAATTCTTTATTTTGAAACAGGGTCTCACTAAATTGCTGAAGGCCTCACTAAGTAGTTGAGGCTGACCATGAACCCGTGATCCTCCTGTCTCAGCCTCCCAAGTACGGGGATTACAAGTGTGCACCACTATGTCTGGCTTTCATTTATGCTATTAAAATGAAGTTTTAAAGAAACTTGATTAATGTGGCCAAGATAGATGTGGCTTTAAATAAAACCACATGTGGTTCCTTTACTTGGGAGGCTGAGACAGGAGGACTGCAGGTTTGAAGACTGCCTTGGCAACTTAGGGAGGCCCTCATCAACTTAGTGAGATCCTGTTTCAAAATTTAAAAAATATATAAATAAGCCGGGCGTGGTGGCACGCTTGTAATCCCCGCGTTTGGGAGGCTGAGACAGGAGGATCGGGCAGGTTCGAAGCCAGCCTCAGCTACTTATTGAGGGTTTCAGTAACTTAGTGAGATCCTGTTTCCAAATAAAATATAAAATAGGTCTGGGAGTATAGCCTGGAGGTAGAAAGCCTCTGGGTTCCACCCCCAGTACCACCAAAAATAAATAAATAAATAAATAAGAAGTTGAGGGTGTAGCTCAGAGGTACAATGCCCCTGGGTTCAATCCCCAGTACCACAAAAACAAAACAAATTAAAAAAAAAAAACACTTTTGAAGGAAAATGCAATCAAATGTACCCTAAATTATTGAATAAATTTATTTATTTATTTATTTATTTATTTATTTATTTATTTATTGTGGTACTGGAGGTAGAACCCAGAGGCTTTCTACCTCCAGGCTATACTCCCAGACCTATATATTTTATTTGGAAACAGGGTCTCACTAAGTTGCTGAGAGCCTCACTAAGTAGCTGAAGCTGGCTTTGAACCTGTGCGATCCTCCTGTCTCAGCCTCCCAAGCGCAGGGATTACAAGTGTACGCCACCACGCCCGGCTGAAGAAATTTAAAATAACAAATAAACTTACGGATAACACTAAAGCCTCAAGAATGTACTGGCTACATTGCAGTTAGAAAAATCTAATTTGAAAGTGAGAATCTAGAGCCTCAGTAGAAACTTAAAGCTACTAGTAAATCTCATCAACAAAACAGCAACCATGCAATACTCAATTTATAATGCTTTACTATGGAAAGGAGGAGAATCTCTCCAAATCAGATGCAAAGACTATTTTCTGCTTGTGACAGGCTAGACAGCTTCAGAATGCAAGCCAAAATTCTTCTAGAAAAATCAGAAAGAACCCCTAGATCTTATTTATTTTCATGAGAGAAAAAAAAAAAGCTCTTGATATTTGGTTGAGAGCTCTATTGGCTAAGCAAAAATTTGATTACCTGGGAAAATAAAATTCATACTTTAGAGAAATGACAACTTAGGAAGAATAATCTCAGCTCTTAAAAAGTAGCTAGACATCCTTGATAATCCTAAAGGGGTATTTGACAAAAGGTGGAAAAATACAAGAATCCCCAGGTACTGAGGAAGACGAGTAGGAGATTGGGATGGCCCCTGCACTCTGGAACTATGCCCAGCGTGAACTAGACTCTTCCATCGGCCGCCTCCTTCCTGACACTGCAGTTTTCCATAACAGTGAGACAGTTTCTCCTGATGCTCCCTGAGCTGGCAGATGTTCAGGGTAGCATCCAAAGATGCACTTCTTCAGAACGGATGCCAAAAAGGAATGATGTCATTGGTGATCTTGCTTGTTGGGTTAGACGGACTCAATCCTCCCACCTGGACAGAAGGCAGCTTCCCAAGCTCTCTGTTCTTCTGCCTCCTGCTTCTGCCAGAGGCCAGATGGCACACACTGGTCTCTGGAGGAAAACTCCGGAGAAGAGGCCCTCCTTCCACGCACTGTTCTCTAACAAGCCAGTGTGGACTGCCCCAAGAATTCCTTCCACCGAGGGATGGCCACGGCCTAGTACATCTGTTTACAATAAAATCCTGAATTTTCACACAACTCAAAAACAGAAGTGATGATAATCAGAGCTGATTTCACCTTTCAAGGAGCTGACTTCTGCAGAGTGGGATCATAAGAAAATATGCTTTTGTTTTCTTCTAAAATAATTTCAATACTTATTCTTTGTTTTACTGCTATTAAGTGATCATCCCATGCCTCAAATCAAAGCTAGAGAGAATTAAATTTTTACTATATGCAACTGTGAATTTTTAAAGTAAATTGTTTCTTTTTTATTCTATTTATAGGTAGGGCATAAACAGTATTTTCATTGTTATTCTTTACAAAAAGAAGATAACTTGAAAAGTCCATTAAAATAACCCAGAACAGTGAGTGTTTTGTTTTCTACAATAATTTTGAATATTTTCTTTTAGCTTTATTGTTACTAGTTAAGTGGTTATCTAAGTGCTCAAATGGAAACGTGATCGAATTGTAATTATAAATCTCAGGGTAGTGTGTTACAGATAACACACAAGTGGGAGTCTTATTAGTAAATTGATTCCATTTTATTCAATTTATACCTAAAGCATATTATTTTTGATGTTGCTGTTTAACAAGTCTCTTCTATCGATCCAGAAAAGTAGCAACAATTTTGTCTCTTAAAGTGCTTTCCAATTTCTCTTCTTAGTTTTTCTGCAGTAGTTATTTGATTACACAATTGCTTAAGTGGCAGCTCAATAGAACTAACATCTTTAGGATAGTGTTTATAAATTTATTTGAAAGATAATTTCATTTCCTTTGATCTCAAGACAATGGGAAGGTAAGAGTTCAATTGTTGGTATTTAACAAGTCCCAAATAAAACAAGCTACAATTGTATAGAGTGTTACATGAGCAGTTACATGTAGAGAGAGATTTTATGAATTTCCTATGATTGGGTGGTCTTGCTGGATCCGAGCAAAGTCATATAATTATTGCTTAATTGTTTCCTTTTTAAACATACAGGCACAGGCAGTAACTTTCTCAACAAGACCTCCAAAGCACAGGAAATTAAAGCAAGAATTAACAAGTTGGATGGCATCAAACTAAAAAGTTTCTTCTCATCAAAGGAAATCACCAAGAACCTAAAGAGAAAGCCTACAGAATGGAAGATCTTTACCAGCCACCACTCAGATAGAGGGCTAATATCCAGAATATACAAAGAGCTCAAAAGAATCTACACTAGCAAAACAAATAACCCAATCAGGAAATGGGCAACTGAACTGAATAGATGTTTCACAAAAGAAAAGATACAAATGGCCAATAGATATATGAAAAGATGTTTAACATCATTAGCCATCAGGGAGACGCAAATCAAAACTATGTTGAGATTCCATCTAACCCCAATCAGAGTGGCAAGCATAAAGAAATCAAATAACAACAAATGCTGGCGAGGATGTGGGGAAAGAGGAACTCTTGTACACTGTTGGTGGGAGTGCAAACTAGTTCAGCCACTATGGAGATCAGTGTGGAGATTCCGTAGAAAACTGGGAATAGATCCACCATATGATCTGGCCATACCACTCCTGGGTATTTGGCCAAAGGGGTTGAAATCAGAGAACTACCGTAACATATGCATATCCATGTTCATAGCACCACAATTTGTAATAGCCAAAATGTGGAACTAACCTAGGTCTCCATCAACAGATGAATGGATTGCAAAATTATGGGAAATACCCACAATGGAATTCTATCCGGCTATAAAGAAGAACAAAATCATGCCATTCACAAGAAGATGGAAAGACCTAGAGAATATTATGTTAAGTGAGATCAGCCAAGCACAGAAAGAGAAGGGACATAGGATTTCTCTAATATGCCCAACCAAGGGAGCATTGAGGATACCAGAGGGACCCCAGACAATGGAGGGGAAACTCAGGAAAGCTAGAATTGAAGGCTAAGAGAGGAAGGAGGCTGAGATTGATTAATGGAGGAGCTACAACCAAATATGTGTAAAAGTATGAATATAGCATGGTCGACCTGGACACTCATTGTTGGGAGGGGGAAGGGGAGCGGGGTGTGAGGGGAGAGGGCACCAAGCACAGTCTAAATATACACCATTTTCAATATGTTCCACATAAAAAGAAAAATTTTAAAAATAAATAAAAGGAAAAAAGCATGAAATTTTCAAGCACTGGATTTAGTTACATTTGAGCAACCTTAATTCACTTACCAGGCATTTTTTCTCAGATAAAAATAATAATATGTGGTATTTTTTTTCAATTAGCAGTAGATCCACAGGGTTGTTTTATAAATCACCAACTTAAAATAGACATGTATGTATGTACATATGTTGGTGCTGAGGAGCTACACCTCTCAGCTTTGCCCCTAGTGCTTCCTCCCTCTCTCTCTCTCTCTCTCTCTCTCTCTCTCTCTCTCTCTCTCTTTATATAATAATATATATGTATATATATATATAAACACATATATTAATTTGGAAACGGTCACATTAAGTTTCTGAGAGCTTTGCTAAGTTGCTGAGGTTGGCTTCAAACCTGCAATCTCCAGTTTACCAAGTACTGGGATTACAGGCATGTGCCACCGTGTTCAGCTAAAACAGACTCTTAAAAGACAATATTTAGCCAGGCATGGTGGTGCACGCTTGTAATCTCAGCATTTGGGAGGCTGAGACAGGAGGATGCTGGTTCGTGGCCAGCCTCAGCTACTACTTAGTGAGGCCCTATGGAAATCAGTGAGACCCTGTTTCAAAATAAAGAATAAAAAATAGGGCTGGTTGTGATGCTCAGAGGTAGAGTGCCCCTGGGATTCATCCCTATTATCACAAAAAAGACAACATTTATTTATTGAGTACTTACTATGTGCCAAACACTGGCCCTGTGAGATAAATGGGATCATTATTCAATTTTACTGATATGAGAATAACAGAGGCAAAAACAGATGAAGCAGTTGGCCCAAAGGAACACACCCAGGAAACAGAGGACCTATGACTTGTACCCATAAATGGTTCTTAGTTAGTTCTTTTCTATTTTCCAGTCTTAAAAAAGTAATTTCACGCTGGGCATGGTGGTGCACACTTGTAATCCCTGCGCTTGGGAGGCTGAGACAGGAGGATCACGCAGGTTCGAAGCCAGCCTCGGCTGCTTAGTGAGGCTCTCAGCAACTTAGTGAGACCCTGTTTCCAAATAAAATATTAAAAAAAAGGTCTGAGAGTATAGCCCGGAGGTAGAAAGCCTCTGGCTTCCACCCCAACTACCACCAAAAAAAAAAAAAGTAATTTCAAACATATACATTTGTCTTGGTTTTATGTCCATCCTGTAGAAATCCAGAGGATGGCTTGCCCATCTACGTCATCTTGCAAGTCCTTTTCCAGTGCTCTCACAAACTCAATCTAGTCAATAATTCGAAGACAGATCAATGTCTGATTTGTCGATATCTGAAAAATGACCATGATGATGGCAGGAGCTATAGAGGGTTCACACGACAAAAATCCCCACATGTTGATTCCAAGAATTCTGTTCTGATTCCCTCCCTGCACAATTCTAAGTACACATCCCACCAGGGCAAAAGAATTGCTGCAGATACAGACCTCTGATTGGGGGTGCCGTGGGGCAGAGTGTAGAAGGAATCTGTTGTTAAAATAAACAGGGAATGGGGGGTGTAACTCAGTTGTATGGAACCTGCCCAGCATGCATGAAACCCTGGGTTCCATCCCTAGTGCTGGAAACACACACACACACACACACACACACACACACACACACACACACTGACTAACAACATCTACAAAACAAGAACAGTGATACATCTGTGGCTGTAAATTGATGCCCTTTTTATTTTTATTTTTATTTTTTGGTGCTACTGGGGATGGAGATGGAACCCTTCTACCTCTGGGCTTCACTCCCAGACCTATTTTTATACTTTTATTTGGAAACAGGGTCTCTTAAGCCAGCGTGGCTGGCTTTGAACCAGTGCAATCCTCCTATCAAATGGGGATTACAAGCGTGTGCCACCACGCCCGGCTCCTCCTCCTCCTCCTCCTCCTCCTCCTCCTCCTCCTTCTCCTTCTCCTTCTTCTTTTTTTTGCAGAACTGGGGATGGGACTCGGGCATTCTACCTCCGAGCTATGCCCCCGGCCCTATTTTTTTCTTTATTTTAAAATAGGGTCTCACTGAGTTGCAAAGGGCCTCACTAAGTAGCTGAGGCTGGCTGCGAACCCAGATCCTCTTGTCTCAGCCTCCCAAATGCTGGGATGACAAGCGTGCCCACCACGCCCAGCTAAACTGATGTCTTAGGGTTCATTTTCCAGCTGTGTGGATGAAGCAGAGCTGAATTAAATCAACATTGGAAGCAGAGCACCAGGCAACCAATTTGGGTTTTAAAGAGATTGTGTGCCAGCAGTGTTCGCAAACCACAACAAAACACAGAATATAGTTTACCCATTGTTTTGCTTTGGGGACAAAAGTGTGTGTGTGTGTGTGTGTGTGTGTGTGTGTGTGTGTGTGTGTGTTACTGAGGGATTGAACCGAGAGCTTCATGCATGCTAGGCAAGTGCTCTACTGCAGAGCTACACTCCCAGTCCTGTGGGATTTTAATTTGATACCCATAAGGTTATTTTAAGAATGAAATGAAATATTGCACCTACAATATTAGCTGCTAATATTAATCAGAAATACTATTATGGGAAAGTCATGAGGAGAAAAAACCAGTTATAACCTAATTCACCATGTCAAAAAGAGAATAACTGTGACTCATGCCAAAATTTAGATTAGTATAATGTAATCAAACTTGGAGGGAGCGATTCTAAGAAAAACTTGATGTAAATATCACTGTTAATTTGAAATATGAAACTCTTCAAGATATAAGAACCATGGCTAATTTGGAACTGTTTGATACTTCACACACATTTGTGTACATATCATACACTTTATATATATCATATGCTTTATATATATATTAGAAATATTGATGCAAACAGGAGGTAGAATTTAAAATTAACATAAATCCAATGCTGAAATATAGATGGAGAAGGCAAAAATGAGTGATTTTTTTTCATGGATAAAATGTAACGATCATTGAGGAACAGAGTTGGTAAATAATTAGTGAGTTAGCTAGAATATTAAGGAGAGAAAAAGGGTGTAATATTGAAACCTATGAGGAAGAGAGTTAAGAGTTATCTGTCAGGGTCGAAGAAATTTAAGGAGTGGCAATTTCACTTCCACAGAGGCTCTCATTCTTGACAACCCTTTCCAGGAAATAGAGGCAAAGTCAGTTAGAAACTGATCCCCTTGATGGAACTGATTGGTTCAACGATGAACATGTGTAATCAGACAGGAGGATCGCACAGGTTCGAAGCCAGCCTCAGCTACTTAGTGAGGCTCTCAGCAACTTAGTGAGACCCTGTTTCCAAATAAAGTATAAAATAGGTCTGGGAGTGTAGCCCGGAGGTAGAAAGCCTCTGGGTTCCACCCCCAGTACCACACACACACACACACACACACACACACACACACACACAACAAACAAACCCCAAAGGTGAACATGTGACCTAAGTTAGTCCAATAAGATTTGGGGATCTGGAGCTGAGCAGCATAGAGGATGGGACTCCAAGTCACAGTGATGGCAGTAGCCTAGGAATAAAGTCTGTAGATTTATTGTTGAGGATCTTCAACTTGCCCGCATTCCTGATTCAACAATATTCAGGTAAATATCGGGCTCTTCTAGAACCCTTGCCATACCCCATTACCCCCACTTCATTGATTCATGGTAGCTTGATTAAGGTTCTGCTATTTGTTAATTAATTAATTAATTAATTAATTATAGTGGGAATTGAACCCGGGGACATTCTACCTCCAAGCTACACCCCTAGTCCTTTTAATTCTTTGTTTGGAAGCAGAGTCTTGCTTGGTTGTTGAAAGTCTTGCTATGTTGCTGAGGGTGTTCTCGACCTGTGATCCTCCCGTCTCAGCCTCCCAAGTACCGGGATTACAGGCCACCATACCTGACTCAGCTTCTGCTATTTAAAACCAGACATAGCCAGGCGTGGTGACGCACGCTTGTAATCCCCGTGCTTGGGAGGCAGAGACAGGAGGATTGCGCAGGTTCGAAGCCAGCCTTGCTGGCTTAAGAGACCCTGTTTCCAAATAAAAATATAAAAATAGGTCTGGGAGTGTAGCCCGGAGGTAGAAGGGTTTCCAGGAACCCTAGTACCACCAACAAAACAAAACAAAACACCCCAGACATAATATATCGAAACAACTCACTTGAGAGTCCTGGCATCCTGGTTCTGCTCTGAAGAGCGCTGTGTTGTGGAAGCTCCTTCCTTTCTGGCTCCCTGGTCATCTTGGAAGCTACTCTTGGTTGGGGGCCACTTTGTACCTAAAGCAAGAAGATAGTGGCCACAAAGAAGATGAAAAAATCACTGCAGTCAATGAATTCCAGGCTCCAACTGGTTATGAAAAGTGGAAACTAGGTGTGAGGGTACAAAGAGACTCTGAAGATGATTCTAGAGGGCAGAGAAGCTGCATCCTTGCCAACAAGTGCCCAGCTTGAGGAATTCCAAAATGGGTTCCTGTGACTTGGCCAAGTATGGTGTCCATCACTGCATGCAGGAATGTTGAATCAGGAGCTGGCTGTGGTGGTGAATGCCGGTAATCCTAGTATTTGGGAGGCAGAGACAGAAGGATTGCAGGGTTGTGGCCAGCCTCAGACAGTAAGTGAAGCTCTCCATAACTTAGTGAGATTTTCCTTCCTTCCTTCTCTCCCTCCTTCCCTTCCTTCCTCTCTTTCTTTCCCCACCTTTCTCTCTCTTGCTCTTTTTGTTACTGGAGATTGAACCCAGGGGCATTCTACCTCTGAGCTACACCTCAACCCTTTTTATTTTTAATTTTTAAACAAGACCTCACTAAGTTGTGATCCTCTCATCTCAGCCTTCCAGGTATTTGTATTAAAAGCATATGCCACCACACCGGGCGTGGTGGTGCACGCTTGTAATCCCCGCGCTTGGGAGGCGGTGACAGGAGGATCTCGCAGGTTTGAAGTTAGCCTCTCTGGCTTAAGAGACCCTTAAGCCAAATAAAAATAATGGAAATAAAAATAAATAAAATAATAAATAAATAAATATAAATAAATAAAATTAAAATAATAAAATAAATATAATAAATATTTATATTTATATAATAAATATATTTATATAATAGATATAATAAATAAAAATAATGGAAAATAGGTCTGGGAGTGTAGCCCGAAGGTAGAAGGGTTTCCAGGAACCCCAGTACAACCAAAAAAAAAAAAAAAAAAGCCACCATGCCCTGTGGCAGAGTGCTAGACTAGCATGCCTAAGACCCTGGGTTCCATCCCCAGTACACTGAAACAAAAACAAAACCCAAAAAACTTGGGGGATATAGCTCAGCGGCAAAGTGTCTGTCTTGCATGCACACTGTCATGAGTTGGATTCCTAGTTCCAAAAAGACTCTTTTTCAAAATAAAAAATAAAGTAGGGGTGTAGCTCGGATGTAGAATACCTCTGGGTTCAATCTCCAGTACCCTCTCCTCCCACACACACAAATAAGGCACAGCATGCTGAAAATATCAGGGTAGGCACACAGCTGTCACAGACCTAGGTTCTTCAAATATTACTGAGTGTATGCCAGAACAGACCGGTTCTGCAAAATTTTTAATAAAACTTGTCACAGCTTGATTTTTTTAAAAAAATCACTTAGGGTAACATTAATATATGATATGATCAAGAAAATATTTACCAGTTTGATGTTAACAATAAAATTCTAAATATTAAATATAAATTCTATATGAAATTTATTTCAGTATAAATAATGAAGCTCTGGAAATTCCAAGGCAGAGAGGTACAGGCATCAGATAAGTAAAAATAGCTATCAATCAAAAGAAAGAAAATGATCTTCGCATTTGGCTTCATGAACAATGTGCTACAAGATGCTAATATTTCCGATTTTACAAGCAGAAAATTACTGAAAATTATGTTAAAAATCTAGCTCAGGACCATAGGGTATTATTTGAGAACTAGTAAGTTAAACCATAGATGCTCTGAAATATGAAATTTAGGTTTTACCTTTTTGTTATTCAATAAGTTCATTTTTTAATAACCTGAGGTGTTTGGGCTAGAGAAAATTGGTTTCCTTAAGGCTGGAAAGATAACTTTAGGCAAGACTGCTTCTAGAACTCTGTCTAATGCTCTTTGGAAATACATACATTGCTAAAGAAGCATCACCTACAGGTTGGAAGTAAATAAATAAAACAGCGGTAGCCTATTCATTACCAGTAGCTTACTGGTAATCAGACGCTTTATCCTTTTGTATGTGTTTACACTCTGTCTGGACATCTCATTCATATTTCTTGAGGCATGGGAGATATTAATTTACCCATTTGTGAGTCACTGTGGATCCAAAAGCAAGTAAATGAAATTGCCCTCATAATGAGAAATGCCAGGACATAATGACAATTGGGTGATCTTGTTTAAGACTTCAAATTGGATGTTGATTAGGCAGCAATATATTATGCCAAAAATTTCGTCTCGGGAATAGTTTCATTAGTCTGAAATTTGTGGGTAGGAACAGTATGATTAAGGAGATACTATTTCCTCTGCACATGATTTTGAACATAAACTAGAAACTCAAGATTTACTGTTCCTACTAATGTTGTACATGGGAAACTGCCTAGGAGGATCTCAATGTGTGCGTGAGGGGGAGGGAACTACAGGGAAGTTTATACTTTTCTTAATATTTTTCCTATAAAATGATGGAGAAAATACATGAATATAGATCTGCTACCCTGTAATCATTATTAACTTTGCAATTTTCATTCCATTTAACAACAACAAAACAACCACAAAGTCTAATAAACTAACCTAGATAATGAGAAATAGAATCATTTTTGTAATGAGCATATTATTATTATTATTATTATTATTATTATTATTATTATTATTGTGGTGGTTGTGGTGCTGAGGATTAACCCAGGGACTTTCTATCTCCAGGCAACAACCCTAGATCAATTTTATTTTTTATTTGGAAACAGAGTCTCACTAAGTTGCTAAGGCTGGCTTTGAATCTGTCTCAGAATCCCAAGTACTAGGATTACTGGCATGCACCACTGTGCCCAGATCATATTATTTTTGTAATTGGGGAAATGCATTTTATTCGAATAAGTACAATCGAATTATGATGTTTTACCTTCCTGTTGGTAATTTTTGGGCCCTATATTAAGTTAAGCCTGCTGAATCATATGCACATGCTTTGTTTTCAAAATGTAAACAAAAACCATTTTTCCCTAATTATATTAAAAAAAAAATACAGGAACTTCCATTTCTGGGACAAGAGGAAATAATTGTATTTCTCCCTATTCTTGCTAAATGTAGCTGAAAACCCTATACACCACACACACACAGATTATAGATATTATACACACATGTTTGCACAGATATTTGCATGTGAGAGAGACTATACACATGACATATATGAGACTATGAAAGGTAGACACAAAGCAGACTGGCTACTGACCACCGAAGACATGGCAGTGAGTTCCCAAGGCTGCCTTCCTTCCTTCCTTCTTTTCTACTTTCATTGGTGCATCGTAATCTCATGTCATTGGTGAGCTTCTCCCTGACTTCCTCCCCACTCCCTCCCCTTCTCTAAACATGATAGTGAGATTGCCATTAGTAATTTCACATACGTACATAACTTGAGTGGAAGTGTTTTAATTGATCCTACCTCCCCCTCAACACTCTCCTCCCTTAGACTCTTTCATCGCACCATGGGAGTTTCTTCTTCATTACAAAACCCCTTGTATCCTGATATCCCTAGCTTCCACACAAGAGCCATAACATACGACCCTTCATTTTCTGTGACTGGCTAATCTCACTTAAATGTTCTCCAGGTCCATCGATTTTCCTGAAAATGACATAATTTTGTTCATCTTTATTGCTGAGTAGCATTCCATTGAGGGTATATTTCATAATTTCATAATCCATTTATCTGTTGATGGACCTCTAGATACTTTTATTTGGCTATTGTGAATTGTGCTGATATAATTGGTATGCATGTGTTACTATAATATTCTGATTTCAATCATTTTTGAAAGATACTCAGGAATTGTATATCTAGTATTCCCTGTTTTCTAAGAAATCTCTACGTTGATCTCCATAGTGTCTGCACTAATTTGCATTCCCACCAATAGTGTATGAGTTCCTATTTCCTGACATCCTCACCAGCAAATATTATATTTTTTTATGATTGCCATTCTAATTGGGGTTAGATGAAATCTCAGTGTAGTTTTGATTTACATCTCCCCTAATTGCTAATGATGTTGAACTTTTCATATATTTATTGGCCATTTATATTTCTTCTTTTGTGAAGTATCTATTTAGTTTAATTTTCCATTTCTTGATTTTTTTTAGTGTAAATCTCTAGGTTTTTTGTATATCCTGGGTATTAGTTCTCTATCATAAGAGTACTGGCAAAGAACAGAAACTTCTAAGTTTACTATCATCTCATTTATTAAACCTTGTTTTAATTTCCTGAGCTATGGGGGGTCTTATTGAGGACGTTTCTACCAGTGTCTATACATTAGGATGTCGAACCTATGCCCTCCTCTAGTGATTTCAAAGTCTCTGGTCTAAGTTCCAGGTCTTTGATCCATTTTGACTTAACTCTTCTGCAGGGTGAGAAGTTGGGGGTTAATTCCATTTTCCTATAAATGAATAACCAGTTTTCTCAACACCTTTTGTTAAAAAAGGCTTTTTTCCAGTGCATAATGTTTTTGGCACCATTGTTCAAAAAAAAAAGCAACTGGCTATAAGTGTGTGGGATTGTTTCTGCATCTTCTATTCTGTTGGTTTATGTGTCTGTTTTTGTGCTAATATCATCCCATTTTCATTAGTATAGCTCTGTGGCAAAATATGAAGTCAAGCATTATGATGCGTCATGCATGATTCTTATTGCAGAGAATTGTTTTTGCTATTCTGGGTCTTTTATTTTTTAATGCAAATTTTAGGGCTGCTTTTCCTAGCTCTGTGAAGAATGACATTGGTATTTTAATAGGAATTGCATTGAATCTGTGGAGCACTTTTGGTAGAATGGCAAGTTTGATATTTGTTCCGTGTATCCAAGAGCATGGAAGATCTTTCCATCTTCTAAAATCTTCAATTTCTTTCTTCAGAGATGAAAATTTTATGCTGTCTTTTATCTCACTGGTTAAATTTATACCTAGGTATTTTACTGTTTTTGAGGTTATTGTGAATGGAATTGTTTTCTGGATTTCTTTAGTGAATTCATGGCTGGTATATAGAAAAGCTACTGATTTTTTAGATTTTGTATCTCACAACTTGGCTGAATTTGTTAATCAGCACTAGAAGTGTTTTGGTTAAGTTTTGGGGTTTTCTAAGTATAGGAGCATATTATCTGCAAATGGAACTAATTTAAGTTCTTTTCCTATTTATAATCTTTTGATTTCCTTATCACTCTGCCTAGAGTTTCAAGTACTATATTGAAAATGAGTGGTGACAGTGGGCATCTTTGTCTTGTTCCTGATTTTAAAGGGGATTCTTACAGTTCCCCCTCCCTTCAATATGATGTTGACTTTGGGTTTGTTGTCTATTGTCTTGTAGTGATTTTAACATGAGTGGGTGTTGGATCTTGTCAAACACTTTTTTAGTATCTATTGAGATGATCATGTGATTTTTGTCCTTAGTTCTCTTTATGTGGTGAATGACATATATTGACTTGTATTCCTGGAATGAAATCAACTATAATGTACAATTTTCTTGATATGGTTTTGAATGTCTGTTGCTGGTATTTTGTTTAGAATTTTTATATCTATGTTAATCAAATATATTGGTCTATAATTTTTGAGTATCTTTATTGGTTTTGATATTAAGATGATACTCATTTCATAAAAGAGTTTGAAAAAATTCCATCTCTTTCCATTTGATGGAGTAATTTGTGAAGGATTTGGTTTAGCACTTCTGTACAGGTTTTGTAGAATTTAGCTGGGAATCCATCTGGACCTGGACTTTTCTTTGATAGAATGCTTTTTATTGCTGTTTCTATTTCTTTGCTTGCTATTGGTTGGCTTATAATTTTTTCTATCCTCTTGGTTCAGTTTAGGTATGCTGTATGTGTCTAGCAATCTGTCAGTTTCTTCTGTGTTTTCTAGTTTATTGGCATATAAATTTTCAAAATAATTCCTGAGTATCCTCTGGATTCCAAGGCTTCCCCTTTGCTTCACTTATCTCTGGGTGCTGGAAATACAGGCAATCTGGAAAAGCCACTGTTCAGGCAAAGAAGCCTCCCTCACAAAAACCACGCCCTCTGTAGACAAAGGACCAAGAAATCCTCATTAAGACAGAAATGATTTAGTTAACCTTGGCAGAAAAGTTAACATTGGAAGCCCAAGCCTGCTGTCCTTAGAAAGTTCTGTTTGCAAGTTGGGACCTTGCCTGGCATTGGGGAACTTCTTATTGTTCCTGAATGAACATGAAACTTTCTCTAAATGATGAGTGGCTTAGTGTGCCATGTACACCTGTGTTCCTTCTGGGAGTCGGAAATTTTGGTACTTAAGATTTATAAATGGTAATTTTTAGAAAATGTCTAGGCAGAGGGTACATACACGACCCCTCCTGATGAAAACTGTTGGCACTGAGTCTCTGGAAGACAGTTTCTGGTAGACACAGGTGTAGCTGCTGTCACACTTCACTGTTAGAAAAAGTGCATCCTAGCCAGCCCTGGTGGCACACGTTTGTAATCCCAGAATTTGGGAGGCTGAGACAGGAGGATCGCAGTTTGCAGATAGCCTTGGCTACTACTCAGTGAGGCCCTGTACAACTCAGTGAAAGCCTGTTTCAAAATAAAGTACAAAAAATAAGGCTGGGGTGTACCTCAGAGGTAGAATGCCCTTAAGTTCCATCCCTGGTACCACGAAAAGAAAGAAAGAAAGAAAGAAAGAAAGAAAGAAAGAAAGAAAGAAAGAAAGAAAGAAAGAAAGAAAGAGTGCATCCTCTCTGATTCCACTGGGAGAACCTTTAGAATCTTGTGCCTGGTTTTCTCTGAACTTCATTTTGTGAGGCTTTTCTCTTTGATAATTTTGTTTGTAATTTTTTGCTATAATGATTCCTATCTTTGACTAAACTCTATGCTGAGCTCTGTGAGTCCTCCTAGGGAAGCGCTGACCCTGGGGGAGTTCTTAAAGATCTCAACACATTGCTATACTCCAACCAGGTGTCCCAAGAAAAGCAATGGCCCCAACCCCACCCCTGTCAGTAGCAGGTGAGTGGGACGTCCAATCCTTCATCTCTACCAGCCTTTGGGTGCCCAAACTCTGCTGTTGGGATGTCAGAGAAGGCCACGTGGGAAGCCAGAAGTTTACCATCTTCTAGTGCTGTCTCCCCTTAGCTTCCAAACTGTCCATTGAGGCCATGGGAGGAGGAGTATTGAAGCTCCCTTTTCCCTCCAAACTAAAGAGGTATGAGTGGAGCCAATCAGATAGCATGAACCCCACCCTCGCCGTCAGTGATGGGGCTCTCTCTCTCCCTCCCTCCTCCAAGCCTGGGTTGTCAAGGAAGCAGTTAGAAGGCGGCACTTACCTTCTCCTATCTACTCGGTCAGGGAAGCCCTGCTAACATGGAGGACTTAAAAAAGATCCAGAGCCTCCAAAAAATACAGGACACATAAGAAAGTAGGGATCACACTAGCAATCTGGAAAATCTCACCCTGAATTAAAAGAGATAATAAACAGATGCCAACACTGAGATAAAACAGATACTGGAATGATCTGCCCAGCATTTTAAAGCAGCCATTATAAAGATTCTTCAAGGAGCAAGTATGAACATACTTGAAATAGGAACAACAAAAAGCCCTCTGCAAAGAAATACAACATATAAGGAAAAAATTAATGGTGATTTTTAGAAGTGAGAAATAAAATATTCAAAACTGAAAAAAATAGATGAGAATCAGCCTAAAGATAGCACCATAAAGTTATATAATCAAAGTGAAAGAAAGAAAATAAACTGAAAGAAGAGTGATCAGGAGCTCAGGGGCCAAGAGGACATTCCAAGATACTTGACATTTGTGTCATCAAAACCCTGGAAGGGGAAGAGAAAGGGGTAGAAATAAAAAAGTATTTAAAGAAATAATGTCTGAAAATGTCCCCAATTTGGTAAAATATGTAAGCCTATAGGTTAAAGAAGCTGAGTCAGTTCCAGTCAGGAAAAACACTAACAAATCTCCACCAAGATGTATCACAGCCGGGTATTGGGGCCACACCTGTAATCCCAAGAACATGGCAGACAGTAGACACAGGAGGATCACAGGTTTGAAACCAGTGCGTAGTAACTTAGTGAGACCCTATTTCAAAAATAAATGAATAGCCAGGTGTGGTGGCGCAAGCTTGTAATCCCTGCACTTGAGAGGCTGAGATAGGAGGATCGTGCAGGTTCGAAGCCAGCCTCTGCTGGCTTAAAAGACCCTGTTTCCAAATAAAAAAATAGGTCTGCGAGTGTAGCCCGAAGGTAGAAGGCCCCTGGTTCCATCCCCAGTACCACCAAAAAAAAAAAAAAAAAAAAAAAAAAAAAAAAAAAAAAGAATAAACAAATAAGGACCAGGGTGCAGCTCAGTGGCAGAGTGCCCCTGGGTTCAATCCCCAGTACTATTCCCCACAACACATCATAGTTGAATTTCTGAAAACCAGTGACCATGGGGGGGAAAAAAAATCCCGGAGGCAGTAAGACAAACAGTAGCTTATGAACATGGAGCCAATAGTCAAATGACAGGGACTTCATATCCTAAAACCATGGCCAGAAAGTAGTACATTTTTCAGGTGCCAAAAGAAAAGATCTGCCAGCCCAGAATTTTGTATCCAGTGAAATATTCTTCAAGTATAAAGGGGAAATTAAGACATTCTCAAGTGAGAGGAGACAAAGCTTTTGTTGCTAAGCTGCCCTAAGAGAATGGCTAATCAAAGTCCTCTAAACAGAAAGAAGACAAAATGAATTTGCAGACATCAGGAAGAAAAATGAGAATAATAAAAATAAAAGTAGATACATTAAATTTACCTCTTGTTGAATTTCCTAACTTGTGTTTAATGATAGAAGCAAAAATTCTAACATTGCTTCATGTGATTATCAATATATTTGGGGAAAATTTTAAGAGAGTTATACACCTAGAAGAATAATGATATTGAACAGAGGTAAGAGCTTTACACTTTACTTGAACTAGTAAAATGTCATCACCAATAAATATACCGTGATAAATTATGTGCATTTAATCAACTACCTAAAAAATTAAAGATCTGTTTAAAAAGTACACAAAGATATATACTCAACACACTACAAATAAAAATGGAATTCTAAAATAATATACAAATAATCAACAGAAATGAAAATGAAAACAAAAATAAAAACAAGACAAAATAAAAAGGTGGCTGGCTGGAGCAAGGATGTAAACTGGAAGGTCTAGGCTTTGAGAAGGGTGGGAGTTTTAAGCAGTGGCTTCACGAAGCAAGCGGCAGAGAGAAGGGTAGTAACTCGCCAGGCTTAGCTAAGAGCCTGCTGGGACCGATTCTAACAACGTTTAGCTCCTTGATTGCAGCTATAATAAGGCAAGGGAGTAAACATT
Organism: Muscardinus avellanarius; assembly: GCF_963383645.1. Lineage (NCBI taxonomy): Eukaryota > Metazoa > Chordata > Mammalia > Rodentia > Gliridae > Muscardinus > Muscardinus avellanarius. The sequence continues at coordinate 11,859,413 of NC_137793.1, forward strand.
ACAAGAGAGAACTAAAGTGCTATGGTGCACTAAACTTAAAAAACAAAAATAAAGATTGCCTCCCAACTGGGAGGAAGAGGAAAGCTTTATGGGGGAAAGTAGAGCTGAGCTGGGCTAGAGAAGGCAGTTGCTGGAGGGGAAAATGGCCTTTGTGAGAAAAGGAAATAAACAGGCCTGGGGGAGGTGGAGGCAAAACCACAGAAGTGGATTTCTGGCCCAGGAGCAGGAATGTTCTTTTGTATTCCAAAACAGTCATAGTGATACCTGCAGTTTATCATCTGATTTTGTGAAATTGGCTTTCTGTTGACTTTAATCTCTTAGATCTGACAACCTACCTAAAAATGCCTCCCAGGCATCTTCAGTTGCTACAAAAACATTAGGGACACACAAGTATATTATTCTCTGGGAGTTATAAGGAGCAACAGAATATAAGCTTAATTTTTCCCTTCTTAAATATTTCAATTTACCCCATATGTTTTCTTAATATTAATATATATATATATATATATATATATATATATTTTTTTTTTTTTTTTGGTGGTGGTACTGGGGTTCCTGGAAACCCTTCTACCTCCGGGCTACACTCCCAGACCTATTTACATATTTTTTAAATTTGGAAACAGGGTCTCTTAAACAATCTTCCTGTCTCCGCCTCCCAAGCGCGGGGATTACAAGCCTGCGCCACCACATCCAGCTCTTAACATTATTTTTATCTCATTATTATTTGGCTAAAATAGATTTAAAAGAAGCGAGATACCTGCAAAACATAAAACTTGAAATCATCTTTTCAGATGGACTATTTGTCAAAAAGTATTCTGCAATACTAATTGAGAAACACTGTTTAGCACTTAATTATTAATCAAAACATTAATTTTTTTTTTTTTTGGTGGTACTGGGGTTCCTGGAAGCCCTTCTACCTCCGGGCTACACTCCCAGACCTATTTTATATTTTTGAAACAGGGTCTCTTACGCCAGCGCGGCTGGCTTCGAACCTGCACAATCCTCCTGTCTCCGCCTCCCAAGCGCGGGGATTACAAGCGTGCGCCACCACGCCCGGCCCAATCAAAACATTAATTTAATAATAAAGAATTAAACTATGCCCCATTAAATTATTCACACTCTGGTAATACCTAACTTATCAGACTCCTTGTAACATGGCTTTTCTACCATTAAAACAAGAACCTCCCTATGAACAGTGAAGCTTAAAAGTGTTTTGACCACGGTGACGAAGAAAAACATCTCCAATCAGAGCAGTGAAAACATTAAGTGGCTATGCAGCTAGTTAGCAGGTGAACAAAGCAAGAAAAAGAGATTGGGGTTAAAAGAAATTATGATTACTCATTCTGTAGAACAGTCTCTGGTATTTGGGGCTTAATTACTAATGCATGCTTTTTGTACAAATGCTTTTAATACTCACCAATTCAGTGTTAATCTAATTTACCTCTCTTCCTTTTTTGAAGGCGGATGTTCAAGTTTCTTTTGAGTAGGCAAATATTCATGCATTACTTCTGCAGTAAAAAGTTATCAAAAGGTGGGAGGGAGAATATTAAATACTGTGCGCTGCCTGGGGAGGCTGAGACAGGAGGACCTGTATGTTCATGGACACCCTCAGCAACTGGTGAGACCTTGTTTCAAAATAAAGAATAAAAGGACTGGGGGTGTAGATCAGAGGTAGACTGCCCCAGGGTTCAATTCCCAGCATCACAAATACACAAAAAATACTGTGTGCCTCTTACAGACATGTTAAAGACACAGTCTTTGGCTCCTTGCTTCCTTTCTGTCTGCCAAGAGGGGAAATGTGAACCAGTTACTTCGTTGTCAAGTAGAAGGAAAAACACACATAATTCACAGATTGGTGCACATTGAGGGCAAGTGTGTGTGTCTGCTCTCACATTACTAAGGATTGAATCCAGGCCCATTCGAACGCGGAGTTACGCCACCAGCTGTTTTTAATATTTTTTAAGCAATCTTCCCAGCTTGTATAAGTCTCATTTATATTGCTGAGGCTGGTCTTGAACCTGTGATCCTCCTGTTTTAGCCTCCAATATACTGGATTACAGGGATGTGCAACCATCTCCAGATTAGGGGTCAATACTATTTTCAGGGTAGTTTTGCTTTAAAACCTTTTTTTTTTTTTCAGGGTTTGATGGCCCATGTTTGTAACCCGAGACAGGGGGCTGAGATAGGAGGTTCACAGGTTTGAGGCCAGCTTCAGCAAGTTGTGAAACTCTTATCAACCTAGTGAGACCATGTTTCAAAATAAAAATATAAAACAGGGCTAGGGTGCAGCTTGGAGACTCAATGCTCCTGGATTCAATCCCCAGTAAAACACACATGCACACTGTTTTACAATGCCCCGTATATACTGCTCTAGAGGGCAATTTAAAAATCATTAAAAAATGTTATTTAAAAAAGTTTAAAAGCCAGGTGTCGGTGGTGCATGCTTGTAATCTCTGTACTTGGGAGGCTTGGGGAGTAGGATATGGGTTTGCAGCCAGCCTCAGCTACTTAGTGAGGTCCTCCACAACTTAGTGATACCCTGTTTCAAAATAAGGACTAAAAAATAGGCTTGGGGGTGTAGCTTGGAGGTAGAATGCCCCTGGGTTCAGTTCCCAGTACTATAAGAGTAAAAAGAAATCTTAAAATTTGAATTAACATGTTTATATTATATAGAAAATATATGGTATATAACAAGATGAATAAAATACATTTTGCAAAAGAGGAAATTGGTATGCATTGTGACTTTCCTTTTTGGACCCCAAGGGGGCTGCTTAAAATTCCCATTAAAGCCTGAAATTCTTTTGTCTGAACAACTGGCTTTCCTTGCATTCACACGATGGGCAGGGGGAGATAAAAAATACCATACAATGTCGTAAGGCCGATCGCACCTTTCACACCCAGATGTTCCCTGGGTTCTGAGTGACTCAGGCGCGCCCCTTTTCTTTCCTGAAGCTCCTCCGCCCCCGAGATTAGGTTACACCCTGAGCCCCTCAAACTAGAGCGTTGGCGTCTCCTCCGAGTAGGCAGAGGTCTCAAGTCTCCAGTTCTGAAAGGTCATCTTTTCGGCCTCATTTGGAAGAAGAGAGTCTCGTGAGTCCCAGCCCCGAGTGCCAGGAAGATCTTAGCACCCAGCGCCCCGCGCCCCATCCAGGTCTGACTTTGGTGAAACAATACAAGAGACGTCACAGCTCCTGAGCACCGGGCCCCGCAGAGTTCACCAGAGGCGCATGCGCACAACAGAGATGCCCAGGGGCCACCCAGAGGCCACGCGCGTCTGCACCGCGGACACAGTCTCGAAGACCCTTGGCTTCTTCACCGCCTGGCCGAGATACCCGGCGCCAGCCACCTGGCGATTCGTCCCCGAAGCGAAGCGAGGGAAACGAAGGCAGCGCCCCGACGCGTTTCCGGTTTGAACACGCACTTCCGGTTCACCCGCCGGTTCCGGTCCCGCCCCCACTTCCGCTCGCCTTTGGTTCCGCTGCGGTGGGTTGCTACGTCCGCTGCAGCTGGCCCGCGGGCTCCAGGTGAGGGGATGCGGGAGGCCCTGCGCGCTCCGGCGGGGGCGCTCTCGGGGCCCGGGCCGCGTCGGGGCCGCCCGCACCGCGCGGTCTGCGCTCCGGCCCGCCGCGAGGGCTCGGCGGCCGCGTCTGTCCCGGTCCTGCAGGCCCCTGGCCCGGCCGCCGCCTCCCCCGGCCTTCTCGCCTGGATCCATGGGGCTTGGCTCTCCTCCCCCGAGCCTCCTGGTGAAAGCGGCCCAGCCCTCCTGCCGGCGCCCCGCGCTGCTCGCTGCAGGCTTCGCGGTTGCTGCTGATGCGTCGACCCGGCCAGGGCTGGGCAGGACTTCACCGTTACCTTTACCAGGCTTGTCGAAAAAGCCCCCCACCCTCCCCGACCGGCCCCAGACGGTTACCCCTGCTGCTTTGTTTTGAGATTGTCGTCTTTGCTACTTTTTCGTTGTGCCGTCTTGGGCAAGTTACTTAATCTTTTTTTTTAAGTTTTTTTTTTTTTTGCGGTACTGGGGATAAACCCCAGAGGCATTCTACCTCCGAGCCACACCCCCAGCCCTATTTTTTATTCTTTGTTTTAAAACAGGGTTTCACTGAGCTGCAAAGGGCCTCACTAAGTAGCCGAGGCTGTCCGCGAACCTGTGATTCTCCTGTCTCAGCCTCCCGAATGCCGGGGTTCCAAGTGTGCGTCGCCACGCCCGGCCAATTTTTTTTTTTTAAAGCTTTCTGATTTCTCCCCGTGAGAGCAGTAGGTGCTAGTTCAGGATTGGAAAGATTAAATAACATAATTCCGTTCAATTGTTGGGTATTCTTTTACCGCTACCCTTCATATTGTATCTGTCGCGGGCAGTACATGCGCCTTCAATTCTGTTTCTGTCTAATAAATATTAATTGCTTCATTTCGTGGTTGAGAAGGCTGGGGACCAGAGATAGGAACTGACTAGACAAAGCCAACACAGATGAACGCCAACCTAAGCCGCTGTTCTTTAGGTGTCCCGTACAGGTGGCTTGTTTGGGTTTGATCCCCACCCCCACAACCCCATTCCTTTTTCAACTTTAAAATGTGTAAAACATGAAAAATAGTCTTAAGGACTTAGTCTTAAGAACTTAAAATTTCAATAGTGTTTTGTTATGCTTGGTCCTTGAGGGCATTTGCGAACTTGGAATTCCCACAGGTGTAGGTATTTGATAATATTTATATGTTGCTGATTAAGCACAAAACACCTATGCCGTTTGACACATTCTCTTTTTTAGGGCTGAGAACATTGCAGAGGCTGGGGCATTGGCTGTCCCATTTTAGCACAGGTCAGAGATGGTGGAATGCATCTGTTTAAAACACAAATTGCAAGGTCCCCTCTCTTCACCCCTATGTTTCTATGAGTTTGTAAGTTAGTTCATTGCTGTTGGCTGGTCCAGGGACCACACTTGAGAACCACTGTACCCAAAGAGACATGACTTGTCCAAGGTCCTGGAACTCAGGTGACTTAACTCCAAACTCTGCTTGCTCATCACCCACCATGTGTTATGAGTGCTGGAGGCCTTCTTAGGTCTTATACATAATTATTTTTATTCCCATTTTTACAGAAAAATAATACTTAAACGATTTCAGCCTAACTCAAGAGGCTAAATGTCTTTATTGAAGAGCATAACATTTATTAGAGCAAATTTTAAAATGGGATATGTTGCCTTACATTAACACATTTCTTGACATTTTTAGTGGGACAGATTATATATAAGAGAGTAAGTATAAAAATGAATATAAATGTGAAGGATTTTTTGGAGGTTTTTTTTTTTTTTTTTCCAGTACTGGGGATGGAACCCAGGGGCATCCTACCTCTGAGCTACACCCCAGCCCTACTTTTTTATTATTTATTTTGAAACAGGGTCTCACTGAGTTGTAATGAGCCTCGCTAAGTTGAGGTTGGCCGCCAACCCTGATCCTCCTGTCTCAGCCTCCCAGATGCTGGGATTACAAGTGTGCACTACCACATCCTGCAGTATGAAGCATTTATATGAGCAAATATAGCTATGAATTATGCTCATATTTTTGTGACTTCAGGTAAATATGAATTTATGCTGCTCTCATTAATAGCCATATTAATAGAAAACCCTTTGATTTCAAATTATTTGTGCACGTTGAAATTCAAAATTGGCCTCTTTTCTTGCATTTGGTCATAATAATTGCATGAATAGTTCAATCCAGTGTTTCCTCAAATGAGTGGAAGCATTTGGAAATACCAGGATTTTGAGATTAGAAAGCCCAGTTCTCTGAATGAGCTTATGAAGAGCAGAAAGACCTACATGTGATTGCTGATGGCAGCAGCCACTGCCATGTGAAGTTTGTGCGCTTTGCTCTGTGCCTGTGGATTTTGTATTTACTGAGTGTTGGTGCCTTAACTCCTGTAGGTCTAACTCAAGGGAAACAATTGTGGCAAAGGAGGTGCGTGGTCTGGCTCTGCAGTCTGCTCCAAACACTCCCACGTCACCTCTCAAATGTCCAGTGGACGTGACTAGGCAGTCACCGAGGAGCTCGCCTGTAGTGTAACCGTGAGCAGGTAGAGCAGGAGGCATACGCGCTCCTTCCTGCCACTTTGCAGGTGAAGAGCAGGGAGAACCTGACAGAATATTGGGAAGTAGTAACTGAGCCAAACTTAGGAGGGTAGGCTCATTTAAACTCTCAGTTCTACTAACTGGGTGTTCTGAGAACACCGCTCTAAGGCGAAAAACCTGTTTCTCTACCATCACATTGCAAAATAGACCTCAAACTGCACACACTTAATGAAACTTGAAGTTACAAGTTCGTCTTTGATATATATCCGTTTTAACTTGTCATATATATATATGCCTTTCTCCCTAGGTACTTTTTGCTGAAGTAAAGCTGCCTCCTCATATGCTTCAAGAATGGCCCTCCCTATCATCGTAAAATGGGGTGGGCAGGAATATTCAGTAACCACACTTTCAGAAGACGATACTGTGTTGGATCTCAAACAGTTTCTCAAGACGCTTACAGGAGTGCTGCCAGAACGCCAAAAATTACTTGGACTCAAAGTTAAAGGTAACTCTCTCCCTTCTGCACAGTTTTTTGCATCGATATTTGTGAATTTTTATGTTTTTTTAGTGTCTGTTGTTTCATTAATAAGTCTCTCCATTTTGACATTGCTTTGACATGTATATTCCTAACATTGTTAAAGTGTTAAAGAAAAAATATCAAAGGTTATTTGAACATACTGCCACTATTAAGACTACTTTTGATTCCTCTGACAATTTGTACTTGTTTGGTTGACACAGAAGATCAGGTGAAACTGTCATTTATTTTCTGACATCGGGTTTTAGCACAGTGTTTTAACAGTGTGGACCTTGTACTCTCCCCAAGGTATCTTCTTTGTTTAAAAAAATGAAGATGATATTAAAAAATTTATTGGCATTGTTCATATTCAGCTTAAAAAGGACTTTTATGGTATTTACCTTTGTTGTGTCATTGAGGGGTGAGGGCTTTTGTGCATTGTAATCGTACAGCTTGATGAAATTCAGGGTGTTGAGACACGTACACACACGGTACTGGTACACACACACAGTACCCTCCGTTCCTACCCTGTTCCCTCTCTCGCCCCACCTTCCCATTCATAGCACAGTGACTGGCTTTGATAACTTGTATATGTACATCTTGTCCATTGAGGTGTTAAGTAAAAATAACGCTACAGTTTTTGTCTTAGTACTCAGTTTTCAGAGCTCCCTGGAAAAGAGTTCTCTTCATCTCAAACACTGATAAAAACATGGAATTTTTTTAGTCAGTTGGTTAAACAAAATGGAACGGGGGGAAGAAAGAACCCTTGAATTAGATCTGGCTTCTTAAAAGATTGCTAACATAAGAAAAAAGAAGCAAAACTTCTGTGGTACCAAACCTTTTAATTTATGTTAGGGTTTTGTATAATGGAATAGTGAAACCAGTGCGTGAACTCTAGTGAGTCAACAGTTATTTGCTTGTACTGTAGGCAAACCTGCAGAAAATGACGTTAAGCTTGGAGCTCTCAAACTGAAACCAAACACCAAAATCATGATGATGGGAACGCGAGAAGAGAGCTTGGTAAATGGTTCCTTTTGTTACCTTTTCACTCTTTGAAGATATGCTTTATACTACACTGTTGTATCATCGTTGTGTGTGTGTGTGTGTGTGTGTGTGTGTGTGTGTGTGGTAATGGGAATGGAACTCAGGGCTCTTTTACTTCTGAATTATACCCCCAACCTATTTTATTTTTTATTTCAAAACGATCCTACTAAGGGCCAGTTCGAGACCAGTTGCTAAGGCTGGCCTTGAACCTGAGATCCTCTGGTCTCAGCCTCCCAAGTACTGGCTGTATCATAGTTTTATATAAAAGTTGCTCAGTAAATACGGCATTAACTCAACAGAAATAAATCCTGGGAAGCTTTTTAGTGCGTAATTAGCTATAAGTATAGTAGCAGCCCAAATGATCCAATTTAACATGGCACATCTCCTCAGATGATATAATTGACAAGTTATTTATTGGGGATTTCCCCACAGTGTGTGCTTGAAAGACTCGAACTCAAATCGTACCTCATGTAGTTTTTGTGCTCTTACAGTAAATGAAACTTTTTTGCTCTTACTAGGAAGATGTCTTGGGTCCACCCCCTGACAATGATGATGTTGTCAACGACTTTGATATTGAAGATGAAGTTGTTGAAGTAGAAAATAGGTAAGTGCTCTCCACTGGAGAAGAGATGGTCATACGAGGAAAAGTGAGTGTTTCATCTGATTTTATGTTTTTTCACTAGGGAAGAAAACCTACTGAAAATTTCTCGCAGGGTAAAAGAATACAAAGTGGAGGTACTGAATCCTCCCAGGGAAGGAAAAAAGCTTTTGGTACTAGATGTTGATTATACATTATTTGGTAAGTCAGTAATACTTTTATTCTTGTTATCCCACAACAGCTGTTTTTTTTTTGTTTTGTTTTTTGTATTTTTCTAGTAACTCAGGGTTCACATGAAATATTTGATAGCTTTTCTTATTATTACAAAGATATATCATTCATTGTCAAAAATACAGGTAAGCATGAAAAAGAAAGCATGAAAAATAATTTAAAGATTTAAGCATGACCACTTTCAGTATTTTTATGTGTATCTTCTAGTGTATATGTATCTCTTTTTTCACTTTTAAATAGGTTAAACATCGTCTCAGTCATTAAATATTCGTTGCAGCTAAACCTATATTTGTATTTTGGCCTCACAGTACTCGAGTTTGTGGATCCATCGTAATTTGACCAAGTCTTTCCCGATTGGCTGGCATTTAAATTTTTAAGAGGAAATTTAAAAAGTCATTTTTGACGTTTTATCTCTTACTTTCTATGTAATTATATTTGGGCAATTTCTTGAACTTAAAGTTTGTCCTGCCGGTGAAAGAAGCAAGTTGTTCACTACATTCTTTCATATTGGCAAGAAGTAGATAACTGCTGACGTCAGAATGTATTTGCTTCTAATTGTAAACTTTGAATATATGTCGGAGCTTGGTAAGCAATTATTTTAAGATCATTTAATAAGTTAATTGTGTCATTTTGGTGGAATATGAGTATATAGCTGATGACTAAATGTAAGTATAGTTTGGTCTAGTTTGTTTTCATTATCATAAATATCTAAACTTTAGAGACTAGATAAGAAAAAAAAGAGTTTACAATACAGGCATGAATTCTCAGTATTGCCCTTTTTGCACAAAGAGCAAAACTGACAAAAGTGAAGCTAAGCTGGGCGTAGTGGCGCACGCTTGTAATCCCCGCGCTTGGGAGGCTGAGACAGGAGGATCGCACAGGTTCAAAGCCAGCCTCAGCTACTCAGTGAGGCTCTCAGCAACTTAGTGAGACCCTGTTTCCAAAAAATATATAAAAACAGGTCTGGGAGTATAGCCTGGAGGTAGAAAGCCTCTGGGTTCCACCCCCCGTACCACAAAAAAAGAAAAAAAAAGTGAAGCTAAGGAAAATTAAGTATGAGCTTTGAGAGGCATTTTGGTCAGCTAGTCTAATTCAGTCTGAGGCAGTTTGCAATGGGATGATCATTATATTTCATAATTGATTATATTTTATAATAACTTCCTTGCTTTTAGGTACTTATCCGTGATAATAAAAACTAATAATCATCTGTGATCAATTTTCTCTTAGACCATAGGTCTTGTGCAGAGACTGGGGTAGAATTAATGCGACCATATCTTCATGAATTTCTAACATCTGCATATGAAGATTATGACATTGTTATTTGGTGTAAGCTATATATATGTTTTTTATATTTCCATGGGAATGACCTTGTTGCTTACATTATTCTGCTCTAAAAACCCTTGAGTTTAAATAAGGAACAGTTTTTAGCAAATTTCTGAAATGAAGCATGTTTTACTTCCTTGTATCACAATATAAACATACACGTTTGTCAAATATCATTGAGATAGTTAAGCTTAAGATGAGAGTAGATTATGTTGTCAGAGTAAAAATGACCTTATTTTCTTTATGTTCCCAACTTGATTAGAGATTTTTCTTTCTGTCTTTATTGTGGAATCCTTGAGGTTTCCGGAATATTGTTGCTTTTTTCCTTTTTTCCTCACTCCAGTTTAAAAACACATGGAGAAAGATTGGGGTGGGGGGCAAAAGGCAGAGGGGTTGACCACTGGGGCATTCTACCTATGAGCTATACCTCTAGCCCTTTTTACTTACTTATTTTTACTTTAAAATGGTCTTGCTAAGTTGCCGAGGCTGGCCTTGAACCTGCAACCCTCTTGTCTCAACGTCCCTTGTACTGGGATTACAGGGTACCCCACATGCTGTACCGTATCCTGGCTAAAGGGTTTTTATGATCTTAGTAATGAGCTGGGTTGGTGACACACAAATACCTTTAATTCCTGTACATGGGAGGATGAAACGAGGATCACAGGTTTGAGGCCAACCTCAGCAATTTAGCAAAACCCTGTTTCAAAATAAAAAAAAAGAGCTGTGGATGTAGCTCAGAGGTAGAACACACTGTGATTCAATTGCCAATACAAAAAAAAAAAAAATCTAAGTAATGTAATTCTATAAATTAAGAAGGGGAGAATATATATTACTTATGTAAAAATTAGTATATCAGCAAAGCAGTTTTATTCCAAATGTGGTTTGTGGACTATTTCAAGAAAATACAGGTCTGTGATCATGAGCTTTCTCTAAAAAGTACATCCGCTGTATTTGAAAAGGTGCTATTCACTTGATTTTTTTTTTTAAGCAAGACTTGTAAAATGAATGAGTGCGTAGATTTACATCACACTTTTCTGCAAACATTTAAAGTCACTTCTTAGCAGTGTCCAAAACAGGGAGAAGTTATCCTGACTTGTGAGTTCAGTAAGATTTTATCAGTTAGCACTGCTACATGAGAATCCTGCTAGTGGTTGCATTTGGTAAATTTCCTTTGTATTTTTCCTTATACGCTGCTACTTTAAATTGTGCTAGGTCTTTGGTGAGAAGCCAGATAGTTGTTGCAGTCTATAAATTTATTTTGTATTTTTTTCTTAAAATCAGAATATTTCCATTATTCCCTTATGAGTTTACATCTGTTAAGATTAAAAAGATGAGTTGGGCGTGGTGTTGCACGCTTGCAATTCCCATGCTTGGGAGGCTGAGACAGGAGGATCACACAGGTTCGAAGCCAGCCTCAGCTACTTAGTGACGCTCTCAGCAACTTAGTGAGACCATGTTTCCAAATAGAGTAAAATAGGTCTGGGAGTATAGCCCAGAGGTAGAAAAGCCCCTAAATTCCACCCCCAGTATCACCAAAAAAAAAAAAAAAAAAAGTTAAAAATGATGGTTAAAATATGGTATTTTTTAGTTTTGTAGTGTAGAGAGGAGTTTCTTGGTTAGCAAATTTTTGTTCAGCAACTGTAATGTCTGATAAAAAAAGTTTATCCTCTAAATGTTATTAAACCACACCTTTTACCGCATCTATTTAAAGTAAGTTATGTTTTGTAAAGTATGATGTTTTGTGAAAAAGGCCGAGTTACTTTGTAGCTTGAATAGACTGTAGTTGACTCTGGCTCTGGGCTAGCTGGGTGACACTGGACAGTCACTTCATCTCTCTGAGTCCTACTTGACTCATCTAAGCTTATAATCCTACTCTTGGGAAGCTGAGACACGAAGATTGCAAGTTTAAGGCTAGCCTTAGTAACTTAGTGAGACCCTATGTGAAAAGTTAAAAATTATAGGCCAGGCGTAGTGGTGCATACTTGTAATCCCAGCTTTCAGGTGGCAGAGACCAGAGGATTGCAGTTTGCAGTCCTCAGCTACTTAGTGAGGCTCTTCACAACTCAGTCCCTGCTTCAAAAATAAAAAAAGAATAAAAAATACGGCTTCGGGTGTAGCTCAGAGATACAATGCCCCTGGGCTCCATCCCTGGTACTGCGAGGAAAAAAATTAGAAATTTTAGAAAAAGGCTGGGGTTTTGCTCAAAGGTAGAGTGCCCCTGGGTTCAGTCTCCAATACAAAAGGTAACTAACCCTGTGTTGTAGGGTAGTTATAAGGATAGGAATCAATGTAGCAAATAGCACCATGTCTGACATATAGAAGAGAGACTGTAATAATGAGAAACTATTTTTTTTTTTTTTTTTTTAGCTGTCAGTCTCTTTGTTTTCATCTGGGAATTGCAGACACAAAATAGGTACTGAATTGAAAAAAATTTCTCTCTTATCTTACAACTACTTTCATTATAGATACAGGAGTCTTTGAAATTTTAGCTCAACTGACCAGTTTTGCATATAAGATGATTATCTTTTTTTTTTTTTTTTTTTGTGGCCCTGGGAATTGAACCCAGGGGCTTTCTACCTCTGAGCTGTATCCCCAGCCCTTTTTATTTTTTATTGAAACAGAATCTCACTAAGTACTATGTGCTGGCCTTGAACCTGATCCTCCTGTTGCAGCCTTTCTAGTCCTGGCATCATAGGCATGTACGACTGTGTTTGGCTATATTTTGCTTTTCATTTGTGTGTGCTAAAGATTTTAAGAGCTCAAGTTTCTCTTTTAACACACAACATGTGCATGTACACAGTTTCTCTTTTGTCTTTAACACAACGTGTGTGTGCACACAGAGTTTAAACAGTAAGCTGTTTTTTTTCTCTTTTTAAACATTTTTCTTGGTAATACCTGTATAGTTTAATCCAGTAACTTGGAACCAAGTTAGCACATACACATAATGATTGAATTTTGGAATCATTGATCCCAAAATGATGTCTGATATTGACAGATGACACAGGTATACTTTATATATCTTTTTCAGTTTCTTTGTTGCATGATGTGAGACTCAATGAGCATTAAATTTCCTGAACTTACAAAATGCAGATTTTCATTGGACCTAATCTTCAACATAAACTTTGGTATCTACCCTATTAATGTGTTTATACTGACAACACACCGTGTACACACGGTCTTGCCTGGAACTGGGAACACGGAAGAGAGTTGAAGTCCAGGCGCCAGATAGAGGGTAGTGACAGGGCTTTTTTTATGGTACTGGAAATGGAACCCAGGGGCATTCTACATCCAGGTTATACCCCACCCCTATTTTCTATTTTAAAACAGGGTCCCACTGAATTGCAAAGGGCCTCACTAGGTAGCTGAGGCTGTCTGCGAATCGTGATCTTCCTGTCTCAGCCTCCTGAATGCTGGGATTCTAAGCGTGTGCCACCATGCCCGGCTGACAGGGCTGGTTTTAAAAGAGAAGTTTGGAATTTGATTTAGCAATTTCCTAGGGTCATTTAAGAATTGGTTACTTGTATTTTAGAGATAAAAGTTGTATAAATTTTATTCTGTCTTAAAGACACACTTGAATAAGTTTATTTTGTAAATATTTTTTAAAATTAAAAATATGCTGGGGACTGTTATTGTCATGCCTTTAATCTTTCCTAGAAAACTTACTTACATGGAGATTTTTTTTAATGGAAATCATTGTTTTCACATATCTTATATTCCTGTTTTAGCTGCAACAAACATGAAGTGGATTGAAGCTAAAATGAAAGTAAGTATTAGAAGTGAGCGACTCAGAGCTGTCGTGAGACAGCATTTGTTTTGGTGAAAGTTTGGCAATACCAGTAGAAGTATGTTTAAAAGTTTGTCTAGTGGTGGATTGTACTGGATGCTCGAGTCAGAGCTGAGCATCCCGTTCTTCCCTGTTTTCCTGCAACACTTTGTCTTCTGCTTTGGTGTTCGATACTCAGAAGAGGCGATGCTCTTCTAAAAGGGCCAGTTAAGTAGTAACCCGTGTCTAGTTTATTTTTCTTGGACTACCATCTATCAATTTACCTAAGTGAAACTAAAATACTTGCTAGTTTAGGAAGATGTGGCCGGTGATGTCATTAGTCAGTACTGTGTGAACTTAACAGCGGGAACATTCAGAAACCTGAAATTGTTCACATCGCTCTGTTTTGACCTCGATTGTGTTTGTGTTTATAGGAGCTGGGTGTGAGCACAAATGCGAATTACAAGATCACTTTCATGTTGGACAGCGCTGCGATGATCACAGTGCACACCCCGAGGAGGGGGCTGATAGATGTAAGGACCCTTCTGCGTCCGTTCAAAGACAGGCTTATGTTCTCATGTGCTTTTTATATTTGTAGTGATGGAGGAAGAACTCAGCCCTCTGGGAAGAACTTAGAAAGTCTCTGAGAAGATGGTGCAATGGCAGTTGAGTTTCGCATAGGAAGTGTATTTAAGGCTCAGAGATTTGAATTCTAGCACTGTACCTAAGGCTCTTGGAGCATGACTGTCACCCAAGGGATTGTGGTCAAAAAGAAGGAAAAACTAAGGAAATAAAAGTAACCCCTAATATCCAGGAATAAAAAATTGGATATATAAATTATAATTCATGTACTGGAATGCAACTGGTCATTTGGTGTAATAGGATCCTTAATGATTTAAAAATTAACACAATTTTACGATGCATTAAAGTGAAAGGTTCTTTAAGAAAGCAGTGTTTGTGAGCCGTTAGAAAATGGTTCATAACCTTTGTCTGGTTCAAGATTTCCCTTAGCTTAACAAAGGATCTGTGAACTGGCTACTGCTGTTTATGTAAAAGCTTGGAGATGAACACATTAGAATATAGTTGTCGTCCTTGATACTGAATAGATTGTAAGTGATTTAAAATTTTCCTCGGTAGCTAGGTGTGGTGGGGTATACCTGTACTCCCAGTCACAGGGAGGCTTGAGACCAGAGGATTGTAGATTTGGGACTAGCCTCAGCAATTTAGCAAAACCCTATTTCTAAATAAAAAAACCAAAAAGGGCTAGGAATATAGCTTGGAGGTATAATGCCCCGGGTTCAGTCCTTAGTACAAAAAAGAAAAACAAAACTAAAATTTTCCTTTGTATTTTTCTCTATTTTTATGTTTTATGTGGTCAGCAATATTCCTTTTCTAATTGAGAACAAAGTAATCTATTAGAATAAATGATGTTTGGCTTAATTAGCAAATGACAGCCTTTTTAAAGAGGACACAATATCTAACCCTTGATGTTAGAGAGGCTGACCTCTGTGTCACATTTCTTGAGACTTTTGCTAGCTAAAAATATTCAGTGAACCTGGCTGGTTTTGTCACTTTGTATGTATTTGTCTTTAAATATTTGGTAGTTTTGTTTCAGTAGTAAGCAAATGAAAACAAATTCAGCTAAATAAATGAAAATACTTCTTTTCAATAGTAGGACATTAGGAAGGAAAAGGCTTTTTTTTTTTCAGTGCAAATAGCCAAAGGATGAGAAAGTGCCAAGATTTTAAGTGATAACCTTTGTCATCATTTATTAACATTTAATCTCATATTAACATAAACCCCTGCTTTTAGCAAAAAGTAGTTTTTTAAAAAAGATTAATGTGTTTAAGGTTTTTATGAGATGTAATACATTCACATGACTTAAAAATAAGAGGAAAGTATGTAATGAAAAGGTTTTCTCCTACGTGGGCCTCCTGACCACTTATTCTCTTTATAGGCAAGTACTGATGTTTCTTGTGTGACCTTACAGTGCAAGTACCAACAGATATGACTGTATAAGGAATTATCCCTTTAGAGCCATGGTTAAGAAATCTGAAAGAACAAAAATTCACAAATTACAGTGTTTTTGAACACCATAATCAGCAATCAGATGCCCTAGAAATTATGCATCTGTGCCACCGAATTAAAACAAAATCAGTTTTTCTGCAATAAAATATTCACACTGTCCATTAAAACAGCTGGGTACATTTTCCTCACAAGGTGCTCCAGTTTTGAAAACAGACCCCATGTGACTCAGGCTCAGAGGAGCAGCTGCATTAGCTCAGAGAGTCACATGACTGCTTACCAGACAGAGATACTTTGGATCCTTCTAAAACTAAATAACTGCTCTGTCTTTGACCCAAAACATTCATGTTGAAACTATGGAAAGCCTAAAATGGGCTCATTTCAGTCAGACATGGCCAGACCTCTTGGATGTCTGGGCACTGTGAGACGTCCTCGAGTCTGAGAGCGGCTGTGTTCAGCGCTGGGCCAGCCGCGTCTCACGGGAGGAAGGGCCCTGTCGTAGCTCCGCTCTTGAGAACCCACGAACCACTGATAACATTTTAGTTAAATCTAAACTTCTCTTCTAAGGTAAAGCCTCTTGGTGTCATATGGGGAAAGTTTTCCGAATTTTACAGCAAAAAGAACACCATTATGTTTGATGACATAGGAAGAAATTTTCTAATGAACCCACAGAATGGACTCAAGGTAAGATGTGACTTGTTGTGTGCTTGTGTAACGTGGCTTCAGGGTAGAACTGAAGCACCTTGACTTGTCTGCACGCAGCACAGCCTCCAGCTGCACAGAGCTGCTCCAGCCAGCCAGGGGCTGTGCAGGTGACAGCGGCCCAGGATTGCAGGAGCTGAAAAGTTCCCATCGCCTAGGACTTTTTTTTCTTTTTCTTTGTTTAGATACACAAATACTGTGTTAAAATTGCCTACAGTATTGACTGTAGTTCCACGCTGTCTAGGTTGGTAGCCTGGGAGCAGGAGACTGCACTCTGGAGCCTACGTGTATAGTAAGCTGGACCAGTGAGTTGTCTAAGCGTACTCGCTGGTGTTCACACAAGTGAAACTTCTTAAAGGTATATTTCTCAGAATGAATCTTGAAATCATGCATGACTGGACTGTATTCTTACAGTCATAGGCAAATTTACATATTTAGAAAAGTCCACCTGCAACTGAACATTGTTTTACACAGTAAGTCCTTGGTTAGCCAGCTCATGGAAGTGCTTTGGTTTTAGTTAGCTTTGTAGGAGCGGCATGGGCTTCTTGACTCTTAGCGTTTTATTAGGGACACAAATCTTGGGATTTCTGATGCTCTGGTTAACTGGAAAGATGGCACCAATGGCAGTTTCTTTTTTCTTTTTAAACTGAAACTAAAGATTTTAATTCCTGTAGGCCAAGTGCAGATCTTAGGATTATAAAATGTCAGAGCTAGAAGAAACCACAGTCTAGGTATCTTATCTGCTTTCTTAATTTTAGAAGCAGTCCGAGAGTGAGGAGGTCATGACTTGCCCAAGATCATGCATGTAACTGGTCAAGGACAGAAATTGGGTTAGAAGCTAAGTGACTTGGTTCCTTGGTCAGTGAGGATTTTAATAACATGAAATCTTGTATAGATGCAATAGTGGCATTTAATTATGGTAGCAGTGTTAATTGGTATGAAAGAAATTTGAAACTTAAAAATTTCTGATACCAATGGTTGCTCACATGTTGGCACAATCTGAAAATGGAAAAGATGCCTCTGTCTTATGGTACTAATGCAGATGGAGTGTCCATTTCAAAGTAGACATCCTAACACTGAAATATTATCAGTCCTGAACTTTTCTGCTGGTTAAGTTTTTGGTAATTATATAACACAAGAGAAAAACTCGCAGAAAGTGCAGTTTTGAAGTCCTCTTACAGTATTGCAGCAGGGTCTGGACCCAGTGTCCTTGGCTGCTGCTGGAAACAGGCTCTCCCACCAGTGCCCTTGTCTTGACCAACGAGGCCTGACAGCCCTGTGGCCCCCGGCTGATAGCTGTGGTGTCTCTGGGCCACGCTGTTCTGATGAGAGTAGAACATCTGGAAAAAAAATATTTAAAACTTCCCCTACCCTGACTCCTTCGGGTCTCATTGTTCTTCTCCATAAGTGACTGTCATTAATTGTTGCTTTCTTTTCAGTGTGCTTTGTGAAATCAGTAATGAACGAACAATCTGAATTTCTTCAAGTTAGATTAAGGATATATAAATTCTTTGCTAAATATAATTTATCCATTCCTGACATATGTGTTTTATTGTGTGTGATGTGTTAACTTTTCTTTTTTTCCCCTGATGCTGGGGCCGCATGCATGCGAGGCAAGTGCTCTACTGCTGAGTTATAGTCCCAACCCTGTGTGGTGTCTTTATCCTTAAAAAGAGATTTCACGAGAGAATACGTGAAGTTTTTTTTGTTTCCTAATAGATAAGACCTTTTATGAAAGCTCATCTAAATCGAGACAAAGACAAAGAACTTTTAAAATTAACTCAGTACCTCAAGGAAATAGCAAAATTAGATGACTTTTTGGAGCTAAATCACAAGTACTGGGAAAGGTAAGTGCTAATTGTTTATTCATTTTTTTTCTTTACACTAATGACGGAGTAAAATATCGGTGACCCCAGAACATATATGTTTTAATTTTTATTTAACTTGGGTGAATTCTGAAAATATTTTCTGATTCAAGGATATTCTCCATGAAAGAGCTTTCCCATTAACCTCTCATTTGTCCATAAACCTACCTCTCATGCTTTTTATAGTTCTAATAGAGAGGTAGAGAAGACTTGAGAGACTGGTACACATTCTTGACTCTCTGTGTAAATGTTACTTTGTGACGCTAGGTTGGCCCTTTGCCAGTGAATCGCCTGGAATTTTAACCCTTGTTACCATACTGTAAAATAATGTCAGTATAAAATACACTTACAATTTCCCAAATTGTATAAAAAAATTACAAGTAACTTTTGCATATAGCAGAAGAATTAGAAAACGTTTTAGTCCACTGAAAAAAAACAGTTACTCATGATTTTCCTTTCCAAACATAACCACTATTACCATCTTGGTTTATAGTCTTGATTCTTATTTCTAATCACAGATGTATTAATCTAGTTTATATTACATAGAAACATCAAGTTTTTGTGGGTTTTTTTTGTTGTTGTTCATGGTACCGGGAGTGGAACCCAGAGGCTTTCTACCTCCAGGCTATACCCCCAGACCTATTTTATACTTTATTTGGCAACAGGGTCTCACTAAGTTGCCGAGAGCCTCACTAAATAGCTGAGGCTGGCTTTAAACCTGTGTGATCCTCCTGTCTCAGCCTCCCAGCGCGAGGCTTACAAGTGTGTGCCACCACACCTGGCTAAACAACAAGATTTTGAGGAAGGGGAAAACTGCAGAAATGAAAAGGATTACTTGTGTAATATAAGTAATCTCTTTGGAATTAGATCTTCAAAGGTCTGGTTCCAATAATGCAGCAACAAAAAAAAGCTGTTCATATAATTGCACTTTGGCTTTCCAGGTCACGGTGACACACAGCTTCTTAGTAGAGTCTCATGATCCTGTCAGGAAGATAAACAGCATTTTTAGCCCCATCTTCAAATTGAAGATGACCCGAGTCCTGGAGATTCACACTGCCGCAAAAATAGGAAGTGCACCATCAAAACTTGGTCCCAGTTTCCTGATTTTGAGAACTCTTTTCCCATCTCCACACTGCTAATTACAATAATTCATAAATGTGAGAAATAGAGATGAAAATTTTAATATAGTGGCATATTCCTATCATACGAAGAAAAGGTTGCTTTAGTAATTCTTATCTTTGCATATTGTATGCTCTTGATCAGAGTACTTTTTTTTTTTAATATAAGAAAGCTAAGGTCTTTAAGTGGAGTTTGAGTTATTTAGGAATTACACTACTTGCCAACATCGACTTTCACATTTGGAAGTGAGCAGAACGCGGTGGTCGTGGGTGTGCGCAGCCCCTGGTGCCTTGGTCTGAATCTCAGCTCTGCCACTTCCAAGAGGTGTGAATTTGGACAAATTGCTTAACCTCTGTATATCTTTGAAATAGGAGTAAAGTCTCACAGAAACTCCTCATGGAACTGTTGTGAAGACTACAGTTGACAAATGCTTAAAACAGTCTTGGCACATAAGTTATCAACACTTGTTAGTGATTATTTACAATTACATACCTCTTGAAAGGTTTTGACAATACAATAAACTCCTTAGGGAGAAGAATTATTTCATGAATTTAGCATGCTAGAACTGTGACATGTTTATTTCTTGCAGGTATCTCTCAAAGAAGCAAGGACAGTAGTTACGAGTTACACTGGCACTCATTGAAGCTACTTGAGATCCATGAACTTTTTGCTTTTGTGCTAGAAATCATTATGATAGTGCTGGACACTGAAGCAAATATCAGACTGCTTATCCTTGGTCTTCCAGTTTTTTGTAAATTTAATTTTGTATTTCTTGATGATCATAGCAATAGTTTTAAAATTCTTTTTCCCCTATCTCAATATACTGAATATTTTCTCCATCATTGATTATTGAGGTATTTTCCACTAAATAATAATAATCCAAAAAGGAATAGAAAGAAATGTGGAAGAAAATGTATACATAGTATTGTCATTTAGTGACTTTGGAAACAGGTTTATGTTTGTCTTTTTGTCTCATTGTGTTACCAGTTGCCTAAACCTAAGACCAAATACATCTTGAAATGAGGGCTTTCCCCTTAAAAACCAAAAATAAGAAGATAATTTTTTTGAGTAAAGAGCCTTGTTATGCTTAAAATTACCAGGAATTTGTATTCCTTTGCCATAGACAAAATTCCTCTCTGCCCCACTAGTCACGTCGCAGTCCTGCCCACCCCCTTGGTCTCCATGTGCCAGTATTCTTCAAGGAGTACTGGAGAGCATCAGCTGCGACGGCTCTGCCGTGCTATGAGAAATAAGGCTGACGGGTGGCTCAGCAAGAGAGCTCCGCCTAAAAACATGGTAAAAGCAGTTAGAGGCAATCAAGTTTAAAATGGGACATATCCCCAGTTCAGCTCTAAACAGCATGAGCAAAATGTTTTTGTTCTGTTCCAGCTATATCTTGTCCAAGTGCTCACACTGTTTCAGTGAAAATATCTAGCCATAAGATAAAAATGCATTATTATTTGCAATGCTTAAGCCTGCAGATATGTAATGTGACCACTGTTTTGTGTTGACAGTATTGCTTTATATACAGTTCTTGTATTTGAAAGGAATTGATCCTTTTAAATAAACACGGTGTATATTGTTCTTATGGGACTATTTCAGTGGTGTAAATAATAAATATCTTTTCTTAAAACGGTGGTTATCTTTTTTCATATTACCCCGGATATTTTACCTTTTTGTTAAGCCACAAACAAGTTCAGGCAAGGACTTTTTATATATATGTATTTTTTTGGTGCATTGTAGTCATACATCACAATGGAATACAAGACTTGTGAGGATATCCAAGCACACATCATCCAATTAGCCTTTATCCAATTCCCATCCCATTCCCTCTCTGTCCCTTGATTCCATGCTTGATTGGTGATTAACTTTGATACATTTGTTTATATACATCATGAGTTTTAAAGAGATTCCATCCTCCCCCATCCCATCCCCTCTGATTGGTCACCTTCATTGTTCCTTTATAGGGCCCTTCAACAAGATCTCCTATTACCTATTTCTTCTTAGTTTTTGCATATTAAGGAAAGCATCTGGTTTTTTATTTTCTGTGATATTTCTCTGTGTATGCCACATTGCAAGTTCCGATCCCACTCTTGAAGGCCCCGGCAATGGCCTGGCCCCCTGGCAGACTCTGATCCCAGCCTCACTGCTCCAGCACCGGCCTTGCCTCATGGCAGGCCCTGATCCCGGCCTCGCTGGCCCTGGCACCAGCCTTGCCTCACGGCAGGCTCCGATCCCAGCCTCACTAGCCCAGGCACCGGCCTCACCCCTCAGCAAGCTCTGATCCTGGCCTTGGAGGCCCCAGCACCGTCCTTGCCTCACAGCAGGCTCCTATCCCAGCCTTGGAGGCCCCAGCACCAGCCTTGCCTCATGACAGACTCCGATCCCGGCCTCGGTGGCCCCAGCACTGGCCTAACCCCTCGGCAGACTCTGATCCTGGCCTCGGAAGCCCAAGCACCGGCCTAGGCAAGGACTTTTTAAAAAATTAAACGTATATGATGTTTAAGGTTTGTATATCACTGCATTCAGAGTTAATTTTAGTAGCTAACTGGATATGTTAAATTTCTTATTTCTAACATGCATCATACTTTTAGGAATATATTATTTCCTTTGTGAAAGGCTATAATAATGATATATGGTACAAAAAAAACTAGGAATTCTAAATAGGCCTCTGAGGATGGAACCCAGGGGCACTCTACCTCTGAGTTATACCTCCAGTCCTACTTTTTATTCTTTATTTTGAAACAGGGTCTCACTATGTTGTGGGGAGCCTAAGTAACTCAGGCTGGCTATCCTCCTGTCTCAGCCTCCCAAGTTCTGGGATTACAAGCATGCGCTACTATGCCCGGCTTATTTATGGCTACGTTTTCCCACTATAAAAGATAGTTTTCTTTATTTCAAAGCAGATAAGGAAACAAATATATGAAAAAATGTTAACATCATTAGCAGGGAAATGCAAATCAAAGCTACCCTGAGATTCCATATAACTCCAGTTAGAATGGCAATCATCAAGAATACAATAATAAATGCTGGTGGGGATGTGGGGAAATAGGAACTTTTATACACTTCTGGTGAGATTGCGGATTAGTTCAACCACTTTTGAGGTCCTTATGGAGGATCCCCAGAAGTCTGGGGTTGGAACCCAGCCATACTACTTCACCAGAGGAATCGAAGCCAGAATACCACAGTGACCTATAATGTGCCAGTTAAAGTTTATGAAAAAATACCAGTGATAACTATGCTCACCCCCCCCCACAGTAGCCAAATTACAGAATCAACTTAGGTGCCCATCAGTAGGCAAATGGGTGACAAAAGTATGATGTATACACACAATGGAATTTTGTTAAGCCATAAGGAAGAGCAAAATTATGTCTTTTGCAGGAAAATGGATGAGAATATTATGCTAAGATATGCTAAGTGAGGTCAGCCAGTCTCAAGAAGTCCAGGGTCATTTTTCTCTCATACATGGAACCTAGAGCAAACATAGGAAGCAAAAGAACTGCACTTAAATAAGAAAAGACAGTAAAATCGTGGGAGGAGACTGGGGGTTGGGGGATGAGGGCCAATAAAGGAAACAGTTTGCCGGGCATGATGGCGCACACTTGTAACCCCAGCATTCGGGAGGCCGAGACAGGAGGATCACAGTTTGCGGCCAGCCTCAGCTACTTAGTGAGGCCCTTTGCAACTCAGACCCTGTTTCAAAATAAAGAATAAAAACTAAAGCTGGGGGTGTAGCTTAAAGGCAGAATGTTCCTGGTTTCCATCCCCAGTACCGGTGGGGGGGGGGACAATTCAAATATGTCAATATAAGGGCTCACTAGTAATCTCACTAATATGGGAGGAGGAAGGGGGACAGGTATTTGGAAGGAAATACATCAAGTGGTGTGCGCATGTGTGTTACTTTGAATCGCAGTATGACACCAATAAAAGAATTAAAAACAAGGTAGGCATGGAAAGGGCTTAATTCTTTTGAACTGTGTGCTTAAAACTACTAACATAGGTCAAGAAAGAGCAGATATTTTCCAAAACAGTATAAGCTAAAATAGAAAAATTAGCAAACCTCACGAAACAAAGTAGGATTTTAAAAGGCGTTTCTTGCCATTAGGTGGTGCCCAAACCAAAGTTTATTAGCCCATATGCTTAATTAGGCCACTGTAGGAGAATATTGTCGTCATTTGGTTATTGAGATGATGTATGTTATATGTGACTAATACTTTGATAAAGAATGTGAGTTTTTTTGTGTGTGTGTGTGGTGCTGGGGATGGAACACAGGTGTATTCTAACTCTGAGCTACCTGCCCCCCCCCACTCCCCCAGACTTGTTTTTATCCTTTATCTTGAAACAGCCTCACCGAGTTGCAAGGGGCCTCACTAAGTAGCTGAGGCTGGCTGTAAACCTTTGATCCTCCTTTTTTGGCTTCCCAAACGCTGGGATTACAAGTGTGCATCACCACGCCCGGTTTGTTTTTTGTGGTACTGGGGATGGAACCCAGGGACATTCTACCTCCAAGCTACACCCACAGCCCTATTTTTTATTCTTTATTTTGAAAGGGTCTCGCTGAGTTGCAAAGGACCTAACTAAGTTACCTGAGGCTGTCTGCGAACCATGATCCTCCAGTCTTGGCCTTCCGAATGCTGGGATTACAAGCGTGTGCTACCACGCCTGGCTGAGAATGTGAATTCTTAATGTGTCTTCTCTCCATCTTTTTACTTACTGAAGAGATTTATCTCTATATCTGTATCTATATAAGAGGTACACAGAACCGAGCCAGACAATGACATAGTTCATATGTATATTCTGGAGAATCAGCAAGCTGTTGTTGTTGTTGTTGTTGTTGTTGTTATTACTACTACTACTATTAGTTTATTTGTGGTACTGGGGGTAGAACCCAGGGGCATTCTACCTCCAAGATACAACCACAGCCCTATGTTTTATTCTTTATTTTGAAACAGGGTCTCACTGGTTGCAAAGGGCCTCACTAAGTAGCTGAGGTTGTCCGTGAACCACGATCCTCCGGTCTCAGCTTCCCAAATGCTGGCATTACAAGTGTGCACCACCATGCCCAGCTAGCAAGTTAATTTTTTTTTATCAGACACAATTCTACAGTTTTAAAACAACTAGTGTCAGCCAGGCATGGTGGTGCATGACTGCAATCCTTGTACTTGGGAGGCTGAGACAGGAGGATCCCAGGTTCGAGGACAGCTTCCCCAAGTAGTGAAACGCATCAACCTATTGAGACCATTTTCAAACAAGAAAATCAGGCTGGGGGTGTAGCTGGAAGGTAGAATGCCTCTGGGTTCAATCCCTAGTACCACACACACATGAAAATAAATAAATAAATAAATAAATAAATAAATAAATGAATAAATAAATGAATAAATAAATAACAATTAGTGTCTAATGCATATTTAGCTTAAAACTGATATGGAGCATCAGTATACCTTTGATTCAGAGGGCAGTTTGAGATGTAGCAATCCTTCTGATTCAGGTTAAGAAAATCAATGACCGAACTAATGATACCCATAGCAGCCATTTAGTTCTGTAGGTGATGGATAGACTATTGTAGTAAGCAACTGAAACATGTTCATTCATGGAAAATAAGGTAGTTGTCTTTTATGGGGAAGAAGCAGACCTGTGCAGGGATATTTATTGGGGAAAAAGGATATGCAAAAAAATTAGGTGGTTGTCTACTTTTATTTTTTATTTATTTATTTAGGTACTGGGGTTCCTGGAAGCCCTTCTACCTCTGGGCTACACTCCCAGACCCATTTTTACATCTTTTTTTTATTTGGAAACAGGGTCTCTTAAGCCAGCGCCACTGGCTTCAAACCAGCGAGATCCTCCTGTCTCCGCCTCCCAAGCGCGGGGATTACAAGCGTGCGCCAGCATGCCCGGCTGTTGTCTGCTTTTAAAAAGGCAATTATTAAGCCAGGCGTGGTGATGCACGCTTGTAATCCCAGTACTTGGGAGGCTGAGATAGGAGGATCCCGCAGGTTCAAGCCAGCCTCAGCTACTTAGGCTCTCAGCAACTTAGTGAGACCTTGTTTCCAAATAAAATACAAAATAGGTCTGGGAGTGTAGCCCAAAGTAGAAAACTTCTGGGTTCCATCCCTAGCACCAGAAAAAAATTTAAAAAATTTAAAAAATTAAAAAATAAAAAGGCAATTATTAAGCCAAGGGTTATGGTGCACACTTGTAATCCCAGTACTTGGGAGGCTGAGAAGGAAGGATTACAGTTTCGCAGACAGCCTCGGTTATTTAGTGAGGCCCTTTGTGACTCAGTGAGATCCTGTTTCACAATAAAGAATAAAAAATAGGGCTGGCAGAGTAGCTCAGAGATAGAATGCCCCTGGGTCCCATCCCCAGTACCACGAAAAAAAAAAATAGTGATAAAATATGAGTACTGAGTACACTTACTGAAGACTTTGTGTACCAAGTAATCGACAGGACTCTAGAGGGACACTTTCTGTTCCCTGAAGTCTATGTATAAAATCTCATTAATCCTATCAGGATGGCAGTGCGAAGAGATGTCTCTAAAGATTAAATGCTT
The DNA here is from genome assembly GCF_963383645.1 of Muscardinus avellanarius. Classification (NCBI taxonomy): domain Eukaryota; kingdom Metazoa; phylum Chordata; class Mammalia; order Rodentia; family Gliridae; genus Muscardinus; species Muscardinus avellanarius. The sequence goes on from NC_137793.1 coordinate 11,885,203, forward strand.
AGTTACTTATCTAAGGAGCTAATTTTTGGAATTGCTCTGGGGAAGCTATGTGAGCCTTGGTGGGAGTGTTGAGTATTTAGAACTTAAAGGGAACTCCTTGGAGATTTGTTTCATAGATTCACGAAAGACTTCTGACAAATTAGAGCATCATAAGAACTGGGTAAATCTTTATCAGGCATCCTGTGGGCTGGAAAAGAGAGTCAACTAATAACGTCAGCGAGGTTTCATGTACAGTAAATCTTCAAGATCCTTCCGCGCGTGTTTGCTGTAACAGCACATATACTAAAATTGGAATGAGACAGAGACTAGTGTGGCCCCAGTGCAAAGGAGGACATGCCAGTCTGTGAAGCGTTCCATTTTTGGTGGTACTGGGGGTGGAACCCAGGGACTTTCTACCTCCAGGATATACTCCCAGACTTATTTTATATTTTATTTGGAAACAGGGTCTCACTAAGTTGCTGAGAGCCTCACTAAGTAGCTGAGGCTGGCTTCGAACCTGTGAGATCCTCCTGTCTCAGCCTCCCAAGCGTGAGGATTACAAGCGTGCGCCACCACGCCCGGCTTGCGTTTTCCATATTTTTATCAGTGTGGAGATTCTTCAGAAAGCTGGGAATGGATCTGCCATATAATGCAGCTGTACCACTCCTGGGTTTCTTTCCATATCTTACCAAGGGGACCAAAATCAGAATATTATAGCACTATATGCATATCCAAGTGACCCTAGGACCTTTCACTAGCCCTCCCTTAAAGATTTCACTTCCTAACGTTGCCACACCAAGGACCAAGCCCCCAACAGGAAGCCATGGAGGCCACATAGTTGAACCCTACTCAAACCGCAGCGGTGACCTGTGAGCTGAGGCCAGGATGGTAAGAGCCATCTATGTTATAGGGAAAATTATCAGGGGCAGGGCCAGGAGCAAGTGCCAGATCTTAAGGCCGAATCAGGCCAGGCGGATTCAGGGAGGAGGGGGAGCCCAGTGGTGATCCGGTGGGATCGTCCACTGGGAAGGGAGGATTTTGCAGATCACAGTAAATAGTCTGTTGAATTCAAGTGAAATGGGGGGATCAGTGGAGAAATTTAAGTATGGGAATGACTAATTTCTTTTGCAGCCTTATTGAGATAGAATTCACATACCATAAAATCCACCACTCTGAAGGGTGCAATTCAGTGGTTTTTAGTAGATTTACACATTGCACAACCATCACCATCATCTAATTTTAGAACCCGATCATTTTTACAAAGGTCACTCTGGCCCTTGTGTGGAGAGTGCATTGCAGAGGGGCAGAAGTGGAAAAGACAAGACCAGTCAGGAGGCTACTGACTTCATCGAATGAGAGTTTGTATTCCTTCACTCCTTCACTGTGTTTCCTAACTACCTATTAAGCCCTTTTTATTTATTTATTTATTTATTTATTATTTATTTATTTATTGCAGTACTAGGGATGGAACCCAGGGGCACTCTACCTCCGAGCTACACTCACAGCCCTAATTTTTTTATTCTATATTTTGAAACAGGGTCTCACTGAGTTCCAGAGGTCCTCACTTAGAGTAGCTGAGGCTGGCCATGACCTGTCATCCCCCCGTCTCAGCCTCCCAAATGCTGGGATGACAAGTGTGCGCCACCACGCCCGGGTCTATTGAACCCCTATAATGTACCAGGTTCCATGCAAGGTGCCAAGTCTTCAGCAGTAGATAAGACAGACGTGTGCCTGCCCTGTAGGAGCATGCAGCTGTGTAACTGCTCGGCCAAGAACCCTCCCAACTTCGTCACTCAGTCAGGGTCAATTTGAAGAATCGAAAACTCAGGGAATGAAAGTCGACACAGAAAGGGCCTTTCTCATTCACCTGTGCCCTCCAGGCCAAGCCTTCTGCCCAGGTCGTCTGGGGTGAAGTGCCCATCGGGGGCAGGCATGGCCTGTGACAGCGTGGGCCAGAGCGCAGTTCTGCACACTCAGGACAGGCCACAGGCTCGCTCCCTTCCATTTCTCCTGTGAATGCTGCAGCAATAGCATCCCCTTCTAGATGTCTCGTGCATGGGCAGTTGAGAAGGAACCGGCTATGCACAGAGGATTTCCCATCGGCGCTCTTTCACTTATTAATTGCTGCGTATTACCTAGCATTTAACTGGTGCTGAGCGCATTCCCCAAGTCTGTGGCTGAATTCTACTGCCAGGTGCTTCCTTCAGCTCCTAATCCCCTGAGTCTTCCCCCTTCAGCATCCCTGGGGCTCCTCTCATGCAAACTGAGGCAAGGGTGTTACATTACAGTTAGATCTTTAGACTTATATTTGTTTTTGTTTTGGCTAATGTTTTTTTTTTTTTTTTTTTTTTTTTTTTTGGTGGTACTGGGGTTCCTGGAAGCCCTTCTACCTCGGGGCTACACTCCCAGACCTATTTTTACATTTTTATTTGGAAACAGGGTCTCCTAAACCAGCGCACGCGCGGCTGGCTTCGAACCTGCGCGATCTTCCTGTCTCTGCCTCCCAAGCGCGGGGATTACAAGCGTGCGCCACCACGCCCGGCTTGGCTAATGTTTTTGACATTTACAGTCAGATCTTTTAGGGCATGAACAGCTATTTTGCAAACACTATTATTATTTTATTTTATTTTTTTGCTGTACTGGGGATGGAAGCCAGGGGTATTCTACCTCCGATCGAAACCCCCAGCCCTATTTTTTAGTCTTTATTTTGAAACAGGGTCTTAATGAGTTGTAAAGGGCCTCACTAAGTAGCTGAGGCTGGCCTCGAACCGTGATCCTCCTGTCTTAGCCTCCCGAATGCTGGGATTACAAGCGTGCGCCACCACACCCGGTTAAAACTATCTTTAATGCTTAGATGTGAGGGAGAATGAGCAGCTATGTGGGAATGTGTTTGGACAAAAAGGTATGATCTGGTGGTAATGAACTGGTGTGAACTTAGCAAAGCTGGTTTGTTCAGATTTATCATGGCCACTCTGTGTAGCATCCCTTCCTACTGCGAATGGGAGGAGCCCTTCTGTAATGAATACCTAGTGGCCTGCTTTCAGGGGTGGTACTTTTGTGTGCGCACGTGTCTACCAATAAAATGTACGTGCAAGCCGGGCGTGGTGGCGCACGCTTGTAATCCCAGTGTTCGGGAGGCTGAGACCGGAGGATCGCGGTTCCAGGCCAGACTCAGCTACTGAGTGAGGCCCTCTGCAACTCAGTAAGACCCGGTTTCAAAATAAAGAATAAAAAATAAGGCTGGGGGTGTAACTCAGAGAGAGAATAACCTGGGTTCCATCCCCAGTACTGAAAAAATAAATGTATGTGCAAGAATGCATGGACATGCCTCAGGTGTCTCTCCGTGTTTGAATTAGCCCAAATAGATCACAGACCATATGTCTGTTTCTTCTGTGTTCCTCTAGGCACATGGTGATCTTCTAAACTTGGAAGGTACATAACAAATGTGAGTTGAATCAACCAGCAAATGTTTCAACAAACAAACCATAAAATGGGCACTTGTTTAATGTCATTCGTTTTCAGCATTTCCTCCTTTGGATGCTTCTAACTGTGACGAGAGTAATCACAAAACCTAACTCATGTATTTTCCAATTTCTGTTTGCATTTCTGCTTATTGACTTTCTCTTTTTTAAATTTAGTGCATGGTGGCACATGCTTGTAATCCCCGCGCTTGGGAGGCGGAGACAGGAGGATCATGCAGGTTCAAAGCCAGCTGTGCTGGCTTAAGAGACCCTGTTTCCAAATTAAAAATAAAAAGATATATATATATAAATATTATATATAAATATAAATATAAATATTATATATATATATATGTTAGGTCTGGGAGTGTATCCTGGAGGTAGAAGGGCTTCAAGGAACTCCAATACCACAAAAAAAATTAAGTGTATTAGCCGGGCGTGGTGGCGCATGCTTGTAATCCCAGCATTCAGGAGGCTGAGACCAGAGGATCACTGTTCGCAGACAGCCTCAGCTACTTAGTGAGGCCCTCTGCAACTCCATGAGACCTGGTTTCAAAATAAAAAATAAAAAATTAGGGCAGGGGGTGTAGCTCAAAGGTAGAATGTTTCTGGGTTCCACCCCCAGACCCGCAATAAATAAATAAATAAACAATTAAATAAAATAAATCAAGTGCATTATAATCTTACATCATATCAGAGCACAGAGTATTGGAAAAATACATGCACTCAACTCTTGTTGCCCTCCCCACTGAATCACCCCTCCTGGCCTCACTCCGCGGGTGTTTGAGATTGTAGTTGGCAATTTTGTAAACATTCATGGCATTGTTTCTAATATCTGTTCTTTATAGCTTTGTCTCTTTCCCTCCCTTCTCTAATCACCCTCAGTCATTCCCCTAGCGAATCTGCTCTTCTATCTGATGTTACCCTTATTTCTGAATATCTCTCTAACACGAATAATAATAAATGCTGGTGAGGATGTGCAGGAATAGGAACCCTATTACACTGTTGGTGGACTGCAAACTAGTACAGCTGCTATGGAGAGTTCTCAGAAGATTGGGGACAGAACTATCATATGACCCAGCAGAGTGCTCTTGGGCATCTTCCCAAAGGAAATGAAATAAAAATATAATCAGGCTTGCATAAGCATGTTCATAGCAGCACAATTTACAATAGCCAAACTATAGAATTGGCCTAGAAACCCATCAACGTGTGAATGGACCACAACACTTTGGTATATACACACAATGGAATTTTACTCAACCATAAAGAAGAACAAAATTACTCTATTTGCAGGAAAATGAATGGAGCTGGAGAATATTATGCTTATTGATTTCCAGTCCACTTTACAAGATGGATTAAAATAAAACAAATAAAATGATATTGAAATATAAATATTTTCACAACATCTTGTTTTAAAAGAATAAAATTTAAAACTGGTTATTGACATGACGTTGGGTGGGTGAACTAGTATAATTTTATCTCTCTGTGATGTATGTGAGAGATCTTCATCCATCTCTGAGATATATCCTGCCTTTAGTATAATAGTAAATCGACTCATGGAGTTTACAAATGCTCTCACAAGAGAATGAAAGGATTGCATAGCACCCTATCTAAATGCCATAATTATTTCTCTTAAGTTGAGATGCTCAGAGCATCCTAAGAGCTCAACACCAAATGACTGTTCATTCTGATTAATAGGACAAAGGGAGATGTTATATTGATGCTGCGGGACAGCAAACCGTCTAAAGTACAGCACACAATCTGCCTGCTGCCATCCGGTCACAGAATAGCTACGCACCTCACAGCCAGCCCCTCTCCTTGGGGACACAGTGCATGTGGGGGGAAGCTATACATCTTCCAGAGGGTTCTTCCAGGAAGAACTGAAACTTATCATAGAGGGGCCCAAGAGGAACCCACATTGTTGCTGCTTCTCAGACAGCTCAGTACACATGAAAAGACTATGGGGTCTGCTCCATTGTCCAGGTTGGGAAAGATGATGATGATGATGATGATGATGATGATGATGATGATGATGATGAATTATTTTGGTGGGAATACAGCCAAGTCACAAAATACGGTGCGGCCTGGGACCTAAAACAATGTTAAATAACATTTGGAAGCAGGAGGGCCATTGAGGTCATCGACAGCTTGATGAACATGGCCATTGGGGTTTTATATTTTCACTTACACTTTACTTACTAGAGAGAAACTGGGTAACACAAGGAACTTAAAGGAAGAGAGACTCCAATGAAGGGATGCAGGGGGCTCAGGGAAAGAAATAGAGACTTGATGAGGGCCATGGTTCCAACAATGCTATGTGCACACACAACATGACCAGCACCAATGTCAGAACATGCACAGGGCAGAGGAGGGTGTGGGGAGGGATCCAGAGGGAAACACGCCAAGTACTGTGCACAGATATGTATCTCCATCACTCCCAACTTCATCATGATGTGTAATTACAATGCACCAATAAAAGCAGATTTTACAAAAAGAGACTTGGGTTAGATATCAGCCCCACACATTCTCTGGGACCTAGGGTTAGAAGCCTAACATGCTTCTATTAGTTTTCTTTTCTTTTCTTTTTTTTTTTTTTTTTGGTGGTGGTACTGGGGGTGGAACCCAGAGGCTTTCTACCTCCGGGCTATACTCCCAGACCTTTTTTTTTATATTTTATTTGGCAACAGGGTCTCCCTAAGTTGCTGAGACCCTCACTGAGTAGCTGAGGCTGGCTTCGAACCTGTGCGATCCTCCTGTCTCAGCCTCCCAAGCGCAGGGATTACAAGCATGCGCCACCACGCCCGGCTTTGTATTAGTTTTCTACCGCTGCATAACAAGTTACCACGCACACTTATGATGCCACAGTTTCCTTGGTCAGAAGTTCAAACCCAGCTTGGCTGGACCCAGTTCAGGGCTCTCATGAAGTTGCACACAAGGTTTCGGTCCAGGCTGGTCCTCATCCGAAAGCACGACTGGGGAAACATCTGGTTCAGATGCTTCAGGGCCGTTGTCACTTCTTGTTCTGAGGCTGTGACTACAGGAATGTCTACACTCCCCAGACTTAGGCTCTGGAGGCACTTTCTTTTCACCTGATCTTTTGCAGTACGGCTGCTCACCCCCAATACTCCTCTAGGAGAGTCTCTGGCTCCAGTCTGCTGAAATGGAGTCGTCTTACACTAGGAAAAGTAGTCATGGGAATAACATCTTACCCTGGTTTTCTGGCATCTGACAATTCCCACCTACACTCAGAGTAGAGGATTACACAGTGAATGCTGGGAGGTGGAATCATTAAGGGTTATCGGTGGTCCATCCGCTCTGTCGTGCTGTGTTCCAAGTCAGACCTACCGACGTACCTTGTTACAGCTATACTTCTGCTAAATGCACGGTATTTCTTGCCTCCCTCAGTCCCAGGACACTCTGTCAAGCCAGAACCCTGTGCTATCCCAGAGCCACACTCAGCAGGCTGAGGTCACCTTCCTGCCCTTGCTCCATGCCAGGACAAGGAGAATCTCTGGGGGGGCTGTCTAGGTTCCTCTGTCTAGGCACATCTGCAGCCATTTCTCCTCTGAGATTTTGACACCTCTCTCAGGCACCACCGAGGAAGCCAGACACGTATTTGTTTTGTTCTCTGATGCTATAAATCCCTGTGGGTTTTGCTGTAGTTTGAATCTGGAATATCTTTCAGAAGCTCCTGGGTTAAAGGCCTCTTGGTGCTGTTGGAAGATGACTGGAGCTTTAAGAGGTGGGGCTTAGCAGGGGGGTTGAGGTCATTGGAGGCGTGCCCTCGAAGGGGATTGTGGGACCCTGTCTTCTTTTTCTCTCTGTTCTTGCTGGCCCCGAGATGTCCGGTTTTGTCACGTGCTGCTGCCACGATGTACAGTCTCACCAACTGCGTCAACCAGGAATGGATGGAAAACTCCAAAACTGTGAGGAAACCTTTTCTTTTTATAAGCTGGTTATTTCTGGCATTTGTTGTAGTAACAGAAAGCTCACTAATACAGGGTTCTCTTGCATTCCCTTCCCAAGCTCGTTTTTCCTCTTATACCCCTTCTTTCTCAATTGACTAGAAGAACTTAGTTGGTGGAGGAAAGGCAGGAAGTTTTGATCTGATTTACCATTGTGCCCTAATTTATTGTCTGGCTTCTGAGATTCAACAGCTAAGAACTTATTACTTTATCGCCTGCTTTTCTCTAAATTATCCATTCCTTGAAGTAATAATGACTGAGTGGGGGTGTGGATGGGGAAGAAAACCAAAAGTTGCCCTGCCAAAGAAAATAAAAAACAACCAGGAATAAATAGTTTAATATTTCAGTTTTTAAACCCACCCCAAACAACACCTTGCATTATTAATGATTAATTTCAGCATGCACCATATCAAAATATGATTGTAGAAAACCAGAGTATATCACCTCAAGATATGCTTCTTTGGCATAAGGATGATTTTGAGCTATTTTATTTTATCTTATTTTATTTATTTACTTATTTATTTACTTATTTATTTATTTATTTTGGTGGTACTGGGGTTCCTGGAAGCCCTTCTACCTCCGGGCTACACTCCCAGTCCCATTTTATACTTTTTAATTTTTGGAAACAGGGTCTCTAAAGGCAGCGCTGCTGGCTTCGAACCAGCGCGATCCTCCCGTCTCCGCCTCCCAAGCGTGGGGATTACAAGCGTGTGCCACCACGCCCGGCTTGAGCTGACTATTTTAAAAGCAGACACAGGAGAAGCTCTGTAAACAAGAGTAGAAGTTACCCTTTTAAAGGAAACTGACATTTATAAAGTAAGTCTCCATTTGTAAGGATGACTCCTTGGTCTGCTTTATGTAGAGGAAAGATAACTTTAAAACACCGGAAACCCAACGTGGTCACACATGCCTGTAATTCCAGTACTTGGGAGTCTGAGATAGGAGGATCACAGTTTAGAGGCTAGCCTTAGCAATTTAGTGAAGCTTTCAGCAACCTAGCAAGACTAATTCAAAAACAAAACCATAAAAAGGGCTGAGGGTATAGCTTGGAGGTAGAGTGACCCTGGGTTCAATCCCATTACCTCCTCCCCACAAATCCGCAAAAAATGCACACACAACAACACTGACAGCAAAACCCCTAGAAATTCTCATCCGTCTTTAAAGCGGGAGGGTTTTGTCAAAACCAAACCCTCCCACAGCCTTTTTTCTTAGATTCCCCAAATGATGGCATCTAAAGCACATTTCTACGGCTCACATATGTCCTCCAGAGCTCATAGATTGAAAACATGATCCCCAGTGCTCCAGCACTGAGCTGTGGGACTTTGGTGAGCGATTAGGTCCTGTCGGCTCTTCCCACATGGAGTAATAATTCTGCTGCTGAGAGAGATCTCGCTGACTACTTGTTGCCACAAGAGTGGGGTTACAGGTCACTCGCCTTGTTCTCTTACCCCCATGATGCCATGGTGCACTAAGAAAGTCTTCACCGGATGTCCCACCTTGATTCTGGACTTCCCACCCTCCACAACCATGATACTGCAGGAGGCTTGGTCCACAGAGGACCAGAGGCAGAGGCCGCAGGAGGATGTCGCAGCTCTCTTTATTCACTGGTGAAGCCCCGTGAGCAAAGCTCTGGGTCTCAGTCCTGAGCGGTGTCATCAAACAGATTATATAACCCCAGTGAGACAGGATTTGATTGCATCAATAACCGACAGGGTATCAGTAAGGGAGCTCAGGTCGGGTTTCATTTCTGCTTCCTGAGCTGGATTTCTTGTCTTAGCCTCCACGTGGCAGGCACTGGGTGGAGCCATGTTGGGTGGCCCCATGCAGTTGAGACTGACTGGTAGGCACCATCTTGCTGGTTTTTGCTGCCGTATCTTGTGGTCACAGCTGCCAGGAGTGGTCCTGTTTTGTTCATCTCAGAAGGGGCCCGTGAAGAAAGCCGCCTTCTATCATCTCCCTAGGCTTTTAGCCAAGAGTGTCTTCAAGAACGTAGATGGGCTCTTGCCTCAACGAGACACATGCTATTCTATTATAGCACATAAAATAGACTAAGACACGCAACTAAGAGATTTACTCTTTAGAATCACTCATTTTATTTGGGGATCTCTCATGTATATAGGTTAACTAAATTCTATTTGTTTTCCTGTTGTTAAAATTTTTGTTTCGGGGATCTGTCCCAACTAAAAGCTCGTAAATGGTAGAGGGAAAATTATTTTCCATCTCCTATGGTGGATATGCAATAAATGTGTGTTTGAATCTGTTGAAGAATAAAACAATTTTATTTTATTTATTTATTTAATTTTTTTTGCGGGTCTGGGAATGGAACCCAGGGGCATTCGACCTCTGAGCTACACCTCCTGCCCTATTTTTTAGAAGTGAACACACACACACACACACACACACACACACACAAATTAAATTTATTTAAAATAAATCAAGCTGGGTGTGGTGGCACACGCTTGTAATCCCCACGCTTGGGAGGCTGAGACAGGAGGATTGCATAGGTTCGAAGCCAGCTTCAGCTACTTAGTGAGGCTCTCAGCAACTTAGTGAGACCCTGTTTCCAAATAAAGTATAAAAATAGGTCTGGGAGTATAGCTCGGAGGTAGAAAGCCTCTGGGTTCCACCCCCAGTACCACAAAAATAAATAAATAAAATAAATCAAGATTATTGATGACAGAGAATTTTTCTGAAAATTGATAAGACCTTTGCAGCTTTTATATGCTGATCCCAGTAAATCCATTTGGCCCCTCCCTCTCTCCCCACTCAGCTTTCTCTGTCTGTCCATTCTGTTAGCAAGAGCGTACAGCCAAGAGGCGGGATTGTATTCTTCTCATCAGAGACAGTAGTAATAAGATGCAAGTGGCTGAATCAGCCAAGCATATTCCGAATTCTGACTTCTTCAATAACGTTTTTGCATGATTAAGTCTGTACAATTTGTTCCAAAACATTACCCTGCCAGCGCAGGCTGCTCGGTGTCTGGACAGCCATCTTGGGCTTCATCCTGCTGGCTTGTGGAGAGTTGGGAACACCGAGGGCTTGGCTCAAGCACACATGGGCACCCCGGAGATGCATTCAGGGAAGTGGGGGTCAGCCCCGCCTTGGGTTTTTTGTGACGGCAGCACAGCTGTTCCCTGGGGCCAGGGCTTATAGGTCAGGGCACACCAATGCACTTGCCAACGTGCTGTCACCATTACTGTCACTTCCTCTGAAGCTTAGAGCGAGGCTGCCTTTTCCTATGGAGCTGAGCTCCAATTGACGAGCACAAAACCCATGAGCATGACCAGGGATAAAGGATGGAGAAAGATTCCATCAACCTGCAAAGCAATGCACTCCCCAGACAAAGGAAGCATGGCGAGTTCATTCCGGGAGCCCGTGCACATTCATATAGAAGAACAAGAGAGGTGGGCACATTTCTGAGCATGCACCGCTTAAGGTTACGGTTCAAAAAGGAAAAATGGCAGACACACTTCTGGGCATGTTCAGATCGAGGTTCTAGAGAACATCCTCAGACAGGAGTGATGGGGGACAGAAAGGCTCCTGGGCAGGCTCAGCTTGGTGTTACAAGGAGCCAGGTTTACTGTGCATTGCCTAAAAGAGGGGGCGAGAGTGGCTCTCTGACCTTGGCTGGTTCCTCCTAAGTTTCTCTAAACAGCTTTAGGTGAAACCAAAAGAAGGGGCAACTTTATTTTTTTTTTATTTTATTTTTTATTTTTTTGGTGGTACTGGGGTTCCTGGAAGCCCTTCTACCTCCGGGCTACACTCCCAGACCTCTTTTTACATTTTATATTTGGAAACAGGGTCTCCTAAGCCAGCGCGCGGCTGGCTTCGAACCTGCGCGATCCTCCTGTCTCTGCCTCCCAAGCGCGGGGATTACAAGCGTGCGCCACCACGCCCGGCGAAGGGGCAACTTTAAAAAAATATTTTATTTTTATGTGGAACATATTGAAAATGGCATACATCCACACAGCACTTGGTATCCCCCTTTCCCGCTTCCCCTTCTCCCCTTCCCAACAGTGAGTGTCCAGGTTGGCCATGCTACATTCACACTTATACATAGATTCAAATGTAGCTCCTTCATTAATCAACCTCAGCCTTCTTCCTCTCCTATCCTTCCATTCTTGCTTTGCTGAGGTTTCCCCTCCATTATCTGGAGTCCCTCTGGCATCTCTAATACTCCCCAGTTTGGGCGTATTAGAGAAAACATAAGTCCCTTCTCTTTCTGTGCTTGGCTGATCTCAATTAACATAATGCTCTCCAGGTCTTTCCATCTTCTTGCAAATGACACCATTTTGTTCTTAGCTGAGTAGAATTCCATTGTGTGTACTTCCCATAATTTTGGAATCTATTCTTCTGTTGATGGGCACCTAGGTTGTTTCTGTGATTTGGCTATTGTTAATTATGTTGCTGTAAATATGGATATGCATGTATTACTATAATTCTGATTTCATTTTTTTGGAAAGATATCCAGGAGTGATATAGCTGGATCATATGGTAGATGCATTCCCAATTTTTTGAGAAATCTCTACACTGATCTCCATAGTGGCAAAACTAGTTTGCAATCCCACCAACAGTGTAAAAGAGTTCCTATTTCCCCACATCCTCATCAGCATATATGGTTGTTTGACTGCTTGATGATTACCATTCTAATTGGAGTTAGATGGAATCTCAGTTTAGTTTTGATTTGCATCTCCCTGATTGCTAATGAACATTTTTTTCATATATTTATTGGCCATTTGTATCTCTTCTTTTGTAAAATGTATTTTTAGTTCAATTTAGCATTTTTCTTTTTTTTCTTTTTTTGGTGGTACTGGGGTTCCTGGAAGCCCTTCTACCTCCGGGCTAAACTCCCAGACCTCTTTATACTTTTTATTTGGAAACAGGGTCTCTTAAGCCCGTGCGGCTGGCTTCAAACCTGCGTTATCCTCCTGTCTCCGCCTCCCAAGTGTGGGGATTACAAGAGTGTGCCACCATGCCTAGCAATTTAGCATTTCTTGATTGGGTTATTTGTTTAGTGTTAAATATTTTAAGTTCTTTGTATATTCTAGATATTAGTTCTCTATCACAAGAGTAGATGGCAAAGATCTTCTATTCTGTAGGTTCTCTCTAGACTCTTGATGGTTTCATTTGATAAGCAGAAACTTTAAGTTTAATGCCATCCCATTTATTAATTCTTGTTTTAATTTTCTGATCTTTGGAGGTCTTACTGAAGAAGTTTCTACCGGTGCCTATATGTTGAGTGTTGGACCTATGCCTGCCTCTAGTTCTTGTAAAGTCTCGGATCTAATTTCCAGGTCTTTGTTCTATCTCAAGTTGATTCTTGTGCAGGGTGAGAGGTAAGAATTTAACTCCATTTTTCTACAGGGTGAGAGGTAAGAATTTAACTCCATTTTTCTACAAACGGATAGCCAGTTTTCCTAATACCATTTGTTGAAAAGGCTGTCTTTTCTCCAATGTATGTGTTTGACACCTTTGTAGTAACATTTTTCATTCTTTCGTACTATCTTGAAAGCCCGGAATTTACGTGTGTAGCACATTGCACCATGGTTCAAGTGTTCAGTTTCATCACATGGCTGCTGCCTAGTGTACGAATAGTGCAGAAGGGTTCACAGTGGACCTTTATTCACAATTTGGTTTGATGTTACACCAACGGAAGGCACACTCCGGCTTTGTTAATAGCTTGCCCAGATCTGAGTGTGGGGCACAAGGGCAAGAGGGTGGTAAAGCAGTCAGCTAACAACAACAACAACAACAATAACAACAGAATCAGATGTTTTACATATAATAAAATAATAAATTTATCACAAATATATTGTACTTATATTTACACACAAATTATATTATATATTTTAATTTTTATTGGTAAATTGTAATTGCACGTGTTGGTGAGATTCCTAGTGATATATTTATATCTGCACATTATTTGACCTGTTTTCTTCCTATACAAATATAGGAAGATATACTTAAAATATATGTATATGCATGGCTCTCTATACCCCTAACTATATAAAAAATATATGTATATAAATGCATATATATACACACATACACGCACCTCTCTATATCTCTAACTGTATAAAAAATATATTCCTTTCTAGATGAGGAAGTATATTCAGAATTGAATGATAAAAACTTAAGTAGGAGAAGTAGAGGTAGATTGGAAGCCCTAGAAACTTAAGACTTAGCAAAAGAAGGATTTGCGTATATAGCAAAAATGAACCAGTATGGGGACAGCTCTCCTTCCCATTGGCAACGCAGCCGAATTGTTGACCTAAAAAGGAAGCCTGAACCTGCTGCTCCTTGGCCATAGAGCTTCCCCTCCCTCCTCTCAGTTCTCCATACAAGTCTTAGCTCTTCTCCCTCTTTGGAGGGTCTTCCTTGTCCATGCTGTGTCAATGAGAGCCGCCCCCACGCCTGTGATCTCGCTGCCCTTCCTCTTCTGCATGTTTCTGCAAAGCAGCCCCCCCCCCGCACCTCAATTGCATTTGCTCTTTGGTTTGTACTCTTTGTCCTCTGATGAACCAGAAAGCTCCAGGGGCTAGGAGTCTGAGTCTGGCACACAGTAGGTTCTCAACAAATGGTTGTTGAGTGAATGTCAGATTGAGAAGAAGGGTAGGTGCACAAGTAGAGCAAGTAGCTCCCATTATTAGTGCAAATACATTTAAAAAAAAAAAACACAAGTCATGACTTTCTTAAGAAAAGCAGTTTTGTTTTTAAGTGATTATAATAACATTAGGCCAACTAAGGATTTTTGAATGCTTTGGGATTTGTTTTAATGAATAGATGGAAGTGGTATCTAATTAGCATTAATTTTTATGTGTAAATGGGTACATCCAAATTGTGCAAAAGCAATTCTCTTGAATAATTTAAATATCCTCTTTGGCACACTGTGCCTCAAAGATTCTATTAATGAAAACTAAAGCCATAAGGTTTAAATGCAAACTAAAAAAGGCTCTTTCGTTTATGCAGTCATGTGGAGAATACTTCAGACTTAGAAAAATGTTGCAAAAATACCAAGAGTGCCGGGGAGCTAAAGGGTTGACCTCTGTTAACATCCAGAGTTAGGGAGGAGCTGGACGTGGTGGTACCTGTCTGTAGTCCCCATACTTGGGAGATTGAGACGGGAGGATTGCAGGTTCAAGACCAGACTCAGCAACTCATGAGACTCTGAACAACCTAGCGAGACTCTGTCTCAAGACAAAAAATTTAAAAAATAAAAATAGCCGGGCGTGGTGGCACACGCTTGTAATCCCCGCGCTTGGGAGGCGGAGACAGGAGGATCGCGCAGGTTCGAAGCCAGCCGTGCTGGCGTAAGAGACCCTGTTTCAAAAATATAAAATAGGTCTGGGAGTGTAGCCCGGAGGTAGAAGGGCTTCCAGGAACCCCAGTACCACCAAAAATAAATAAATAAATAAATAAATAAATAAATAAATAATAAAAAAGGACAGGGGCCATAGCTTGGAAGTAGGATGCCTCTGGGTCAATCCCTGGTACCATTAAAAACGTTTAATGAGCAGTAAGAATAAAGACTAAATAATTTTTCTTTACAGTGGAATTCAAGTTAATGGATGTAGAAAGAGGAAAATAGAAAATCCCCATTAGGTAAAATGATTATCGTAAGCAAGTATCATCCACGGATGCCAAAATTAGTTTGTGAAAGTGTCATGAGAATGAGGCTATTACCATTGTCTCAAAGAGTCTCTCCACAGTGTATATTTATTCTTCAGGGAAAAAAAGGTAACCTTTCAGTGGAGAATCCTGGGAGATCACCTGAGCCTTGTGATCCAAGTTAAGACCATGTTGACTCTGTGCCTTTCCTGGTGGAATTTTCCCAGATGCAGGTTTCTTGACAAAAACAAAAAAAGCAGAACTGAATTTTATCATAAGGATGTGTCAGACAAACCCAAACTGAGAGACAGTTTACAAAATAACCAGTCCCTTTTCTTCAAAAGCATCAAGCCAATACACAATTAAGGAGGACCAAGGAGCTATCCTGGAGTCGAGGTGATTGTAGGGGCAGGAAACTCAACGCAATACCGGGCCCTGGAATAGACTCTGGACCACACAAAGGGCCACTGTGGGGACAACTGGCAAAATTTGAATTATGGTCTTCGGGTGAGGTAATGGTATTGTACCAATGTTAATTTCCTTATTTAGATAATTATGCTATGATTATGTTAACCTAAGGGGAAGCTTCAGGGGTGGTAATATAGGACTCTGGTATACTATTTTTGCAAGTTTTTATAAGTCTGAAATAAATTCAATTTAACATGAAAGATTGAAACAAAATATGTCTATCAAATTGGTAATCTGACATGAGCATAATAATAATAATGTTAAAAGTGACACTATCTTGCTGCTATGAGTTTGATCATGTCCCTTTAAAATTCATATGTTGGAAGTTATAACATTGTTCCGGTCTGAATTCTCACAGCCACAATCTAAAGACCTGACCACATATCAGAAAGGAAAGAAGATTTATTTTCTTATGGCTTCGGGTTCAGTCCATGTGAGGCCGGGTCCTGAGGATCTCAGGGCATGGCGGAAGGATGTAAAGAGGGAGAGCACATGGGCTGCGTTCCTCACAACATGGAGGCCGGGAGCAAGAAAGAAAGAGAGAGAAAGCGCGTGCACGCAGGGGAAGGAAGAACCAGATATATAATTTCCAACGCGGCATCCCCAGGAATCCACCCTCTCTAGCTGCACCCTACCAGCCAAGGCCGCAACCCAGTTCAATGCATTACAATGGATGTTGTCCACTGCTGGGATTACAATCCTCAAGAATCAATTACGTCTTTAAGGGACCTATTGTGTCTAACTATTACAAACACCAGTGCATTTATTTATTTTGGTAGTGAGAATTAAACCCAGAGGCATTCAACCTCTGAGCTACACCTGTGCATTTATTTATTTATTTATTTATTTATTTATTTATTTATTGGCACTAGGGATAGAACCTAGAAAAAGCATTCTACCTCTGAGCTACACCTGTGCCTATTTGTTTGTTTGTTTGTTTGTTTATTTATTTATTTATTTATTTATACTGGAGATTGACTCCAGAGGCATTCTACTTCCAAGCTACACCCTCAGCCCTATTTTTTTTTTTTAGTATTGGGGATGGAATCTGAGGGCATTCTACCTCCAAGTTATATCCCCAGCCCTAGTTTTTAGTCTTTATTTTGAAACAGGGTCTAACTGAGTTGCAAAGGGCCTCACTAAATAGCTGAGGCTATCTGCAAACCGTGATTCTCCTGTCTCAGCCTCCCGAATGCTGAGATTACAAGCATGTGCCACCACGCCTGGCAGCCCTATTATATTTTTATTTTGAAATAGGGTTTCACTAAGTTGATGAGAGGCTCACTACTTGCTGAGGCTGGTCTTGAACCTGTGATCTTCCTGTCTCTGCCTCCCAGATACTGAGATTACAGACGTGAGCCACCATGTTCTACTTACCAGTGCTTTTAAATGTGTCTGAAATAGCACTGTCGCCAACAGATGGGATTAAGATGAGGTCACACTGCAGTAGCGTGGGTCCCTAGTCCCACGTTACTGGTATTGGGGAATGGAAAACCGTCCAGTGTGCAGGTGAATACCATGTCCCCGATGCCACCCCCAGCCTCTGGAGTCAACGATCCGCTCATTTGCACGTCAGACTTGTGGGTCCTCCGGAGAAAGTATGTTAGTCATCTAGGGAGAGGATCTGCTTTGGAAGGGAGCAACTAATTGAAGTGACAGTTAGGGATTAAGCGCAGGTATCCTACTCATGAGGGAACGGGATCTGGGGCAGTGGAAATCCTCAAGACAAGTGAAGAATGGAACTTTCCTCTCTTTTTTTAGCAAACAGTCCAAGACAGAATTTCCCACTGGGTTCCACTCCTTTGCCTTGTGAGTTATCCCTTCATTCAGGTGACTTCATTGAGAACCTTGGGATTATTGGTACCAGCCTCAGCCAGGGAGAATGGAAGAGGGCAGTCCCAGTTCTCAGTTACTCTCATTCAGGGTCGGTCCTGATGTACAAGGGTGCAAATTCTTTTAAAGGGAAATCCTCATGTCCCAATTTTTGTTTGTTTGTTTTTTGGCCTTGGGGATTGAACCCAGGGTCTTGTACATGCTAAGCATGAGCTCTATTGCTGAACTACACTCCCAGCCCCCACATCCCAACTCTTAACCCCTTCAAGCATCTCTGACATTCCCTTCTGCTGCACCTCTTTGACTTTTAGAAGCTTATGTGATTCTCTTGGCTCCACCTGTATCTTCTGGGATAATCTCATCATGGTCATGTGTTCTTGGGACCAGAGCATGGGCATCATAGGGGACCATTATTTTGCCCCCATAGACATCATATCATGAGTGACTCTAGGTTGTTTTCTTGTATATTCTAATTCTCAGTGGATACCCCCATTGGCTGACCCATAAGTATGTCCACAGGTTATAAAGGAACTCGTATCTTTGTCCCCCAACACGAGCCCACTTATCCCCTCTCAGTGCATGGTACCACCAAACTGACCCAGTTGGAAGTCTCTTGAGTTCTTTCTAAGTAGAGTCTATGTCTGTTTTTGCTGAGGTGACATCTGTGTCTGTCTTGGTTCTGGGGACATGAGCTTTGGAAGGTGCTAATAATCAAGGGTCGACTGAATGAACAACCTGGCTTTGTTCTTGTTTTTCTGTCTTCACCACTCATGTCCAGTCAATAAATCACATCAATTCTCTGCTTTGTTTCACTCAAAGAAGCTCACTTGTCTCCACTCCCACCAGCACTCTCCTGGTCCAAATGGTCACCCTTTCTCTCCTTGGGCCCATCAACTGGCTGTCTTGCTACCTCCAGAGCTGTTTTTCAGGCTGTAGCTAGAGTCATATAGTAAAAATAGAAGTCCAATTCCATCACTCCCCTGCTTAGAACCCTGCCATGGCTGCCTGCTACAATCATGATGAAGCCCCAGCTCGACACTGGCGAACCCACCAGATTCAGCTCTTACTTAGCTCTCCATCTTTATGTCTCAACTTTCACCTTTGCCATGCCTTCTCCCACACTGATTCAGCTGAAGGAACTTTCTCCTGGTCTCCAAAGACAGCATACTTTTCTCTCTTCTAGACTTGGGTCCATGTTATCTCCTTTACCTAAAACTGCCTCTCAGTTCTTCTGGATGTAGCATGAAGGGGTCCTGTTTGGGTATCCATTGCTGTTGCAACAGACACAGCGATACAGTGAGATAATTCTCACATTTCCAGTGGTCAGATGTGCAGGTGGGGCTTGGCTGGCTCTGTGTGTCACAAGGCAGGGCTTCCTTCCTAGAAGCTCTGGGGAAGAATCTGGTTCCAAATTCATTCAGGTCATTAGCAGTATCCAGTTCCTTGTGGTTGTGGGACTGAGGTGACCATTTTCATGGTACCAAATGCTCATCTCCATATTCAAGCTGACTATAGCATGCCAGTGCTTCAAGTTTCTCTGGCATCCCCCTCTGCTGGGCTCTTTGACCTTCAGGGGCTCAAGGGATTCTGTGGGTTCCACCTGAATCATTGTGTCCACCCGTTCTGGGAGCCAGCGCATGTATGTCACACAAGGCCATTATTTTTGCCCACCTTCAAATCTGGGTTCTATGTGCACCAGGCAGGCACTGATAGTTACCTAACCAGTACTGATTTTCTGCTTTCAGAGCCTACCTCCCACTGTGGAGGGTAAAAACACAGGATTCTCACTTGTTAGCTAGGATACTGGTATGTCTACCAGACTAGGGGGGAAAGTTGATGTCCTTGAATAAAGATCAGTTTCAGAGGAGAGTACCTTTCCAGTCATTGTGTGAGACAATACCAGGACCTGATGTTTGGAGGTTCAGCAGCTACCTTGAAAAGCATCCTCCGCTCCCCGCCATGGATGGATGGACAAGAACCAGCAAGTCAGAATCAGCCTCGAGAAGTTAGGATGTGGGCTGTCATTGTGATGCTACCCTCAAGTCCTATGGCAACTTGGTACTAACTGTAGCAAAGTTGTCCCTCCTGCAGGCAGACACAGCCCCCATGTCAGGGGGATATGTATATATGCATATATGAGGGGTATGTATATGTGAGGATAAATCCAGTGTGTAGATCCTGGTGGAGAAGGAAGTTGAAAAGAATCCAGGTTCTGAATGACATTGTTGAGCTGCTGAGTTGCTCTGTCCTGCCTGTTCTTACTGTCCGACTTCTTGTTATATCGTTCACAATGTTCCTATCGCTCAAGTCAATTTTAGTAGCTCTCTTACTTGCAGCTCAGAGTATCCCAAATGATAACTCCATTAATCTCCTTCCTCACCTATGCAAATGCTTTTACTGTATTGTATTTTTATCATCTTTGGCTTTATTTTAAGCTCTCTCTATGCTGTAAGATCTGGAAGGGCAGTTGATCTGGCCACCTTGTCCATGTATTTTTCTTCACATCTACCATCATGCCTGGAACTGTAAACATTACTAATTATTTGCTGAATGAATGAATGGATAAAAAATGAATGAAAGCCTTTCCTCTGCTTCAGTTTCCTCTTATCCAAGCACCTGTGAGCAGGACTGCTGTGTATAGATAGATGGGTAGGTGCTGTCCTGTACATGGGTACCTGATTAGGTATGTAGAGGCTGGAATCCAGCCTGCTTGCCACGCACCGAGTCATGTACCCTGGAGTGTGGGGGCTGCGTCTGCCTGCAGGAGGGACAGCTTTGCTCCAGTTAGTACCAAGGTGACATAGGATTTGTGGGTAGCATCACAGTGACAGCCCACATCCTAACTTCTGTAGGCTGACTCTGATTTGCTGGTTCTTATCCATCCTTTCATGGTGGGGAGCAGAGAATGCTTTTCAAGTTCTGGATACCATGTTCCAAGGAGATGGGCAACTATTTTGAGAAACTAATGAATACTAATGTGCTTGTGGGAGATACTAAGTTTTTTTGCGCTACTGGGGATGGAATCTAGGGACATTCTATCTCCAAGTGATACACCCAGTCCTATTTTTTATTCTTTATTTTGAGACAGGGTCTCATTGAGTTTCAAGGTCCTCACTAAGTAGCTGAGGCTGGCTGTGAACCACGATCCTTCTGTCTCAGCCTCCCAAATGCTGGGATTACAAGTGTGCACCACCACGCACGGCTAGATATTAAGTTTTAATATGCTGTCCTACTCTGGTGATAGGCCTTTTTTTTTTTTTCAGTACTGGGGATTGAATCAGGAACATTCTACCTCTGAGTTACACCCTCCAGCCCTATTTTTTATTCTTTATTTTGAAACAGGATCTCACTAAGTTGCAGAGGGCCTCACTAAGTAGCTGAGGCTGGTTGCTACCCTGCGATTCTCCTGTCTCAGCCTCCCAAGTACTGAGATTTCAAGCGTGTGCTACCACACCTGGCTTAGACTGAGAATTTTAATACTAATCTGAGAATTTTGACTTACTATAACAGGAATGGCTGAAATGGGAAGCAGGAGCTCCAGATTTGAGTTTGAGCCTTGGCATTAGTCAGGGCCTGAGAGTTAGGGCAAGGGACCAAATTCTGCCTTCAATTTCTTCATCCAGGTTTTCCAGCTGTGTTGTGCAGAGCTCAGGGGGCACTGGGAAGCTTCGAGGCTCTGGGCAGTGAGTGGGAGGATGGCTGAGTGGGTAAGAGATATCAGCCAGACAGCTCTGCTTCTGTCTGCTTTTCACATGGGACTTTACCAAAATTCATTTTTTAATTATGCAGGAAATATGCTAATTTATTATTTTTGTAAGGAGGTAGAACCTTGCAGGTGCATCTGAAGCCCCTTTGCACACCATCCTCCCAATGCCCGTGCACCTTGGGACTTCATTTAAGGTTTCCATTTGAACAAAGGGAAATCTTTGGCTCCAAGTAGTTGGGGAACCACTGGCCTGTTCCGTCTAGAAGGATGCTAAATGTTCACTAAAGAGGTATTTCAAACAAAAGGGTGAGCCCTGGCCGCAGACTGTTCTAGGAGGTTGAGCAGAGACATATGCCGTGGTTTGTTGAAATTGGCCCTCCCTCTCAATGCTGTGACTTGGGGGAGCTGTCACTGCTGGGTGCTCACAGCACACCCAGGAGAGGTCTGTTGGGTGGGAGGGCATGGATTTCTCAGTCAGGACCAGAAGGCTGACGCACACATCCAAACTAGCCCTCATCTCCACTGGGAGGAAAAAAAGAGATAGCATTTAGGATTGTGTTCCTTCTTGCTCTGACTTTAGGAAAACAGCAACTGCAAATAACATTATTAGTAGCCGGGCGTGGTGGCGCACGCTTGTAATCCTTTGCACTTGGGAGGCAGAGACAGGAGGATTGCGCAGGTTCGAAGCCAGCCACGCACGCTGACTTAGGAGACCCTGTTTCCAAATTTTAAAAAAAATGTAAAAAAATAGGTCTGGGAGTGTAGCCCAGAGGTAGAAGGGCTTCCAGGAACCCCAGTACTACCAAAAAAAAAAAAAAAAAAAAAAAAGCCGGGCGTGGTGGCGCACGCTTGTAATCCCAGCATTTGGGAGGCTGAGACCGGAGGATCGCGGTTCGCGGACAGCCTCAGCTACTTAGTGAGGCCCTCTGCAACTCAGTGAGACCCAGTTTCAAAATAAAGAATAAAATATAGGGCAGGGGGTGTAGCTTGGAGGTCAAATGCCCCTGGGTTCCATCCCCAGACCCGCAAAAACCAAAAACAAAAAAATTATTCTTTTGCTGGGCCCTGAGTGTCCTGAGCCTTATCCTCCTTAGCCTCAGAGTTTCCCTAGGAGGCGGTGGTGCGAGTAGCATTCTATTTGAAAAATAGGAAAATGGAGGCATGAAGACACTAAGGGATCGCCTAAGGGCATAGCCAGTCGTTCGGGAGTGGGAATTTTATCTTTATTTTTGGTGGTACTGGGGACTGTACCTAGGGAACTCGGCCAGGTGTGGTGGCGTGTGCTTATAATCCCAGTACTTGGGAGGCTGAGACAGGAGAATCGCAGGTTTGCGGCCAGCCTCAGCTACTTAGTGAGAACTTCCACAACTTAGTGAGACCCTGTTTCAAAATAAAGTATTAAAAATAGGGCTGGGGGTATAGCTCAAAGGTAGAATGCTCCTGAGTTCGGTCTCCAGTACCACAAACAAAACAAAACAAAACAAAAACAGGGTCTTGCTAGGTTGCTGAGTCTCACCATATTGCTGAGGCTGTCCTCGAACCTATGATCCTCCTGCCTCAACCTCCCAAGTGCTGGAGTTGCACACTTGCACCGCCATGCCTGGCTGGGTGTAGGGATTTGAAGCCAGGGCTCCTTGCTTCAGAAGCAGACCACACCCTTGAGGTCTGGGCTCCTGCCAGGCCTTGCTTACTGTGTCATTTAGAATCATTACATATCTGTATGTGTGTGGGGCGTGGGAAGGAGGAAGCTCACTGTATACTGTGGTTTGCCCACCATTTGCCCTCTGTCTTCTCTCCTCCAAACCCCAGGGCACTGGCAGAATGCCTGGTTTCCTGACATCCACCTTAGCTCTTTTTCCAAGCAATCAAGGCAGGTACCCGGTGGGCTGCAGTAATGGGCAGGGCAGAGATGGCTGTGCCCCTTATGAAGGAAGACTAAGAGGTAGGAGGGTGGCTGCAAGCAGCTGCGGATCCCTGTGGGAAATCACCCGCTGGCACCTGCTGGCTGAAGAGCCATGCCCCACTGCAGTGGGCTGGCTACCTGGAATGGCCCCTGCCCCAGTGGAACCCAGAACTGGGAGCCAGTTAATGCAAATCACTGGCCCCCAGCCTGCTTCCTGCACTGGGAGACTTCTCAGTATGCATGCCTGGTGTCCTCAGCCTTCAGCTCCGATGCTGGTTTTATTTTTGCATTTTATGAGCCTGAGAGAGGGAATTCATTTCCTTGGTCTGATACGACCCTCTGGAGAAAGTCTTGTCCAAATACATTTTGCTCACAAACCTTGTCCTGAAAGACGGACGGTACTGAAATGAAATAGAGATGATTAGAGTCTGATTTATAGGTAAGGTGAATGGGTAGGTTTGTGCCAAATTATTATATCCAGAGAAGGTGACAGGAAATGAAAAGGTTCCTCCCAGGAGCTGGAAACCTTTGTGAAAAGAAATATTTATGGTGCAAAGACTTTGTCCTAGCTAGGCAATTTTAAAATATATTCACTATGATTTTTCTTTTTTTTTTTTCTTTCTCTCACCAGATTGTATAATCCCTGAAGGTAGGGACTGGATTCACAGCATCCTGCTATCCTTCATATGAGGATGATTTGGCAATTTTATGTATTTTCATTTTATTATTATTCCTTTGGATACTGGGAATTGAACCCAGGGGCATTGTACTTCTCAGCCATACCCCCCTGCCCTTTTTTTTTTTTTTTTTTTTTTTTTTTGCAGGTCTGGGGATGGAACCCAGGGGCATTTGACCTCCGAGCTACACCTCCTGCTCTATTTTTTATTCTTTATTTTGAAACCGGGTCTCACTGAGTTGCAGAGGGCCTCACTAAGTAGCTGAGGCTGTCCGCGAACCGCGATCCTCCGGTCTCAGCCTCCCGAATGCTAGGATTACACGCCCGGCTTCTTTTTCTTTTCTTTTCTTTCTTTTTATTTTTGGTTGCTGTTGTATGATACATTTAGTAGTGGGTAGATTTTCAGCTAAAATAAATGTCCTGAGGATATCTTTAAAAGATGAACACTCTCCCTTGTATGCTCTGAATTTAAGCCAATGCTAAGAGGTCCTGTCTGAAAAGAAAGAGGCATGGTGGGGATTGGAGCATCTGAGCTCTGCCTCAGCCTGGATGGAAGCTTTGAGAAACATCTCCAGGTCTCTGTGCTTGTGAAGTGTGACTATTATTTTTTCCTGCTTAGCATTATTCATTAAATGTCCATTAAGTGCTTTGGTATCTCTAGATGAAAGACCCTATAGGAAGACAAATAGCTGTTATCAACCATCCACATCCTGCCAAGTAGGGCCTGTAACGCAAGATGATGCGTTCCGAAGGTTGGAATAGGATGACAGTAACCTCCGACCAATCCCCAGGCCAGGAGCCGAGTGGAACAAGTGAGCACAGTTGGATTTTAGGGTAGCAGAGAGCTGGCCTCCATCCTTTCTGATTCCACCAGCTGCTCTTTCTGTAGAAGGCATCAAAGGGACATCGACAGGACCTGTTATTCTTTGAGATAAAAGTTCGCATCTCCCCTTCTCTATCCAGTCCTGCTGGATGAGTTCAGGTTCTGCAGCTCTTTCTCCACCCAGGGCATCACATATTCTAAACATTACAGTGCCCAGTGATCCTGAAGTTGACTCTTCAGCCTTGCCTTATAAGCAGTAGCAGGAAGGGCACTACTTTGGGGGAGACAACACAAGGTTGGTGCCAACTCCCTAACCCCAAGAGCCAGCAGTATTCAGATGTAAGGCAAACCCTCAGTAAACACTAGCGCTGAGCCCTGGAGATGGGATGCCTGGGGCTCTACCAGGTTAGCGCGTTACTTCCTGATGTCGGGCACACCAGCACATCAGCACCAGGATAGAAAGTAGAAAAAGCAAGGGCACCCATCCCCTAAAGAGTGCGCCCTGCAGCTCAGCGCCCTTGTAGAGGCCCCCCTGGTTAGACTGCAGGGGCAGCCCCTGAGCTCAGCAAGACACTGACTGTGGAAATGCTATAAAGAGAAAGAGCAGTTCTGCAAAACTGCAAACGAAAATGCTTCAAGGAGGGACAACTTTTAAATGATCCGAGAAAAAAAATGCACCGCAGGAGACCTGGAAATAGAATACTTGAGTCAGCTGAGAAAGTGCAAATAGGATGGCAATGAAAAGTTTTTATTAGTTTGGCCTTAGGATGCAAAAAACCCACAAATAAATAAACAGAAAACCCGTGGAATGATGTTACAGAGAGCACTTTCGTTACTTAATTAAAGGCGGCACTGCGGTGGGGTGATACTCTCTGGTTCTTTCCACTTGTCAGATTCATCCTGCCGATGGGAGTGCGATTCTAGGTGGTTCTCTCTGCATCTGTCAGCTGGTGAGCATGCCTGTTAAGAAGCCACCTGCACTGCTTACAATTTTATGTCCTTTGCCATAACTACATTTGTCCTCTGTCTTGAATCAGAAGAGCTTTTGATTTTCCACAGTGATAATGTCTCCCGTACCACCTTCCTGTGTCTTATGGAGAGGTAGGTGTGTGGGCAGCCAGGGAGACTGAAGCTGAAATTTAATTTTAATCTTTTATTTATTTTAATCCTTTTAAAATTCAGTCATCCAGAGGTGAAATGTGTTTGGAAGTACAGGTGGCCCTGAATTTGCTTATCAACAGCAAAGCCAGGATGTCTTCACTGAGTCTTGACTTCATCAAGGTCTCCTCTGCAGCTTTGTATTTTCTACTTAAATATCTCTTGTGTTCCCATCCTGCACCAACAGAGGATAGTGCTGATGTTGGGACATTGTGTTCTTAATCGTCATCCTAAAACCAATGCACCCGGCAGCCTGGCTTGGAAAGTTTTCTATAAATAACACTTAAAGTCACAATTTACATAAATCGGTCTGATTCCTACAGATGATATCACGGGGATAAGGAGCAGTCAAATACATCCTGGCACACAGGTGTTTAATAACAGTAATAAATTAATAAATACATAAGTTACTTAAATATTTAAATAGCATCGAGGTCAGCGGCAAACCAGAGTGCTGATAAGTAAATCAGCTCATTGAGTCAGTGGGCATTTAGCATCTAAATATAAAAGTATAAAAGATATAGCATTATGCTCCTAAAATTTTTTAAAAAGGAAATCAAGTTGAAGGTATCATTTTGAGTTTTCTTCCATAAAATCCCATTTTTTTGTGTGTGTGCCTAATATCTTCCATTTCCCTTCCAAAGTCCTTCATCCTGGGACAAGAACCTGGAAGAAATGTACAAAGTTTACGTGGATTAGAAATGGGGGGGTGGGGGGGGAGGAACCGGTCTTAATTCTCATCAGGCATTGCCCTAAGCAACTGGGTTTTGGGGGTTTCATGTCAGATGGCCCAGCCCTTCCTTATATGGCGGAGAATTTGGCAGGCACCATGCTTGGAAAAAGCCCATCTGATTGGGCTTCTTCCTTCTTTAAAACACTGCAGTAAGGCTGGGCGTGGTGGCGCACGCTTGTAATCCCTGTGCTTGGGAGGCGGAGACAGGAGGATCACGCTGGTTCGAAGCCAGCCTCGCTGGCTTAAGAGACTCTGTTTCCACATAAAAATGTTAAAAAATAGGTCTGGGAGTGTAGCCCGGAGGTAGAAGGGCTTCCAGGAAGCCCAGTACCACCAAATAAATAAATAAATAAATAAATAAATAAAACACTGCAGTCCCCCTGACCCAAGGTCCAGGGACAAGGTTCTAACTCCCTGGAAGCTGCCAAGTCCCCCTTGCTCCGACTCCTGGCGCTCTCTCTCCTTCCCCCCCTCTTTTAGGAGGCTGGACCAAGCCTGTTTTCTTCTCTGCAGTATTACTGGGCTCTCAGTACGGCCCCTGACATAACGTAAGCATCAGATCAACACCTATTATTGAACTGGTGTGTGTTTCTGGAACCCTGTGCAGCTCCCCGCCCCCTCTTGCTTCCCCGCACAGCTGTCATGGCTGTCCTCCCCCAGGGACAGGTGTGGGAAGGTCCGGCTGAGCTCCCCAGGCCTGCTCACCTAACTGCAGGACACAGATGCCCATTCGCTCCAGAATGAGCTGTAGTAGCGGTCCCGAGCTTGCACGCGGACCTTGGCATCCTTGTGGCACGAGACTGTGGCTGAGGTCTTGTCCGTGGAAAGTTCAGCTTTCTGCAAAAGAGTGGAAACTCTGTGAGGCCCATTGGCAGCGCAATCACTAGGCCGGCCCAGGCTGTTTCTGCAGAGCTCATCCTCCCCAAACAAACCCATCCTCCCCTCCCCTGGTCTCGAAATTCACTTGGGACCGCGGAGAACTAGCACCACCTACTGGCAAAAGCTCTAAGCGCAGATGTGCCTTTTTTTTTTTTTGTAAGCTCTTGATTTTTCTGCACAGTGGCCTTACCCCGAGGCTCCACCACAGTCACCCCAGTTCTAGGCTGACAGTGGTACCTATACACGTTTCCTTAGCGGTCCCCTAAATATCCAGCAATAACCATATCCGCATGCTTCAACACAGACTTGCCTTCAAATTCTGATACTCTACCTTATTCATAGCTGTGCGACTTCAGAGAAATGTCTTAAGCTGCCTGTGACTTTCATTATTTATAATTTCTTATAATTTTAAAACATTTTTGTGGTATTGAGGATTGAAATGCATGCCATGCAAGTGCTCCATCACCGAGCTACAGCCCCAGCCCTCGTTCCTCATTCACAGAGAAGAACGATCATGCTCTCCTCGTAGAATTGCAAAAATTAAAGCCCACAGTCATGTAAGAACTCTTAGAAAGTCTTTAGCACCTAGAGATCGCACAAGATCACCCATTAATGAGATATGTCTTAAATAGGAAAGGCACTTATCGAGATTATAGATAATATTTAGGTAAAGTACTCTCCAGACTGGCCTTATCTCTCCCCTCTTGTTTTTGTAGAGAGTGGCTGAGTTCCCAAGCTTCTACCACATGATAAATGCTATTCTGACTAAGGACCTTGTCCGATGATTTTAAAAGTGGGTCTAACAGGGTTGGGCGCTGTAAAAATGTCTCTGGGACCTTCACGAGGGCAAGGGGTAATGATGCTACAGCAGGAACAAGGAAAGTCATGTTTTTCAGCCTACTTAAGTGCAGTCATTTCAGTGACGTGTTCAGTGAAGTCATTTTACAGTATTGGAGCGGCCAGGAATTACCTGTATTGGGTGAGACATAGTATAAAATGTTCTATCACACATGATCTTCATTCATTTGAAACAATCGACCGCAGGATCTTGGGGCTCAGGTCTCCTAGATCTGGGCCAATTTTAGTGGAAGGATTAATGAGCAGCCTCACTGGGAGGATGGGGTTCTTAGGCTCATGGCCCTTGTGCCTGGCAGACTTAGTCTGTGTCCCGGCTTACTTCCTGGGTGGCCTCCTTGGCACATGGCAACCTCTCTGAGCTTTAGAATCTTCACTTGTGAAGTGGTGATGCTAATACTGGCTGCCTCCCTACGGCTAATTGTGTGGATGAAGCCCTTGGCTCAGTTCCTGACTAAGTGCTAAACAAAATTTGTTGTCAGCTGGCTTATAATCCCAGTATTTGGGAGGCTGAGACAGGAGGGTCGTGATTCGAGGACGGCCTCAGCTACTTAGTGAGGCCCTTTGCAACTCAGTGAGACCCTGTTTCAAAAGAATAAAGAATGGAAAATGGAGCTGGGGGTGTAGCTTCAAGGTAGAATGCCCCTGGATTCCATCCCCAGTACCGCAAAAAAAAAAAAAAAATAGCTGTTACTGTTTTATCAGGATATGGACATTTTATCAACATCAGTGTTCATATTATGATCTCCACCCTGATGCCGGCCCACCTACACTGGACCACAGCAGGTGCTTCACCTGGACCACATCTTACCTTTCCTTTCCCATTCTTGCCCTGGACCTGAACAGAGAATGTGAGGGAGAAGTAGGAGTGTGGCGTGCTCCAGGTGTCGGGATACTGCCAGCTGACCTCCACCTGCCGAGAACTCTTTGATGGCTTCACCTGCAGGTTCTTGGGCGGGTCGGGTTTGACTGTGAAAGAACACAAACACCTCTTATTTTTGGGTTTTGGAGCCAGGTGGTTTTGGCTTCTGACCAGCTGTGGGTCCACACGCTCGTTCCCTAACTTCTTGGAGCCGGCCGGCCACACCTGGGAGGCACCTCTGCTGCAGGTGCTCCTGCTGGTGCCCCTGGGAGGAGGTCACCGTCCACAGCTACATCTTTTACTTTGAAAAGGCAGAGACGCGCAGAACCCTTTTCATCACCGCATCATCAGAGGCACCCCAGGGCTGGGCCCAACCTTGTTCAGCGCACAAAAGAAAGTTCTAAGTGACAGTTGGAACCTGTGGGCTCTGGACTTCCTCTCTCTTACTCTAAATGCAATCAGAGCTGAGCTGCTTCCTGGGGATGAAAGATTTCCCACTTCTCTTTCTTTTGTCTCTCCATAGCTCCGGGTAGGGACTAGATAAGGTAAAGTCAGCGGCCTCTGTGCTTGTTCATTCACTTATTAGATAAGCAATTATTGAGCACTGATTCTGTGACTATGTACTCTGTGGACTGTGCCTGGAGGAAAGAGCACTGAGTTTCATGAAGACCCCACACTCGAGTAGGGTTTCTTCTTCTAGATTCAGGGAGGGGACGCCTT
Source organism: Muscardinus avellanarius (assembly GCF_963383645.1). NCBI lineage: Eukaryota > Metazoa > Chordata > Mammalia > Rodentia > Gliridae > Muscardinus > Muscardinus avellanarius. The sequence goes on from NC_137793.1 coordinate 11,914,832, forward strand.
CCACGGAATGGGCATGGGCTCTGGGGGCCTGGCATTGTCCCACACCAAGACTATGGCTCCTAGCAAGCGCTAAGGAATATTTTTTCCTCTCTTCTTCTTTTTTTTCCTTTTTTTTTTTTTGTGGTACTGGGGATGCAACCCAGGGGCATTCTACCTCCGAGCTACACCCCAGCCCTATTTTTAATTCTTTATTTTGAGACAGGGTCTCACTGAGTTGCGAAGGGCCTTGCTAAGTAGCTGAGGCTGTCTGCCAGCTGCAATTCTTCAGTCTCAGCCTCCCAAATGCTGGGATTACAGGCGTGTGCCACCATGCCTGGCTTTTCCTCTGTTCTTAATACAACAGATATCCTTTTCTTAAATCTTAGCTGAACATCATCTTCTTAGAGAGGGCTTTCTTGGCCTTCCGCCATCCCCATCCACCAAGTACAAACTCTTTACAAATCCTAGAGTCAATTCTGTGGTCCTATCACATTTTGTCAATGATGTCTATATTATAGGGCATGATAAATGGTGAAATCTCTACCTGCCAATTAAACAAATACCTGTCCATATTATTAGAGATGCTTATATCAATCTCTCACTCTCTATATAGATACATATATATGTGTATATACACAATTATTTTTGGAAGCAAAAGAAAGATCGGGAATAACTGCATTCAGTAGGGAAGCTCTGGATCTGAATATAAATACGACTAAGAGAATCTCGGATTCCTCATGCCATCTACATGGGTAGCAGAAATAGAAGTGTAGGGATGAGCCTGCTTTCTCCGGTGGGGCAGGTCTGGTCCTGAATTACCAGCGGTGAAAGCTGAGACCTGGGTTGAGTTGCTGAACCTTTCTAACACTTGATTCCCTCCACTTTCAAGTGCAGATAACGGTACCTCCATCCTTTTTTTTTTTTTTTTTGGATGCAGAATAAAAAGAATGCATGCAAAATCCTTCACTCCAGTACCCAGCACATTGTGAGCATGTGACCAATAGTATCTTTTCCTTTCGAGGCAACCAGAATCATCCCCAACTCACTGATGTCGCGGATGAAGAAGCTCCTGCTGTAGTTTTCATACTTGAGCTTGTGAACCGCGTCCACTGTCACCTGAATGGGCAGGTGCTCCTCAGCGGCCGGGCAGGCGCTCTCCTCCTGACACTGCACCGAGAACCTCTTGTACTCCCTGTGGTCCACTTTGACCTTCTCTGCAGAGAGGGTTGCTGCACCACACGTTACCTCTTGAGGGTCAGAGGAGCTGAAGTCAAGACAGAAAATATCCTGTTATATTCTGGCAGGTGAGTTCCTGGTGAGTGTAGCCAGTGAGGCAGGGTAAGTCCTTCAGGGTCTGAGGACAGTTTGTCTAGCTGGGCAGGGGCAGGAGAAGGGGGAAAACCTTTTCTCAGGAGAGAGCTTAGCTTCAAGAGATACATACTTCTGCCCTAAAAGAACACACATGCACACGTACACATACACGCACGCACACACACATATGAATATATATATATATATATATATATATATATATATATGAACATATATAGTAAATATAAATGCATATATATTTAGATCTAAAGTCCCTGGTTTAAATCCCCTTATTAAAAATTTTAAACTGGGCATGGTGGCGCACACTTGTAATCCCAGCATTAGGGAGGCTGAGACAGGAGGATTGTGGTTTGCGGACAGCCTCAGCTACTTAGTGAGGCCCTTAACAACTCAGTGAGACCCTGTTTCAAAATAAGGAATAAAAAGTAGGGCTGGGGGTGTAGCTTGGAGGTAGAATGCCCCTGGGTTCCATCCCTAGTACTGCAAAAAAGTTTTTTTAAGTTCATTTTCCTATTTTAACCACAAGATCAGTGCACACCATTTATAAAATTTAAAATGATAAAGATGTTTATAACCTCACTCTCCAGATATAAATAGTATTCATAGCTTGTTTATTGCTTCCAGACCTTTCCTAATGAATATTCAGTATAATCACATATGTATGCATATATATTATCTTTATATATGTAGATTTTTAGAAAATAAAATTGAATGAAATGATATACATATGATTTTATAACCATCTTTCCCCACTCTGAATGTGTTTATGGGGGGCTCTCCACCACAAAACATATAGATTGGGCTACCCATTTTAATGAGCTCATATTAAGTGAGCGTATAAGGTACTAGGCCTTTAGTGAACTATTTCTTTGCTGATTACCAGAAATGTCACAGTGAACCCAAGATATGTTCCTATGTCTTTAAACATTCATATAAGCATCCCTCTAGTAAGCATTTCATTCTAAAGATGGCAAAGTGACATTCTAATGCTTAATTTACCCAGGTAAACGGTAGCAAGGTCAAGGTGGTCGCCTAAGGCTGGTTCATGACATTACTCAGAGATGTGGATGAGGAATAAAGTTAGCTACAGAGGGAACCAACACGTAGGCCCTGTATCCATGAGAACTGGTTTCTCAGAGAAAGACCAGTGTGCTGGACAAACAGTGAGTCATAGATTCACGGAGTCACAGGAAGAAAAAGGGGTCGAAGTAGCCCTGGGAAAATTTCAGGAGGCCTCACGAGTTCTGGAATCTGCCGCAGGCCTTCTGAGATCTGTGCCCTAGAGCACTTATTTCTATTTTTTACTCCAGGTACAATTTTGGCAAGTCCTTTGCAGCTTTGATTTTTCCTTTTTATCTCTCCCTGCGGTGCTATGAGCCTTAACGGAGCATTACCAGGCAATTGGATGAGTGGGTTCAAACACAGCAAAGACTATTCTCAGGCCGTGATAATATCCCGTTCAAACACATGCATTTCCCCGCCAGAGAAGTGGCTTAAATTTCCATATCTTTTTCTTCACCTTAGGCAATAGAGAAAGGTTAAAAAATATGGATTGATTTTGTTCTTATCCCTGTCATTAACTGATAGGTCGCTGACAGTTTCCCCTTGTAATCTTAATAAAGAAGTCACAAGAAAACGCGGAGAAACTAGATTGGTTTCACTCACCCTCTACTGCTCTTGACGCTGAATCTCACATCAGTGCTGATTGCTGTCAGCCACCAGCAGGTAAAGTGTCCAGAATAATTCTTTGCCTCGCATTTTAGGAAGGTCTTATTTTTGGGCTCTGCAAAGGAAAAGAACAAAAATTCAATCGTTAGGGGCTTTCTTCCAGGAAGATTTTGATTGTGATTGATCACAGGCCACTCAATGGTACCCACGTGACCTTATTTCATTGATTTCCTTGGAAAATGCTGCGGCTCCCCTGGCAGGTAGCTCAGCAGAGATTGGGAATGTCCCAGCGGGATGCTGAGTCTGCAGAGTGGGCTACAGGGCACACCCTAACACATCATGAGGAAGTATTCATCTTCTTTGCTCTGTACGCATTGGTTAGCTTCAATTAGCCACCCAATAATATCTCTGCTGTCTGAGGAAAACCTCTGGATGAGCATTCAGACTAACACACTCTTTCCATATGAAATCTTAATGGCTGATAACTCCAAAACTCCAAAAAGCAAAGGAAAATGGAGCTTTTAGGTGGTTTCAGCAAGGGACCTATTATTTACTCATTAACTACACTAATCCTGCTTTTTCACTGTTGAAAAAAACTCCTCCTCCTATTGGTGGAAAGAAAAAATTGACCCGGTTTGGTTCAAGAAAATGCAGTTACCTTTTTGGTCCTTTACAATATCAGTGGACCAAATCCCATCCTCCTTTTTGTGAAGCAGCAGGAGAGAATGGCTCAGGACTTCACCCCCTCGGTGGCAGGTATATTGGCCAGCATCTCCAAACTCTTTGACTTGGATGGTCAAGGTTTTGCCAGAGCCTAAGATCTCACTACTCTGGTCGGAAGTCCAGGTGATGCCCTCTTCTTCCGGAGTATCGCAGGTGAGGACCACTGTCTCTCCCGGGGCGTCGGGGTGCCAGTCCAACTCAACGACGTAGACTGGAAAGGACAGGAAGTGGAGAATGAGACCATAAGTGCCGGTGACCTCAGAGGTCTATTTTATTAACCATCTGGGCATCCCTGCTGCCTAAGCACAGCCTTGCTTATAAGCGTTTAGCCATTGGGCTCCACCTCAAGGTTATGGGGCAGAGTTTTAGAGCTGCCACTGAGGCACTCGCTGGCTGGCTGTCTTTAGTAATTAACCTCTAATTGTTGGCCATAGGGGAAAATACCTTGACAACCTCACCCCAGTACAAATATCACAAGATTCTTTGCCAAAGGTCTGGTAGAGGTCAACTTCCAGCTTCATTTTCATGGGCGATAAGACAGGCATAGTGGGTAAAAACACAGGTGTCCAGAAGGACTGACCAGGATTGAAATCCTGTCTCCACTAACTGGCTAGGAGACTTAGAGAAATGGCCTTAACCACCATGACCCTCAGTTTACTTGTCTTCAGAAATTATAATATGTATATATTTTTTGTGGCACTGCAGGGATTGAACCCAGGGGCATTCTACCTCCAAGCTACATCCTCAGCTCTATTTTATTTATTTATTTATTTATTTATTTATTTATTCAGAAATAGGGTCTTGCTAGGTTGACGAGAATGCCACTACTTGCTAAGGTGGTCCTCAAACCTCAGATCCTCCTGCCTCAGCCTCCCAAGTACTGGTGTTACAGGCATGTGCCACCATGCCTGACTCAGAAACAATAATATTAATAGCATCTATGTTGAAGGTTTGGCTGTGAGGATTAAGTAAAAAAGGTATGTTTAAAGCATTTTGCACAGTGCTTGACACCTGATTAACTGTCCTGTTTATTATTGTTAGTCACAGGCCAGAGAGCCATCCAACTGCAAAAAACTCTCTTAAAATTTGCCACGGGGATTTAAGGATTTAGTTTCTTCTGTATGAAACTCAGAAAGAGAGATTTTCACAATCTCTGTATTTTTAAAAGCTATCTTCTACTCTTAGGAAACAGTCCAATAGATCTTAGTCTTTCTGTTTTATAGAAAAGGACACTAAGGCCAAAGGCTAAGCAAAGTCACATCAAGGTTGAAACATAATAGGAGATAAACCTTGGACCTTTGTCTAGTAGACTTTGTAATGAATTTTCTAATGCCAGTATCTAAAGACACTTGAGAAATGGCTCAGTATAGTTTCCCAAAAGGTGTATCACATCAAATCTCTATTTGAGAAGATAAATCAGTTATTTATCTTCTCATCAATTTATTATTATTATTATTACTATTACTTGTGGTACTAGGAGCATTCTATTTCTGAGCTACATCTTCAGACTACTTTCTATTTTATTTTGAAATGGGAGCTCACTAAGTTGCTGAGTGACTCACTAAATTACTGAGGCTGTTCTCAAGCCTGCAATCCTCCTATTTTAGCCTCCGAAGTACTGGGATTACAGGTGTGCGCCACCACACCCAGCTTCAATTATTAATTGAATAGAAGAATACTTGAGTGCGGGTTCTCAAAACCTGACCATCCAACTACCATCATCAGTAGCACTAGAGAATCTGTTAGAGATGCAGATTTTCAGCTTCTGAAATCAGAAACTTTGGGATGGGCTCAGGGCTCTGTTTTTAAGCCCTCCAGCTGATTTTGATGTCTGCTCGAATTTGACGGCCACAGTGGTGAAGAGCTTGGACTTCACAGCTATATAGGTCGGGATTAGAATCAGCTTAGGCCGTATACTAGCCCGTAGCTTTGCTGGGACATTCAACTACTTTAAGCTTTGACATGGAGAAAAATATCGATAACTTCCTTTAGAAGGTCAACACGTGGCATACATAAGCTAATTTGTCTAAGAGTTTAACACAGCACCCTTAAAAGTCTTGTACATGCAGGCTCGTTTTACAGGCATCTAGGACCAAAGCACCTGGCATACAAAGTGTTGGGATTTGTAACTTCTTGAATGGGTAAGGAAGATAAGAGACAGAAAGGCCCGACCCTTTAGAAATGATTGGTTGTGCTGATCTAAAAACACTTTGGCTTTCTCTACTCTTTCTTCAGTCACCCTGAGGTGACTGAACAGCATGGTTATTGTCCTGTCACAATCAGGACTCAGAGACCCTAGAAGACCTTGGCCCAAGGGCAGGGAAGACAATTGCAAGAAGCAAGCTGGCAAGGGGCATTCAGAGCCCATTCAGAGCCCAGGTTTGGCTTCATTCCATACAAGATCTCTCAGTCCTCCTCATGGGCTTTCTGTGGTTTATGAAATAAAGGGCAATGAAGGGGTTAAATACACAAGGGCCCTGGTTCCAGAGCACTGGGGAAACCCCAGGGCTGCAAGGGATCTGGTCTAACCATCTAGCTCAGACTTTTGCCTTTATCTAAGGGAGAGTCTCAAAATGGCAAACCTTCATGGATGAGTGTTTGGGTGGGGGGCAAGATCATCCTCTTCTTGAAATTCTTTACAATGAATAAATGGTCCCTCAATTTTTTTCCAGTCACTCATTTTGGTAATTTTTGAGTATGGAAAGGGTCCCCCCCCCCTACTCATCAGCTGAAGTCTTTTCATCTTTAATTTATGTGTATTTTCTCACTGATTTGCAAAGGACCTCACTAAGTAGCTGAGGCTGTTTATTTTTTATTTCATCTCTTTAGTATAGTATTACTGGCAAAGACCATAGCTCTGTTCACACTACGGTCTGGATTCTAGCATCCAGCATGAAAACCAAACAAGGCAGGCATCCTGAACAGGAAAGATGGAAACAGGGCTTGCATTTTCCTAGCGATGGCTCTCACAAGGAGGACCCAAGGCACAGTTGCCCCTTCCAGCCCTGGCTTAGAATCTGGGGCCTCCGGTTACCCACTCTGGGAACCCCTCCCCATTGGGGAGCTTCTCTCTCTCTCTTGCAGGTCACATTAGCTTTGAGAGAAGGTGGAGTGCAATTGAAGGCACTTGGGCCGGGCTACACTCGGGTAGTGACCTGAAGAGGCAGCTACTGGACACTAGAGCCCCGATAGCCCGTAGGGGTGTTTGGCCACTTTTTCCTATTCCCTGTTGCTTCCAATAAACCTTTTACAAAAAAAAAAAAAAAAAAAAAAAAAAAAAAAAAGAATCTGGGGGCCTCCACAGAGAAAAAGGAGAGGTTCATTACCATCTTTCTCCAGTTCCCATATGGCCACGAGGGGAGATGCCAGCAAGACCAGGGAAAACCAGGAGAGGGTCAGTCGCTGATGATGCATCTATAAAGGAGAGGGAGAAATGGGAAGAAAAGGGAGAGGGAGGAAAAGAGGAGAGAATGTCAATCATTATGCAGTTAGCTTTGGAAACCATGCTCACCTTCTGTTTACTCTGTGTGTGTGTGTGTGTGTGTGTGTGTGTGTGTGTGTGTGTGTGTTACTGGGGATCGAGTCCAGGGACATTCTATGGCTGAGCTATATCCCCAGCCCTATTTTATTTTTATTTTGAAACAGGGTCTCACTAGGCTGGTGAGAGTCTCACTATTTGCTGAGGCTGTCCTTGAATCTGCAATTCTCCTGTCTCAGCCTCCCAAGCCCTGGGATTACAATTGTGGGTCACCATGCCTGGTTCCATCTACTGTTTTAATCCTGACCTTCTCCACATTGTCAGACTATTCCAAAATGAATTTCAGGGGCCCCATGCCAGGAGAGAATATTTTCAAGTAGAGAACCATAGGCTATCTGGAGCTGAAAGAGACCGAGTTTCCAGCTATCTGACTCAATCTTCTTCTTTTTTAGATGAGAAGCATTGGCTTGGAGAAGTGACATGACTTTTCTGGATAACATTCAGCAGTTACTTATTTAAAGCTTACTAGAATATTAACATAGTACTTGAAGCCCATTGAGCTAGGGGCATTTGAGAGCACATCATGGTTTCATCTAAGTCCTGCTTTTCAGGGACAACGACCTGTGTTGCATGAATAGCTACTAAATCAATGTGTTAAATGCACCCCTCTCCTTGGGGAGAGAAGCCACACGCCTGGCTAGCCTAAGCCAGTGTGAGCTGGGATACCCAGGGCTAAGGGTCTTGGATAGGAATGGGAAATGCCAGACAGACGTGAGCTTTAAAGTTTTGGCAACAACCTGAAGACGTTTAATTTCTTTTTTAGAGATGGCAATTACTCCAAATTCCAAAGTTATTCCCTCCCACATAATGTATCCCATCTGTTTGCAAACTCGAGCTTAAATCAGAATGACCTGGAAGCCTCACTAAAACAGGCTGCTGAGTCTCACTGCCAGAGCGACTCATCGTGTCTTGGGGTTAAGGCGGGGAATCTGCATTTCAGGTTTTGTTTTTAATCTTTTTTGTGGTACTGGGGGTGGAACCCAGAGGCCTTCTACCTCCAGGCTATACTCCCAGACCTATTTTATATTTTTATTTAGAAACAGGGTCTCAATAAGTTGCTGAGAGCCTCACTAAGTAGCTGAGGCTGGCTTTGAACCTGTGCTGTCCTCCTGTCTCAGCCTCCCAAGCGCGGGGATTACAAGTGGGCGCCACCACGCCAGGCCGGGAATCTGGATTTCTGACAGGGTTACAGATGAAGCTGGTCCCGCTGGTCAGGAGAACACACTTTGAGAACTAATTGTTTAATCCATTTTTGGGGTCCAGAACTTCTGAAAATCAAGGTGGTCTTTGGGAGAAGACCATCAAATACTGATACAGCCACCATGAAATGATAAGATGCATACTTCTGTGCTAAATCAACCACCATCTTATGTTAAAGCCCAGTCTAGATTAATATCTAGGGTTTATGGGAATCTTCAGACTATGATAATTACATCCCACTTACAAATTAGAATGAGATGACTATTTAATTTCATTCTGAAACACCTCCATTTATCTTGGAGAACACCAGTGTGCTTCAGGGACGTGGTTTCAGGAACCACCAGTGCCTGTTGTCTAAAGAACAAGACTTAAATGTTTTACTCAAATACCTTAAAAATGGGCATGTCTTGGTTGGGGAGCCCGGCTTTGTCAGAACTGCTTCTAGTCTTAGGAGACCCTGGCTCTGTGCTCGATTCCTCTATATTATCAGCTGGTTCATGGCAGAGACAGGATTGGAAGTAAGGCTGTCTTATCATTGTAGGATGGAGTTTTAGGGATGTGGTTGTCAATTCCACCCAAGTAATGACTATAGCAAATTCACAGTTGGTACAGGGCCTTGATTGGTACCCCTCTGTGCTTAGAATCAAGCAGAACTGGGCTTGAATTCAGGTCCCAGCCTCCTTAGCTGTGTGGTATTGGCCACGTGACTCTCTGAACCTCAGTGTCCTCATTTACAACATGGACAAAATACAAGAGTTATATCATCTCGAAGGGCTGCTGGGGGATGCAGCGAGATGACCTATTACAGGAGGCAGTCCATCACATTTTAACTGTACCTAGCAGAGCGCTAAGCCAGGCTGGAGGGAAATGGTCATAGAAGTCTTGCAATTGCATAGGCCTGTAAAATCCAGGTGTCGGCACTCTGGAATGGAGACAGTGGAGATTCCGGGCATCTCCTGGTGATTCCTTTCTTACTCGCTCAATCCGGGGTTTCCCCTCTGGCTCTGTGCCAAGCACGTTCTGTCTGGGCCTCAGATGCACCTGAGCATCGCAGGTGACTGCACTTCTGGGCCCCGAGAGCCCCTGGTGATGGTTCTAAGGAACAACTCCCATTCTGGCTTTGCCTACCTTGTAAACCACTGAACTCTGGCAAAGGGTGGGGGATGGAGGTGGGTCCCCCTCTTAACTGAACCCAGATAAACAGAAAAGGCTGCAGTACGTGGTTGCTCTTTGGCTCTCTGGCTGGTCAGCTGGAACTGGGAAGCTGTATCCCTCAGCCTGCATTTCCTTGGCATGGTAAGTTTTAAAGTCTTGAAGATTAATACTTTTCAAACAGTATCATAGTTTTTTCTTTCCTTCCTTCCTTCCTGACTTGAACCCAGGGGCATTCTAACTCCAAGCTACACCTCTAGCCCTATTCTATTTATTTATTTACTTATTTATTGGCAGTACTGGAGATAGAACCCAGGGGCATTCTACTTCCAAGCTACACCCCCAGCTCTATTTTTTATTCTTTATTTTGAAACAGGGTCTCACTGAGTTGCAAAGGGCCTCACTAAGTAGCTGAGGCTGTCCGCGAACCGTGATCTTCCTGTCTCAGCCTCCCAAATGCTGAGATTACAAGTGTGCACCAGCCCCCCTGGCTTGTTTGTTACTTTTAAGTTAGAAAAGTGAATTATAATTTTAAAATGAAAAGACATCGCGGCTGGCATGGGGGGCCCACACAAAGGGCCCGAGTCTTAGAGCTGGCAAACCTCTAGACTTGGCATTCTAGTGGTGCCACTTGTGAACTGTGTGACCCCGGGCAAGTCACATCGACCTCTTTAAGCTCCACATTCTTTATCTGTAAAGTGGGCATCTGGGTGGGGTGAGCAGTTAATGAAATAAGCCATGGGAAGTGTCCGGCGTGGTACACAGGTGAAGGCAGGACCCCTGACCACCTGCACCCGTGATGATGGCAGTAGCATAGTTCCTTCTCTAAGGCTGTCTGCCACACCACACTAAACCCGCTGATTGTAGGAACCATGTCTGTCTTGTTTCGCACTTGACCCCCAGAGTCTACCCTAAGTCTGGCCTAGATGGATTCCAGGCAGGAGGAGCAATAGTATAGAACTCATACCATTTCAGATCGCAGTAAAATGACCTCCAAGAGATTACCCACATTCTGTTCACCATCTTAAGATTCCTTGTTTGGAAAAAAGCGAGCCATCGGCAGGGGTTTAGCGATCTCTCCTTAAAATGAGATTTTAACCTGACCCTCCGGCTACACATACTTTTACCAGTACAAAGACGAGACTCTTTAATAATAAAGTAAGAGTACTTCCCTTGATTTCCCCTGGACACAGATTTTAGAGTTCAAACATTTTAGTTTCAAATGTTACTACTGCTTTTCTTTTTTCTTTAAGCGGACGCAGTTAATCCAAAAGACAGGGAACCCTGGCCCTACAGACCATTCAAATACAGGAGTACATTTAATCAGTGACGTTCACTTAGGAGATATAATTCTGAATTCCAGAACTTCAAAAATGCCTGGAGGCTTTAGATAAGTTTTCAACACCTAGGCAAGCAGTACTGGCTTTATATACAAGCCTTCAATTGATGGGCATGAATACTTAGAAAAACACACACACACGTACACATATACAAAACAAGCCTTTCTATCAACGACCACTTGGTCACAGGTTTTGCTATACAACCATTATCAGTTAGCTTTTTAAAATGGATACTTTACACACCACTCCTCAAAGTACCTAGTTTTCAGTAGTGACCCAGCAGGTAAGTTTGCTTCCAGGGAACCCTCCCTCCCTGCTGCAGGCGCAGGGGTAGCAGGGACAGTGTCTGTACCTGGACGGCCTGCAGGCCCAGGGCAGGGCTCCCGGGGGTGGCTGCTTACCTCGCTTGATTCAGGCGGCAAGGTCCAACAGGCCTAAAACCGTTGTTTCTTCTGTTGCCGCTGCTTCTGGGACTTATATACCCTACGCCTACCGAGTTTCGGATGGAAAACCAAACTAGAAAGTGATTTCTTCCCAGTTGCAACACTGAAAACTACGCTCAAAACCTTCTAGGGGAATTTCAAGAAGTTCCTTTTCCCCCCATCCCTGTGTCTTTCTGTGTATCAATAACTGTGAAGGAACATACACCCCAAAATCCCAGGTAAGAGGAAATGACTTCGGGGTGGAGAAAAAGGAAGGAGACAGGATGCTAATTTCTTTGAGTTTACATCATGGCCCAAGTGCTTAGAGATAGCTAAGTAGGCAGCCTCCCCGGGATCCACGGACTGGAGAAAAAGGAAGGCCAAGTAGAGGTCATGTGAGAACCCAGTTCATGTCCTGATGGAGCAACCCTACCCTAGAGGCTCCAGAGCAAAGTCCTTGGTTTTCCAAAAGCCAGTCCAGGGCAGTGGGGTGACTGGCGAAGGGTTTAATGTACCTGGGAAATCTCCCCCTAACTTACCCCATTAAGATCTGGATTTGAGAAAGTATTATTACTCATTTGGCTGCGTGCACACCATACACACATGCACACACACACACACACACACACACACACACACACACACACACACCCTGAGCATTCATTCAGACCTAGCTCTGGAAAGATAATACAAATGTGAGTACCATTAATAAGGCTCAGTATGTGCAGAGGCCCATCGTGAACTTACAGGTGCTCGCCACAGACAGAGCAGCAGAAAGTTAAAACAGTCATAACCATGCCCCGCTCAAGACACCCCCTTGAGCAGCCGGAATGGATTCTCGTTTTCATTTTGTATGTCTTTCTTTGAGATTCCTGCAGATACACAGGATTAGCGAGTAAAGGCATCTCCTCCAGCAGAATGGAAAGTTGCTAAGAGGTGTGCAGAGGCGCACCCTGGTGCGGACCCCCGCACCCTCCTCTGGGCACACACAGGGTCCCGCACCCTGGTTCCTCGCAGATGGGTGCGGGGCGCAGGCCGGCCGGCAGAGGGCGCTGCGGCGAGGCGCGCCTGGGTCGGGGCTGCCACTTCTCCATCCCCATCCGGCCGCTGTGGGGAAGTTCCTGGGGCTGGGGCTGGACCCCGCCAGGTTTCGGGCGGGCGCAGATTTCCTCGTAGAGTCAGTGGGGGGAGACGGGAAACTTGGGCGAGAGCGCGGAGCTTCCCAGCCGCTCACTTCCTCTCTGAGCTGGCGGTCCGCGGGTTAGGAGCCCCGGGAGGACCCAAAGGTTACCTCCAGCGCTGGGCGCCTCCTCCCGTACCCCCTCGGTTCTCCTGGTCTCCCCCAACTTTTTCTCCTAGGTTTAAAGCGAAACTGAGGTCTTGCATCCAAGATATAATAAGCGAAACCAAGTAGGTTGCATTGCATGTCGGATGTACGATACCATTGCGGGAGGGGGAGTTCTTTCTATAAAAAATGTATTAATCTCCCCTAGCCAATCACCAGAACAGAAAGCAACATGAAGTTGACATGAAATCGGCCCGCTAAGTCATTTATAGTAGCGGTATTGAGCGCTTGTCCACCCTCTTCATAAATATGTTCATATAATCAGACGAGCAAGGTCCCCCAAAGACCCGTGTTGTATTCCTGTGTTCCTTAAAGTATCTTCAAAAGTTTAGAAAACATATGATATGTGACATAAAATATCAGGAAAAAGAGCGCGGGACTTATGCCAAAGGAGCCCCACAGACCCGGCCTCTTCTGCTGAGATTGCAGCCGGGGCCCATCCTATGTGAGAAGTAGGGACCCTCCCCTTCTCCCACTCGAGGACCAGTGGAAGGTGTTTCAGAGCGTGGGCCCTGGAGTCACAGAGAAGTGGATCCCAACACCAGCTTGCAAGTTGCTCGATTTCCCTGGGCCTCGCGTGTGTAAAATGGGTTAATAATAGTCGCGGAGGGTGGGTTTGCTGCGAAGGTTGGGTGGGATTTGATAGGATGTTCTTAGCACAGCATCCTTGCTAAGTGCTGAGAATGGCTGCTTGTACTTGTTTATTATTCTGCCCTATCCTAGAAGAGCTTCAGATAGCTGGTAAGCAGACATCAAAGATGATAAGAGAGCTGGGCTTGAGAGGCTGGGAAAGTAGGATCGCAGGATCAGAGTCAACCTCGGCAACTTAGACTCTATTAAAAAAAAATAAAAAATAAAAAGGACTAGGAGTGTACTTCCGAGGTAGATTGCCCTGATATATATGGAAGAAGAAGAAAGAGGGAATTGATACAAGGAGCAGGAATCCAGCTCCTACTGGGCTTTACACATTAAGGTTCTTAGGTCCATTGTATTCTTCTTTTATTTTTTTGGAAGGGGTACAGTGGATGGAACCCAGGGACATTCTACCTCGGAGCTACAACCCAGCCCTATTTTTATATTTTTCACTTTGAAAGAGGGTCTCACTGAGTTGCAAAGGGTCTCACTAAGTAGCTGAGGCTGGCCACAAACCAGTATCCTCCTGTCTCAGCCTCCCCAATGCTGGGATTACAAGTGTGCACCACCACGCCTGGCTTATTTTTTATTTTGGGACGGGCTCTCAGCAAGTTACTGAGGCTGGCCTCGAGGCTGCGACCCTCCGGTCTGAGCCTCCAAAGTACTGAGATTCCAAACATGCAGCGCAGTGCCCTGTTTAGGCCCCCTACATTCCGGGACTGATTCAGTGGATCTGAGGTAGGACACAGGTTCTAAAATGAAGGTTCTCAGGTAGTCACTTGCAAGTAGTTGGATGTGGGCACCATGCCTGACCCCTTGAGACACTCTGCATACTGTGTCTAGTGACCAGAGAGACATCCTTCTGCGTCATTCATCTCTGGGTTTTGCTGACTCCCTGCAGCCAGCATTATGGTAACTCAGGCCCAGTGCCCATTGACCTGATTCTTCCAAAGAGGCTTATCAACTTGTCCTACTTCACATCCCGGTCCCGAGCCAGGCAAATTGAGCCGAAGCCCTGAGCTCCCTCTCCTCTCCCTCTGGGAGACCAAAGCCTGATGCAGAAAGCACGCTGAGCTGCAGCTCACCAGACTGATGATTAAGTCGTGCAAGGGAGATCATCCCCCTAGAAACTGGAAACAGCTGGAGAATTTTTGGACCACAAGACCTGTTTTCTTTCCCTTGCAGAAATCTTGCTTTGCGCCTTTAGCACGCATTTCAAATAAAGGAGAAGTTGTGTATACTTTAAAATATTAAAATGCTGGAAAATGACACTAGCAATACTTGCATGTGTGCTATTGCCAAAAATTCAAACCTGCAAATAGACATTGAAGAAAAAGCTGAAGCCCCGATTCACGGGGCTCCTAGAGAGAAAGCCGTTCATTGCCAATATTTTGGTGTATGTCCCTGCAGAGTCTCTTGGGCCTTCTTTATGTATTTATATCTACCTACCTGGTTATAGCCATGGGAAAACACTCTATATCCAGCTCTGCAAACTGCTGTTGGGTAGCGGTGAGGAATCTTGTTCTCAAATCAGACAGATCTAGATTAATTTCAGTTATAGTTGCAACCGTGTATCCTGGCTTGTGATAGACCATCGGGATAGATTCCACGTCTGGATCAATTAGGGTCTTTGGGCTTAGTTTTCCCAGTAGCTTCTCCCAGACTCTCCAAATGGCTTCCCAGTTCCAGGTAACCACCCACAAAGGACAACATCTAGGAGAAAGAAAAAAGAAAAGGAAGGAAGTATCTTCTTGTCTGCATCTCTCTTGGAAGCATAAAGGCTGTGAGCAGCCCCCACAGCCTGTCCCTCCAGGTCCCTGCTGGTCCCCCTGGCCACCTGTCAACCAGTCCCTAGCAAGAACGGGCTTCTGATGAAGGTGTCAGAGAAGTCGGTTTGCTCCTGGGCTGCAAATATGTCGTGATCCCAGGGGAACTGGCATGCCCAAACCAGGTAGGGATGGGTAGGATGGAGTCTCAGGTGTGTTAGGCAAAACCATGACTAGTGCTGACGATAAAGTGAAGAAATGGGACAATTATGTGAATAATTAGGACTGAGGCTTCTTCCTCAAAATGGTGCCTTTGAAGGGACACTTCTACCCTAGGATTATGGGCTGTCAACTCACAGATAGACACTTTTACAGAAAATAAATAAAAGTAACTGTGTATACATGAATGATATGTTTGTGAATAATTTTGTTTTCTTCTTTGGGTTTCCTAATTTTTTTCAAAATGTCTCTAGTAAGCTTGTATTGTTCTTCTAATCAGGAAAATATTGTTGAGAGAGATATGAATGAGCCGGGAGCGGGGTGGTGCATGCCTGTAATCCCAGGACTCGGGAGGCTGGGAGAGGGGGATTGAAGGTTTGAGTTCAGGTCACAGTAACTTAGTGAGACCCTGTTTCAAAATAAAAAAGTAAAATAGGCATGGGGTGTAGCTCAGAGGTAGAGTGCCCCTGTGTTCACTTCCTAATATAGAAAGAGGAGGAGGAGGAGAAAGAGGAGAGGGAGTAGAAGGAAAAGGAGGAAGAGAAGCAGAAGAAGGAAGAGGAAGAGGAAGAGGAAGAAGAGGAAGAAGAAGAAGAAGAAGAAGAAGAAGAAGAAGAAGAAGAAGAGAGCACCCACAAAAATGGTAGTTATATAGTGATCAGGAGCCTGTACCTTAGGGTCAGACAGATCTAGGTTATATATATCTCTTGATCTAGGTTGATATATATATTCATATATCAAATATATATTCATATATCAAATATAATTGACTGTGCTCATGGATATATTTCTTAGTATGTAAGTCAACAAGTGACTGCTGAAATTGTCTTTTTTATTATTTGTAAACAGAATCTCACTAAATTGTTGAAGGCCTTGCTAAGCTGCTTAGTCGCTGAGGCTGGCTTTTAACCTGCAATTCTCCAGCCTCCCAAGTACTAGGTTTACAGGAATGCATCAGCACTCCAGAGCCTCATATGAACTTTGACAGTGTTGGTGGAGAACAGTCGGTCCTCTGGAGGCAGAAGTTTACCCCAAATGAGCTCATAGAGTGTTTCAAGCGTGCTTCAGACATGTATTTGTGTTTTTTACGTGTCGGCTAGGATTCCCAGAATCAGCTCCGTCCTTACTGGGACCAATATGTTTTCACCAATGTCCTGCTCCTCAGCTCTGACTCTGATCACATTTCCACCGCGTCATTCTTCCTTTCTTGGCCGGTGACAGGAAGGCAGAGGGTATTAGGTGTAGGCACTGGTGAATTTCTTCATCTGACTGGACATCTTGGGCCTGTTCAGCTGGACGGACTACAGGGGAAGCCGAGTGATTTTGCGATTTGCATATGGAAGCTTTCTTCTTTTCCTCTCTGCAATGCTCTGCTAATCCTGGTGAAAGGAATGGGTGTGTGTGGGCAAAGGGAAGGAAGTGGGTGTGTCCTCGGCCGCAGGGTGGCTGAGGTGTACAGATGCTTACTCTGGGGAGTCGTGGGAATGGTTGGTCTGGTCTTGCTGTTAGTAGAGACTGGAAGGACAGGGAAAGGGGGGCAGTTCAGATGGGGTGAAGGCCTGTCTTGGACTGGTCTTGTCACTGGGGAAAGATGGCTCAGGGAAAGGTCCGAGGAGGAAGAGGAGGAAGAAGAGGAGGAAGAAGAGGAGGAGGAGGAAGAAGAGGAGGAGGAGGAAGAAGAGGAGGAGGGAGAAGAGGAGGGGGGAGGAAGAGGAGGAGGAGGGAGAGGAGGAAGAGGGAGAAGAGGAGGGGGAAGAGGAAGAGGAGGAGGAGGCAGAGGAAGAGGAGGAGGAGGAGGGAGAGGAGGAGGAGGAGAGGAGGAGGGGGAGGGAGAGGAGGAGGAGGGAGAAGAGGAGGGGGAAGAGGAAGAGGAGGAGGAGGCAGAGGAAGAGGAGGAGGAGGCAGAGGAAGAGGAGGAGGAGGGAGAGGAGGAGGAGGAAGAGGAGGAGGGGGAGGGAGAGGAGGAGGAGGAAGAGGAAGAGGAGGAGGAGGGAGAAGCTCAACTCAGGGCCAGCAGGGTCCTTCTGTACGATGGAAAATAATTTTAGCACGTGCTAGTTACATTTAAGAATCAAGAAATACTCATTCAAGGGAGAGTGTGGGAGCGTGTGACGGGTGCCCGGCTCTTCTTTTAAAGAACATTTAGTGCAGAGTGGGTATGGGACTATGTGTAAGGTTGACATCTGTCTTGTGATTATAAGATGGTTTGTGATAATCTGGTCACTTTCAGATTCCTTAGAGTGACATGATCTCCATAGTCTGATCAATAGGTAATTCTGGGAAGTCTCCATAGGCCTCTCAAGATACTGTATCTCTCTTTGCTTAAACTGTTTGTTGGTGGTTAGTTAACAGTGCACAAGGTAATTATTGTCAGTGAGTGGACTTTTGGTTAACTTTAAGAATTACAAGCCGGGTGTGGTGGAGCACGCTTGTCATCCCAGCTTTTGGGAGGCCGAGACAGCCTCAGCTACTTAGTGAGGCCTTTTGCAACTCAGTGAGATCCTGTCTCAAAATAAAGAATAAAAACATAGAGCTGGAGGTGTGGCTTGGAGGTAGAATGCCCCTGGGTTCCATCTCCATTACAAAAAAAAAAATTACATATTGCTGAGGAATTTTGGAATGATAGGCCTGGGAGAGGAGACAGGTTAGGCAGAGACAGGCCTTGAAAAGCATGTGCGCCTTCTGACTCTTTTTCCCTCTTCTCTTTCCTCTGTGTCTCATTTCTAGCTATTTCTTTTATTTCTTCTATTTTACTTCAGTCCAAGCCTCCCCTTTGCACATCTCTCTCACTCAGCAATTGTTGAATACGGGCTGGCCTCCTCTGTGTTTGTAGAATGGATTGTTAAACCACTCTCAGTTAAGCACAGCTCTTCTGCTTCTCGCTGGGGATCGAGGGGGAGTTCTCCAGGTGAAAAAATGCTTACCCAAAGTCCCGGCCTGCCATGTGAGCATCCACCATGGTGACTGTTTATTGGGACTCATAGTTGAGGCTACATTTGTTTCGATATTGAGAGAATTTATATTTATCAGGGCTTTTCTTGTATTCTTTTTGTTGTTGTTTTTTTTTTTGGGGGGGGTACCAGGGATTGAATTCAGAGGTATTCTACCTCTTAGCTAACTTCCAACACTTTTTATTTTATTTTAGTTTATTTTGTTTTGTTTGGAAACAATCTTGTTGGTTGGTGAGAGTCTTTCTGAGTTGCTAAAGTTGTCCTCAAACCTTCAATCCTCCTGTCTCAGCCTCCTAAGTACTGAGATTACAGGCATGCATACTGTGCCTGGTGGCTGCTTCTCCTCCTCCTCCTCCTCCTCCTCCTCCTCCTCCTCCTCCTCCTCCTCCTCCTTCTCCTCCTCGTTGTTGTTCTTTTTGTTGTTGTTGTTGTTATTATTATTATTATTATTATTATTATTATTATTATTGTATCTTGTTCCAGAAATCTGCTCTGGAAGATAACTATTATTCCTGGTCTTCAGACATATCATTTTCTCTCTACTTTCTGTCTTTGAAAATCTTATCTATTTATATATATGTCCTCCCCCTCCCCCTCCTCTTCCTCCTCATCTTGGTATTGGGGATTGAACACAGGGGCCTTCTATACCCCCCCATCCCAGCCATTTTTATTATAAAAACAGGGTCTCACTAAGTTGTTGAGGGCCTAGCTAAAGTGTGGAGGCTGGCTTCAAATCTCTGATCCTCCCATCTCAGCCTCCCATAGTATTCACCACCATGCCCGGTTTCTTTATTTGTTCTTGATGGTGATTTTAAAACTAAATACTGCTCTCAATTAAAAAAAAATCTGGGGTGCAGTCCTGTAATCCCAGCTACTCAGGAGCCTGAGACAGGAGGATTGCACGTTTGAGACCAGCCTGGGCAACTTGGTGAGACCCTGTCCCGATAGTATGAAGTACAGTGACCTTTCAGTCATTGTACTTGGATAGATAATGACCACACTGACAGAAGTGTGGCTTTATTCATGCCCTTGATGTTCCTCTTGGATGCTGGGGGGTGAAGGACTTGAGTGCTGCCATCGGTCGGTCATACTCTGGCCGGGGACTTGATGAGGCTTGAAAGTTAAGTGCAGCCAAGATGAAGCGGGACCAGGCAGGGCGATTAGTCACCGCACGGATCTGTGCCCGGGGCTCTGCCGCGCTTGCCAAGGACGCGCCAGTAAAGACGATGAAGTGGTATTCCGTTGTGCTTGGGAGGCCAGAGAAATTTAGCAAAAAGGAAAAGTGACATCCTTAGTCTTTCTGGAGTCAGCAGCGCGCACAGACACTGGAGCCGAGCAGGCCTGGGTGAGGGGCTCATCTTTGTTCTATGACTTGGATAATCTTAGGCAAATTACTTCAACTCAGGCATAATGGTGCATGCCTGTAATCTCAGTGCCTGGGAGGCTGAGATGGGGGATTGCAGATTCAAGGCCAGCCTCAGTAATTTATTGGGGCCCTCAGCAAATCAGTGAGACCCTTTTTTCAAAAAATAAAATAATAAAATAAAAAGGGCTGTGGGTAGCCAAGTGTGGTGGCACATGCCTGCAATCCCATTCCTTGAGAGGCGGAGACAGAAGGATTACAGGTTTAGAGCCAGCCTAAGCAATTTATTGAGACCTTCAACAACTTAGACCCTGTTTCAAAGTAAAAAATAAAAGCTGGTCATGATGGTGCACGGTTGTAATCCCAGCATTTGGGAGGCCGAGACAGGAGGATCTTGGTTGGTGGCCAGCCTCAGCTATTTAGTGAGTCCCTTTGTAACACAGTGAGACCTTGTTTCAAAATAAAGAGTAAAAAATAGGGCTGGGGGGGGCATATCTCGGAGATAAAATGCCCCTGGGTTCCACCCAAGTACTGCCAAAAAAAAAAAAAGGATTGGGGTGTAAGTTCGAGGTAGAACATCCCTGTGTTCAATATTCAGTACCACACATACATACAAAGATTAAATAATATAAACAAAGGTATGTCGTTGGTTACCAAGTAAGTCTCTAGTCTTACACTGCTGCAAGTATAGGCATTAGCACAGTCAAGTCTTAACAACTCTTTTGATTTTATATGGTTGTTTGATTATTTTTTTTTATTTGACACAATATTTACTGAGCGTCTACTTTGTACCAGTTGCTCTGCGAGAGGACAGGGTATACCGTCCCCGCCAGTAAAGTCCGCAGGGTACAAGGTGGGCAACGCTAGAGCCAGTGACCATGCAGTGAGACATCTCCCAAGGGTGGCCAGGGAAGGGTGCCTCAGAAGCACACAGGGCTTTGGGTGCCGTGGTCAGGGAAGAACCGGAGAGGAGATTTCGTTCTTTTTAAAAATACTTTTTAGGCCGGGCATGGTGGCACACGCTTGTAATCCCCGCGCTTGGGAGGTGGAAACAGGAGGATCGCGCAGGTTCGAAGCCAGCCCCGCGTGCTGGCTTAGGAGACCCTGTTTCCAAATAAAAATGTAAAAATAGGTCTGGGAGTGTAGCCCGGAGGTAGAAGGGCTTCCAGGAACCCCAGTACCACCAAAATAAATAAATAAATAAATAAAAAATAAAAAATAAAAATACTTTTTTATTAGTGGACGGCAGTTGAACGTCAGAGTGAGGTTCAGTGTGATAGGGACACACGGGCACACGGCTGTTGGAGTACTTCCTGCTCCTCTCCCCGTGCGCAGCAGGGAGATTGCTAGTGATACCTTTACGTATTGCCTTAGTGTTATTGGAACTGTTCCCTTTCTCAATCCTCTTTTTGCTCCTGCCTGACTCTCCCCCCACCCCTGTTCATTTCACTCTTTTACCTGTCTGTCTGTCTGTCTGTCTGTCTCTCTTTCTCTGTCTCTGGATTACTTATTGTCTCCTGTCTTCTCTCTAGTTTCCCCATATGAGAGAAAACACACCGCCCTTGACTTTGGGTGCCTGGCTGATCTCACTCAGCCTCATATCCTCTAGTCCCACCCATTTCCCTGCAAATGACAGCATTTTGATCTTCTGGAGGGCGGAGAGTTCTAAGCTGCAACGGGAAGGAAGCTGAGCTCAGGAATCCGGGTGAAGAGAGACACTGGTGTGTTTTTGCATCGAGTGCTCACCGTACAGCAGTGAAGTAGGCATGACACTTCCCACCGTGCAGAAGGAGAAGTTGAGGTTCAGGGCCGTAAGGTTCACTTACTGTAGAAAATGTAGCCAGGAATTAGAGAAGCTGGGCTTGAAACCCCTCGTGGGCTTGGGCCCCTTAGGATGATCCGTCCTGCAAGGCCATTCTAGATTATGTTTATAACTTGAGTCAGCAGCAAAGGCGTATCCCTAGCTAAACTATACTCGGGACACCTAAGAGATAGATGGTTTTCCAAGGAGTGGAACTGGGAGAAACAGGAAGTGGGGATTGCTCTAGGATGGGGATGCGGTGCCAGGCATTTGTGAGAAGGAGGACCGGGTACAAGAGCACGAAAGGAGAGTAGCAATCTGGGGTGCACAGATGAAGACTGTGCATATGGCCCCTCCCCTGACAGGGGAGCCCCGTGGCATTTCCTCTCTGTGACTGTGAGGGACTCCAGGAACCCCTGAACAGGTACCAGAGTGTGCTCAGCTTACTTGTGCACCAAAACCATGAAGAGGGATGGTTGAAAGGGAGCCAGCAAAGGGTAGGGACAGGTGGAGAGGGTCAAGTAAACATCCTCGTGCGTCTGCTTGGGGCCAGAGTGGGCCAAGTCTGAACAAATTAGCAAGCATCCCGCTAACTGCCTCCATCTCTGGTAATCACGGTCATGTAGAAGATTCTTTTTCTGTTCCAGTCACGACTTGAGCCAGCAACATTGAAGGGTCTGAACATTCATTGCCCACAAATCTCTTTTTGCCCTAAGCTTGGCACTTAAAAACAAGCAAGAGGCAGCTGGACCTGGCAGTTTCTGAGGCAGAAACTTCCCCTGAGGATGGCATTGTGACGTCCAGGGGCAGACCTTGAACCTCGTCCTGATGATAAGAGTGAACCTGTATTTAGAATGGCTCTTTCTTGCCAGACAGCACTTAAGAGCTTTACAGTTAGTCCTCACAACAGCCCGTTTACAGGCAAAGCCACAAAAGGAAGCTGAGATGGAAAGTAAGAGGCTTGATGTCTGCCAGCACTGAGCAAGAGCTGGGTTATAGAGCTCCAGCGCTGCCCTTGACCACGTGTGTGGAGGCTGATGATGCAACTGTCCACTCTTCTATTGCCCTGCTGCTGGGCAGAAACATCTTCTGATTATGCTTGGGCTTGACAGGGCCACTGCCAAAATACCTCTGCATGATTGAAGCTGATATTGTCCGGTTGTTGAGCACCGCACTAGGATTCTGTGAATAGGATACTGAGCAGAGCAGCCCCAGTTGCTGTTTCCATGGGGCTGACTATAAAGTCGGCCCTCAGTATCGGCCAAACTCAGATATATTAGAAAAAGGGAAAATTGTGCCTGTACTGAAAATAGAGACTTTTTTCCTTATAATTTCCCAAACAATGCATGCATATTGCATTAGGGGTATTTATACTGCACTAAGCATTATATTGCATTAGGTATTACGCAACATACCTAATGCAGCGGAGGCCTCCCCTAATGACCTGGCATTTAAAATGAAACCTAAAAGTGCACCAGGATGGGAGAATCAAGAAGTCCTCATGACGCCGGGCGTGGTGGCGCACGCTTGTAATCCCCACGCTTGGGAGGCGGAGACAGGAGGATCGCACAGGTTCGAAGCCAGCCTCAGCTACTTAGTAAGGCTTTCAGCAATTTAGTGAGACCCTGTTTCCAAAAAAAAAAAAAATATATATATATATATATATATATATATATATATATATATATATATGGTCTGAAAGTATAGCCCGGAGGTAGAAAGCCTCTGGGTTCCACCCCCAGTACTCCCCCCCCCCCCCGCCCCCGCCGCCCAAAAAAAAGAAGTCCTCATGATGACTTGGAGTGTTTGAGGAACTGAAAGTCCAGAGTGACTAAGGCGCAGAGAACAGGGAGAGATGTCCAGAGAGGCCGAGGCGGTGCTGAACCAGCTGTGCAGTTAGAAAGGCCCTGGTGGTGGGCACCTTTAGTATAAATGGTGGAGAAGTCACTGAACTGAGAGTCATAATGACAACCAAAACCAAGATCAAATATGCTTTGTCATAAGTAATCCATGGGAATATGGCCAACACAACCACAAGTTTTTAAACCTCAAAGTAAGCATGTGGGTATGTGTGTTACTGAGGATTGAACCCTGTGTACCATCTTCGGGGTATTCTACTTCTGAGCTACTCCCCCAATCCTATTTTATTTTATTTATTTTATTTTGAAACAGGGTCTCACTAAGTTTCGGAGGGCCTCGCTAAATTGCTGAGGTTGGCTTATGAACCTGAAGTCCTCCTGTCTCAGCCTCCCAAGTACTGGGATTATAGGTGTGCGCCACTGCACCTGGGCTCACCTAAGTAATTTTATCCTGGCACCCAGAGGCCAAGAGAAACACTTCATAGTTCCATTTTTAAGTGGTAAAGGCCAAGCAACTCAAAAGTCTTTATGTCCTGAAAACGTTTTAGTAGCCATTTGAAAAAATGATACGAATGCATTGGAAAAAAAGGTCACAGGACATTTTTCGCATTCTCAAATCACCACAATTACTTACTAATGGGATGTGTGTGCTGGGCAGCACACAGCTCCTCGACTGTGGAATCTGATTGAACGTGGCCACTCTCATTTCCTGCTTCACCTAATTTACTTGGCACTTGTTCGTTGTTGCAGAAACTACTGAAAACTCGGCTTCCCAAAAATATATACCACCATTGACAGGAACGTGGTAGGATCTTGTGTTGAAATTACAAGTGACCCCGAGTGTGTGCAGGGATCAACAGATCATGTGGACCCTGTGTTTCCCTTGGAGAATTTCAAATACCTCATGGCACTCTGGCAGACAGGTGAGTTTACTATGGTACCCTGGGGTGACCTGATATACTCTAGTTTGCAAACCGCAGAGCAAGACGTCATCCTTTCAGAGTGTGGAACTGAGACATTCCTTGGCCATCAAATCCTTTTTCACAGCCGTATTGGATCACATTTTGTGTGAGAATTTCAGGAAGGTAGGTTGGCACTGTCTTGGACATTACGCTCTTATTTGTCCAAAAGTCAATAGAGATGGGTCTGAAGTGCCAACCCAGCCTGGCTAATTTGGATACAGAAGCGGAAAAGGCTGAGAAACACGTGTAGCTCCTCAGCAACAGTCTGCAAGCATGTGAGGTGGACTGCAGAGGAAATGAGTGTGTGCTACGCAAGAGTGATTTGGGGGCCAGTGATGAAGAAATGAGGCCTGAGGTTGGTTATTATCCGCTCTGCACTGAGCTAAGTCCTGGGCGTTGCCTTGCTATCCGGAGGCAACTGGACACCCAGCCCCATCAGCACATTCCTTTGGTGGCGCTCATCCTTTCCTTAGCTGGCTCCCGCTCTCAGTGAGCGAGTGAAAGTGTAAGGATGAACAATCAGACCTGCCTTTGGAGTGGCCCGGAACCTTGACGCAACGTAAATATCACGCTGCTGCGGTCAGCAGCCAGTAGAACCAGATGACTTCGAGCCCATTTAACTTTCTCCTGTGACATAATGTATGCAAATGTTCCAGGCTGGCTGAGACACTGATGAAACCAGTTCCCATGGCAACCAGAAAACTGCCCTTACATCATCCTTGTGAGGGCTTGATGCAGGCAGCCAGATGGAGAATTCAGAACACCACTCAGAGGTAGGGGGATGCGTCTTCACTGTCCAATTCTTTAGGGATAAAGAACTACATGTGGCATGAAGAGGAACTCCTCCGTTGATTTAGGCTACCCCCTTCATGTCTTGTGACCCAGAATGAGATACTTTTTTGGGGGGAAATTCTAGGCTTGGAAATTTTCACGTGTAGTCATCACACCAAATGGTCCAAGTTCTTTTTGCAAGGCATGGCCCTCTGGAACCACCAACTTTGCTACTGATGTAGAGATTATGTGTAATGATTAATTCATGCAAAAAAGTACTGTTTTATCATAGGTAGGAATGGGACTGAAAAAATAGCAATACACTCTTTTTAGAATCAGATGAGCTGGGCGTGGTGGCACACACTTGTAATCCCAGCACTTGGGGGGCTGAGATGGGAGGAGATTACAGTTTGTGGACAGCCTCATCCGCTTAGTGAGGCCCTTCGTAACTCAGTAAGACCCTGTTTTAAAATAAAGAATAACAAATAGGGTTGGGGGGGGGGCATAGCTCGAAGATAGAATGCCCCTGGGCTCCATCCCCAGTACCATAAATAGATAAATAAATAAATAAATAAATAAATAAATAAATAAATAGAATTGGATGATAAGAGTTGAATATATAGTTACATTATAATTACATATTACATTGAAAGTAAGCTGAAGGTAACTTTTCAGGCAGTATAAATAGGTCCTCATTAAACATACTGGTCATCAAAACCTCAGCTACTTAAATACCACCTCGACCTTTTATTGTTTAAGTGACATTAGACAGGGTACTCAATATTTCTGTGCTGCATTTCCTTATGTTAAAATGGGGGTGATTTAGCCAAGCATCGTGGCACATGCATATAATCCCAGTACCTGGGAGGCTGAGACAGGGGGACAGAGGGTTTGAGGACAGCCTCAGCAAGGCAGTGAGATGCTCAGTAGCTTAGTGAGATCCTGTTTCAAAACAAAAAGCTTTAAAAAAGGATGGAGGCTGGAGCTCAGAGGCAGAATGCCCCTGGGTTCAATCCTCACCTTTTTAGTCCCCACCACAAATATGATACGGCACACAGAGAACTTGGAGAAGGTTTGAGTCCAGCCTTCTGTCTCTGTGTAGTATCCAAAGCCTTAGCTTACCACAGTCATCAGTACCTGTTGACTGTTTTGATTATTTTTTAAACCTTTGTCCTCTAGGACTATCTAAATACATTATAGCCGGGCGTGGTGGTGCACGCTTGTAATCCCTGAGCTTGGGAGGCTGAGACAGGAGGATCGCACAGGTTCAAAGCCAGCCTCAGCTACTTAGTGAGGCTCTCAGCAACGCAGTGAGACCCTGTTTCCAAATAAGAAATATAAAACAGGTCTGAGAGTATAGCCCGGAGGTAGAAAGCCTCTGGGTTCCACCCCCAGTACCACCAAAAATAAATAAATAAATACATCATAAGATTCTTTTTTTTTACTATTTTATTTTTTATTTATATTTATTTTTTTGGTGGTACTGGGGTTCCTGGAAGCCCTTCTACCTCTGGGCTACACCCCCAAACCTATTTTTACATTTTTATTTGGAAACGGGGTCTCCTAAGCCAGCACTGGCTTCGAACCTGCGCGATCCTCCTGTCTCTGCCTCCCAAGCGTGGGGATTACAAGCGTGCGCCACCACGCCCGGCTACATTATAAGATTCTTTACGTAAGAAAAAGTGAAGCCGGGCGTGGTGGCGCACCCTTGTAATCCCAGCATTCGGGAGGCTGAGACCGGAGGATCGCGGTTAGCCTCAGCTACTTAGTGGGGCCATCTGCAACTCAGTGAGACCCGGTTTCAAAATAAAGAATAAAAAATAGGGCAGGGGTGTAGCTTGGAGGTCGAATGCCCCAGAGTTCGATCCCTAGACCCACCAAAAAAAAAAAAAAAAAAAAAAGTGAGGGATGAAACTGGAAAGGGGGCAGCAGACAGATGTACATATAATTGACAAGAATGGTCAAAAGGTACGGGCAAAGCCCCGTTAAGGCCAAGAGGGAGGTCAGCTTCTTGCTTCTCTCTGAACTTGGGCTGTTTACTCAACATGTATGCTGACTTTCTTTTCTTGTTTCTAAAATGGGAATAATACCAACACAGACCAATCAGGTTGAAATAATCAGGCTTACTGAGCAAAAACTCTCTCATAAAACTGAGGTTTTATGAACATTAGCTTATTTTATCTTTCCAATAGCCTTGTGGGGGAAGAAGGTACATTATAATTCCTGTTAATACCTGCAAAAAAAAAGAAGCATAGAAAGGAAAAGTTGACTGATGCCATATAGATTAAAAATAAAAAGAAGAGATGATGAGATATTGTCCAGTGTATGATTTGGTGGCGATCAGGCCTGTGAGCTCTGAGCCCAGGGACCACCCAAAGCGACACTCAACAAGTACTATTATCGTTATTAAGGACATTTTAGCCGAATGCAGTGGTGCACGCCTGTAATCCCAGTACTTGGGAGGCCGAGACAGGAGAATCACAGGTTTTATTTTAAGACAGCCTTAGGATCTTAGGAAGACTCTCGGCAACCTAGCGAGACTGTCTCAAAATAAATAAATGAAAAGGACTGGGGTTATATCTCAGGGGTAGGAATGCCCCTGAGTTCAATCTCCAGTAACACACACACACACACACACACACACACACACAGGATATCTATATCTATATATATAGTGGGTCTGAGGATGGAACCCAGAGGCATTTGACCTCTGAGCTACACCCCCTGCCCGATTTTTTATTCTTTATTTTGAAACAGGGTCTCACTGAGTTGCGGAGGGCCTCACTAAGTAGCTGAGGCTGTCTGCGAACCACGATCTTCTTGTCTCAGCCTCCCAAATGCTGGGATTACAAGAGTGCGCCACCACGCCCGGCTCACAAAGGATATTTTAATAAACTCTATTACTGTTCTTATTGGATGGGAGAATCGCTGTAGGCTTCACAGAGGAGGAGACATTTGCAATTGGCTTTGAGAGGGGTGGGCTTTGGACAGTGGGGGATAGGGGAGAAAGATGGTCTCAAGTATGGGCACAGCCAGAACCAAGGCTTGGACCGTGTGGCTTGTGGGTGGAGAACAGGAAGGTCACTTGAAGCTGAATCTTGGGCTCGAAGGGAGACAGGAATGCAGTGCTCTGTGGACAAGGGTGTCGGATAGTAGACAGCACTGCACTGTTCTAGGTTTCAATATAGAAAGTGAGGGCATGCTCCACTGATGCTCTTGGAGCCACGCTCTCCTGGGACCTCTTCAAGCCCCACTCCCTGTAGCTGGGTACCAGTTGTAGCTGCAAAACTCCACCAGAGGAAGAAGTGATATGGCAGAAAACTAGGGTCCTACCCAAAAGTCCAACTCTCAGTCTAAATGTACCCTGCATCCCCGCATCTTGTGGTTGTTGCTTGAACACGCTCGGGGCAGGGAAGCAGCAGAGACCTGTGGCTTTCTTCTGTCTTCTTCTCTGGTGATATATCCTTTAAGACCCAAAAGGGCATGGCTGATGGCTGACTTAATCCTGCTCCAGGGCTAGACTCTCCTGGCTGAAAAAAACATGAGAGGCTTTTTGAGAGGAAATGAAAGGAGACAGATGTAGTTTTGACTGATGGTTTCGCCACTGGGAGGATTCGTTCTGAAATAGAAAGAGGGGTGGGGAAGTATGATGTAAACACAGGCATTTGGACCCCTGCGGGAGATGCCCAGAAGGGAGCAGGGGCTCTCCGCTTACCTGTGGGAGTCTTGGGCTGGGAAGCTGGCTGTCGGACTGGAAAGGTCACAGAAATTGGAACCAGATCACCTGAGGTCTTCTGGCCTGCGTTTCCCAAAGGGCAAGTGCCCTGGGAGATGTTGGGCTGCGAAGGAGCAGACGTCTCATCAAATAGGAACAGATCACACCTGAGAACTCTTCTGTCCTTGGTTCTAAGTTATTTATTTATTTACAGGTCTGGGGATGGAACCCAGGGGCATTCAACCTCTGAGCTACACCCCCACTCTGATGTGTGTGTGTGTGTGTGTGTGTGTGTGTGTGTGTGTGTGTGTGTGTGTGTGTGTGTGTGTGTGTGTGGTGTGTGTGTGTGTGTGTGTGGTACCTGGAATGGAACCCAGGGGCATTCGACTTCTGAGCTACAACCCCTGCCCTATTTTTTATTCTTTATTTTCAAACAGGGTCTCACTAAATCAGAAAAGGCCTCACTAAGTAGCTGAGGCTGTCTACAAAGCGTGATCCTCCAGTCTCAGCCTCCTGAATGCTGGGATTGCAAGTGTGCACCACCATGCCTGGCTTAAGTTATATTTCATTTCTTGAGATGCTACCAAGGAGTAAGTCTCAGTTTGGGGCTAGTGTATCTTTAACATCTACTAAGCGCTCTCTTTCTTTCTCTCTCTCTCTCTCTCTCTCTCTCTCTCTCTCTCTCTGTCTCTCCCTCTCTCTTACTGATTTACACCTCAGCCCTTTTCTTTCTTCTTTTTTTCTTTTTTTTTGTGGTACTGGGGATGGAACCCGGGAGCATTCTACCTCCAAGCTACACCCCCAGCACTATATATTTATTCTTTATTTTGAAACAGGGTCTCACTGGGTTGCAAAGGGCCTCACTAAGTAGCTGAGTCTGTCCGCAAACCGTGATTCTCTTGTCTCAGCCTCCCAAATGCTGGGATTACAAGCATGCGCCACCACATTTGGCTGCCCTTTATGTTTTTAAAATTTTTGAGACAGGGCCTTTTTAATTTCTCAGGCTGGCCTCGAACATGAAATTGTCCTGCCTTGGTTTCCCTAGCAGTAGAGATTACAGGTGTGTACCACCATGTCCAGCTCTTCTTAAGAGACTCTCTTCAGCCTCAGACACTTTAGCATTTTTTTCTTGGGAATCTCATCCTTGGGCTGTACAAGCTAAATCATGGGGAAAGCCTTAAAAGTTTGCTTATGCCTGGTTCCTCCCTTCCCCAGAGGAACTCTGATTTAATAGGTCTGGGGGCTGGTTAGGCATTTAGATTTTTAGAAGCTTTCTAGGCAATCACTTCTCATGAGAATTATTTTATATTGTATTTATTAATCTTCCATTTATGGTGATACTGCTTTTCTGTTGAGGGCACTAAAGTAAAATTCCTTTCAAGATTAATCAATTTACCTAAAGGCACTAAGTGCTCACTAAAAAAAAAAAATAATAACAAAGCAGCGCAGACAATATCTGGACTTGGCAAAAGCAAAATACTCATTAAGTGAACTTTGAGGGCCTCAATTAATTCTGTCATTTTTGTTTTTCTTGTAGGTCCGATGTCCTTAACAATAAAGTAGGAATAATTATCCCAGGTCAACTTTATGGGAATCAAATAATTGTGCTTGTCTAAGTTTGATTTGTTAAACAGTTATGGAAAAGGGGATAAAAAAGAAGATGCATGCCAATGGGGTGGCCGACAGACAGGAGGAAACCAACCTGGATTTGAGGCATCTTAGACGATGCTTTTTGGAACTTCTGATGTCCTGGTACCAGTGTCCCTCAGTCCCCACCAGGATGGTAATGATTTATTTACTTCAGGAGAAGGAAACTGAAGAATATTCAAAGTCTCACTGAGTATGTGGGATCACCAGTACGGTTCTAGGATCCCCGTCATTTCTAAAACTACTTTTATGATAAAAAAATAAATTCAAGGATTCTGCTATGGATATGACTGCTTTAGTGAATAATAACCAGGCATGGTGGTGCACACTTGTAGTCCCAGTACTTGGGAGGTTGATACAGGAGAATCTCAGGTTTGAGGACAACTCCAGCAACTTAGGGAGACCCCCCCCCCCAACAACTTGGCAAGACCCTGTTTCAAAACAAAAAATAAAAAGGGTTGGGGGTATAGCTTAAAGGTATAGTAATAATATCACCCAGGGGATTAATAAGCTCTAATACTTATAAGAGCTAATATTCATATGCTAAATTCTTTACATTTCAATGATCTGATTTAATCCTTGCCACAGCCCTCAGTACTATTATACCTGCTTTAGAACATATGAAGAAATTAAGAGTTCTGAGAGTGTTAAGTCATTGCTGTAAGATTTCCACTGTCCAGTAGAAATAAAATGTGAACCATGAAGATAAATTTTAATTTTCTAGTAGCCATACAAAAATATAAAAATAAACAGGTGAAATTAACTTTAGTAACATATTTTGTTTTGCTGTAAGATTTCCACTGTCCTGTAGAGATAAAATGTGAATGATGAAGATAAGTTTTAATTTTCTAGTAGCCATATAAAGATATAAAAATAAACAGGTGAAATTAACTTTAGTAACATATTTTTTGACTCAATATGTGAATATGGTGGGGGTTATATTTAATTTGTCAGCATGTAGTCCCTAGTTTTTACTTTCAAAGATGCTGTGTGGTGGTGCACACTTGTAATCCCAATACTTAGGAGGCTGAGACAGGAGGGTTGCAGGTTCAAGGCCAGCCTCAGCAACTTAGTGAGGCCCTCTGCAACTTAGCGAGACCTTTATTTTTTCAAAATAAAAAATAAAATAGGGTTGGGATGTAGCTTGGAGGCAGAATGCCCCTGGGTTCAATCCCCAGCACCACACACATACACACACACACACACACACACACACACACACAGAAATTTCATGTGGTATATGTTTAATAAATTTAAATTTATTTGCATAAATTTGCTCTTAGCATAAATTTGTTCTTTTGAGTTAAGACTTTGCCTGACTTAGATCCAGATATTAAAATGCAAATATCTTTCTTGGGAACAATAATAAACGATCACCAATCACTTTGACCACATCAACAAGAAACAACCTCTTTCTCTCATCAGAGAATAATCAACTGAAGAAGACAAGTTTAGAATAGCCAGTTTGTTAGGGAGTAATTTAATATGGCATATAGTCAAAGGAGAAATAAAATATAGCTGAGTGGAAGATGTATTTCACCTGAACCTAATGGGTAGACCAAGGAGGGAATGGTTTTATAAGTGACAATAGTTATCAGGAAAGGGGTGGCACTTGATACGACTCTTGCAGTTGATTTTATTTTACTTCTTTTCCTGTATGGGTTTGTGTGCGGTGAGAGATGTGATTCTGGAGCTAGGGTAGCCAGGTGCCTGGCTGGTGTCTCTTATGAAGGAATGAGGTGCCTTCAAGGTGGATATTGGAATGAAAGGCCCAAGGAGTGGCCTTGGTGGGATTTCTGTTTCTTGTTCTAGAGGTCTCCTTGACCCACACTTTATGCATGCTTTTGGTTATTCGATCTTTACATGAATAGTTACTAATAACTCCCATTGCTACCGCCATCTCTGTTTTCTTTTTCTTTTTACTGGTGCATTGTAATCATACAGCATGATGAAGTTTAGAGTGATAGGTGAGCCTCCCTCCAGCTCCCTCCCCATTCCCTCAACCTCCCTGTGCACAACACTGGATTGGTATCGATACATTTGTGTACGTGCATCATGTCTACTGCTCGCCCAGCCTCCCTCTCCCCCCAGCCTTCCTCCTTAGGTCCCCTCCATCACTCCACAAGGGTGTTCCCTTCTTTGTCTAGAGTCCATCCTGTATCCCAACTTTCCCCTAGCTTCCACATATGAGGGAAAACATCCAACCTTTTACTTTTTGAGGCTAACTAACCTTAGCACAGTAGTCTCCCATGCCATCCATTTTCCTGCAAATGACATAATTTTGTTCTGTATAGCTGAGTAGAATTCCATTGTGTGTATCTTCTGCGATTTTGTAATCTATTCATCATTGATGGGCACCTAAGCTGGTTCCATAATTTGGCTATTGTGAATTGTGCTGTTTAAACATGGAGATGCCTGTGTTGCCATGGGCTGCCACCATCTTTCTTGTGTTCTTGGCTGGTTCAAGTTGAATTGTTGACACTAGCAATGAAAAGAGTCCTGATTTACATTTCATTGTGACTTCATGTTACAATAGGTAGAATAGAGATGATCTTTATTTTACACAGAGAAAATGAGACTCAGAAAAAAACTCACAACATAGCCAAGATACAAAAAAAGAAAAAATCAGGGCCGGGCTTGGTGGTGCATGCTTGTAATCCCAGCATTCGGGAGGCTGAGACAGGAGGATCAAGGTTTTCAGACAACCTCAGCTACTTAGTGAGGCCCCTTGTAACTTAGTGAGACCCTGTTTCAAAATAAAGAATAAATATAGGGCTGGGGGTGTAGCTTAGAGGTAGAATACCCCTGGGTTCCATCCCAAGTACTGAAAAACAATCAGGAATTAATCTAAAACAAATATCTGGTCTTTTGTCATTGGGAAAACACTGGTAGGTACAGGAGATAGGTCATGAAGGATTTGTTTTAGGAGGCTCAATGTAAGATAAAACATGAATCAAGTAGCTTCCCATGTCTTTAGGGTATTTTGAATGTTCTGATGCCAAATTTTGGTATCGATTAAGGTTGAATTTTGTTGTTTTTGTCACAAAACCTTGGTTTTTGAGGAGAGAAGAGGAAGTTCAGTTCTACCACAGTACCCACTTCCTTTTTTACTTTAGGTCCATGGGGTTGCCCAGGTCTGAAATTGGTGATAATGATGTTTTAGACCTTAGTGATATAATATCAAAAAGAAAGGATTTGACAGGATCAACTTCAAAATGAAACTAAAGGGTAAATTATCTTACATTAAAACACTCTCAAAATAATATTAATCTAAATTTATAAAGAACAAGCCCTTAAAGATTAACAATAAAATTTCCCTAAAGAAAGATAGTGCCTAAAAAAAGGAAAAGAAGCTTAGGACATTAAAAATGTGTAGCTTTCCTTATTCCAAATAAGACTTAAGGTATATGATATCATCTTATAAATATTTGGCCATTTGTCCCAATTGGGATTTAAGCTTTTTTTTCTTTTTTTTTTCCTTTCCTTTTCTTTTCTTTTCTTTTCTTTTCTTTTTTTTTTTTGGTACTGGGGAATTGAAGCCAGGGGCATTCTATCTCCAAGCTAAATCCCCAGTCCTTTTTATTTTTTTAATTTTGAAACAGGGTTTCAGTATGTTGCCGAGGGTTTTGCTAAATTGCTGAGGCTGGCCTTGAACCTGCGATGCAATCTTCCTGTCTCAGCCTCCCAAGTAGTGGAATTACAGGTGTACACCACCATGCCCAACCAGTGAAATTACAGGTGTGTACTAACATGCCAAGCTGGGCTTTAAGCCTTCTAGTTGCTGATGCAAATAGAGAAACTCAACCAATTACATGATTTGAAGTGTCCATGAGATAAAACAAACCAAATCCTTAGAAGAATAACTCTATCTGATACTGTGACCAGAAATAAGTCCCTGTGTTCTCACAAAGAGAACACCGTATTATATAATGTAAAGGGGCCCAAAGACTTCCATCAGAAGACCCAAGGATAAGGTTCACAGGCCTGATTCTTACAGCTGGGAACATTATCTTTCAAATTCTAATCATTTATTTTTATCGTTTTTATTTCTCATTTTTTTGTGGTACTGGGGATTGAACCCAGGGGTATTCTACCTCTGAGCTACACTACAGCCCTATTTTTTATTCTTTTTATTTTGAAACAAGGTCTCACTAAATAGCTGAGGCTGGCTGCGAACCCTGATCCTCCTGTCTCAGCCTCCCAAGTACTGGGATTAGAAATGTGCGCCACCATGCCCGGCTTCTTTGTTTTTAACCTATTGTCTTCCTATGTGTTTATATACCTTTAAGATACCTTAGTATTTATGTCACATATAATTACTACATTAAAAATTTATTAACTGAAATCTGGGTGCAATGGTGTACACCTGTAATTCCAGTATTTGAGAGACTGAGACAGGAGGATTAAAGGCCTGAGGTCAGTCTCAGAAACTTATTAAGACTGTCACCAACTTAGCAAGACCCTGTTTCAAAACAAAACATAAAAGGTATTGAGAGATGGGCATGGTGATGCACTCCTGTAATCCCAGTACTTGGGAGGGTGAAACAGGAGGTTTGCGGGTTCACGGCCAACCTCAGCTATTTAGTGAGGTCCCCTGCAACTCTAGTGAGACGACCATGTTTCAAAATAAAGAATAAAAAGTAGGCCTGGGAGTATAGCTTGGAGGTAAAATGCCCTGAGTTCCATCTGAAAAAAAGAAAGTATTGGGGATGTAGTTGGGAGGTAGAATGCTCCTAAGTTCAATTTCCAATGTAAAAACAAGTTATATAATTTGTCAACTGACTATAGTTTTTCCTCTATTTTTAACTTAAGTAGATGGGGTGGTTGTATTTTTGAGTTAAGTTTATCAGTATTAAAATGAAAACATCTATTATGACTTAAAGAGTTCTCATGTACCACTAATGGTATCTGTGCCACACCCCGGGGAAACATTGACTTAGGGAAAAGAAGAAACAGGACATTTGCATATCAATGACCTCACTGCATCTTAGTGTCTCTCCAGAGGCATCATCTTCCCCAGCAGAGATGAGGAAATTGAGGTTAAGGATTTTCACAAGGTTCCACAGTAACCAAGCTGGGTGAAACTCATCTTCTGATGAAAATCAGGTTCTGGCTTCTAGATGAGTGGACAGAAGGGCTTTTTCCCAAATTGAAATTCAGGGTCCTTTGACTGCTGGCCCTTTAGCTTCCTGCAGAATGCCCATCCGTTGGGTCTGTAGTGATGCCTTCCTGTTGCCGTTGGAGCCAGGCTGCTGGACCAAGGGAGGAAGTCTGTCATGAATACATGAAACCCAAAAGAGTAACTTCATTAACAGCTGTGGACAGCTCTGCCACCTTATGCCCCATGGATTTTGGGGACGTGTGTGTGTGTGTGTGTGTGTGTGTGTGTGTGTGTAGTGTACTAGTCGCTTATTAGGCAGGACCACTTGTCCTGGGTTGGTCTTCTCCCTAAGTGGAAAGTACGGCTGGGAGATTTGAAATGGTTACAGTTTGACTTTGGTTCTAGACAGGTACAGGTCAACCATTAGCTTTTTTTGAAAGACCTGAGGTTTCTTTCTGAGGACTATGGATTTCTTCCAATATTGCAGATCACTTTGACTCATCCTTTCCAGGAGCTCTCTGGTGATAACTTGAGCAGCTTTACAATGGAAAAGCCATCTCTGTTGCACGTGAACACACTTTTGGGTAAATAAACTCTCAACATGTGGTAGTGATCTCTGTTCCCACCGAAACCTGATTTTTAGTGTAAAGTCTTTTTCTTTTCTTTTTTTTTACAGAAGTATGTTTTCCCCTTATATATCTCTTAAAGAGTTTTTTTGGTCTTCTTTAATTATAAAATTATCATCATCATTTTTGTGGTACTGGGGGTTGAACCCTGAGGCATTCAATTCTGAGCTACACCCAAGCCCTATTTTATCTTTATTTTGAAAGAGGGTTTTGCTAGGTTGAAGAAAATTTCTAAAGCTGTCCCCAAACTTGTAATTCCCCTGTTTCAGCTTCACAAGTCCTGGGATTAGAGGTATACACCACCAGGCCCAGCTAAAAATTTATTTTTAAAGGTATCTTATATTGAAATCATTGTAGATTCATTTGTACAAAAGACTACAAAGAAATCCTGCATATATATTTTAACTTGGCTCTCCAAATGATAACATTCTCAAAGAGATTTTTAAATTACCAAGGTTTAATTGAAATATAATCAAATTTTACTGTTTTATTCATTTATGCTTCCTCCATGTCTTTTTGCAGATGGCTGCCCATTTTCCTTTAGTGATGAGTTAATACTCCATTGATAGGATATACTACAATTAATTTATTCACTCATCTATTGACAGGCATCTCAGGGATGTCGTCAGCCCCCTTCTCTAGCTTCACTTTTAGGCTCACTTGTGTATATGAGCCTCAGGAGGTCGGCTTTCTTCTCAATCTTCTTTCCAGTTGCAAACTCTGGCACCTACTCAGTTCAGGATCCAGTGCAAGGTTACTGATTGTTATGGCCTGAATATGCCCCCATCCACAGTTAATATGTTGGAGTCTCAACCCCCTGGTACTCAAAGCACAATCATATTTGGAGACATAGTCTTTATTTATTTATTTATTTATTTATTTATTTATTTATTTATTTTTGTGGTACTGGGGATGGAACTCAGGGGCATTCTACCTCCGAGCTACACCCCCGGCCCTATTTTTTATTCTTTATTTTGAAACAGGGTCTCACTGAGTTGCAAAGGGTCTCACTAAGTAGCTCAGGCTGGCTGCAAACCCCCATCCTCCTGTCTCAGCCTCCCAAATGCTGGGATTACAAGCGTGCGCCATCATGCCCAGCCTGAGACATAGTTTCTAAATAGGTGCTTAAGTTCAAACGAAGCTGTTAGGGTGGGCCCTAATCCAGTATGGCTGGCTGTCCCCATAAGGAGAGATCAGGACACAGATGCACATAGAGGGTCAACCACATGAAGAGGCCGTCTGTAAGCCAAGGATGGAGGCCTCAGAGAATAGCAGCCATCTGAGCATCTCAATCCTGGACTTACAGAGCCCTCGGGACTGTGAGAAAACATATTTCTGTGGTTTAAGCTACTTGGACAATGGCATTTTAGGATGGCAACTCTAGAAAATGAACTCATTAACCCCCACTTTTTGGGAGCGCTGAACTCAATCTTATATCATCAGGGGACCTTGGATGGGAGTGGACTTCCCCTCTCTCCCCTGACAACATTTGCTTTGTGTCAAAGCAAATTAAGATGAGGGCACAAGCAGGCTTCCTAGCCCTCCCTGGGAAGCAGACAGTTTTCTCTTTATATCAAGATGCCTCTGAGATGTGGAGGAATTTCATGCTTGTTGTGTTAGTCAGTTTTTCATCGCTGTGATCAAATACCTGAGAAAAACAACTTAAAGGAGAAGAGATTGATTGTGGCTGGTGGCTTCAGGGTTTCAGTCCATGGTCAGCCGGCTCCACTGCTCACTGCTTTGGCCTGAGGCAAGGCAGAATATCAGGACAAAAGTGTGTGTGGAGGAGATCAGCTCAACTCATGGCAACCAGGAATGGGGGGGAGGGGAGAGAGAGAGAGAGAGAGAGAGAGAGAGAGAGAGAGAGAGAGAGAGAGAGAGAGAGAGAATGGGCAAATGATAGAATGATTTGAGACCTAGATATAGTCCTCAAAGTTATACCCACAATGTGCCTTTACTTCTACTAGGCCCCATCTCCCACAGTTTTTACCACCTCCCCATAGCCCATTAAATTAAGAACCCCTTAGTGGGTGAATCCATGGATGAGCTCAAGTCCTCATGATCCAGTCACTTCTCCAAAGCCCCACCTCTGAGCATTGCTGCACTGGAGACCAAGCCTTCAACACATGAGCCTTAGGAAGGTATTCTCAATCCAAACTATAATGCATGTCCTCAAGGTTAATGTCTGCTTTGTATTTAGAGAATTCCCCCAAATGGACAGGCTTCTCTGGATGATCCTTTGCTTCCCTCAAACCTTGGCAGGCTCAGAACTCCTGTACCGTGAAGGGAGAGATCCAAAAGGATCTCTTCAAGTTTGCCATGAGCACCTAGTACAGATCCATGGAAAAGAGGTATGGAGTGGATGTGGCTGCCTGAGTCTGTGCCTCTCAAGGAACTAAACTGTCACGACAGCTGCCAGTCAATCTTTAAGAATTCATGCACATTTCAATATTCTTCTTACCTCCCTTTGCGGCTGCCATCTCTATTTTTCTTGCTCTGCTAAAATGAAAATTTCTCATATCCCTCAGTTTATCTGCTAGTGACCTTAGCACCCTGATAGGATAGAAAATAATTTTTTAGATTATTTATATATTCCTAATAGTTTG
Source organism: Muscardinus avellanarius (assembly GCF_963383645.1). Lineage (NCBI taxonomy): Eukaryota > Metazoa > Chordata > Mammalia > Rodentia > Gliridae > Muscardinus > Muscardinus avellanarius. Next base: position 11,953,551 of record NC_137793.1, read on the forward strand.
GGTGCCTAAACTTTTTCTTTTGTCTTTTTACATTCTAAGTGGAAGCCATGTATATTTATGTTGTCAGAATAAAAATTTGGTGACATGAAACCAGTTATGGCCAAATTTATTATACTCAAAAACATAGTATGCATTACATAAACATTTACAAAGCAAATTTCAAATAAATCAGGCCTTTAGAACTTGCGATAGTATTCTCCCATTAAAGTATTTAGCTACTGTCTTAATATTTCTTGGGTTGAATATTTAGAGTCATTATTACTCAGTGAATATAATAGATAATTGAAGTCTGACTGGAGATTTTCTTATTTTTAAATCCAATATTAAACTTTCTCTGGAATTCTAACTGTAATTATCCTCTAATATGGCACTCCTCCATGGAGCTAGAGACCATAAAGTCAACTGGACTGAGTGAACCCAGACTATCTGAGTGAAGGCACATTATTTTTTCTGTGTGAAGATTCCACACGTAACTTCAGGTTGCATCCATAAACTTAGCCCGTGATCCAGGAACCTGAACTTTAGGTCCATCCAAGCAGGACATGGTGCAAATCTTTGACTCTGACAATTAAGATTCTGGATGATTTAAGTTCTACAAGCTACAGTTCCCTCATTATCTAACTAGGCACAATAGTGTCCACCTTGCAGTTCCCTGGAGAGAACAGGAAATGACATATTTCCGTAGTACCTGACATCATCAAGGTCCCATAAATAATTGTTGTGGGTGTGACCCCAACTGTGCAAATCATCTTCTCTGAGACTCAGTTTCCTTATGGAGATCATAATACATATCTTCTTGAGCTGTTAACTAGTTTAATGAGATATTGCATATAGAAGGGCTTTCAAAAATGCAAAGCCAAATGCAATTTTTCTTCCTTTTATAAAAGCTGTTGTTCAAGGGATACTAACAGCCTCCATCTATTGCATACTCCTTTATAGCTAGGTATGGTGGTGCACACTTGTAATCCCAGTACTTACTATACTTACTAATCCCAGTACTTTATAGCTAGCTATGGACAGGAGGATTCCAGGTTGGAGGCCAAACTCAGCAACCTAGTGAGACCCTGTTTCAAAATAAAAGAGAAAATAGGGTTGGGGTATAGAACTGAGATGGAATGCTTCTGGGTTCAACCACAAAGAGAGAGAGAGAGAGAGAGAGAGAGAGAGAGAGAGAGAAAAGAAGAAGAAGAAGAAGAAGAAGAAGAAGAAGAAGAAGGAAGGAAGGAAGAGGAGGAAGAGGAGGAGGAGGAGGAAGAAGGAAGGAGGAGGAGGAAGAGGAGGAGGAGGAGGAAGAAGGAAGGAGGAGGAGGAAGAGGAGGAGGAGGAGGAGGGGGAGGTGGAGGGGAAGAAGAAGAAGAAGGAGAAGAAGAAGAAGGAGGAGGAGGAGGAGGAGGAGGAGGAGGGGGAGGAGGAGGAGGAGGAGGAGGAGGAGGAGGAGGAGGAGGAGGAGAGAGCCTCCCATTTATAGTAGTAGTGAGGTTGGGCTTCCTGCCTCTGTGCTGGAAAGATGGCTGAAGCTTGACATCTGACCCTGGGCAGATGGGCCACCTGGGGACACTTGTGTCAGAGGATGGAGCAGGGCGATGGGGGCAGGCTGTGCAGTGTCAGCAGTGGGGAGGCTTGGTTCCCACCAGAGGAGGTGATCCATTGGCTTCTACAATTCTGCAGGCTTGCAAAGAGCAGAAGCCTGCACTTGGTTTCAGCAGAAAATGTACTTGGTTCCTTTTGAAAGGAGGGTTACTTGGCTAGGAGAACTTATCCCCAAGGGTATTGTAGGCCAGGAAACATACAGTTATGCAATTTGAGACTCCTCTGGTCACCCTTAAATGTTGATATAACATTTAATAGGGGGCTTTAATTTTAGGCCCTAAGTCACACATGTGCTGAGGAATTTTAAGTCAGCGCTCACTGCCTCTCCAAGGTGGATGCTATGATCTGACCATGTGTGTTTCCCCCAAATTTGTATGTTTAAGTCCTAACTCTCAAAGTGATGTCATTAGGAGTGAGGCCTCTGGGCAGCGATTGCAATAAATGATCTTATCAAAGAGACTCCAGACAGATAGCTGGCCTCTTCCACCATGTGGGGACACAGGGAGAAGGTGCCTTGTATGGCGAAACAGGCCTTCCCCAACCCTCGAATCTGCCACAGCCCCCATCGTGGGCTGCCTGGTCTTCTTCACTGCCTTCATAGCAGCCCTCCGTGAACTGGGAGATGTACGTTTCTATTGATGATGAGCCGCCCAGTCCTTGGTATTTTGTTCTAGCAGCATGAATGGCTGGAAGAGAGCACATAGGACTGTTCTTCCCACTTTGCAGCAGGGGAAATCCTGGGGTGTAGAGGACATGCTTTAGGCAAGTAGCAGTATCGGGGTGAACTCAGGCCAGAACACTGGCTGGGTGGCTGGCCTTTTTCTTATATAGGGTCTGGTGGCATCGTGAAGGGTTCTGCTGCCGTGGTGTGAGACTGGAGGCCAGGAGGCTGGTGGGAGATGTCCCAGTGTGCAGGGGATGGTGATAGATTCTCCCCAGATGTTGTAAATTCACACGCCCATTCTACACACCACATGTGAATAAATAAATACATGTATAAAGGGGTGTGAGGCTCAGTATTGAGGACAAATAAATATCTTTTCCTTATAAATTATACAGCCTCAGCTGGATGTGGTGGCACAAGCTTGTAATTCCAGTACTTGAGGTGCTAAGATAGGAGGATCACAGGTTCGAGGCCAGCCTCAACAACTTAGCGAGCCTCCCCCCCCCCCCAACTTAGTGAGACCTGTTTTAAAATAAAAGAATAAAATAGGGCTGGGGGTGTAGCTTGGTGGTAAAATGCCCCTAGATTCAATCCTCATTACTACACACACGCACACACACACACACACACACACACACACACACAATACAGTCTCAGTATTTTTTTTTTTTATAGCAACAGAAAATGTACCAGGGGACTTGCCCTCAATTCAGTAACTTTATAAAGAAGAGGTAATAACTTGACCTACCTCCAAGAGTGGCTGTGTCAACCGCAAAATATAATCAGTTTTAATGGAGAAATTATCCTGAACCGTGTGTCAGACAATGGGGAAATGACTGGCATGGAGAGAGTTCAGCTTGACAAGTGTTAGCTACAACCGTTCACATTTCTTCCTGGCCTGCCTACTTAGAGCATCTGTTTGCTGCCCCGGATGCATTGGGCCTGGGGGGATTCATCTGGTGCTGCTCAGAGCACTCAGCAGGCCAAGGCTGCATTCATTCATTCATTCATTCATTCATTCATTCATTCATAGTGTCTTCATCAAGGGCCAGGCTCTATTGCAGGCATTGGAGAATCATCAGCTGTGAATGAGACCGAGAAAGAGCACAAGGCTGACAATAATCATGAATCCATGTAAATGACCAGAATATTTCCCAAGGGCTTAGTGCTATAACAAAAGAGCAAATGTGATGTGGTAGAGGCTGAACAGGCAGCAGCTCTGGACCCGGTGCTTATGAAAGATCTCTTTGAGGAGGTGTCCTTTGGCCTAAGCGATGAATGACAAGGAAGTATCTTTTCACTAAGGAAGCAAAGTGATCCAGGCCAATGGAAGGGCAAATGCAAAGACCTGGTAGGGGAGGGATGATCGATCTGGGCTTGTCCAGGAACAGGGGAAAGCTCAGGGGGGCTGGGGAGTAAAGAATCAAGGCATGAGGATAAGAGAGGGGCCACGGAGCTCGCCAGGTACCACATCACACAGGCCTATTGACCACAGCAAAGAGGTGGATTTTATTTTAAGTCCAAAGTAAGGACTTAGGTATTTTAAGTCCTAAGTTGGGGGGTTCAAGGCAGGAGAGTAGCCAGACCTGGTTTATGTTTCAAATGGATTGCTCTTGCTGTGGGCTCAAAATGCATTAGAGGAAAACAGGAGGAGAAGCTGAAAGGGCACAGGTTACAGTGTGGACTACAGTGAAATAAGGAGGAGAGGCAGGCTCTTTTCCAAATCAATTGTCCATCTGTCCATCCATCCATCCATCCATCCATCCATCCATCCATCCATCCATCCACCTATCCATCCATCCACCTATCCATCCATCCACCTATCCATCCATCCATCCATCCATCCATCCATCCATCCATCCATCCATCTACCTATCCACTCATCCATCTATCCACCCACCCACCTATCCATCCATCCATCCATCCATCCATCCATCCATCCATCCATCCTTCATTCCTTCAATAGTTCTTTCTTGTGTTTCTGTGTCAGCAACATGTTGGGCACTGAGGATCCATGAAATTGTTATGAGCTCTGCTATTTTTTGAGCTCTCATCCAAATGTCTCCCTCTGATTCCCGGGTATGGAAATAGTCCTGTTTGTATTTTGTGAATGTGGATCCCACGGTGACTTACCCAGATCACACGTGTTTCCACGTGTAGGGATCCAGCCTGATGTGACTATGGTCGGACATCTTGGTCATATCGCTCATTTTGCCTGTCCTGGCATACATCCCAACTCCTAGGGGATAAGCAAAGTCACCTAGATATTCAGCCCAGAATTTCATGCTGGCCATAGGCTCCCGGACTATATCTTAAATGATTTGACATGTTAATGATTTTTGAGAAAGCCCAGCTATATTTTGGCCAGTTATAGCCCACCCCTTGTCTCACTTAGAATATGAACACCTTTCTCCTGTCTTGTGATACCAGGATTGGTGGTCTAGCTGCTACCAGAGACTTTTCTGCCTGTAAGTCACTAATTGGCTGCATTTCATGCAATTCAGAATGTGTTTCTGTTCTTGCTGTATTGGCCCTTCAGCCCCTCTCACTTTTGGTATCTGGTTCTCATGCACTTTTTTTTTTTTTTTTTAGAAGCAGGTGAGTAGCCATGTAAAATTGAAAGGCATTATTTCTTGGTTGTCACACCCTTCTCTCTCTTCTCCAAAGGCACCTTCCCTCCATCTCCCTGCCTCCCTCAGCAGACAGGTCATGCAGGTATGAGGATGCAGTGAGTCTGTCCAGGAACAACTGGAATGGGGCTGCATTTTGTGCTTTGAGTGTGATGATACTATTGCCCAGAAATTATGGCCCCTGGTAAACATACCCAGAGCGAAGTCCTTGGGTTTCTTCCTTTAAAAGCCTGATCTTTCTACTTGTGAGGGGGAAACTATCATTTAGAAATGCTAGTCAAATGTGTTCCCCATTTACTGGCAAATCAATACAACTTCTTTTTCCTTTTTCTAAAACCCTTGCCCATGATTATTTGCACCAAACTTGATTTGGAGACAAGGCTGAGCTTTGGGTAATAGAAGGATATGCATTAAAGCCAAGCATCGTGGCACACACCTGTTATCCCAGTACTTGGGAGACTGAGATAAGAATTGAAGGTTCAAGGCCAGCACATGGTAACTTAGTGAGACCCTGTTTCAATCAATCAATCAATCAGTCAATCAATCAATCAATCAATCAATGGGCTGGGAGTGTAGTTCAATGGCAGAATGCCCTTGGGGTCAATCCTCAGTGCTACAAAAGACGCACCTGATATTATTTGCAGAAGTACAGAATGTCATTGATGACACAATGCCCCTGGGTTCAATCCTCAGTAGTACAAAATATGCACCTTATATTACCTACATAAGTACAGAATAACAATAAAGCCTGAATATGTGTTTGTGAGTATCAGGCTATTGGGGGGTGTCTTCTACCTCCAAGTGACCATGGAGGGAATTCAGGTCATAAATATCATCCTTATTTCTGATCTGTTTTCAATAGATTCAATTTTTTTAACATAAACTGCTTTTTAAAATTTATTTCTTAACAAATTTTTATTGAACATAAACAGTATACATTTAAACTATATTTGGTGCCCTCTCCCCCCGCCCCCATTTTCCCTTCCCCCCTCCCACCAATGGTTGTCCAGGTTAACCATGTCTTATTCATAATTTTACACATGTTCAGATGTAGACCCTCATTAATCAAGATCAGCCTTCCTCCTCTCCTATCTTTTCATTCAAACTTTGCTGGTATTTCCCCTCCATTATATGGAGTCCCACTGGTATCCTTAGTGTTTCCTAGTTTGGGCATATTAAAGGAAACATATGTACCTTCTCCTTCTGTGCTTGGCTGATCTCACTTAACATAATGTTCTCCAGGGCTTTCCATCTTCTTGCAAATGATATAGATCTGTGTGGAGATTCCTAAGAAAGGTGGGAATAGATCCACCATATGATCCAGCTCTACCACTCCTGGGTATCTTTCCAAAGGGGTTGAATTCAGAGAAATACAGCAACATATGCATACCTATGTTCATAGCAGCACAATTTGTAATAGCCAAAATATGGAAGCAACCCAGATCACTATCAACAGATGAATGGATAGCAAAACTGTGGGAAATACACACAATGGAATTCTACTCAGCCATAAACTGCTTTTAAGGTAGTGAAACAGCATTGTACAGAGAATGCTTCGTCAGACTCAGTTCACAACCACAGGCTCTTGTGTGAAATCCCGGGTGTAACCACATTTCTCAAATGATAAAGAAAATGGGCAATCCTCTGTTTTCAAGCAAAACCAAGAACACAATAGCTGTCGTTTACCATCTGATAGTCAGAGGCCTGTGAATAGAACTTCCAAGACAGTCTGACGGGTGAGCTAGACTTCCCTACAGATTCCTTAGGAGACAAGAAGACTTGCTTTCACTTTATGATGGCGAGAGAGGCCTCAGATGGTCAGCCCAGCAATGAGTGGAATGATGATGTCATAAATTTTACGCACCAGGAAGCTATTCATTTGGAGTGAACAATTTGTTTGGAGTGAATCCTGGCAAAAGGACAAGTGAAAATTTAGTTGAAACTATTTGAAGAATTTTTTTCATAGTAATGGGATTCTTTCATCGAAATATTATTCAGAGAACCATCATGCAGCAGAGAAGATATAGGATCTGCTTTGAAAGTGGAAGTGAGATTAGGGCTCAGCCTCTTCCCTTGACCCTGATGAGTTTCAAGCCTTAGTCTATCAAGAAACACTGGTTGTATTTTATTGATTTAAACCAGGTTAGAGAACAAAGACTATCTTAATTATTTTTTAAATCTCAGCTAAAGCCGGGCGTGGTGGCGCACGCTTGTAATCCTCGTGCTTGGGAGGCGGAGACAGGAGGATCGCGCAGGTTCAAAGCCAGCCGCGCTGGCTTAAGAGACCCTGTTTCCAAATAAAAAAATACAAAATAGGTCTGGGAGTGTAGCCTGGAGGTAGAAGGGCTTCCAGGAACTCCAGTACCACACACAAAAAAATTCTCAGCTAAATTTTATTTAGCATATATTATACACTAAACATTTTACTAAGAGAGCAATTTATATATACGTGTTATCTTTAATTTTATGAAATGAGTATTATACCCGTTGTCAAGACAAGGAAACTGAGGCTCAGGGTGACTCGACCATGTGTCCAAAGCCATAGAGCCATCAAGGGGCAGGTCTTGACTTCCTACTCCAAGCTGATATTAAAGTTCTTGCTTTTAGCCAGCAAACATTACTGTCTGTCTCTTTGGCAGCCTCTTAGGTTCTCAGCATCTTTCCAAGGAATGTTTTCAGAAAGGAGGTGGGGAGGGAGAAAAGGAGGAAGAAGCCTGTGGAGGAGGCAGAGGCAGAGGGAAGAGCTGGACTCAGGCTAGGGGACCAAGAGGAAACTAGTGCAAAGTGATGAAAACCCAAGGACCAACTCTTACGAAAGGAAACTCCATGGAAAATCCAAACACGGATAATAACACGAGGGAAAACAGAAAAGAGGTGGGCTCAGATCTAGGGTCACTGTCGACCATAACCAACATGCCAAGATTTCAGCCAGAATCAGACCCTTGGCTTCTGCTCTGATATGATCGCTTCATCATTCAAAGCTCAGTTGATGTTTACAAAGGAACAGATGCGCACAGGCCCGGGGCATGGGATCCCTGTGGGTGGGCCTACTAACTGGCTCTGGGCAATCTTTTAGGACACCCAGCTCATGAAGCCATACTGTAGATGACCATGAGTAGCGGCTCCCATGCCATCAAATGATGATTTTTATTTTCTTTCATCCATTAAAATTTTAGCTAGGTGGTTGAGAATAATAGCTGGGTTGGGATCCCTGGACCAAGCCAAGAATTTAGCTATAGGATGTCTTACTCTCCAAAAGAAAAAAAAAAAGCAGGGAATAGAAACCAGCAAGAAAGCTGCCTATTGGTGGTGACTGGGCTTATTGGCTGACTCAGGTGTGTGGAATCAGTTGCCAAGGTGAAAGGTACCAATGTCATGCACCAACCAGGTTTAGGGTAGAGTTGGCACAGGGTGCTGCTGTTATCAGCTGGGTAAGTGGGGATCGCTGCGTGGAAGCACCAGCCCAAGTGACCAGTCACACAATACTTCCTCATCCTCTTTCTCGACTTCCCTCGCTAAAACACCCCCAATCATATTTGCTCTTTTAGCTATGTTTATAGGAAGGGGATGTAGAGTCATAAGCCGGGAATATTGAAAAGGGTGCTGAGTTTTCTTAGACAGAGACATTCATTGAAAGGCCTTCTATATCTCAGTCAATTCAGGGGCCTTTTCTGATTGGATTCTCCCAAGTCTTCAAGCTAGACAGTATTAACTGCTTTTTAGAGGACTGCTCAGATGTTTCAGAGATTCAGAGAGATTAAGTTGTCTGTCCAATTCTTTCTGTTACTTTTAGCATCCCTTCTCCTTTAGATGCCCTGAATCTTTCGAGGGTATTTATTCGTAATCCCTTCAGGGGCTCAACCCTTACCAAAGAGCACCAGGATCAGTCTTGAAGGCTGTACACTAGCCCTGGTAGGACCACTTTAAGGATGATGAGATGGCATGACTAGTAGGGACAAGCAGACTCAGTAGTCCCCTCTTACCCACAAGAATACATTCTAAGACCCTCAGTGGATGCTAGAAACCAGAGCTCACACCAAGCCCTATATATTCTGTTTTCTCTATACTATACATACCCATGATAAAACTCAATCTATAAATTGGGCCCAGTAAGAGCAATAATAATACATTAGAATAGTTATAACAATATGGTATAATAGAAGCTACTTAACATTTTATGAATTGTCTATTTCCGCCAGACGTGGCGGCACACGCTTGTAATCTCAGTATTTGGGAGGCTGAGACAGGAGGATCTCGTTTAGAGGACAGCCTCAGCCACTTAGTGAGGCCCTTTGCAACTCAGTGAGATGCTGTTTCAAAATAAGTAATTAAAAATAGGGCTGGGGGTGGAGCTCAGAGGTAGAATGCCCCTGGGTTCCATCCCCAGTACCAAAAAAGAAAAAGAATTTTTGTCTATTTCCGGATTTTCCATTTAATATTTTTGCTCTGCAGTTGGCCACAGCTGTCTGAAGAAACCAGAGGACAATAAAATTGTGAATGAGGAAGGACCACTGTAAGATAACAGAGAGAGGAGGAGGGCTAAGGGGAAAGTGCATTCAGAGTCAAGGGAGACATTCAGATTCAGTGAAAGCATTGCGACACTGGTAAACTAAATAAACCCAGAGTGTTTGAGTTTTCAGCCTGAGGGCCAGATCACCACAGAGGTCCTATTGAGCCCTAACATTTAATTTTGTTTATTTGTTTTAATTTTTATCTTTGCCTTCCGTCTAAACCAGCACATCATTTGTTTGATGTTTTCAGGTTCTGCTTTCTGCTGGTGGGAGTGGATGCTGACGATGAGCTAATCCCACAGGCTGACTTCGACTAAAGGGCGAATTAGCTAATGGGTAACTCCTCCAATGACTTAATGCCATGATTGGGTTAGAGTTCATCCTGAGTTTGGACCCAGGGTGGGGGGGAAGGGGGTTAACAAATGATGGGAATTCACAGCGTGCTCAGCATCCCTGCAACCCTAGCCCAGTTTCCTGATCTCACTGCCCTAAAGGCTGGGCTGAAAAGAAGACAGCGGGTGACCCAGCCTATTTCCCTCTCACAGCAGCATGAATAACATAGCCAGGGCCTAATCACTGGGCTAAAAATGCTGGTTCCTGGAGGAGGTTGTACTTGCTATGGTTTGAAATTGGTATGAGATTATCCCTCAAGAGTTCACCGCTTGGGAGCTTGGTCCCCAACATGGAGACCATATTGCTGGGCGTGGTGGCACACACTTGTAATTTCAATACTTAGGGGGCTGAGATAGGGAGATCGTAGGTTTCAGGCCAGCCTCAGCAATTTAGTGAGGCTCTCAGCAACTTAGTGGGACCCTATTTCAAAATAAAAAATAAAATAGGACTGGGGCTGTAGCTCAGAGGTAGAATGCCCCTGGATTCAATCCCTAGTGAGTGTGTGTATGTGTGTACATACAGGTGAGGGGTCCTTATGTAATTGGGGGTGCGCTTGGAAGAAGTTAAGGCAGTAAGTTGCTGAAAGTGAATTGTTAAAAAGCAGCGAGACTGGCCCCTTCCCTCCCGTGGACTTGCTTCCTCCTGTGCTCTCTCTCCTCTCTCTTCCCTTTCCCACTGTTACGGGTTGGAATGGGGGTTACTGTTTGGTGGCACTGTCCTTGAGGACCCCGATTAGGCTCCCAGGGGTTATTCCCCATAACCGCGGATTTTTGTTCCGACTCAGGATGAAAGGTTCCATTTTAGAGAAAAATTATAAGCCCCTAGCAATCAGCTAATAGTTAACAAATATTTTTTACTGCAGCTAAAGAAGTATAGGCTCGAGAATGAGAAATATGCAATAAGCACACCCTGTTCCAGGAACCCACCTAGCATTTTATCTATACTGACCGGGTCAGGGCACCCTGTGCCGGGAACCTGCTGACTACACCTAGTATCTTATCTTACATTTGACTACAGAATGTACTTTTCAAATGATTCTGTAATTTTCTGTAAACGCATGCAATCTGGCCCAATCCCCCCTTAACTAGTGGTATTTTCCCTATAAATACCCTCAGTTCCAGTCGCTCGAGGCCGAACTCCTCTGCTCTTGAGTGAGATACGAGTCGGCCCCAGTGCACTGGCTCCTTAATAAACCTTTTGCTTTTGCATCAAGGAAAAGTCTCTCATGTGTACTTGGATGTCGCTTATCCCAAGGCTTGAATGAGGGTCTCCCCTCTGCGGGGGTCTTTCAAGGACAGAGGCACACTGGTCAGGACTCTTGCTGAAGATTTAAATGAGTTTATTAAGAAGATAAAAATACAGAAGACAGTTACATCCTCATGCTACCCAGGGATAGCATGAGGGGGTGGCCTGAACGAAGTCACCAGAATACAAAACACATCACAGCTTGTATAGACACAAAGTCCTCCATCTTGTTCTCCTACATAATTTTGTGACATAGGAAAAGTTCGTCCCCTTAATTTTCCTGCCTAATTCTTGGCTTATGCCCAGGTTTCTCCTTTCACGAAGGTCAAGTCCCTCCTCCCATCCTCTTAACTAGAAATCAGTTACTATGTAAACCTGTCTTTAGAATATGAACGTCCTAGCTCCCCTCCTCTTTCCACTAGCTAACTACTTTTAGGGAGGGTACTTTGCATTATAACAGTTACCTGACTCCTGGCCATAACCAAGTCCTGACTGGCCCTTCCCTCTTACAACTCTGAGCTTCATCTTCTGTGACTATATATATATATATATATATATATATATATATATATATATATATAATAATCAGAGCTGCTTTCTCAAATCTTCCTAGGACATTTCTAATACTGGTATACCCACCATGCTGCCATCTGCTGTGAGACCCTTGCCAGAACTAGTACCATGCTAAGTGTGGACTTAGCCTCCAAAACTGTGAGCTAAATGACCTCTTTTCTTTAAAAGTTTCCCAGCCTCAGGTATTTCATTATATGAACAAGAAACAGACTAACAGAATGGCAAAACCCAGGGCAAGTTTAAAGTCATTTGATAATATTTTGGTGAATCATATTAAACTCTTAACAAATGTATAAATACATTTGTAGTAAAAAGGGAAACTACCTAGAAAAGTATAAGGAATAAAAATCCCTGTCCATCCCCCTCCCACGACAACTGAACTCCCAGTCTCATTCTTCTAAAGGAACTAAGTTAATTCCTTTTTTTTTCTTCTGTGGAACTGGGGAATGAACCCAGGGGGATTCTATCCCTGAGCTACATCCCCAGCCCTATTTTATTTTCATTTTGAAACAGAGTCTTGCTAAGTTGTTGAATGTCTCACCAAATTGTTGAGGCTTGCCTCTTGTAAACTATCCAAGCAAGGAGGCACCACCCATGGCTTGGGGATTTTGTCCAAAGCAAATGAGTAAAAATGAAGCCCCTCTTCATTCCTTCCTTCCATCCCTAGGACTAATCTGTGCCAACAGTGTGGTCCCGTCGGCTGATGTGCTTTGTCTCCTGTCCTCCTGGCCTCTCTTTCCACAACTATAGGACCCAGCCCCAGGCCCGCTTTTCCCATGCAGAAAGTACCTTCTCAGAAATACAAAACTCTTTAACAGTGCCTTATACTTGAGTATAGAAAATATGATAGGGAATAAAAACGAATCTGCCCTGACTTTGGGCTTGTGTGATGTTTCAGTATTTATAAAAGGCTTTTCCAGTTCTCTGTACTCGATGCTCTTAACAGTTCCTGTACAGAAGCAGGGGGAGGCAGAATCACTTTATAGATGTGGAGACTGAGGCTGGAAGGGCCTGACCTTCCCAGGCTCAGGCACAGGGAGCCTTATGCTTCATAGGCCCCAGCTCCAGCAGCCCTGTGAAGGCATTACAGGTGTGATGCAGGGACAGCGGGGATGCGGGACAATTCTCAGAGTGCCTCAGATTGCAACACTGGGGAGGCTGGCTGTTTTGCCTAGTTTGCAGGCAGCTCTGGCCGAGGTACTCTGCAGACCCCACTTTTCGGGTTCAATTTGGCTGGGTTTCTCAGGCCTGGGGATTGCATCCCCATCACTTGAAGCAGAGGAGCAAGGAGAGATCTTGGTGCTCAGCGAGCATCCATTCTTCCCAGTGTCCCTGCTACACAGGCCAGAGACATGCTCTCTCCCTGCACGATTTCCTTCATCTTTCCTTTCCTTTTGCATCATTGTCTCTCACGTAGGGGAAGGTGTGTGCTTTCCTAATGCCCTCTTTTGCCGACTTAGGTGTGTGGGGGAAGGGGGAGGGAGTCAAAAGGCAAGTCAGGATTGACTTGACCGAATACAACAAACACGTCCTGTGTTGGGGGCATCAATACAGAGAGAGGGGTCTGGCAGTTCTCTCTTGAGGCCTTCACAGCTCAGCGGGGCAGGTGGCAGACAACAGCCAATAAAAATGAGTGAGGAATTGCATTTGTCTCCAAGTAATAGAGAACCAAAGTAATGGAGACATAGGAGTCTTTTTAAAAAAAATCTCCCAGTCTTTTAATTTAGAGCTGGGCTATCCTGATAGGCCTGTGACAGCACCAGGAACTCAGGCTCCTTCTATTCTTTTGGCTGGGAATTTTTAGTAGGATTGCTTCATTGTCATAAGATGGCTGTTGGAGATCCAGGCTTTGCATCTTGCCTGGGAAAAAGGAGAAAGGGGAAAATACAAAGTTATGTTAGCTGAGTACATCCTCTTCAAATCACTTTCCTGAAAGCCCCACCCTGTGTAATTGAGTTACATATCATCAGCTACCCTACCTGCAAAGGAGGCTGGGGAATATTTAGTGTTGTTTAACACTTGTTTTTTGTTTTTTTTCCCCCAATTTTGTGTTGGGGACCTTGCCTCCAATGATGTAGTTTTTGTTTTTAATGCAAAAAGAACAAGATGGGATGCTGGGTAGATTAGCAGGCTCGGCTCATCTAGGCAATTTTTGGTACAGCGTGGTGTGGTCTGCTAAATAATTAAATTTCTCTCATTTTCATACTGGAGATAGTAGTAACACCCACGGTGTCATATTAATGTTTATGGGATTGTTGTGAAAGTTTATTGAGAAAATATATATATCAAAGGCTTGGCGCTATGGGAGGTAAACTGTAAGTGCTTAATCAATGTTCCTTGGGACGGTGAGCACAGCAGATGGTGATGATCCCGATGGTCCAGATCTGGAAGCCAGACTGCCTGGGTTTGTATCTCACTTCCAGCACTTACTGCTCAACCGTGGCACGTCCTTAGAATTCAGTTTCTTCTATAGCAAATATTAGGCTGTCAGCCTCTTTGAACTGCTATCAGAATGAGATAATCCCTGAAGAGGGCTTACCAGACTATGTGGCATATAATAGACACCCAAAGAATGTTATTATGATTGCAGATGCTCAGAGAGATGTGGGCGAGGGGAGCCGGGTTGTGTTTTGGCAGAAGTAAATGAGATAGGATGGTGGAGAGAGTGCGAGGGGGGTCGCAGCAGATCGGGTAATTTGGAGACAAGAAACCTCATAGTGAGCTCCAGGCGTCGTGTGACTAAAATCCGGGGTCAAAGCAGGATCGGGGCAAGTTGAGGCTGAAAGGAAAATGGTGTGTGTGACTTGGCAGGTTTGTCTGCCACGCTGAGGACCACAGAGCCCAGGGAGAGACAGGGCCTACTGTTCCCATCTCCTGGTTTCCAGAGCCAAGTGATCGTATTTACAGATAAGAAATTAGCTGGTTTCAACAACTCTGGGTTTATTGGCATCTACAAACAGCCACCTGTTAACCAAAGGCCCCAGGCTCCAGCTCTGGCCAGGATCCTCCGGGAACAGGTCATTAATCAACTAATGACTTCCACTCAGAGAAGCTGCTGATAACTAGAGGCAGGTCTTATGCCTGGAAGAAGGGCAAGGTTGTTGAAGGTTCTCACGGGGATATACAGACAAATTGTTTACAGGCTTCCAACAGGGCTTTGTTGCCCATTAGCGGAAGAGCACAGATTTGTTTATTAGGTTCCCCTGGAAGTTAAGTGGTTGAGGCAGCTGGAGAGGTAGATTTTGAGATGGGGGAAAGCAGATAATTAAATGAGAGTTGTTGGGGACACCATGGTGCATCGTAGCAGAGGAGTGACAAAGGAAGCTGAGGGAGGTTGAATAGAAAGACCCAACATTCTGGGGCCAATCTCCCCTCCATCCCTAGGATCCCAGAAACAATGTACAATGTTCTGTAAACCCTGGGTAAAAAGTCTTGCCCAACTGGCTTGACCAGACTGATGATCAAATGCAAAACTAGAGTTCTGCAAAGACCCTTTGTAAGGGTAAAGACCAATCCTATTCTTTATTTATGGCAGTCTCCCGGGCCTTCTGACAGATCCCAGAACACATCAGGCTCCCTTCTTCTTTGTACTCTGACACACACTTTTCTTTCTAGCCTAGCACATTCTTCTGCCAACTCTTTCCATGGCTTGTTCAGCCTCATCTCAGCTTACAGACCACCTCCTAGAAAGGCCTCCCCTGATCTGTCAAAGTATATGCTCCCTCGGAGAGCTTAGACCCAGGCTCGGAAGCATAATGTTTTGGTGTAAATTCATTCCTGATACATACTGGCTGATTGGACCTGGACAAGAACTTAAGCTGAGTTTCCATATCCATAAGATGGGGATATTAAATTATCCACCTTGCAAAAGGATTGTGGAGAAAGGAGGAAGGTAACAGATATTGGCTATCCTCACTACTTGTTAGAACCTGTTAAATCCTGTCTCTTGCCAACTGTAGCCTGAAATTAATTTGTTCGTATATTTACCTATTATCTAGCGTCTACCCTCTTCCATATTGTGACCTACATTTGTCTTTCTCATCCATTCTTACGTGTTATGTGCAGAGCCAGCGTCTGGCACCTTAAATATGCTCAGGAAATAGTAGTTGATGAAGAACTCATCGAACAAGGATTTCCCAAGAGTCTCAAGAACCCATCCCCAGAGATGTGCCAGCCAGGCTGTGAGGGTGATGGAGGCAGCTAGAGCCCCTCAGAGACCAGCCAAGGAGCTCGTCAGATGGTCCAGCTTTGCATTTCATTCTCTCCACAGCAGGACTTTCGCTTATGTCATGAAACAGCGGTGGAACCCCGCAACCCCCGAGTGCTTCCCCTCCAGCCAGCCCAGGAGCCGACCACAGAAAGGAGAAAGAAAGAGGGGTTTCAAACCGCATGTTTCTTGGGGTAGAAAAATGACCCATCCTTTCTCCAGAACCATGCGAGGGCATTTCAGTAGCTGGGAGGGTGTTTCGCTGAGGCGGATCAAGGAGAGGGATGAGGAAGTCACAGCAGCCTCAGAGTGACCACGTGGTGAAGAATCAAGGACCCAGGGGCTGAGGCTCTTTTACCTCTGTCCGTGATGTGCTGTGCAGTCTTCATGGAGTCACTTGACCTCTCTGGGTCTCTTCGGTGACCCCATCTGCCAAATGAGGGACTCGGAATAGATGAGGAGAGAGGATTTGTAGTTCTGCTTTTGCCTGTGGGTTGACCCGGTGGAATTATTAATAACACACTCGTCTTTCATTCTCTGATCCGGATTGGATGGTAAGTTAGAAGACCAGTCTGGCGCGAGTCTGTCCCGGTTGTAACATTTGGTCCTGTTTTGCCCCTAGCCCCTCCTCCTGATCCATGCAGTATCTATCTCTGTGTTTGGGGATGCTGGCCTCCAGCGACAATGGCCCTTTGTCTCGTGCTTCTAGGGGTCTGGGCAGAAGATGGGAGTAGGGGAAAGAGAAGTAGGGGTGCTAAGCCCTCCATAGCCCCTTTGCTGTACTCTTGGAAGTGAAGGGTCGCTGTGCCCACAGCTTCCACTGGGCTAAGCTCTGGGGACAGCATGCTCTCCCAGCCCTGGGGATGGACTCGGCTTCCCACAGGCATGTTGCCACTCCTGGCTGCCCCCTTAATTCTAGGCACACCTCTGTATCTGATTCTCCTCAGGTAACTGTTTCGAGTGTGCTGCCTGTTTCCTGTGGGAATTGTAAGAAAAATAGACTCTGCTCTTCTGGCCCAGTCTTTATGTGGGACACGGGGATCTCTAACACACGGAAACCGTAAATGCGAAGGCAGACAGCTCACTGCTGAAATGTCCTGAAGGCCGTGGACTGGCCTGGGCTCTACCCGGCAGCGTGGATGACGACGGCCTCTGATCCTTGTGCCACTCAAATGCCATTGCAGTGGAATGAAATTAAACCCAGAGCCGGGCGTGGTGGGCACGCTTGTCATCCCCGCGCTTGGGAGGCAGAGACAGGAGGATCGCGCAGGTTCGAAGCCAGCCGAGCGCGCTGGCTTAGGAGACCCTGTTTCCAAATCAAAATGTAAAAATAGGTCTGGGAGTGTAGCCCGGAGGTAGAAGGGCTTCCAGGAACCCCAGTACCACCAAAAAAAAAAAAGAAAAGAAAAAAAAAAAGAAATTAAACCCAGAAACTCTCAGTGCATGTCAGACACACGAAAGGCCTCAAGATAATGTGCATAGAATGCATTGTGATGGTTCTACCCCCAGTTTTACCATGAGAACTTTAGAGCAATCACAAAGGTGAATGGCTTGTGCAGTGAATACCATATATCCATCGTTTAGATCCCACAAGGAACATGTTGTTTCCCTTGCTTTATTACTAGACATCTAATGGCCTCACCCTTTACTTACCTATTAATTTATCCTCTTTTTAAATATATTTCAAAGTAAATGACAAACATCAATGTATCCTTCCCATAAACTCTTCAGCAAATATAATGGAACTTCTTTTATTAAGAAAACAAGTGAAGCTAATTGTAAAACATTCAACAAGACAGTGTGAAGAGAAAAAGAAAATTCCTTCTCTACCTGCAGTCTTGTTCCCTAGGCATAATTCTGGTGCGTATAGTTCCAGTCAAACCCACGTACATCTTTAATTTTTAAATTAAAATTTTATCATACTTATTGTTTTTGTCACTTCTTTCTTTTTCTCTTCTTTTTTTGGTACTGGGGATTGAATTTAGGGGCACTGTACCACTGAGCCATATCCTTGGCCCTTTTAATTTTTTTTATTTTGAGACAGGGTCTTACTGAGTTGCTGAGGCTATCCTCAAACTTGTGATCCTTCCACCTCAGCCTCCTGAGCCTCTGGGATTACAGGGGTGTGTGCCACCGCACCCAGCTGTATTTTTTTTAATTAATCACATGTTGACAGAATTCTTTCTTGTTAACAATTATAGGTCATTTTAGTTCTATTTTTTAGTAACTGTAGAATTTCCCATATTATCTACCTTCATTCATTTAACCATCTCTCACTGATATTCACCCAGTGTCCATTTTTTTTGGATACAATAAACAATGCTTCAGTGAGGAGCCTTACTCATTCCTTTATTCAACAAACATTTAATAAGCATCACCGTATACCCGTTCTATGCTTGAGGACCTCATATTTCCTTATACTTCTGTGGAAATTATATTCTTCTGCGGATGACAGTGATAAAATGAATTTCAACTAATTATGAAAGAAATGAAACAAAATCATGTGGCAGATGGCGACAAGAGCTGCTACTTGACTAAGAGTCACCTGGGAAGGCTGCGTGGAGGTGGTGACATTTGAGCTGAGGCCCGAAGGGTGAGAACAAGCCAGTTGCACAAAGTCCAAGGGAGAAGAGACAGCCTGTGCAGAGGCTCTGGAGTGGGGACCGGCTCAGGATGTTTGCAGAACACAAATGCAGCCAGCGTAACTGCAGTGCAGCAGCCGGTTGAAAATGAATTTGGACAGGTAGCAGGGGCGGGATCATGAAGTGCCAGGGAGTTTGGATTTTACTCTTGGTACAGTGTATCAGATTGTATTTTAAGCCCTGGATAACTATAAAATAAAGCCATCTGACTTGTGTGAAATGGGATCTAATTAAGTGCAGCATGAAAAAATGTAACTCCATTCTGGGTTGTGTGGCATCCTGGGGAGAGAATGGGTATTTGGGTGAGAGAGATGTGTGTTCAGATTCAACTCACTGGTTTCTACTCCAAAGAACTGAAAATGGGATCTCAGAGAGATATTTGCACTTCATGTTAACCGTAGCCCTATTCACATAGCCAGGAGGAAAGAGACCCAAGTGTCCACTGACAAATAATTGATAAATGCAATATATATATGAAAATATATAATATATAAATGGATATCTATAATGGAATACTGCTCAGATTTAAAAATGAAAGAAATCCGGATACGTGCTACAACACGAAGGAAACTTAAGGACATCATGCTAATGAAATAAGTTACTTACTACAAGATAAATACTGTAGCATTCCATGATAAGAGGTTGGTACACTTAGGGTAAAATTTATAGACAGAAGATAGACTGGTGGTCACTAAAGGCTGGGGCAAAGAGGTAAGAAGTTTAATGGGTTTCATAAGAAAACCCCTTCTTTTTTGGTGGTGGTACTGGGGTTCCTGGAAGCCCTTCTTCCTCCAGGCTACACTTCCAGACCTATTTTATATTTTTGAAACAGGGTATCTTACGCCAGCACGGCTGGCTTCAAACCTGCACGATTCTCCTGTCTCCGCCTCCCAAGCACGGGGATTACAAGCGTGCGCCACCACGCCCGGCGAAAACCCATTTTCTTAAAAGTTTCAGTTTCACAAAAAAAAAAGAATCCTGGAGGTGGGTTGCGCAACTGTGTGAATACAATTTATACACTGAGCAATGTGCTTGAAAATGGGCAAGATGGTAAGTTATGTTTTTTTTTTTTTTTGCACTACTGGGGATTGAAGCCAGGGGCATTGTACCTCTGAGCTACACCCGCAGCCCTATTTTTTATTCTTTATTTTGAAACAGGGTCTCACCGAGTTACAAAGGACCTCACTAAGTAGCTGAGGCTGTTGGTGAACCTGCGAACCTCCTGTCTCAGCCTCCAAATGCTGGGACTCCAAGTGTGCACCACCATGCGCTGATTATGTTTTTTTTTTTTAACTACAATTTTAAAAATCCAGCTACATCACCTGCTGGTGATATGACCTGTTCAACTAGTCTTTCTGAGCCTCCCCTTTCCCCATCTGTAAAAGGGAGACTGCAATATTTCACGGTCGTTTTGAAGACAGGACCCAGTGCTGTCTGGTTACCATCTTTGCTTGCAGAACTTGGGATCTCAGGCTGCAGATACTCTCCATGGATCCACATCGAACATTTGTTGACTTAACTGGCTGACTGAATTCACTCACGCAGATACAAGCGAGAAAGAGCAATATATGTAGGAATCTATATGCCTGGCCATAGTAGGCATTTCAGAAATACATTTGTAACAGGTGAATGAACAAAATAAATCACACATCTGACATGAACTTCAGCGGACCGACTTGCCTGCTCTAAAATACATGCAACCTTCTATCCCGCTGTACCATGACAATTGCTTTAGAAAACTAAAATCCCTACCGACTGAGTTTCATGTTAGCGTCTGCATTTGCTTTCTCTTGCTAGAAAATAACAAGTTTCCACAACTGTTCCTTTTTTTATTTTTGCAGAACTGGGGATGGCACCCCCAGGGGCATTCTACCTCTGAGTTACACCCTCAGCCCTATTTTTTATTCTTTCTTTCTTTCTTTTTTGCGGGTCTGGGGATGGAACCCAGGGGCATTTGACCTCCGAGCCACACCCCCTGCCCTATTTTAATTCTTTATTTTGAAACAGGGTCTCACTAAGTTGTAGAGTGCCTCACTAAGTAGCTGAGGCTGTCCGCGAACTGCGATCCTCTGGTTTCAGCCTCCCGAATGCTGGGATTACAAGCGTGAGCCATCACGCCCGGCTTTTATTCTTTATTTTGAAACAGGGTCTCGCTGAGTAGCAAAGGGCCTCAGTAAATAGCTGAGGCTGTCTGTGAACTGAGATCCTCCTGTCTCAGCCTCTCAAATGCTGACACTACAAGCGTGTTTATTATGCTCTAGTTCTAGAGGTCATACATAGGTCTCCAAAATCAAGGTGCCCGCAGGTGTGCATACCTTACTGAAAGCTCTGAGGATCTGTCGGGTCTTCGTGCATTTTAGTTGTTGGCAACATTCCATTTGTCTGGCTGCAGGACTGAGATCTTGTATCCTGCTGGCCATGACTGGGGGCCATTCCCAGCTCTTGGAGGCCCCACCACCCACATTCCTTGACTCATGTCTACTTCCTCCTGCAAGACCAGCAGAGGTTCTCCACGTGTAAGGACTCATATGAGTAGATTGGCCTAACCTGGATAGTCCAAGATATTCTCAAGGTCCTTGGCCTGAGTCCCACTTGGAAAGTCCCCTGTGCTGTCTAAAGTAATGTACTCAAAGGTTCTGGAGGTTGGGATCCGCCTATCTTTGGAGGAGTCACTGTTATAAATATCGTAGCCTCCATTTTTATTTCAGAATGAATGGTTTTCCAAACCTGCAGTTGTCTGTTTTCCAACAAAGATCTCTGGGGAGTTGGGGGGGGGCAAGGCCAGCGCAAGGGAAATCTGAATGAGGGGAATGGAAGTGAGGCATTGTGAGTAAATGTGTTGGCCAGCGAGGCATTGTGGGTAAATGTGTTGACCAGCCTGCAGAGAGGCACAGAACCCAGGTTGCCTAGAAAGTTAAACTCTGTCTCACAGTTTCCCTTTAGATCAGTCCTGCCGAGAATAAAGCAATCCTCACCTGCTGAGAGTGACCTTAATTGCTTTATCCACTATTCTCATTAGTCGATGAATGGGTTGTTACTAGTTCCTTGCTGCCTGTGATTGAAGGCTGTTTTCCTGGCTGGCTTGTGTGGAGCTTCTAGGTGTTATTGGGAGACGGTCTCACTTTAGTTCTCTCACCTCTAATCTGGCATTAGCTCTGACCCCTGCTCCTGCCAAACTCTTGTGTAAAAGGCTTGTTCTCAGAGTGGTACTGTTGCAACATGCCGGAACCTTTATGAGGTGCAGCCTAAGGGAAGAAGGTCTGGATTCTGGCTTCCTCCACTACAAGATCCCATCATGATGCCTTATCACAGAACTAAAAGCAACAGTGCCAACTGATCATGGGTAGAAATCTACAGAACTGCCAGCCTGAGTAAACCTTTTCTCTTTTTAAGTTTCTTATCTCACACATTTTGTCATAGTAATGGAAAGCTAACTAGCACAGCTACAAACCTGGTGCTGTAACACGTTGACCCATAGGTCAGGTGCGAAGCTTCTTTTCAGAGTCCTGTAAGTTATACCGCCAAGACAACTCCTGTCTCTGGTCTTCAGTTTGTCTTGTCTTGTTTGTTTGTTTGTTTGTTTATGCCTTCCTCCTTTTCTCTCTTTTTCCCCTCTCCTCTCTAGTCTTTTGATATTTTTGGGTAAAAATAATAAAAAGAATATAAACTATTTTTACTTGGAAAATAAAGGTGAATAAGAAGGTGCATGTATAAAGTTCGTTGTTCTGTTCTTCCCTGTTCAGATACAAGGAGTTTACAGCAAAGGATTTTTTCCTCCCTTGTTCTCCAAGGTTTCAGGAAATGGGATGCTGAGAGGCTGAGGCAGCATCGCCTTGATTATGGGCGGAACAGCCTGCTGTCTGTTAATGTAATACAGCTAGGAAGAGAGGGAGGTTCCAGGTTGCAGGTAACCCTGGGTGTAACTCCAGATGCTGTCCCAGAGGTAAGTCCAAGTCCCACGGTGCTAGCAGAGGTCTCTGCTCTTGGGAACAGCAGCTGTGGTTACAACACTGAGGAAATTCCCCCTTCCCACCCCATCCACACCCCTCCTGCTCTCCACTCGGACCTCCCAGTCATGTGAGTCCTGCCAACAAGGGAGGATGCTTGGAAAATGGATCAGGGATGAAATCGTTGCTGTGCTGCTGCTGAGAAGCCACTAGCCCTTGGGAAGCCCATGGGACAAGGAGGTAATTGAGTCTAGAGAAGCCAACAGGCCTTTTCTTTGGACTTGAGGCACTGTAGACCTCGGAGTAATAATACTCAAATTCATGTTAACAATAACATCATGGGCGTTGAGCAATGACGACGTGCCAGTTGTGCTTCGCAGGGATTACCTTTGGTCACTACACTCGCTTTACCAGGTAGGCGTTACCTACATCCTCCAGATGTGGAAATTGAGAGTGAGGGAGGTCAGGAGGGTTGCTGACGGTTCCCGAACTTGTGTGGTGGATAAGTCAAATTCAGGTCAACTCAACTTTCAAGCCTATTTTCCCATTCCTTCCTTCTTTCCTTTTTTTTCTTCCTTTTTACCTTCTTTTTCTATTTCTTTTTCTTCATTTCTTCACTTTTATTTCTTATACTTTTATTGGTGCATTGTAGTCGCACATCATAATGAAGTTTAGAGTGAGAGGGATACACATGTGCATAGCACTTGGTGATCCTCCCCCTGCCTGCCCCCAACAATACTGACTGGTAGTTTCATATATGTGAAAAATGTCAATGGAAGTGTTCTCTTCGTCATTCTCTCTCCCCATCTCACCTGCCCCCTACCAAAACCCTTTCCCTCACTCAACTGGGTTTCTCCTCCTGTAGCTAAAGTCCCTCTTGTATCCCAACTACTCCCTAGCTCCCACATAAGAAAGAGAATATATGACCCTCCATTTTCTGTGACTGTTCAATGTCACTTAACATCATGTTCTCCAGGTCCATTTATTTTCCTGCAAATGTCACAATTGTGCTTCTCTTTATGACTGAGTAGAATTCTACTGTGCATATATCCCCAAATTGTATAATCCATTCATATGTTGATGTGCACCTAGGTTAATTCCATGGTTTGGCTATTATGAATTGTGTAAGCTATAAACAAGGTTATGCATTTGTTGCTATAATATTCCAATTTCAACCCTTTTGAAAAGGATCCAAGAGTGTTATAGCTGGATCATATGCTGGGTTCATCCCCAGTTTTCTGAGGAATCTCCACACCGATCTCCACAGTGGTGGCGCTAATTTGCAATTCAACTAACAGTGTAAGAGATTTCCTATTTCCCCACATCCTCATCAGTATTCACTGTTGTTTGTATTCTTGATGATTGCCATTATAATTGGGGTTAGATGGAATCTCAGTGTAGGTTTGATTTGCATCTCCCTGGTTGCTAGTGATGTTGAGCATTGTTTCATATATTTGTTGGCCATTTGTAGTTCTCCTTTTGTGAAGTGCCTATTTAGTTCAATTGCTCCTTTCCTAATTGGGTTATTTGCTTTTTTAGTGTTAAGCATTTTGAGTTCTTTGTATATTATAGATATTACTCCTCTATCAGAGGAGTAGCTGGCAAAAATCTTCTCTCATTCTGTAGCTCTCTTGTTAGACTCTTGATGGTTTCCTTTGCTGCACAGAAATGTTTTAATTTAATGCCATCTCATTTGTTAATTCTCATTTTAATTTCCTGAGCTGTACAGGGTCTTATTGAGGAAGTTTCTACTGGTACCCATATGTTGGAGTATTGATGCTATGGTCTGTGCTAATAATTTCAACATCTATGGTCTAATTTCCAGGTCTTTGATCTATTTTGAGTTGACTACTATGTAGGGTAAGAGGTTGGGTTTCATTACATTTTTATATAAATGGGTAACCAGTTTTCCCAACACAATTAGTTGAAAAGGCTCTTTTCTCCAGCATATATTTTGGCACCTCTGTAAAAAATCAACTGGCTGTGATTGTATGAATTTGCCACTGTATCTTCTGTTCTGCTCCATTGGTCTATGTGTCTGTTTGTGCCATTATTATGCTGTATTTATTACTAATGCTCTGTAGTGTAATTTGGAGTCAAGTATCATGATGCCTCCTGCATGTTTCCTTTTTCTCAGAATTACTTTGGCTATTCTGGGTCTTCTGTGTTTCCATATCAATTTTAGGACTTTTTTTTTTTTGCGATACTGGGGGTAGAACCCAGGGGCATTCTACCTCCAAGCTATACCCACGTCCCTATTTTTTATTCTTTATTTTGAAACAGGATCTCACTGAGTTGCAAAGGGCCTCCCTAAGTAGTTGAGGCTGTCTTCAATGCAAACCACAGTCCTCCTGTCTCAGCCTCCCAAATGCTGGGATTACAAGTGTGTACCACGATGACCATTAGGACTTATTTTTGAAAAATAAAATGCCACACCCTCAGTGAAAGTCCCTGTGTGCCCCTCCTCTGTCCCGTCTCCTGTCATTTTCTCCAGTGGTAGCCTCTCAACCAAGGTCAGAGAGCATCCCCCTTCCCATGGCTGTAAACAGTATATGGTTGTGTTGATCAGCTTTCCATCACCACGACAAAATACCTGAGATAATCAGCTTAAAAGATGAAAGGTTGATTTTGGCTCATTGCTTTTGAGGTTTCTGTTCATGATAAGTTGATTGTTTTGGCCATTGCTGAGGCAGAACAGCATGGTGGGAGCTTGTGGTGGAGGAAGCCACTCGCCTTACAGCGTCCAGGAAGCAGAGAGAGAACGGGGGTGGAATACTAATACCCACTCCAGGGCACGCCCCCAATGACCTAACCTCCTCTCGCTAGGCCTTACCTCCTAAATGTCCCCCCACCTCCCAGTAGCACCACAGGCTGGCAACCAAGCCTTCAGCACACCACCTTTCAGAAATATTTGTCTAAGGCAGAGCAATAATACTGCCTGTTTTAAAGTTACATATATAACAAAGTGTTACACATATTGATTTACAGAGAAACACGAATGGTTGTAAACTACTAAGAAAAAAATCCACCACCTCATTCATTAAACAGAGCAATACAAATTAAAACCACATGAAAACTGAGCACAGCCGTGCACCCTTTTAATCCCAGTGCTTGGGAAGCTGAGGCAGGAGGATCACAGATTCAAGGCCAGCCTCAGCAACTTAGTGAGACCCTTAGCAAATTAGAGAGACTTTATTTCAAATTAAATAACACACACACACACACACACACACACACACAGCTGAGGGTGTAGCTCAGAGGTAAAATGCTCCTGAGTTCAATCCCCAGTACCAAATAAAATAAAACAACAACCAAAACCCCACAGAAAGCCCTAAAACACACAAAACAAAGGAAACCCCATTTGAAGAAATTTGTTATATCAGCACATGCCCAAGATATATATGGATGAGGCTGTGCAGAGGGCATCCTCAACCCTTTGTTGTTGGTAAGCAGATTGGCATAATCTCTGCAGAGGAAAATTTGACATCTCTTGCAAAAATGCAAATATACAAAATGACTGGAGAAATTCAGTTTCTTACAATTTGTCTACAGATATATTTGCACATCTTCCAGAGCACATGTGTCCAAGGTTATCCATTACTGCATTTCTTGTAATAGAAAGGACCAGAAACAGCCGGGCATGATGGCGCACGCTTGTAATCCCAGAATTTGGGAGGCTGAGACTGGAGGATCATGGTTCAAGGACAGCCTCAGCTAATTAGTGAGGCCCTTCACAACTCAGTGAGACCCTGTTTCAAAATAAAGAATAAAAAATAGGGCTGGGGGTATAGCTCAGAGGTAGAATGCTTCTGGGTTCCATTCCCAGTACTAAAAAAAAAAAAAAGAAAAGACCAGAAACAATCCACATACTCATCAATAGGGAAGTGGTTGAATAAATTATATTGCACCCCTATAATGGAATCCTTTGCAATTATAAAGAGAATTAAGACACTCTATATACTAATATGAAAAATGTTCACCTACATAATAAGCAAGGAAAAATGCAAGGTGTAGAAAAATATATATTAAATACATATTGCTATATTTTGTATAACTAAAGAGAAAATAAGCCTATGTGTTCATCTTGATATTTATATAAAGAAATAGAAAGTTTACATGAACTATTACAATACATCAACTATTATATTACTAATTAATTTTTTTTTGGCGGTACTGGGGTTTCTGGAAGCCCTTCTACCTCCAGGCTACACCTCCAGACCTATTATATATATATTTTTTTTATTTTTTATTTTTGGTGGTACTGGGGTTCCTGGAAGCCCTTCTTCCTCCGGGCTACACTCCCAGACCTATTTTATATTTTTGAAACAGGGTCTCTTACGCCAGCGCGGCTGGCTTCGAACCTGCGCGATCCTCCTGTCTCTGCCTCCCAAGCGCGGGGATTACAAGCGTGCGCCACCACGCCCGGCTGACCTATTTTATATTTTTAAAACAGGGTCTCTTATGCCAGCGTGACTGGCTTCGAACCTGCGCGATCCTCGTGTCTCCGCCTCCCAAGCGCGGGGATTACAAGCGTGCGCCACCACACCCGGCTAATTAATTATTAACTATTACATCAACCATTACAATAACTATTGTTATTACTTTACAAAATCTTACATTCATATGGAGGCAGAAAGAAGGGATAGAAGAAGGACTTTAAAACATACTCCTTAAAAGTTTGTTTTAACTATGTGGATGGGGCTATCTTACTAATTTCAAAAATTGAGCTAAAATGTTAGAGAGGTATCGTGTGATACGAATCAATTTTCAGCTAACCTTTCCCAATCATGCTTGTGCTTCCAAGGCCTGTGTGGTTGTTTCCTCGATTTTCCCTTTAACTAATGCTGCCTTCCTTGAGCTGTCAAGTCTCAGAGCTGGGAAAGCTCTTGGAGAGCCATCGGTCCCTTGTTTTCAATCACAGGAAAGAAAACCGGAGGTGCAGGGGTGGCAGGTGAGTCTTGGAGGATGGGCTCGTAGGTCAGTGGCAGAACTGGGGCTTGGCCTCCAGTCTGATTCTAGCCAGGAGCCTGGGGCTGCCTCTCTCTTCTACCCTCAATGCCAAACCAACTCCCGAATCCTTTATGAAGCTGATAACTTTATGTGTTGTCTTTTGCTAGGGACACTTGTTTTGAAAAACAAATCAAACATAAACAAAAGACAACAAAACCCAGTGGTCACCACTTTATGCACTAGTGACTGTTCAGGTCTCACAAGTCAGAGATGCTTTGGGGAGAAGAACATGGAATGAAATACTGACAGAGGTGGTGGTAGTGGTAAGGGACTCACTGAGTAAACTTTCCAGTATCTCTTCTCTCTCTCTGCCCCCAAATTAATAAAGAAACCAACAAATAATTGTATTAAAAGGAAAGGCAAACCAAACCTAAACCAAGTAGCATTTCACTAGTGCATGAATATTAAGATTGATTCTGCTTTTAGCTGAGGAAGGAACTCATTTATATTTTATAGTACCGAGGATACTGCTTTGAATACTACTCATGTAACACAATCCAATTTGACTTTTCTTGGCCATAATTTGTGGCCATAATGGCATTTGAGGCGCTAAGAAGTCACCCCCACCCTCACACACACCCAGAGTAAACGAGACTTTGCAGGTTAAGTCAGTCAGCACATCTCTCTGCCTTTAGCCTGGGCCCTTGAATCCATCCTGACGGCGAGGCCTTTTAGGATTTGCTGTAATGACTACAGCACTTCTGTGGTTCTTAGTGTCAAGCAATTGTGCCAGAGGCTGTGAGAACTGAAGACCCAGGAAATCTGAGCTTTCACCTTAAATAGAAGAGCACTGAGGGTGTGTCCTAAAATTTTACATAGATTATTTGCAACACTGGAGGATCGGCCGGGATGTGAAGAGGGCCCTCCCTGAGCTTGGGATTTTGCCTATTTTGAGAATTTTAACTCACAATTTTATTTGAATGTTGGATTCCACTCTGCAATGCAAATGGATCTGTGTTGCTGTCCGGATTTATTGTCTACTATTTTTTAATTTCTCCAGTCTTCTAGTGTAGATGATGCTCCCAGAAGGTACACTGTGTTGAGCCTATGGCTCTGGGTGTCTTCTGCCTCCCATCAGCCTTGGATCTTTTTATGCTCAGGTTTGAGAAACATAGATTGGCTAGGGGTTGGCAAACTTTTTTTTTTTTTAATAAAGAGCCAGGCAGTAAATATTTTGGTTTCATTTTACATATTGTTTTTGTCCCAGCTACTCAGCCCTGCAATTATAGCAAAAGCAGCCATAACAACAAATGACTCGACATTGCTATGTTACAATAAAGCTTTATTTACAAAAAGAAAAACAAACAGATTAGGCTAAAGGCCTGGACTTGGCCTTTTTGTTTTTATCTTTTTGTAGTTTTACCAACCCTTTGGCTACTAACCAAATATGATTTAAAGTTTACCATCCCTTCGATCAGACAAATAAATGCCACCATAAGTTTATAAAAAAGGACATATTTTCCTCTGAGAGCAATAAAGAAGATTGAGAAGAGAAATCCTATTGATAATTGAAGGCTGCATAGTATTTCAAAGATCAGAGAGGAAATGGCAGCATTATTGGTAGAGGACCGTATAAAGACAGGTTAAGTTTTGGGGGCACCTGTGAGGTTAGTGTGGGGATAGGGGATGATAACCAGATCGATATGGCTGAAGAAAGGGATTCACATCAAAGGGAACTCTTCTAGAATATCAGGGTTAGATGGGGACTTATCATCATTTGGTTTTCATCTTACACATGGGGAAATTTATGTTCAGAGAGATTTCAGATCTGGAAATAGGCTAAAGGTGGTACGCCTTCCATATTAAGCTAAGCGGTCCCCAGTAGTATTTCAAAACTTCATCATTTGAATACTTATAATTAACCTGCTTCTTACATGCCACATGAGCAGATGTTGCAAGAGGAGTTCTCCGGGATGGAGATAATTCTTATCATTTGCACACCGTTGGGAAACAGCAACGCTATCAGGATACATCTGGAGCAGTCGCTAGACAAGTGCCAAGCATTCAGTTTCTCATCCCACCCTCCACTTGCTCGAGTCCGGACTGAATCCCCAACTTCCTTCTGGTTTTCCCCCTGGTTATAAAGAAGTGCTTGTTCTTATCTTTCTACCAGAACCAGTGCCTGCTCCCTGCCCTTTTTTTTCTGCTGAAATATGTGTATATACTTTTATTCTGCATATATGTATAAGTGTACTTTTGTTGGTACATTGTAACTATATGTCATTCTAAGGTATAAAGTGGCAGGAAGGTACATGCACAAAACAGGTGTGTTTCCCTCTGGATTCCACCCCATTCCCAAGTGGCAGAGCCGGGATTTACATCCTAAATCCATAGGAGGGCTGAGCATAATGATCACTCTCTTCCTCTCTTCTGTTGCCCCAAACTATCCCTTCCCTGCATGATGGCATTGGTCAAAATCCTTCTGGGAATTCTTGTCACCTCTTAGCCCCGGCTTCTTACCTTTTTATTTTTCTCCTCTCGTTGCCTGGAGGAAGTCAGCGCGGTCCCCAAGAAACTGTGCCCTCTGCACACAGTTTCTCTCCTGGATTCACCTTCTGCGGAGCCTGTGCCCGGAGCTGGTACCTGCTCTTTATTTACTCAATGTTCTCCCCAGGAATCTTTACTTAAGATGTGGAGATTCTGGAGAGATTGTTTTCTTAAAAAAAAAAAAAAGCTACAATAACACCAAAGGTTTAAATTAGATTTTACACATCTCTCTCTTTCTGGAAAGTTCCTTCAGCCACCTTGCCATAGGAAATGTCTTTCTCTCTAACCCTTTTCCTCTGAGGACCCCAGCCTTCCACCTTGTCTGCCCTCTCTGTCTCAACACTTTCATATTCTCTCATTTTACCATTGAAAGCAGTTTTATTCAATGACCTTTTCAGAGTCCGGGACCTCCTTTCTAAACCAGAAAGGCCTACATCTTCTGCCCAAGTCTACCCCCTACCTCCCCGCTTTTGACATTTTTACTTCAGTAGGATCGAAACCTATTCTGAGTTTCTACTTTTACTAATAGAGAAGAAAAGGTCAGAACAGTAAAATTCCCATGTTTTCTCCTATCTGCACCAGTCTTTGTGTTATTAAGCCTGAAAGAGATCTATTTTCTCATTGATATAAACCATGGTTCTCCTTTCAGAAGAGAGAGGTATCTGCGGTTGGT
Source organism: Muscardinus avellanarius (assembly GCF_963383645.1). Taxonomy (NCBI): domain Eukaryota; kingdom Metazoa; phylum Chordata; class Mammalia; order Rodentia; family Gliridae; genus Muscardinus; species Muscardinus avellanarius. The sequence continues at coordinate 11,984,123 of NC_137793.1, forward strand.
GCTAGTTTCTGATATTTTGCACCTTGCTGTGTAATTGAGACACATGGCCCGTGCTAGAATATACAACATTGTGTCTCTTGTTCTAGTCACTGTTGCTACAGAGAAACTCCTCCTACACCCAGGGGTACAGTAAGGACAGGACAGTTTGTGATGTTCCCACATTCTGTAGGTTAGGGATCTCAAAAGAGCGTAGTGGGGTGGCTTACTCCTGCTCTGGAAGTCCAGGCTTCAGCTAGGGGGATGGGAAGGCTGAGGTGGCTTCATGGCTGGGGGCTAGGGTTATCAGAAGGCTAGTCACTCACTTGCCTGGTGGTCAAGGTAAACCAGGTGTTGGGACTTCAGCAGGGCCTTTGGCTAGGGCAACTACTCATGGCTTTACCTGGGGTCCTGGACTGCCTCCCTGCGTGGTAGTGGGGTTCCTAGTATAAGCATTTCAAGGGAGCAAGGTGAAAGTTCATGGCCGATTTATACTCCAGTTATGGAAGTCAAATAATACCACCTCTATAGCATTCTTGGTTGAGGCAGGCAGCAAGATCTGCCCAGCTTCAAGGGAAGGTAACATAGATCTCATCATTTTTTCCCCCAGAGCTGGGAATGGAACTGTGGGCCTTGTGCATGCTAGGTAAGTGCTCTACCACTGAGCTGCATCCCTGACCCTTAGACCCATCGCTTGAAAAGGGGACTGCCAAGATCACAGCGTAGAAAGAGCATGTGAGACAGGAGACGTGAGATTGCAACCATCTCAGGATCTACAGTCTGCTACAGGGCTCTTCCCACTTAACCTATCAGGTCAGCAAAATGAGTTGCCCATTCTGTGAGTGCATGCACAACATTTCACTATCGTGTTTCTATCATAGGTCTTCTCTCATCAGTTCTTCATGGGAGAGAAGAAGTAGGGATGGGTAGTCCTCTTTCTCAAAGTCAAGAGGAAAAAAGTCCAAAGAATCACTTGCCAAGCTGGCACCTAAGCAAAGTCCTGTATAGCCAGCATCCTGCTCCCCTGAGTTGTGGCTGAGATTGCCTTGGCTTGGCTGTCTTCAACCCCTGGGTTAGCAGCACTCCTCTGCCTGGGTTTGGAGACTGAGCCAGGAGGCAGGGCTCTGCCGCCTTTCAGGCTTGGCAAGGACTCACACACATTCCCTGGGTTGAGGAATCACCTTGGGACATGACACTTGAGCTGTTCTATGAGCATTCCCCAAGTGGTCCGCTGGATGGGATGATCCTAGCAGAAGGATGTCTATTGTCTCTGGTTGCAGACAAAATGTGGGAAAAAAGCAGCTGGATCCCTCCTAGGTCATGGAGGCAAGTGAAAGCCCAAGCCCTCCTACATTCTACAAATACCCAGCACATGTGGCCCATGAGAGGGCAACCGCACAGAAGGAGCCAAAGGCCAGTCTGTGCTAGCCAGGGAAGCAGCAACCACTGATATAAAGGATTCCTACTTTTCCCCATAGGCAACTAAGTAAGGAGACACCTCTGCTCCTCCATCCCTCCATCCTGCCTCGACAGCCATGGGCACGTGCAGGGGAGGTGGGTCAGGTGAGAATGGACTGTACCCCACCCTCCACCCCTCTCCCCACACACCTTAAGCTGCTTTCAAAGTAAAGTATAGGTTGCGTGTGTGTTTGGGGTCAGGGGTGGGCACAGTGAGAAGATAGTTATTATTTAAAAACAAGCTTAATGGTTCAAAATGCACAGGGCTGAGTCTTGTAGAACACAGAAATGTGAACAGATAACCCCTGATAGCTGGCAATAAATGGGACAGGACTGGGATAATGCGAGGCATCATTTAGATATTCTTGAAACACATAACTGGCGGCAATTTTTTTATTTGAAACTCTGGAAGCTGAATCTTCTTGATAAACTGGATGTGAATGGAGTTCTTAGGTATCTATTTGTCTTTGAAAGGCTTGATTCTTGTGATCAAAATGCCCTTCCCAGCCAGATTATGGTGCTACACTCCTGCAATCCCAATACTTGAGAGGCGAGACAGGAGGATCACAATTCTAGGCCAACCTCAGCAACTTAGTAAGAATCTGTTTCAAAATAAAAAAAATATAAAGGGGTGGGGGTGTGTCACTTGAAGTAGAGTACTCCTGGGTTCACTCATTAGTAACAAAGGGGGTGGGAGCAAGCCTTTCCTCAAAGGCTATATTCTCCCCAGTAGCCTAAATATATCCCTTTCTCATGTTGAAAGCTTTTTAGGTTTGCAATCTCTTTAAATCAGCCATTAAAGGCAACAGAAGAGGGGGAAGGAGGAGGGTTGGCCAGGGACCCTTTTGATCTTTCTCAGCCATTTGTGTTAACATGAGCAGGAGAACTCGGTTGTCCCTTTACTTCTTGGGGACAGTGAGTGGTTATAGTCTCAGGCCTTTTGTATCCACGTTGAAGGTAGACTCCGTCCTCCCCTTGGGCTCCTTCTGAGAAAAGATTCCAGCCACTTGCTCCTTAGAGCAACCAGTGGTTCTGAAATCAGGAGGTCAAGGGCAGCACCCTCATCCCCCCACTAAGGCCCAGCTGCCCCGTAGAGCAGAGAGGGAGGGGAAGACAGTGGGGCTGAGGACCGAGGAGGAAGAGGGCATTAGAAAGATGGGTCAGTTGGCAACTAAACAGCCTTGATCTACACTTGTCTCAGTCCTAGAAACCAGAAGAGGAAGATGGGCTGAGGGGAAGGTGAGTCTTAGCAATGGTTTAAAAACTGACAGCAGGGGAAGAGAGACCAGCACCAGAGAGTTGACATTTTGAACTTGGGCATCTTTTGATTTTTTCAAAAGTCCCCAATCTTAGAAGGGACTGTCCCTGGGGCGAGGGCTTCTGTTATGAACTGGAGGAAGAGCTAGGCAAGGGATGGATGAAATGCATGGTCCTTTCCCCAAACCACGCTCCACCAGCATCCCATGATGTGGGAAGTCCCCGGGGTGGCCTTTGCTATTGCCTTGGATACAGTCATAAAGCTTGTTTAATGCATTTCACGACGATGTCTCAATTTACAGATGAGCTTGCTGGGCTTGATAAAACACACAGCCAGGATTTGGACCCAGGTCTGTCTGATTTCAATTTTTTTTTTTTACAGAATGAAATTTTATTGTGTAAAGTTTATAGAAGAATGACTAGTATTCTGTACAAAGTGTACAACAATTTTAAATACAACTGAGAGAAATGAGTCCTATGACAACATCTGATACAAGCTGAACCATTTACAGACACTCTAAAAAATTTTAAAATCTCCAAAGAGTCCATTGTGCATTTCTCAGGGCAGAGACAGGACGCGCCCCAGGCAAGGTCACAATGGCATCGTATTGCCCTCGATGCTGATTCTCACTGCGTGTGCAGATCTGCTCTTTTTCCTGATATCTGTGAACTTTCTCATCTGTTTGTCCATTCGGCTGATACCTTTCTTGGAGGATACCGGAATGTCTGATTTCAAAGTCTATCACACCTGTGACTCCGGCAGATACTCACTCTATTAACTGGGCCACGTGGCTTCCTAAACGCAGTACCACAGAGGCTCAGAATTTTGACTCCATCTTTGAGCACTTGTGTGTAACTTTGGGCAAGACACTTAACCTCCTTCGGGCTGCTGAAAAGAAGGTGAGGCTGGAGGAGGACGGCCAACAGAGCTGTGGTAAACATTTTTACTATATAATTATTCGTTTTTTAAAGCGGACTCTCTATTAGACATGAGCCAGCAACGATGAACAATAACTAGCACTTCTCGAGGGGTTGGGATGCGGCAGGCGCCGTGCTTGATGTGTTACAGGCATTCTTTGCTGGTCTTCCTGACCATTCTACGTATCTGTACAGTGAGCAAATCTCAATGCAGCATACTATAGGGAAAAGAGCCAGGGTTTGAAGCAGGGTGGATGGATGCTACAGCAGGTGTTTATCACTGCAGATAGGCTTGCCTGGCATCCTTGGGAAGTTGGGAGAGGGTGCTGATGCCTAATGAGGGTGTGCAGGAGGGGTGGTCCTAGGGCACTTAAGGATGGGGGAGATAAGAACAAGATGGGACATGGTAACCATGGAATGGGGATATAGACATCTGAGGGAGAGCCAGGGTGAAGTACTTAACGGTTGTGAGTCTCAGTTTCCCTAACTGGGAATGAACGTTTCTGCTTCCCAGCATCCTGGCTTAAAGGAGAGTATGAGCTGGCTGTGGTGGCGCACACTTGTAAGTGCAGCATTTGAGAGGCTGAGACAGGAGGATCGCGGTTTGCAGACAGCCTCAGCTACTTAGTGAGGTCCTTTGCAACGCAGTGAGACCCTGATTCAAAATAAAGAATAAAGAGCCGGGCGTGGTGGCTCACACTTGTCATCCCAGCATTCGGGAGGCTGAGACAGGAGGATCACGGTTCGCGGACAGCCTCAGCTACTTAGTGAGGCCCTCCGCAACTCAGTGAGACCCTGTTTCAAAATAAAGAATAAAAAATTGGGCAGGGGGTGTAGCTTGGAGGTCAAATGCCTCTGGGTTCCATCCCCAGACTTCCCACACACAACAAAAGAATAAAAAAATAGGGCAGGGTGTGTAGCTTAGGGTGGAGGTCAAATGCCCCTGGGTTCCATCCCCAGTACTACAAAAAAAGGGGGGGAGGAATTATGATACAGAAACACCTGTGGGTTGAGGAGCCCTTAATAAATGGTTACTGTCATGGTCAAAATATATTCCAAGGGGATGCTTCAGTAAGCATACTGATTTCTTGTAACATCAGCGCTTATAATCATTTGCTGATTTACATTTTATTTTTTAGCCTGAGTTAATAGTTTTTAATGAAAGCTTTTTTTCCCCTCCCTCATTAAAAAACTACTGTGGCAAGACAGTATTTTCCAAATAGTGCCACACTGGCACATGCCCTCTCCCACACGCTGCCCTGTTGCATTCTAATAGTGCATTCTATTATGTTAGTCTATTATTTTAATATGTTGCATTCTAATAGTGTGAGACTCTTCCACTGAGGCGTGTCTGTGCCCCTCACCCCGCCTCTCCCAACCCGGGCAGACCTTCCTAACCACCTCGACTCATTGGACACGGCAGAAATGGAACAAGACAAAGGCAGAGTTGTAAAGGGAAAGTCTAAATCCGGGACTGTTTCCTAGAGAGAACAGAAATACCCGCGAGGGAGACGCTGCTGAGCCTGTACTTTTCCAGCGGCATGCTGCGATCCTCTTCCTTCCCGGAGTTTCTTCATTAAAAATTTCCACTGAAGAGAAAGAAAAAAAAATTTTGTCATACAAACACCCCACGGAGTTAGAATCTGACATGAGAAGAAGAGGCTCCTGAGCTGCCAGTTCAGGCAGAGACTCGATCATTTTGTGGAGCTGCCTGGCCCCAGGAGACAGGCCCAGGGGCCACATCCTCCTGGTGGGATTAGGAACAGGATGGGGGGCACCTCCAGGAGCGGTGACAGCCCCCCTCGGCCCTGTGTGCTTGTTTTTCCTTGCTGGATATAGTCATACAGGTGTGGATTCATGCCTGCTTTTACTTAGCTGCTACTTAGTCACCCAACCTTGCTATTATTTGGCGCACTAGGTAAACCCTGGTGTCCTGAGCCCTGAAGGTCACCGTCACCTGTGGATGTGGGTGGCCGTGGGTCACACTCAGACAGCTGATGCTCCCTCTCCACCCCCGAGCTCCACATTTCTGTAGAAAAAGGTACTCGTCCCAAGTCTAAAAATAGTAAGCACCTTCTATGTGTAAATGGCTTCGCTTGCCGGGAAGCAGGTTCACACATGTTTCTTCGTTTCTCCAACGTCCTCATAAAGCAACCAGAGAATGTAGTATCATCATTATTACCATTATCCTCACTTTATGTTTAAAAGGACTGAGAGGGCCGGGGCTTTGTCCAAGCTCAGGGACCAGGTTGGGGAGCCAGGGAGAGAACCAGGTGTTCTGGCTTCCAGGCGGTGGGGGCTTCTTCTCACCATCCTGCAGGCTGGACCTTTGGGGAGTAGGGACTTGGGTCTCAGCAGCAGATCAGAGCCCTTCCTCTCTCATATTTCCCCAAACCGGAAGCTGTCATGTGGTTACATGGGGATGCTCTGTGTGGGAATGAAATGCCCTGGCTGCTCACCTCCACTCCCCTGGGGCCCCCACAGTGCCTTTCCATTTCTTATCAGAAAAGAACCACCGTAGCAGTCATTTGTATGCTTTCTGTTTCTCAGGATGGCAGACTGAACTCAGGGACACTCTACTGCTGAATTGCATCCCCATCCCTTTTTATTTTACCTAGAGACAGGGTCTCTCTACGTTTCCCAGGCTGGCTTCAAACTTCTGATCCTCCTGTCTCAGCCTCTGGAATAGCTGGGCTTCCAGGGGTGTGCCACTGTGCCCGGCCATCATTTATATCTTAGTGAGAAGACTCTCCTAGATATGTTTACATTTAAATCTTATGTCTCATGACTTTTGACTCCTGGAAAAGCTGTTCCCAGAACCAGTGAGCGGATAGAAGAGGTTTTGTATCAGGGGCGGGGTAAAGAGTTGGATTTTATAGATACCCCTTAGCCACTTGTCAGTAGATGCTAGCTCCTTGAATCACAGAAACTTATCAAACGTGTGAGTGTGGGGTGCTGAAGACCGAGTGAGGAGTAGACTGTGGTCTATTTATAGGTGTGGCCGCATATGCCTCTAATCCCTGTACTTAGGAGGCTGAGACAGGAGGATCTCAGGTTCCGAGCCAGCCTCAGCAACTTAGTGAGGCTTGCAGTAACTTAGTGAGACCCTGTTTCCAAATGAAAAATAAAACAGGGCTGGGGGTGTAGCTTGGAGGTAGAGTGCTCCTGGGTTCCATTCTTAGCACAAAAAAGAAGGAAGGGGGGAAGAGGAAGAGGAGGAGGAGGAAAAAGAGGGAGGAGAAGGCAGGAGGGGAAGGAGTAGTAGGAGGAGAAGGAGGAGGAGACGTATGCTGGGGATATGTGTCAGGCAGCTTTCTATTACTGGAACAAACACCGGAGATAATCATCTTACAAAGAAAAAAGGTCAGTCTGGCTCACAGCGTTGGCTGTTTCAGTCCACGGTTGCTTGGCCCTGTTGCTTTTGAGCATCCTGGTGGGAACACATGGCAAAACCACTTGCCTCATGGCTGGAAAATGAAGAGAAAAACAGGAGCGAGTTGCCCCATCTCCTTTATAGGCTTGCCTCTAATGACAGTGAGACCTGCCACTAAGTCTCACCTATTAAAGTTTCCTGCACCTCCCTGCAGTGCCCGGCTGCAGACTGAGCTGATAACACATGGCCTCTGGGGAACATTTATTTAAGATCCAACTATGCCTAGAGATGACCAGCGTATGGTCCATGGCAGGAGCCACAGTGTGGCAGAGAGACAGGTGAGAAATCCAGCAACTAGGTATGATGCAGAAAGTACGACTCCTTTGAGGTTTGAGTGTTCAGGTTTCTCTGTGAGTGAGAAAGAAAACAGGGCAGGAGCCAGGGCACATCAGAGCTTTCCTAGAGGATGTGATTTTTTTTTTTTTGTACCAGTGACAGAACCTAGGGGCATTCTATCTCCAAGCTATGCCCCTGGCCCAATTTTTTATTCTTTATTTGAAACAGGGTCTCACTGAGTTGCAGAGGGCCTCACTAAGTAGTAGCTGAGGCTGTCCGTGAACCATGATCCCCCTGTCTCAGCCTCCCAAATGCTGGGATTGCAAGCATGCGCCACCACGCCCCACTGAGAATGTGATTTTATCTGGGATGAATTCAGAAAAGTAAAGGAATTGTCCTTTAGTGAACATCCAGGTTGTTTAGAACAGCAAGCCACAGGGAAGGGCAAGCTTGGGGCAGAGGGGCAAGGCAGGGGAGAGAGGAGCAAAGGAGGAAGAAGATGGGGAGAGGGAGGTCTTACTGAACTGGCCGCAGCATGGTTGGTTGCTCCATTTCACTGGCCATCACAGGAGAGGCTGTATAGACCTTAAAATGCATCAGTACAGAAACATCTTACACTCTTCCAAAATGTCAAGATCCCTGTTGGCCAAAGTCCTCCCTCTGGGCTGTAGGTGCACTAGTGTTTCTAGTTTGAATCACATGCCCTGTGGCTGGCAATTTATTTGTCAGAGTCTGGGTCTTGGGGTGATGGGAGGAGCTAGAGATGGCTTAGGAGCCAACAGAGACTCTTGGCCATGGTGCTGTCAGAAAAGGTCTGAAACGGCTGGTGCATTACACACGCAGGCTTGTCTAATCTTCACAGTAACTCATCATGAGTTGAATTGTGTCCCTCCAAAAGATATGTTGAAGCCCGAACCTCAGGCCCTGAAGTATGATCCTGTCTGGAAACAGGGTTTTTGTAGATGTAATCAGAACATAAATTAAGATACAGTTAAGATAAATTGGAGCTGGGCATGGTGATAATCCCAGTACTTGGGAGGCTGAGACAGGAGGATTGCAGGTTCACGACCAACCTCGGCTACTTATTGAGACCCTGTTTCAAAATAAAAAGAATAAAAGAAAATAGGGCTGGGGGTGTAGCTTGGAGGGAGAATGTCCTGGGGTTCAGCCCCCAATATTGCAAAAAATAAGATGTTGGAGTATGGGGCCCTTAATCCAATATGATAATTGTCCTTATAAGAAGAGAAGAGATGAAAACAAATAAACAGAGAGAAGGAGGTCGTGTATAACACAACGAGACACCATGTGAGGATGGAGACCAGCCCCACTGACACCTTTATTTGGACTTTGAGCCTTCAGAAACAGGAGAAAGCACATTTTTGTTGTTTTATGCTACCCCATTAGTGGTACCTCGTTTCAGCATCTCTAAGAAATGTGTACACTTGGTAAGATGGGTCCTGCGTTTGAATGATTTTCCCTCCAAAGCTCATGTGGTGGTTGAATTGCCAGGGAACGCCATGGTCCTGGCAGATGATGGGACCTCAAAGAGGTGGCGAGGCCCTGAGGGCGCCACCCTCATGGGTAGATTAGCACTATTCTCCCCCCGGGGGTCAGTCATCAGGACAGTGGGTTATTATAAAGTGGGTCCGGCGCCCTGTGCTTCTCTTTCTGGTCACTTTCTGGTCACTTGTTTGCTTTTCTGCCACGTGAAGAAGCAGCAGGAGGGCTCTTACCAGTTGCTGGCACCAGGCTCTTGGACTTCAGAACAGTGAGCTAACTAAACCTCTTTTCTGTACAAGTGATGCAGTCTCCAGTATTCTGTTACAGCAACAGAAAATGGATTAAGATAGTATCATTGTACCTGTTTTATAGAATAGACGGAAAACAACGAAACGAGATGCTTATATTTTCACCTGAGTGAGTGGTGGAACTGGGTCTAAAGCCAAAGAGCTTTCAAAACTCTGTCATGCTGAGGATGGGTGGGGTTAGCCCAGGCTGCTTGGGAGAAAGGCACTCTTGGTAGAGGGGCAAGTCCGAGTCTTGGCAAGGATGCCAAGAGATTACAGAGATGGACTACGCGGATGATGGTGATGCTGATGCTGAGAGCCAATAGTTGCTGGGAATTGTGTAGGAGCACAGTTCAGAGGGCCTTACATCTGTTCATGCATTTCATCCCCACAGATCCCAGTGAGGAGGAGTGTTTGTGATGCCCATTTTCCCTTGGCACAAGGCACAGAGATGTCAGGTAACTTTCTTAACGATGCATGTAGTGGGTCTGCAGTGCAGGTGCTGGCTCTGGAGCCTGTAGGTTTTGCTCTTGTTCTGAATTCATTCGCCCTAGGTTGGTGAAATGCTCCTTCTGTGCTGGACTCCAGGGTTGCAGGAATGAATGCATCTTTAGTTGCTTCTATCTGATTTCTTTTCACATATACCCCAGAGCTGCTCTGCTCAAAGCCGTCGGCCCCATGTGGCTACAGGAGTTTGGCCAGTCTGAACTGAGACACATTCTATATATACAAAAACACACTGGGGTTAGAAGACCCAACCAAAAAGAACATGCAAAGTATCTCATCAATCATTTTTATATTGATTGCATGCTAAAATGATTATATTTTAGATATATGAGGGTGAATAAAATATATAATTAAGGTAATTGCTCCTTTGGAAAAAATAAACATAGGAAGCCGGGCATGGTGGCACACGCTTGTAATCCCAGCATTTGAGAGGCTGAGACAGGAGGATCGTGGTTCGCAGACAGCCTCAGCTACTTAGTGAGGCTCTTTGCAACTCAGTGAGACCCTGTTTCAAAATAAAGAATAAAAAATGGGGCAGGGGGTGTAGCTCAAAGGTCTAATGCCCCTGGGTTCCATCCCCAGACCCACACAAAAAGAAAATAAGCATAGGGAAATTAAAATCTCATATGAATGTGCTCACGTAGCGTTTCTGTCAGGTACTCCTGGCCTGGGATGTGAATTCTTTGAAGGCAGAGACCACCTCTGTCCTCCCTGTCATAGTGGATTCCAAAGTCAGAACAGGGCCCGGCACACATCAGCCCCAAACACGTAACGGTGATAGTTACTGAATGACTGAGTGGGTGGCCGGGTCCCAGCCCACCTTGTGCTGCTCGTCTGTTTCCTGGGAGTCAGGTTGGACCTCCTTTTCACCTTGACTTGTCTCTTTGGGCGGTCACTCAGTTACAGAGAGAAGGGACGCTGCACAGTGCCAGCTAACTTAGAGGGCGGATGTTTGTAATAGAATTGGAAGGAAAATGGCCAGAGTGTCTGCGGCCATGGTGACCGTGCGCTGGATGAGAGCTTGGTGCCTGGCATCGCTCTAGGTCCTTGATACGGGATGACTCATTCGCCTCTTAACAGCCCAATGACATCAGTCCCACTATCGACTCCACTTGACAGATGGGGGCATTAAAGCACAGATAGGTTAAGTCATGCCTCCTGGAGCCACACAGCTAAATTCCAGCTCTGTCCAATAGGACAATTATGCTCTTAACTTCAATGGCAGAGTCTGGGCGGCTCCTATTCCAGGCCCTTGTATTCTGAGCCCCCAGAGCAGCCCTGGCAGGTGACTCCAGCTCTCCAGGGCTCTGGGTGGCCCAGTACTTCTGAACATTAGTTTACTAATTGTCCATTTGTCTAGACATTTACATCCAGAGCACATACCCTTAATTGTTATCCTATATTGTCTTTCTCATGTTAGATATTATGTTTATTATTTTAATAATTATCATAGCTCCTTTTGAAACAGATACTAGTAATAGTTCCCTTTTCTTTTTTCAGTACTGGGGATGGAACCCAGGGGCATTCTCCCTCCAAGCTACACTCCCAGCCCTATTTATTCCTTATTTTGAAACAGGGTTTCATGAGTTGCAAAGGGCCTCACTAAGTAGTAGCTGAGGCTGTCTGCGAACCGCGATCCCCCTGTCTCAGCCTCCCAAATGCTGGGATTACAGGCGTGTGCCACCACGCCCGGCAATAGTTTCCATTTTTATAGATGAAAAAAACTGAGATTCCGAGGGCTGCCCCAGATCATCTCGCTTGCAAGGGCTGTGTCTCCCAGCACCGTCTGCCTGACTGTGTAGCCTGAGCCCTGCCCCACGGGAAGGGAGGAGAAAAGCCCAGAGAAGACAAATACAGGGGCCTGGCCGGAGACCCCTTCCTGGAGGGCGAGTGTCCGCCAGCCTGTGATATTTCTGTTAGTGCCTTCATAGGATGAGAGTTTTGTTTTCATAATTTGGAAATTCCTCAGTAGGAGACAAACACCTCGAACAAGGACTCTGTCCCCACCCACACCCTCCTCTTTTCTTGGTCAACAAGACTTCAGCTCTTCAGAGGGGAGAAAGCATAACTGTGCCTGAGTTGGAGCCTGGCACTGTCAGGGCTCTGTCTGAGTCGAGGGAAGAGTGGCTTCTTCTTGGGCAAAGGAACCAGCTGTCTAATCACCGCCTCACTTCACATTTCAAAGCTCTGCTGCCAGGCTCGTGTCTTTGCACGTTTTGATTAGTAACAGCGCTCTCAAGTGGCGGAGCTGGAAGTGATACTTGGCAGCCATCCCAGGCTAGGGCAGGACCAAGAAGCTGGCGTGTAATGACTTAGGCTCCCTCACCATCAACTGATGCTTGTCTAGTACTCTTATTTTTACTAGTTCATGAAAGATTCAATCAGGTAATTCAAGGGGACACCATTAAAACAAATTATTTATGATATCATCTGATATGGCCAATTACATGGGTATTGTAAAACAGTTATAAACTTCTATCTGCATATTTACATTATGTGCTCAAAACTGCCAACCTGGTTAACTACATCTGAGGAGCTACATTATGACATGAATTAAACCATTTTTCCATTGCTTGTCAGAAAAAAATGTAGTCAAGCTCTTAATGGAATTAATATATAAGTGAGGCACTTTTGAGGTCAAGAGAATAGAAAGCAAAGCAAATGACACTACACACTAGAAATGTTCACAAAAATCGATGTGTATCTTTAATACAAAGGCTTTCCAACTAGGTTATTCTTGAAAATTTTCAAAGCTAACAACTTATGCACTTTAAGAAGTTTCAGGAACAATGGCTAACATTTATGAGTGTGCCAAAGCATATGAAAGTTTTACAACCACCTGGCTGCTGGGCAAACAATTATGAGCCAGGAATGGTGCTGTATTCATTTGTTTTCTATTACAATCACAAAATACCAGAGGTCAGATGCCTTATTAAGAAAAAAAAAGGTTTATGTAATTCATAGTTGTGGGGCCACAGGGTAGAGTGCCAACATCAGCCTGGAGGGAGCCTCATGGGGATGGCATCACCCAGGTGTATGTTGCAGAAACTGGTCACATGATAAGACAGGAGGCCAGACTGTGGGGAGGCTATTTTATACCAATAATCCTGGAAAAAAAACACCCAGGGACTTAACCGGAACCACAGATTCCTTCTGAAGGCAACACCCCTGAGATCCTAATGGCTTCCCTCTAGGCCCCACCTCTTACACCAAACTCCCCAGCTTCTCCCCTCTCTCTGAAAGCGCTTTGCTTGCTCTATGAACTCCAAGGCCTGCAAAGTCTGTTCCCTCTTCTGCACACTCCCTTCCCTGCCCTTGTCGCTGTGTGACTTTCTTCTCATTCTTCCCTCCTGGGACAATGACCACTTTCCCAGGAAGCCCTTTCTGAGCACCTGGACAGTTCATTCTCTTTCTTTGAACCAGCCGGAGCCCCTGGGCCTCTCCTGCATGGAACTTGGCTTATCTCTGATCGTACAGTCTTGGTGTGAATCCCTGTTAAGCCCCAACCTGATTCTATCGCCAGACTGTTAAGAACTGTACGCAAGGAAATCTGTTCTGCTCATCAATTTATCACTGCTGTGAGCCCAGGGCCGAGCACACAGTAGGTCCACAACACAAGATTGTTGATTGAATGAATGAGCGGGTGTCTAATCCAGTGAGCGACTGAACAGATGGCTTCCGTTTGGTAGAGCGACGCGGGTGTCTATGAAAGGTTGTTGGAAAGGCAAATATAATACTGCGTCTTATCCCATTTACTTTAATTACAATACTAAGGAGTGGGAATCAATCTTCCCCTTGGAGTGTAATAAAGTCAAGCTCTAAAATCTGGGCTGTCTTTTCCACTTGCTTATTTTCCAAAATGACTTTCTGATAAGCCATAAATAATGGCACTTCAAATAGGTCCCCGGCTTGGCTCCGCCACTAACTAGCTGCGGATGGTAGACAAACCCCTTCAACTCTGTGTCGCAATTTACCTCATCTGGTTCTCGGCCGGCTCTGGGTTGGTGGCGGGAGAGCCCTCTGAAAGCAAGGTCTTATTCATTATCCATTATTTTCTGTCTTATTAATAATAAGGAACAGGCTGCGTGCCCGAGGTTGTTGAGTAGCTTTTCAGGGCTGGAGGGATGGAGGCCACAGACAAAAGTAAAAAAGGAATCCGACTGGCTGAGAAATATTTCAGGAGTGGGGAGGGCTGGGGAGGAGAGGACCAGAGACCATAAAGGCTGAGGGTTTCTGTGTTCCAGGCTGCACAAGTAATAGGGGCTGTGGCTCTGCAGACAGTTCTGGAAGGCTGCACGCTCCCTGGCAGCCTTAGGATGGGGTGGGTAAGGGCTGTGGCTGGTTTCCCAGCAGGCAATTCTGCTGTGTAGTAGGGCCTGGCCACAGAAGCCCCAGGCCCAGGGTGGTAGAGCCCAATCTGGCTACAGAGCAGTACGGGGCAAGAGAGAGCAATGGAAGGGGGCTGCTTTCCCTGGGACTGCCATGCTCCCTCCTCCTGCACTTTCTGTGGCTTGCAGAGATTTCCATGGGGTTTCCTGGCCTCGTTTGTAGGTGCCCGTGAGCAGCTGGGGGTTGGCAGAGAAGCAGCTGTGTGGGAAAAGGGTTTCCCCTCCAGCTTCTGCAGCTCCTGCCTCCTAGGCAGGCTTAGTGCCAGCCAAGAGGAGCAGGTGCAAAGTGCTTCCCATTTGCCTACACAGCTGGAAACAGCTGGGCGGCAGCATCTGTGGAAAGAAAGGGGGCCTCTGGCTGCTGGACAGCAGGAGGAGGGAACTGGGGCTGGGAGTGGGTGTAGAGCAGCCGGGCTAGGGATGGCCATCTCCTGCTCAGGCAGCCGTATTTAGAGAAGAAGAGACAGACACAAGGGGCCTGGTAACCCAGGGCAGGTCCCACCGCCTCAAATATGTCTTGCCTCCCCTGGGGCTTCCTGACTGAAATCTTACCGTCAGACAGTTATATTTTCTGCAAGTTGGGATGGCATCTCTAAGCCTCTTCTTTTCCAAGATGGACTGAGGAGGGGTGTTTGGGCTTTCCCTCTCAAAGAGAAAGACGATCGGCAAGGCCCTCCATGATTGGCAGCTTCTGCTCCCTGAGCCTGCTGGATAATTTGGGGGGCCCAGTGCAAATGGCCAACTGGTTTGCTGTGTTATTGCAGTTTCTCTGAGCGCAGGTCCTTGTCATTTCCTTTTGGTGTGATGATCACTCTGTCATCAGTGCCTGGCACCTGACAGAGGCTCACTAATTTTTTTGTTGTTGAACAAAGACATAGTGTTGGAATCATGATGAGAATGTGCTGGGAGGACTTCTTAGACTTTTAGTAAGCTCTGACTGTGGGTCAGGCATTGGGCTAAGGCAGTGGACCTCCACTCTGGCCGCATGTGAAGATTTCCCTAGGAATTCTTCAAAATCTCAATGCCAGACTCCATCCTGGACCCATTACATCAGAATCCAGTGAGGTCAGAGGAGTGGGCATCATGCCGAGGGGCAACTGAGTTTGAGGACCAATGGGCCGCTCACCTAGACTCCTAAGTGGCTTGTGTGCATTGGGATCATATAGGGTGCTTGCTAACTGCTCAAATACCTGGGGGCATTTTCAGATTTTCTGCATCAATAAGTTTGGGAAGGAGTGTGTTGGGTGTGGGGTTATCAAGCTCTGTTTACATGCCCCCCCCAGGGAATATTGCTTGCACCAATATTTGAGAACCTGAGTCATCTTGGTGAACCCTCTGCCATGTTCATTTTACAGGCGGGGAAATAGAACACAAGAGAGATTGAATCTTTTTTTTTTTTTTTGGTGGTACTGGGGTTCCTGGAAGCCCTTCTTCCTCCGGGCTACACTCCCAGACCTATTTTATATTTTTGAAACAGGGTCTCTTACGCCAGCACGGCTGGCTTCGAACCTGCGCGATCCTCCTGTCTCCACCTCCCAAGCGCGGGGATTACAAGCGTGCGCCACCACGCCCGGCAAGAGAGATTGAATCATTTGCCCAAGACAGTGACATGGGGAAATAGATTCACATGTGGGGCCTCTGAGGTTTAAGGTCTAGGCATACCTATCAGTTCCTCTGTCTTTCTTTTGTGGCAAAAACCCAAGTGTGTCCCAGGGACTGGTTGTTAAAAAAAAAAAAAGTAACATTGAAAGGATATGTATATACTAAAGCATATTTGAAGGTGGTTGAGCTGGTATTCCTTACCCTTTGGTAAGGAAATAGGTTCTATGCCCTCTGCTTTAAGAGGCAGAGACCAGTTTCCAGGCCTGGACTATCCCCAGACCTTCAGGTTCTTAGTTAGTAAGTGAACCAGTACGTACTGTAGGCATCCTGGAGTCCGTGTTTCTTGGAACACAACACATCAAGCAGCGGTGATGGAAAATGAGTGGCCAGAAATATGGCAGCTGGATGGAAAGGGCAGCCAGCCAGGAGAGAAGGGTCCCTGGGTACCCTGGTCAGTTTTCTGTGATGACTCTCTATTGTGCAGGTAGAGGTGTGGTCACTAGAGGGCGATATCGGACAAGAGAAAGAAAGCCATTTCCCGGCTATTTTCTGAGGCTGGAGAAAACAATGCGTTTGTGGTTATGTATTTAAACCAAAAAGGCAAGGTCTAATTCACAGAGCAATTAGAGTGAGCCTGGTTTTCTCCTGGGCTTTCAGGCTGATGGGGACCTTTCTCAAACCACAATGACCTGTGAGGCCACCCTGGACCTTTCTAGATGGAGAGCTAACAGGTCAAGGGGAATGCAGGAACATTTTTTTTTTTTTTTTGTCCACTTGCAAAGTGGGTGTTTATAGATAATAGGAGATTTTTTTTTAAAAAGGACATTTTGTAGCTTCCCAGACTTTTACAGCATTGATGGGAGTTAATGTTTCGAGAAATGGTATTATGATGAAGTTGTATGCTGAATTAATTTTCCATAAATAAAAGCATACGCTTCCACAGACTGCTCTTCCTGCCTATCACTGGGGTGTGTTCTCTCAGTGAGAACACACTTTCCCCCTTTCCACCTCTCTGTTCCCTGCCCACTAGCCCGGGAGTCAGCCTGACTCGGGTCTGAATATGGACTGTGTCCCAGCTGGCTAGGTGACCTTGGGTAAGTCGCTCAACTTCTCTGAGGCTCAGCATAATCAGCTGGAAGAGAGGGAGACAGAGAGTGCGAGGACAGCCTTGTAATGGGGTTTTAGAGGGAACATGGAGGTAGGTCCCGGTTCAGTGCCTGGTGCAGGGTCAGAACAGAAGCAAGTGCCCGCCATTTCTCTTGGAAATCCATACCCATTCTTCTCCTCTCTCTTTCTCTTCTTAATTCCTCCATTAAGTACCCAAGTTCTGTTTTCAGGAGCACAGTCAAGTGTTGAGTGAGAATTCACCCTGTTCCTTCTTTGGGGCCGGCTCCCCAACCCCAAGATTTACATTTTAGAAGCTCCTGGAGCCAGAGAGGGTCCCAAAGGAATAAATATCAAATGACAGTCTTTTTGGACTCAACACTTACATAAGGCTAATGACCCCTTACAATTGGTATAACACACCCTGTGCTAAACAGGTGCAGGAGGTCCCATAGGCGTGATCGCCGTCAGTTCTCACCACGAACCCTGCAAAGAGGCGGGTGCGTGGTTATGACCTTCTACAGATGGAGAAACTGCAGGTCAGAGAATTTAAGCAACTTGGCTGAGATCACACAGCTATTAAGCGGCTCAGCTGGAGTCCATCCCAGGCTTGAGAAGAGCCAGGAATAAAATGCGTAGAGCGATCCCTCTCTACCAGGGTGGCTTCCATAAAAAGGTTGTGTGTTGGAAGGGGAGGCCACGTGTGCTAGAGAGACTTGGAAATATCTGGAAGAGGTATGTCTGAGCAGGCATCTGAGGACTAGCCCGGTTTCCAAAAGGCAGAGACGAGGAGGAGGAAGAGGTGTACGAAGAACTATCAAGAACAAAGGCAGGAGATGATAAATCATGGGGTTTGTTTGGGGGACAAGGACATCCAGCAATGTGTCGGTCCAAGAGGAAGGAGCTACCTAGGATTTGTACCTGCGGCATCTTGGAGGACCCCAGTCCCAGCCAGCAGCCCAGGCAGGCTAGAGGCTCAGCGTATCATTGTGGCCCCACCTGGAAACACACCTGGAAACGTGGCGGGGTTTGGTGGGGGAGGAGGAGGGGCAACAGAGCAGTTTTCAAATTCTAAGACTGTAATCTTTGCACCACACCTGCTTTTCTCCTCCCTCCTGCCTTGGGATCAGGTTATTCTCTGGCATTCCTTCACCAAGGGCCGGACCCTTGAACCTAACAATGAGGCCTGAGGCTGGTGTAGAAGATGTCTGAGGCCATGGCTGGGGTTCCCATCCCAGCCGGCTCCCCTCGCCACCATACTATTCTCTGGGTTGTAGACCTCCTCTTGCTTCTTGTTAGGTCGCCGATCCCTGGCGGGGCTTAGGATGCAGAAGTGGCTTGCCAGGGCTGGTGACCCACAGACCCTCCAGGACACTGCCTCTTCTGCAGCCTGGCCCAAGGCACTGTCACCGTAGACCCCGGGTGTCCCCAGCACCACCACAGCAAGGGCCTGGCCTCAGCCTCTTGTCCCCAGAAAACTTTCACCTATAGGATATCACAGTTTAAATGGTGGGAGGGCTCTTTTTGTTATTTAACTAAAGCTTGTTGAATAGAAAAATTAAAACTCATAAGCAGCTCAGTGCAGCTTTAACAAGTCTTTATCACAGAATCAGTAGGAAATAAAAAAGAGAAGGAAAAAGCAGCAGCTGACCCGCATGCTGCAGAGCCCGAAAATGAAGCTCTGGCCCTTTTCGGGACCCCAGCCCTTAAGTAGATTTAGTATTGGTATCTTCTTATCAGTGTTGCTAAGGCAATGGGCTAGTAACTTATTTCTTAGCCAGGTGGTACCTCTTGGTCTTTGGGCAGTTGCACTTAGTAAGTACCGGGTCAAGAATCTGCCTGGCCTTCGCCTCTATTGTATTGGGCCGTATTGGTTGCTCATCAGCTAGGGCTGCTTGGAAGCAGTGCTGGGAGTTTACTTTCCTACACCCATGCCAGGCCTCAGAGGAGAGGAGGTAAACAGAGGCACTGATGGCCTCTATATAGTTTTAGGGCTAAAGGCTTCAATTGACTCTGAGGCTTTTACTATAGGTTAATCATTAGAACAAAAGTCAAAGACAGGAACTCTGCATCGTAACAGCCACTGCCCCCTCCCTGCCTGAGCGCCTGCATGGCACCCAGGCCCAGGCTACTTTTTACATTTTGGAAATTAATACCAAAGCAATTTTCCAATACCAGCACATAGGAGGGAGAACCCCAGGGCCCAGGTGTATCTGCTTATGTTGGTTTTAGGACCAATAGAGTCATGAGTCATGGCTGGTTCTACATCTGTGACCAGAAACTGGCGTGGCCCTGGAAGAACATCTGTAGAGCTCAGGACAATATCACAGATGAACTAGGCTCTGACGTTAGCATGCACATAGGCTGGAAAAGGGGCACGGAGGGATCCCCTGTCATGGATCATCAGGAAACGTCAGGAGTGAAGGGCTATCTGCCTTTGTGGAGGAGAGAGGGAACTGTGCATTAGTTCATTCATTGATTCACTCAACACACATATGCTAAACACCCATGATGTGCCAGATTCTGCAGTAGACACCAGAGAAACAGCAGAAAAGAAAGCAGACAAAATCTTCTTGTGTCAGCCCTGAGAGGTCGCCGATCACAGGTGGGGCTCACAGGTGGCCCTTGTAGACCCCTTCATTCAACCATGATGGCGGAGGGTGGGGCAGGGCAGGGAAACAGCCAATGAGCAAATGCCTAAGTTAGATGATGCAGGCCAGTTACACAGACCAAGCCAATCAGGAAAGGCGGTGGGGTGGGGCTACAATCACATTCTTTTTTCTAAGAATCTAGATTCCCTCCTGACAGGTGAATGCAGGCAGGCTCCACGACCTTACGGGACAAGGTGCGTGTGCTCAGAGCCAAGAAGAGACTCCAGAGCGAAGTTTCTCCCAGTTCCTCTTAAGGTCGGTGCCCTCCGCAGGAGGGGTGAGTAGTGTTCTGCCCAGGGACCTGAGCTCATCCTTTGACCCTTGCTGAGTCATGGGGGGCCTCCCGTGGGCGTGGCTCTCCCACAAAGTGTCTTAGGGGTCAAGAGCTATCTCCTGTGGAGGTAGTGGGGGTGTCATCCTGACTTTCCTGAAATAACCAGGAATCCTGGGGCTCAGTTTCTCTGACATGAGAACGTGGACCCAAGGGTGGCTGTTGCCCACCATGGTGTCATAGGTCACCTGCCACCCTGCTGTCTGCACTACAGCTGAGTCAGCTGCCTGCCGTTTACGGCTGTAGACGCCCTATACTTTCAGTGTCTACCTGGTGACCAAGGAACACAGACTTATTTATTTTTATTATTATTTTTTGGTGGTACTGGGGTTCCTGGAAGCCCTTCTACCTCTGGGCTACACTCCCAGACCTATTTTATACTTTTTTATGTGGAAACAGGGTCTCCTAAGCCAGCACGCGTGGCTGGCTTCGAACCTGCGCGATCCTCCCGTCTCTGCCTCCCAAGTGCGGGGATTACAAGCGTGCGCCATCCCGGCGGAACACAGATTTATAAGAGAAGGACTTTAATCTGGAAACAGGCCCCTAAAGGAGATTGCCCTGGGAATCTTCATTAAGATATTTATGAACTTAAAAAAATATTAAATATAATCAATTTTAAATTATTTGTGGCTTTTTGCCTATCCATGGCCAGTCATTCCAAAGGGCAGTGGGGATTGTGTATCAGTATGTTCAGATGTGTAACAAAATACCACAAGCTTAAACAACAGAAGTTGAATTTCTCATGGTTCTGAGTCCAGGCATCCTGGACAAAGGTGTTAGCAGGGTTGGTTTCTTCTGAGGCCTTTCTGCTTGGTTTGTAGATGGTTGTCATCTTTTTTTCTTTACCTTCTGTGGCATACTCTCTGCAGGACTCTGTCCTAATCATCTCTTCCTCCTCCTCCTCCTCCTCCTCCTCCTCCTCCTCCTCCTCCTCCCTCCTCCTCCTTCCCCTCCCCCCCCCCGTCTCCCCCCACCCCATCTTCCCCCTCCTCCTCCTCCTCCTCCTCCTCCCCCTCCTCCTCCTCCTCCCCCTCCTCCTCCCCCTCCTCCTCCTCCTCCTCCTCCTCCTCCTCCTCCTCCTCCTCCTCCTCCTCCTCCTCTTCTTCTTCTTCTTCTTCTTCTTCTTCTTCTTCTTCTTCTTCTTCCTTTTTTGCAGTACTGGGGAAGGAACCCAGGGGCATTCTGCCTCTGAGCTACACCCCCAGCCCTATTTTTTATCCTTTATTTTGAAATGGGTTCTCCCTGAGTTGCAAGGGCCTCACTAAGTAGCTGAGGCTGGCCGTGAACTGTGATCCTCTTGTATTAGCCTCCTGAATGCTGGGATTATAAGTGTGTACTACCACACCTGGCTCTCCTAATCTCTTCTTATAAGGACACCAGTCATATTGGTTGAAAACCCACCGTAATGACCTTATTTGAATTGAATTCTCTCTTAAAGCCCTGCTTCCAATATAGTCACATTCTGAGATGCTAGAGGTTGAAGCCCCAATATATGAGTTTGGGGGGCATGCAACTTGTACCAGATGGGCAGTGGCTAGGTGAGGGCCTTGGGGCTGTGCTGAGGAGCATGAGCCTTATCTGGAAGGCCAGGGAGTCACCAGAGGGTCCTACACAGTGGCAATGTTCTCACGTTGGCTTTTCTCAGAGCTCCTGTATCTGTAGTCGGGAAAGGAAGGGGCAGAGAGATGGCTCTGCAGCTGCTGGGCTCTGCCAGAGACTGCAGACAGAGGTAGAGTAGAAACAGCAAGACCTGATGGGTGTCCAGTGGGGCAGGCAGAGGAGTGTCCTGGTGATCCAGGGCCCTGGGCACAGCTTGGAAGTTCTCACTGAGAACCGTGGTCTGCGCAAGGAGCAGAGAGGAGGCTGAGGTGGGATGCATGCTGAATGCGAGGGCCACCCAGGATATCTGGGGGAATGCTGATCTCCAGTCTGGGCTGGAGATGTGAAGCGGGGGTCTCAGTGCCCCTGGGGATGATTAAAGCCATGGGGATGGGTGAGGAAGGGCTCACTAAGAGTCTGAATATTGACTCTTTTTTTTTTTTTTGGTGGCACTGGGGTTCCTGCAAGTCCTTCTACCTCCGGGCTACACTCCCAGACCTATTTTTATATATTTTTATTTGGAAACAGGGTCTCCTAAGCCAGTGCGTGTGGCTGGCTTAGAACCTACGCGATCCTCCTGTCTCTGCCTCCCAAGCACGGGGATTACAAGCGTGAGCCACCACACCCAGCCTCTTTTTTTGTTTTAAATGGAGATTTGAACCCAGGGGCATTCTACCTACAAGCTATAACCTAGCCCTTTTAATTTTCATTTATCGATTTAATAAAAAAAATTGGGGGTTAATGGTACTAGGTATTGAACCCAGGGACATTCTATCTCTGTGCTAAACCTCCAGCCCTATTTTATTTTTGTTTTTGATTGTTTGTTTGTTTTTTGGTGGTACTGGGGTTCCTGGAAACCCTTCTACCTCTGGGCTACACTCCCAGACCTATTTTATATTTTTATTTGGAAACAGGGTCTCTTAAGCCAGCAAGGCTGGCTTCAAACCTGTGCGATCCTCCTGTCTCCACCTCCCAAGCGTGGGGATTACAAGCGTGTGCCACCATGCCTGGCTTATTTTTGTTTTTGAATCAGAGTCTCTCTAAGTTGCTAAGAGTCTCGTAAAGTTGCTGAGCCTGGTCTTGAACCCGTGATCCACCTGTCTCCACCTCCCAAGTACTGGGCTTACAGATGTGAGCCACCATGCCTGGCTAACAAGTCTTACGTGTGTGGAGCGACCAAGCTTGCTTATATGGAATCCCGGTGAATTTTCTAGTCTGTTCCCCTGTCTGAGGAGCCCCTGGGGGCTGAGGGCTAGGGGTGAGAGAACTCGGGTGTCCCGGGTAGTCTCCTGGGTGTCCTTTCCTTCCTGAGATTTGAGGGTGTTTCATTTGCTTTTGATCTTTGCTGAGTCATGGGAGGCTCCCTGTGGGGTCCCCCTGGGGCCCTGCAGGGAAGGACCCTTGGGCCTCTTTTAGGGAGCTCTCCACTGCCTTGTCTGGGGGTGGGGGTGAAAGGACACCCCAATCAGGCCACCTGGCCTCCAGTAATGACACCAAGGGTCTAAAGCCTTTACTGGGCTCCAGGGCGCGGGACAGGTATACTTGGTAATCACAGTGATGCATCTTTGAAGATGTCTTTCTTGGGCCACAACTATGGAAACAACAACTGATGTTTATAGAACCCTCACCAGCTACCAGATGGCGTGCCGAGCACCTCACTTACCTCCATTAGTCCTCCCAGGTGGGCACTGTGTCTGTCCCCATTGTTCTAGCTGGGACACCAGGACCCGGAGAAGCAAGGAAACTGGTCCAGGACGCAGAGGGGCCAAGGTGCAGCCCCAGCTGGCTGGTGTCAAGGATCCTGCCATCCATCACCATGCCTTGTGGCTGCCTCTGCCCGTCACAAGTATTAGCTCATGGAGGTGGCTTTGGGGTCAAACATACCTGGGGTTTATTCTCAAACCCTCTGCCCACTGCCCACGTGACCAGGACAGGCACTTAACTCCTGTATCCCACTCTGCCGTGCTCCTTAAAATGGAATAATAGAACCTGCTAGAACAGAATTTGGGGTGACTTTACTAGAGATGATGTGTAATGACTGTGAAGGCCTTAGCACCACGTCTGGGACAGGGAGTGCTTGTTTTAAGTGGTTTTCCCCAAAGGTGGCCACAGACAGTCTCCCATCCTGCAGGCCCTGCTGACCTGGTGACACTCTGGCTCTGAGCCTGGCTTCAGGTCCCCTCCTCTGGACCTGGGAGGCATCTTTGCCACCGCCTTAGCCAGTGAGTATGACGGATGTAACTTGGCATGGCTTCTGAGGCTGGCTGGTTACCACTCCTTCCTGGCTCTCTGTGCTGTCTTGAGAGCCAGGGACTGATGTGTGAAAGGTCTGGTTACCCATGGCCACTGTGTTGGGAAGGCCACGCAGAGACTGAGGTCCAAGGAGCCTTGGCCATTCCAGCCCCCGGCCCTGTGACTCTTCCCTCTCCAAGCACCCAATGGACAGGGTGTGCAGCTCCCAGCCCCACCCTTGTGTTTGCACACTGGGGTGCTGGGGAATCCACCCATGGCATGCTGGGTACACGCTCAGCCCCTGAGCCCTGCCCCCTCCCAGCCCCACTTCTGAGCTAGCTCAGCTGATGCCATAGAATACAGCAGAGACCAGCGGTCCTTCAGTTTGGCCAGGACCACAGATTAATGAGCAGAACATTTTTGTTTTAAGCCTCTATGTCTTAAGGTGGTTTTTAATGTAGCGCTAGGGCAAATGAGGCCCATCAAGAAGGGATGACAAGATCAATAAGATAGACGGGGCCAGAGCATAAAGGCACACTCTCCCTGCATTCGGACCCTGCACTCAAAGTCTCGCTCTTCAACTTGCTGGCTGTGTGGCCTTGGGCAAGCTGCCTAACCTCCCCCTGTGTTCACTGTCTCAGATATGTGATAGGGAGGATGGCAGGTTCAAGGCCAGCCTCAGCAATTTAGCAAGACACTGTTTCAAAATAAAAAAAATGAGCCGGGCATGGTGGCACACTTGAAATCCCAGCATTTGTGAGGCTGAGACAAGAGGACCGTGGTTTGCAGACAGCCCCAGCTACTTAGGCCCTTTGCAACTCAGTGAGACCCTGTTTCAAAATAAAGAATAAAAAATAGGGCTGGGGGTGGAGCTCAGAGGTAGAATGCCCCTGGGTTCCATCCCCAGAAACACAAAAATAAAATAACTGAATAAATAAATAAGAGCAAAGGGTCAGGGGTGTAGCTTAGAGCTGAATGCACCTGGGTTCAATCCCTAGTGCATGCATGCACACACATACAGATACAGATACTTCAGAGGCTTGCAGTGAAGGTTAGTTCAGGTATTTTATTACCAAAAGCCACTGAGTGGCTAAGTTGGGGTTTCAGTTCAGGAAGTCTGACCCCAGTCCATTCCCTGCTGATCCCATGCTCAGAAAATTCTCACAATCCCCCAAAGGAGACCAGACAGCAGCACCCCAGGCACTTGCACTGCTCCCCAAGGGGCACAACTTCAAATCCCCCCATTCTCCCTTCTCGGCTCACCCACCATGCCTGACGCGCGAGGCTCTGATCCGCAGGCTGCTTGGCGGCTCCCCTTTCATTAGTGGAGCGCCAGATGCCGCTGGCTCCTTGGCAGTCACTGCACACTGGTGACTCATCCCACACTGCCGTGGATTCCTGGGTGCTTTTACCACATGTGTTGGTGTCTGCTGCCGTCCTGCCCGGCTAGCCCTGGTGCGGCTGGAGACTTCAAAAGCAGTCTATGGGACTGGCTGGCTTGCTCTTTCCCTTGTGGTCATAGTCTGCCTAGGAAGGAACCCAGCTGAGCTGGGTTCTTGGGGACACCCCATGTCCCTTTTACACACCCTCCCTTCTTCCCTAGGCTCTTTGGAGTGCCTTACTGGTGTCTGCAATGTAAAAAGTGTAATGATAGACTGACTTCTGGGTGGTGCATGCTGAGGAGAAAGGAGATGGGGCAGGAATTCTGCACTGAGCAAGCCAACCCCTGGGGCTCACGCCTTGTGCCATGGCCGACATCACAGTTGATTATGACTCCTCTTCTGAGGCTGAATATGGCTTCGACTTTGATCAGGTGCCAGCTGAAAAGGACAGAGCCAGGGACAGAGGACAGAGCTGAGGATAAAGACCACTTGCTAAGAGGACACTGGTATAATTAATCGGCTTTCTAGCCAGTTATCTGTTCAGAGGGCTGCCATGGGACCCCCTCGTTCCTGGCTTGCCTGCCAGGATGAGATGATATTCTCCTCCTGTCTAATTTCTTGCTCAGTTATGAGTTCTCTAAGGAGCCACATCACTTGATTCTGCTAGTCTGGGATGCTACACGTGGTGCTCGCTCAGGCGGTCCATGGATGGTCAGAGTGGATGAAACAGAGTACTGGGGCCTAGGCCTTTCCTCCTGCATTCGGAGGAGAGCTTCTGGCTCCCATAGGAGGAGTTTCCTCAAGGGCTTTACGTAAGGCACGCAGTCATTGATGGATACTGATGTGGCTACAGTTCTCTGCAAAGCTCCTGCGCCAAGCTGAAGGGCACCGTGGACCCGAGCGGAGGCTGAGCATCTCTGGAAGCTCTTCCACACCGACCTTGACTTCTCCAAATGATGACCTGGTTAATCTCCGTCTGTTCCCTACCTGACTCCGCAGCCTAGGGTTACCTTTCTCTTCTGGGATGAGGCAGCTTCATCCTTACTCGACGTGCACTCACCTTATGAATATGCTACTTATGCACAAAATTCCTTCTCACTTGCCGATGTTTTTGAAACTCAAAGCGCATCATTAACTAACTCCCTTTCCCCTTTTTGGCTTCCTTTGATGTCATTCTCTTTCTTCCCTGAAGGGAATGGACACAGCTGCCCAGCATCCAATAAAGAAGCACAGTGATTATTAATGCTTTGGAAATGCTACCCCCCCCCCCCGATAGGTAATGGAGATTTGCTCAAGCCAGGCTAAGCAAATTAAGGGGACTAACTTTTAAGAACACAGTTGGGGGAAGCCAGGAGTAGAAAGATCTGGGTCAGAGGGGAGCCCCATCGGAAGCCTGCAGGAAGGGGCTCTGGCCATTTGTCACTTCTCTGGGTACTGCCGTGCCTCATCTCAGCCTCTGTCTGAATCTGCCTCACTCCCCTCTCTCTGTGGTCTGGTTTTGCTGCTGGTGGATGTATGCCATATGGATCCCCACCCCTGTCCAGAGCCCAAATGGTGTCTCTGTACTAATGAGAAATGCTGTCCCTTCACAGAAATATTTCCACTGCCATCTGTCAGAGGGCTGCTTTAAAAACACGTAGGTAAGTGAGAACCACGGACGTTCAGTGAGCTACAGCACATCCGCATGCTGTGACTGTGTGTGGCCCCAGAACCCTGGCCTCTACTTGTTTTCCTTTTTTTGGTGCCTTGTGATTATACATCATACTGAGGCTCAAAGTGACACAAACATAAACACACATAGGTCTCGGTGTGCTTACCCCGGATCCCACCCCAGGATCCCGCACCCCCATGCATGCTAGCGAGACTGGTAGTGATAACTTCTTTTTGGATGTAGCATTTGTTATTTGAACTGTCTCCCTCATGAGTTCTCTTTCCTTCCCTCAACCTCCCTCTCCAAATCCCCTTCTGCTAATCCACTGTTCTCTATTGCTTCTTGTTTTTTTCTTTAGATTCCACATATGAAAGAGAACATATGACCCTTGACTTTCTGAGACTCTCTGCTCTCGCTAAGCATAATATTCTCTAGTTACATCAATTTTCTTGCAAATGACATAATTTGGTTCTTCTTTAAGGCTGAATAAAAATCCATTGTGTATATATAACACATTTTCTTTATCCATTCATCTGTTGATGGACACCTAGGTTGGTTCCATAATTTGGCTATTGTGGATTGTGCTGTTATAAACATAGATATGCACATATCACTATAGTGTTCTGATTTTAATTCTTTGGCAATTGAACTGAATAGACACTTCTCAAAAGAAGAAATACACCAAAAAAATAACCAAAGAACCCAATTAAAAAAATGGGCAACTGAACTGAATAGATACTTCTCAAAAGAAGAAATAAAAATGGCCATTATATATTTGAAAAAAATGTTGAAAATCATTAGCAATCAGAGAAATGCAAATCAAAACTACATTGAGATTCTAGCTCACTACAGTTACAATGGCAATCGTCAGGAATACAAACAATAATAAATACTGGTGAGGATGTGGGGAACAGGAACAATCTCACATTGTTGATGGGATTGTAAATTATTACAACCACTGTAGAGATTAGTATGGAGGTTCCTCAAAAGACTAGCAACGGAACCACCATATGACCCAGCTCTACCACTCCTTGGTTTTGTTCCAAAAGAAGTAATGGCTTCTACTTTCTCTTAGAAGTTTCCAGTAAGGAAGAACCAACATCCTTGAAACTCAATCCACAAGAGAAAGAAACTCCCTGGGCCTGTGCATGTTAGGAGTCTGCCTGTCTGTGGGTTCAATCAGCTCCTCAGCGACCAGAACATATACCTACTAACAGATCTTATGGAGGTGACCGGGTAGATTGAGCAGATACCCCACACTGCTCTCAAAGAGGGATTAATCACAGTCTTCAGCGAAACCTCCAATTTGAAGCATGCTACTTAACACAGTAAATTAATAAAGCTAAGGATAAAAGTTCCTTTGCAGGATGGACCTGTTTGCTCCTCATGGAACTAACAGCTCTGCAGGTAGATTACTCAGTGCATTCTTGTCTGGGGTTGCTTAAAATCGTGGGTGTCTGCTCAAATGTGCCTTCTTTGGTAAGCCTTACTCGACTCCCAGTAGGAAACATGGCTCACTTATCAAATAAGATAAATAAAGGGGCTTTCTCAAGGTGTGGGCAGAGTTCAGGGGATCCAGCAAGGCAAGTTGGCACACCCCAGAGCTAGCAAGAACTGCTGCTCTTGGGTGGGCAGAGAAGGGGGCAGTTAGGGGAGCAAGAGAAAGTGATGGTAGCTGTAGGGATTGTAGGAGAGGACATCTGGTGTCCTGTGCCCCTCAGTGGAGGGAAGCAGCCTCCCATTATAGAGAGAAGTGGGCAAATAAATACCTCAGCATCATTTCCTAAATGTTATCCTCCCAGGGGCACAGAAAGGAAATAGGTGGGAAGTGCTGCAAATGGAAAATATCCGGCGCATCCCAACTCCGTCTCTCTGCTAGTGTCTTCTTAGATCAGTACCCTTCCCCATCATATGCACATTCAAGTCCGTTGCCTCCACAGGGAGGGGAAGCACACAGCGGCATCTGTGGTGGTGATGAATAGGGGAAGCCTGCAGCCTGTGCACCTGTCGTGGTATGGTCCATCACTCCATTCCCAGTGTTTACTACTGTGCCTGACTGGTGGTAGTGTATAACAAGAGTTTGGGACGTGAGTGGATGTATGTGTCTGATGTCCCTAGGTGAGGTGTTTGAGGGCAGTGGAACCTCCCAGTACCCTTTTAGAACACCGAAGGGTGCATTTGGTGGATGAACATTCACAATTCAGTGATGGGTGAATCCCTAGTGTAGGGCACTTTGAAAATATCCAACTGTTGATTCCACGGTGCCAAGTTTGGGTTGGGATTCAGCTCAAATTCACTAAATTTGGCAAGACCTGCTTCTGCTTGGGGGCACATTAGCATGTATATCTTTTGTTTTCTCTGTCCCGTGTCCATAGCACTGTGGTCTAGTAGCATTCTCCCCATTTCCTCATAATATCTAGGGCTGAGAAGTTCAGATCTATCCATGATGTGAGCTGTAAATAATCAGACTCTTCTTAGGAACCAGCCTTTCATCGTCAGAGATGGATTGTGCCTTGTCTTTCCCTCCATCTTTTTTTTTTTTTGTCTTAAGTTAAGCAGAGATAGTGTTACTTGTTACTTGCATTCAAAGAAGAAACATACTTACATACTACCTGGAAGGGATCCAGATTTATCAGGCTAGTGATAATGCTTAATAAAATTAATGATTGAGGTCTTGCAGCCAGACTGCGTGGTAAAAAGTATCTCTGCTACTATTTTTTTTAAAAATCTGTGTGACCTTAGACAAGTTACTTCTCCTCTCTGTGCCTCACTTGCTAACCCTTCAGAAGGAGAAGATCAGTCAAGGTGATGCAGATACTTCCAAAACAGCGCCTGGCACATGGCAAGCATTCAGTAAGGTATCTTCAGGTCTCAACCAAACAAGCAACTTGAGGAGAATAAAAAATGGAGAGAAGTATGCTCTAAGCAAAGAAGAAATATTGCAAATCATGGACTGCATGGGAATGAATCAATTCCTTGGGGGCTGCTCAGGTCTACCTCTTTTGAGGTAGGGTGGATGTGATGGGAAAGGCTCTGGACCTGTGTTTAATGGGGTGTTCAAAACCAAGCAGCTGCCTTTTATTTTTCGAGAAAATCCAGATGCCAACGGCTGTATCTGGTTTTTTTCTTTTCCTTTGCTGGGAAAGTTCATGCGTTCTTGGCTCCAAATAAGCTTAGTTCTCTGCAGCTTTCCACAAGGAAATTAAATTTTCAGGTCCTGCACAAAAGTTTAGTTATCACTAATATAATCCTCGATGCTGTCACTGTCGGGTCATAGAAAGCAACCGGATGGGAAGGATGGGATTTGGCAAAAAAGAAAAAAATTTCCTCCTCTGCTCCCCCTTTCAGATCAGTGGACACACACTCACACGCATGTTCTCAAAGCACAGCTACACATACCATGCACAATGGGGGGCTTTGACCAGGAGCCTTTTTTATCCTAAGTGACTTTTTTTTTCTCCAGCTCATCTATCATTTTGGGGTGCTTAGCCTGAGACAGGAACTAGGCAGAGGAGAAGGGATCTCCACCAGAATGATTAAGATGGGATCTTCTGCCTTCCAGCAGATTCTGAAACCACGCATCAGGGAAGAGGGACCTGTAGACATTTAATAAAGGGTAGACTGTCAAAGGGCCATGTGAGATGTCAGAAAAATCGCCAAAGATTGTTTTCTTTCTTTTGTTTTACTTGGTATGGGGGCGGAGATTGTCAAACCCAGGGACATTCTACTCTAAGCTATAACTCCAGGCCTTTAATTTTTTTTTTTTTTAAATTTTGAAACAGGGTCTTGCTAAGTTGCTGAGGCTGGTCTCAAACCTGAGATCCTCTTGTCCCAGCCTCCCAGGTACTGAGATTACAGGCATGAGCCACCATGCCTAGATCTTTAATTTATTTTAAAATGTGATTCATGGAGTAGCTTTGCAAGTTATCAATCTAGTTTGGGAGTCAACCAGAGAAGTCCCCGGGGGTCCATCCATTTTGAGACCATGTCTTAAACCTGACATGCTTTCTGGGGGAGCCCTGTCAAGTAATAGTGAAACAAGAACATGAAGCAAGATGATTGTGGATGGGAAAGCCCCAGGCTCCACTGCCACTAGCTAGCTAGCACAGGCCCTGGTCCCTTTGAGGGCCCCAGATGAGCTACTAGCATCCTTTACCTTCCCCAATCCAGTTGAAAGGAAAGGATTTTTTTTTTTAAAGTAAGATTGAATCTCATCACTCAAAACGAATGAATTCAGCAAATAATCTTGAGTCCCTGTTATCTGTACAGTACTGAACATGGGTGACAAGAACGCCATCATGTGTAGGCAATATTTGCTTCTTTTGTAGTGCCAGGAATTGAACCTCGGGCCTCACACATGGCTGGAAGGTGCTCTACTACTGAACTGTGCCTCCAGCCCAAATACAGCCGTGTGAACAAATCAATTAAGTAGTGGATTAAATATTTGACTAGACTAATTAATACAGGTCGCTTTATCTTTGTAAGACCAACAGAGCACTTTCTACATGCAAGACACCACCCTCAATGCCTTGTGTACCTGTTCTCCTAGGATCCTTTAAGAGTTCACATCAATATCTTGAGTTAGAGTGAATGTAGACTAGACATTCCGTACCTACCCCATCCTCCTATTTTGTGTCAAACCCACGAAGGAGTGGGGAGGGCTAGAGATTCAAACCAAGATATAAAATTCTGGAGAGAGACCCCCGGTCTGTTGGGGTGCCTCATGCCAGCATGGGGCGATGTATGTAGAGCCCTAATGGTGGCTTTTGGTGGAGAGAGAGAGGGCTGGATATACCTCCCCTCACGCCATGCCCCGAATGTCCTTCAGCTCCCAGGGCATGGATGAGATCTGAACATGTCCCCATGTCCCTTGATAGGGGAGAGGAAGGTAGTTAAGAGGCCAGAGTCAAGGGCTTGCCATGGGGTTAGAGTGATGTGGTTTGAGGGGACTCTGCAGCAGGGTCTTTACTATGGATGAACCAAACCTGAGGCTCAGAGAGGACACAGGGAGTCTGGGGGTCTCCCGAGTCAGGCGGAGGCGGAGTTAAAGGGATAATTAAAATCACTGCGCTGCTGTTACATCAGCGGTGGATGATTTAGGAGTCGGTTTGACAAGGGGAGCCAATGCCCAGGTTTGGAGAGCTATTGGATCTCAACGGAGGCCAATCAGGACAGTGGGTGGAGCCCAGACCAGCCAGGGTGACAAGTACCACCTGGAACGATGACTTTCTTGAAGTCAAGAGAGTAGGAAAGACCTCTGGGGACTCAGCTTCTCTTCTGCGGAGACCGGAAGGAGAAGGAGAAGGGAGAGAACTCTCAAATCAATTAGATAAACTACTCCAAATAGAAGGGCTTTAATCCGACGTGTAATGATGTTATCATAATATGAAAAAAACCAAGAGGTTTGCTTTCCCTTTCCCAGAATCACGGTGAATTTTAGATCCACAAGAGTTTAGGTGAAAACACCATCAGCGATTTCTCCTCCTAGTCATCCACTCTTGGCTTCCTTCTCAGAGAGCCTCCTCACAATCTGAAGTGCCAGCCAGGACCGAGGTACATATTAAACCTATGAATAATGGCTGAGGCTTTGTCTTTAGACTCTGTGTTTCCCCCTGAGGGATGCACATTCATATTCATTTTTTAATCAATGGAGAGACTAGAGGATGATTCATCCCCTCAGAGCTGAGGGGGAGGTCATGACGCCCTTGACTAGGGTCCCTCTGGGTTCTAGTGTGTTCTCTGTGGATCCAGGCAGCCCCATGAGGAGCACATGGGGGCAGGTGGTGCTGGGAAGAGAGATGGCGGCTATCTGGACAGGGGCTCTTCCTGTCAGTGGCTCCACTGTTGCCCAGACCCAGGCTTTGGTTCAAAAGTTCAGCTTCCTTCTCAGGCAGCCACTCCCGGGTTCACACGCTCATGCACAAAGCCCTCCCTCATCATCAGGGCTGGGAGTGATCCTGCCTGGAGCCTCTTTTCTCTTCCCAATGCAGGAAGAGGAAGGAATTACAGGAAAAAATAAAAACAACAACAACAAAATAACATACTCTGGCAAAACCGTGGAGATGGTGAAAAGGCCTGTGGTCACGGAGATTAGGAGGGAGAGAGGGATGGGTAGGCACAACATAGAGAATTCCTAAAGCACTGAAATTACTCTATGTGGTACCTCAGTGATGGATGCCTGGCATCGTACCTTTGCCCAAACCCACGGAAAGTGTAAGAGTGAATCCTAACAACAATGGACTTTAGGTGGAAATACATCAATTTATTTATTTATTTATTTATTTATTTATTTATTTATTTATTTTTGGTGGTACTGGGGGTGGAACCCAGGGGCTTTCTACCTCTGGGCTATACTCCCAGACCTATTTTATGTTTTGTTTGGAAACAGGGTCTCACTAAGTTGCCGAGAGCCTCACTATGTAGCTGAGGCTGGCTTCGAACCTGTGTGACCCTCCTGTCTCAGCCTCCCAAGTGAGGGGATTACAAGCGTGCGCCACCACGCCCGGCTCAATTCATCATTTATAATGAGGGAAATATACAAATGGGGGAAGCGATACTTAGCTGGCACAGAGGGAATCTGAGTTATCTCAGCATCTTTCAGTTTGTCATGGACCTAAAAATGCTCCCCTAAATTAGATCTTTAAATATCAACAGTAATCACCCCCATTGCCTACTCTGTAGAAAACTGTATGGGGGGGGTTTATCCTACCCTCTCTTGGAGTATAAGACTTTCTTCCCAATTTCTTTCCCACCAAATGAGGTTGCTGGAGAAATCGAACGGGGCAAGCCCCAGTGTGTGGGTTCAACCGTGGAAACTCAATATACCAACTTACAAACCAGATCAATTAGGAGGCAATTATTCACCATACAAGCAACTGTACAGCTTTAAGCCAAGATCTCTGTAAGCAGCAATTCCCCAGGGCACTGGAGAATTTGTTTATAGATCATACATATTTGATGGAAGGTAGAGGAAGGCAGAAAACCAGAGTGAGAGCCATCATGAGTTATGGATCTGGGAGAACTAAGGAACAACGGAGAGTACTTTTAAAGGCATGTAGATCAATGGGTAAACAGGAAGGATTTACCAAGTTCAAGTTATATGCAACTTTGAGTAGATTATAATACATACTCAGATCATTTTTGCAAAGATTTATGCTAAACTAGATGTTTTATTTACACGAATCTTCACAACAGCTATATGAAGTAGATGATATTCTTCTTACCTTAAAGATAAATAAACTGAGTCCCAGGATAGGAAAAGCAACTTGTCAAAGGTCTCGGATGTTTCAAGTTTCAAGTTCCTATTACTCCATAAATCAACAGATCCCAGATTGCCTTCCATCTTCTGTCTTTCATTTGGTCTGAAGCACAAGGGTTAATCAGCATCCGTTCCTACTTGAAAAAAGAATGTTCTTTAAAAAGGAAACTATTTTTGGAGAGAGTGAATTAAAGAGTAAACAAGAGTCTCGCTGTTAGTTTATTTTCACTGAGCGCACACGCTTCTCCAACAATAATTCATCCAGGATGTGAGCTGGAACTCATTAGAAGTCACTGGGCCTGGGGGAGAAGATAAAACCACGATTAAAGACATCTGAGCCCTTTAGGACAATTTATTATCTTGGATTTCATTTTTAATAGGAGATACTAATTCACACAAGAAGTCCTTGGGGCGAGCCCTCACATTATTGTAGGGCTCCGGTGTTCTAAGCGTGAGCTTGCTCCTGGGTTGGGCTGAACCAGGTCTACACGGAGGTGCCAGGCCAGGAACTCCTTGACACTGTAAGGGGCCATAAAGCAGAATGTGGTTCCAAGTTGTCCCTTATAGGCTGACAAATTTTTTCCCCTCAAAGTTTTCTCTATTCCAATGGAAAGGTGAAAGTTTAGCTCAGAATATGGGTTCAAAGCATTAATGTAGGTAGCAGAGTTGCAGAAAGGAGAGAGTGGTTATTCTGAGAGCCACGTTCTCCCGATTAATCAAGTGTGGTCTCAGGTCACATTTAAATGAAGACATGGTGGATGGGCACAGTCTCCAAGGTCCTTTCAAATCTGTGATGGAGTTAGAAACAGAGTGAGGGAAGGCATCCTGGAGTTCAAGATCTTTCCTATGTGAGAGATCTTGGCACTGTAATCACAATCCCAGCAAAAAACAGTGTCGATCATTTCCTAAATGCTAGACATTATGGTGCGTACTTCAACTACTGGGGCATACAGTAGGCACTATCAAGGTCTCCATTTCATAGTCGAGGCAACTGGAGCATTGAGAATGGAAACGATTCAAATAATGCCATGTCCGTGTATGACAGTATCAGCTACCAGTCTTACTAACGTGTACAAGAGGTTGGGGAAAGTGGGGTGGGATCCAGAGGAAATCACACCGAGTGCTGTGTGCAAGGGTATTCTGTCACTTTGAACCTTACTATGATGTGTAATTACAACGTACCAAGGAAAGGATAACAACAACTACGACAACAACAACAACAACAACAACTACAATGAAAGTTACTTATGAAGCTGATGTTTTGTTTCTTATCGTCCAATTTTAGTGCTTGCACTCTGCTATGGCTCGGATGTGTTTTGAGTGTGTCTCCAAAGGTTCATACAATAGAGGGTTGGCCCCAAATGTGGAGATAGAGTGTGGGTGGGACCTCGTGG
This sequence comes from Muscardinus avellanarius, assembly GCF_963383645.1. Taxonomy (NCBI): domain Eukaryota; kingdom Metazoa; phylum Chordata; class Mammalia; order Rodentia; family Gliridae; genus Muscardinus; species Muscardinus avellanarius. The sequence goes on from NC_137793.1 coordinate 12,019,327, forward strand.
AAAATGATCATGTATGTATCACTGGGGCGTTATCTTTGGAAAGGATTAATGTAGTTCTTGGGTGACCTGGTTAATTTCTAAAAGAGTAGGTTGTTATAGGAAGAACAAGTCTTGCCCTTGAACTTGCCTGTGACTACTTCCTCCCTCTCACATAGGCTTTTACCATGGTGCCATCTGCCACATTGTGACGTCACTGGAAGACCCTCACCGGAGTCCCAAATGATGGGCCCTCTTCTTCTTGTGTTTTCAGCCTTTCAAACTGTGAGTTAAATATACTCCTTTTCTTCATATCTACTCGACCTCTGGTTTTCTGTTATAGTAATAGAAAACGGACTAAGACACACTCCAAAGGACCACAATCTTCATATGTAAGATAGGAATAATTATATACCTACCTCATAGAGTTACTGCGAGTTGTGTCAGGAATAAAAATGCTTAGCATAGAGAGTTCTCAGCCCATAGTAATAGTTTGTTAAATAAATTGAGTTTGTTTCGCATGGAGAAACTAATGAGGAGACTTAATTATTGCCTTCAAATATATGAAAAATTTAAACGATTCACTTATGTTTGATGAATGTTGAGTTCCTACAAAGCCAGAATAAATAATGTGTACTATTCTTAAGTCTATGCCATCCAGGAAGAGAATTTAATTTAAATAGGAGAAATTTAATTGGACATAAAAATAACTTGACCTTCATAGTGGGTATAAAACTTTAGAATAGATTATTGTAATTAGCCATGAAGGTTGAATCCATGATGTTTAAATAGACAATTACATTCAGAGAGCTGTCGTGTATAACTGCATAGGTTGTGTACAGCACAAGGCCAGATGCTGCCATTTGTACCACAGTGCGTGTGAATGGTGCCCCCTGGTGCCACAGAGAGCACCGTGTGCGTGGCCCTTCATGGCAGTCCTGTCTGTTATCCCAGAGACCTTTGGGATGAGGCTGGTCTCATTCCAGCTGTTGGAATCCATGGCTTTGAATGAAAGTTGAGAGTTCAGATGATTATCTCAGATGGTTATCTAAGAAAAATAAATACGTGTCTTGCATAAGATGACTCACTACTCAGGCTCCCATGGCAGCCCTGGATAGCAGACCAGATCCTCAGAGTCCTCCATGTGACGCTCCGAGGAGTCGCCATCAATATTTAGATCTGTCGCTTAATCTACGACACAGAAGCTGTTGAACTTAGTGGCCGACAGCCCAGTCTAGAGTCAGAAAACTGCTTCAAATCTGAGCTCTGTTACTTATGCTGGTGGCCGTAGTGGATCAGAAGGAAGCGTTTTCTTTTGTTGTTGTTGCAAATAACAGAAAACAAGCTAAAAGGTTTTTTTAGCAATAAGAAAATGATATCATCCTTAAAAAAAATTAAGACGCGCGTATGCAAATACACACCTTATGTTTCTTAACATCTGTGATATTGGGTATGTCATACAATTGCTGTTGCTAAGTACTGCTTGTCCTTGTACATCAGACCTACAGAATGGAGATGGCATCTTGGGGATACACCCCAGAAACGATAAAGGAGAACTCTCTTAAGGAACGTTGCATCATTGATACTGCGTGTGCGTGTGTGTGTGTGTGTGTGTGTGTGTGTGTGTGTGTGTGTGTGTTACTAGGAATTAAACCCAAGGGCATTCTACCTCTGAGATACCCCTCCAGGCTATTTTAGTTTTTATTCTGAAACAAGGTCTCACTAGTTTGCTGAGAGCCTCACTAAATTTCTGAGACTGGCCAGGAACCTGTGACCCTCCTGCCTCAGCCTCTAAGTACTGGGGTTACAGGTGTGCCACCACCCACGGCTGCGTCATGAATACTCTTTATAGTACAGCTGTCAATTGCATGTGGAAAAACTTGAACTCTGATGACTCCACGTGAACAAGTGATTCAGGAGCACTAGACTCTCAAGGTAATAAAATTTAGGAATACCCCCTTTACTTTCCATATATATTTATTATGAAATACATCTGTTTCATTTAAAACACATATTTATTTATGAATGTACCAGAATAATACATTGTTGAAAGAAATCGTCTCTAGATGTTAATGGGTCTAAACGCACCCTTTCATTACATGGAAAGTTAAAACTCTGAGGAGAGTAGTGTCCGCGTTGACTCGGCAGCATTTTGTTTTCTGTCTTAGCCACGATGCAGTGGTGCATCTTAACGACGATGGCATCTGGGATTAGGAGAGATGCAGCCATTTTATCACAGGCAGTCGGAGCCAGGGCCAAAGCCGGAGCCAGGGCGGGCTGGTGTGGCGGCGCAACACCATCTTGAAGGACGTGGTTTCTTTGTTCTTCCTGTACTCTCATGCCTAGTCTGATGGCCTCTTCTTTCAGGTGGCACGTCTCATGATTTCTGATGATGGATCTAGTTCTAGATATTCCATGCAGACAACAATGTCCAGAGGCAGAAAGGGAAACCTCTCCCACGAATCTCCTTTGGGTCAGCAAGGATTCCCGGCAGATTTGACTTCCCGTCTTACTGTCTATAACTGCACCTCTGACACATAACCAAGAACAGTGGGATGGGACTACGATGGGCTTAGGCCCATTGTTTTTGGTTCATAGACCTCGGGAAGGGCTCGGGCCCTCCAAATGCATGCTCCCTTGAACAGGCCTCATGTTTCTAGCAAGGAAGAGACCGGGGAAGAACTGCCAGTCTGCCAACCAGAGTGTTGCCATGCTCAGCAAATTGCTTACCTTTTCTTTGTCTTGATCTGCTTATGTGTACAAGGGTAATAATATTAAGTACAACTTCCTTAAAGGGTAATCTTGAGGACTAAACAACACATGTACAGCACACTGAATGGTGCCTGGCGTATGATAAGGTCTCAAAACGTGTTGGGCATTCATGGCTACGATTCCCACTCTAACTGTGATTAGTCTGTCCTGCGAAATCTAGGTTGGCAAATTACTAAACTGCCACTGGAGGAAAGGAAGCTGTGGGCCCGAATCAACCTCAGAGAGTAGGACTGAGAGCAACTGATCAGCAGGTACTTTTCTTGAGCATGTCTGCTGAGTAGGTATTGTGTCTGCTTGAGGCAGAGTTGCAAACATAACCATTGTGGAGTCGGTATCCTGGTTGCAGAGGTGAAGCTCACAGTTGGGAAACAAACAGGGCATCTCCCCTTCTGCCTTTCCAAGTGCTCGGCCCTCCTTCTGGAACATGATTTATCACTGCCGCCTCTCACCGTAGCCTGGCGAGCCACTATTCCTCCTGCTATGCCAGGTTCACTGAGACCTCGTCCCAAACTGTAGGTTACCTGTTTATGCTAAGTGCTTTTACCATCCATTACAATAGCAATTTTACACTGAAAAATATCAGGCATTTGTCAGGTTTCCCCATTAGATTGTAAGCCCCATGCAAGCAGGTTCTCATCTGCTTGTTTCATGACAACAACCCCTGTGTGCAATGCCTGATACAAAATAGGCACGAGGTGTGAATCTGTGAGATGAAGTGAAGGGATGAATGGGCTTCGTGTAGCGCTCTTTCAGTTCTAAGTAACAAGCACAACCTGATTTAACTTTAAAAAAGAAATCTAGAGGCCTCATAACCTCTGGCCTACAGAAATGTAAGATAACACATTTGTGTTGCTTTAAGCCAGTAAATTGGTGGTACTTAGATATAGCAACAATCAAAGCAGTATAATAGAGTTCAAAAAATAACAGTACCTATAGAATGAATGAATGGATGGATGAATGAATGATGCAGGACAATGTGATGAGGCCTTGGTAGAGAGAAGAGGGCCATGGAGCTCAAAGGAGGGAGAGATTCTTGTGAGTGGAGTCAAGAAGCAGTTCTTGGAGAAAGCAGGATTGTGGCTATTGGATTTTATGAGTTTCACCAGAGAGAGAGAGAGAGGGAGAGAGAGGGAGAGAGAGGGAGAGAGAAGAAGAAGAAGAAGAAGAAGAAGAAGAAGAAGAAGAAGAAGAAGGAGAAGGAGAAGGAGAAGGAGAAGGAGAAGGAGAAGGAGAAGGAGAAGGAGAAGGAGAAGGAGAAGAAGAAGAAGAAGAAGAAGAAGAAGAAGAAGAAGAAGAAGAAGAAGAAGAAAGGAGAGGAGAGGAGAGGAGAGGAGAAGAGATGAGATGAGATGAGATGAGATGAGATTTTGGCTGCAAAAAGTGGAGTGATTGAGGGCAGGAACGAATGAATAGTGTAGGGCTTCACTGGAATTTCAGGTTACGGTGGGAGCAGGGTGTGAGATGGAGGTGGGTGGATGAGGAAGGGGGTTGATGAAGCGTCTTCAGGTCCCGGGTGGGGGTGCTTCTGCTTGTTTGGGTTCATTGTGAGAGGGCAGGGTGGGTTCTGAATGGAGGCCTCACATGACGAATGCAGCATGCCAGGATGGACGGGGGACAGAGGCCAGAGATGCCAGGCTGCCACGTGGAAATGCCGGGCTGGGCAGGCAGCCTGGGTGTGGAAAGCATAGAGGACGCCTGTAGCTGGTGGAGATGGATGAGAGAGGGATGGGGGCTGGGGGGACACACAGAAGGTCTTCACTAGGGGCTCTCGGATCCTCTCTCCTTCATCCAGGACTTTAGGGGCTCAACGTGATGCAAACTTGGGGGTATTGTGAATTTTCCTGGGGAGAAGGGCTATATCCTTTATGAGATTCTCAAAATGCTCTGAGACTCTAGAGGGGTGAAAGTCACGAATGTATGTTTTCAAAAACATTTTTCTACCGGATATGGTGGTGCACTCCTGTAATCCTAGCACTTGGGAGGCTGAGACAGGAGGGCAGCAGGTTCAAGACCAGCTTCAGCAACTTAGCGAGGACCTCAGCAACTTAGTGAGACCCTGTTTCACAATAATAAGTAAAAAACAAAACAAAAAAAAAGAACTGGAGGTATAGCTTGGAGGTGGAATGCCCCTGGGTTCAGTTCCCAGTACCAAAAAAAAAAAAGTTAAAAAAAATTTTGTTTTTCGTACTGGGAATTAAACCCAGAGGCATTCTACCTCCAAATGACACCTCAGCCTGATTTTATTTCTGATTTAAAAACAGGATCTCACCAGGTTGCTGAGAGCCTTGCTAAGTTGCCGAGGCTGGCTTTGAATCTGTGATCCTCCTGTCCTGTGTACTGGGATTCTAAGCATGCATCATCACGCCCAGCTAAAAAGTTTCATTGAAGAATAATCCCCATATAAAGAAGGTACACGTGTCATAAATATGAAGTTTTCTGCATTTGTGTAAATTGAAATCTCTAAGAAACACCCAGATAAAAACCAGAACCCTGTCAGCATCTCAGAGGTCCCTTCTCAACCCTTCCTACCTCTGCCCCCTGCCCTGTTCCTTCCAGGTTAACCTTGATCTTGATTCCACTGTCAGATATGAAGCCAGGGATACATTAATACCTCATGTTCAGCTCCATGGGAACCCATGGGAACCAGGCCACCATTACTAAGAGCAAGTGAAAGTTTGCAAACCACATATAGTGGCTGTGCTCCAAGCAACGTCAGATGGAATTGGACGAGAAAAACACTTTGCAGCTTTGCCAACAGCTCCACGTTGCTTTAGCACGGGGCAGGACCACTGCGGCTGGCCCCCTCTCTGGGTTTCGGACCATCCGACGCAGGGCCAAAGCCTGAGCTCTCCCCCAGGACCTAAAATCTCTGCGCTTCACTTCATTCGCCGCTGCATTAGTCACCCTAATCCTGGGGGCCGGGCTTCGGGAAGAACAAAATCTAATTTGGGCATTTCATTTTATGAGTTGATCATTATTTGTTTCCGTTCCCGGTACAGAATCAAGGGCCAAGAACACAGGCTCTTAAGTACATAGTTACCACAGCGTGTTTTTTAAGCTGCGGCGGGCAGCTGAAACTCGTTGGAGGGTAAGAGGATTAGATGGCAAATAGTGGCTGATAAATATTAATAGGAAGTCCTCCCTGGAGGGGGATGCAGTGCATTCCAGCAGACCCGAGGCTGGAGGAGACATAGACGGGCCATAATAGGGTTCAGAACCTATCTATTCGCCTTTTCAAACAGTAGCTGAGTGAATAAGGGTAACCGGATTGCAGATTCGGCTTCTGCTGGAGCATATCACACAGGGGGGCCAGGAAAAAGGACCTGAGATGATGATTTCGTGACAGAACCAAGTGTAATGGAGGATGGCAGGGACAGGAACCCAGGAAGACAAAACTACATTTACACAGAGAAACCGGGAGGGAGAGGAAGGCAAGGGAGACGGCATCCACCCGGGCCCCGGCCACATGGGGGCCCAGCATAATAGATTTCTAGGCACCGCCCCAACTCGCAGGTCCTATTGGGATTCTATGCCATCAATTTGTGCAGATTTCAACTTTAGCTGGCTTTCAAATGCTTTTTGTTGTTGCTTTGAGAAAGTTTCTTTATGATGGCATTTGTTCTGCTGGGTAGGGCCTGACCCAGGAAGGACTAGGAAGAGGTTGGGTCTGCTCAGAGACTCCTCCCCACTGCTCCTCCTCTCCAGCTCTCCTCGCTTTCTTCCCTCCCAGTCCTTATTTTTTTCCATATTTTCTCTACTAAATCTCACAGTCCTGGTCTTCCTCTTCCTCTAAGCTTGGCTTGGCCCTACAGACTGGGAATCTCTAGGCTTTTCTGATTTAATGTAAAAAAGTTGTCACAAATAGAGATGGCGCTTTTGCTATCACCTACTTTTCCTGTTTTGTTTTGTTGAAGAAAATATATGGCCGAAGCTAATAAAATGTCAGAAAAGCTCTTATGTTTGTTTTTCCTTATTATCATAGGAAATAAGTCTAAGCACATAACCTAAAAGATTAAGATTGTTTAACATTAGAAATAAAGGTTCCCTGAAAACTTTCATCAAAATGTGGTGGAGTAAACAGATCTACTAACTTTGGTTTCCTCCTCAAACCCAGCTAAGGTGACATTAGTTAGATGAAGACACTCATAAAGACAAAGAAAGTAGAAAAATGAGTGATGTCAATGGAATGGAAGACAAGATGCAGGAATGGTTAAGTGTATTTTCAAAGAGCAAAGAAAGATGACTGCAGAGAGCCTGTAAGTTGAAGGGACAGGAGGCATAAAGGATGAGTCGACTCACTTCAGAGAAGCTCTGTAGACTTAGGAATTAGAGACCTCAGCCCCCTCTACAAACCAGGGTGTGGGGTTGGCTTGAATCCCAAAGGATGGGTTTAAAGTTAAAAGCAGTTAGATCCTGTGTTAGTCAACGTACTGAAACTATAACAAATCACCTGAGATAATTAACTTATAAAGAGAAAAAGGTTATTTTCACAGTTGTAGAAGTTCCCATCCATCATTAGTTGGTGCCTTTGTTTTTGGGTGTGTGGAGAGACAGCAATTCATTGTGGAAGCATGTGGCAGGGAAAATGGGCTTACATCACCAGTCAAGGTGTCAGAGAGAGAAAGAGCAAAAGGTCCACTCTCCCCATAGAGGGCACATCTCCAGTGACCTAGGGACTTCCCCTGGGGACTCACATCCTAATGGTTCCATTACCTCCCAATAACATCTCCCTGGGAACCAATACTTCAACACACGGGCTTTTAGGGGACACTGACTCAAACCAACACAGATTCCCCGAGGTCATCTGCAAGCCAGAGAAATCAAGCAACTCTTTTCTCATCCCAGCAAAAGATGGTAAGGGAAAGGTATGTCACATGTACTTTATTAAAAACAGAGGAAGTAAGTGAAAGGTTATCATTGAAATGTAGAACTCCATCCTCCTTTGGTCATCCTAGAATGTGGCAGCTAGGTTTATACCACTGCATAGGTAGGGTGGATGATTGTTCTCAGGAAAAGTGAAAAATACGATAGTCACTGCTCTTTAAGTATTTCCAGGAGGGTGGCTGGGTCCTTTCTTGCTGGTATTCCCTTGTAAGTGACTAGAATAGTCAAAGGCTTCTCTCAGTGGAGCCAAAAGCTGGGGAGAGTTTCTACCTTAAAATGTAGATACCAAAAGAGATAGATGAAAGAGAAAGCAAAGATACCATGATAAGAAGAAAAGTTCAAAAATATATGTTAATATTATCTTCAGAGGGCTAAGAAATTTTATCTATGAGACAAGAATAGGGTGTTGTAAAAAAAGAACTGAGCGTTATCCCCCAGTTTTATTGAAGATGAATTGAGAAATAAAAAAGTATGTGAATACACACATACACACATACATATAAGGTGTACTGTGTGATGTTTTGATCTACATATACACTGTAAAGTTTTCACCACAATCAAGATAATTACCACATTACCTAACATAGCTACTGTTTTCTTTTTGTGGTGAGAAGGTAAGATCTCTTTCACTAAATTTTAAGTATAAAATCCATTATTAACTATAGTCATCATACTATAAATTAGGTCTGAAAACTTATCCATCTTATACAAAAAGTTTGTGCTTTTGGCCAACATCTCCCCTTACCCCTGAGTCTTCTATTTCCTTATAAACATTTTGTTACGAGGAGTTCAACTTTTTTTTAAGATTAGATTTTGTACATAAGTGAAATTATGCAGTGTTTATGTTATTCCACTTGGCATAATATCCTGCAGGTTTATTCATGTTGTCACAAGTGGCAGGATTTTCTTCTTTTTAAAAGCTGAGTACTTTTCTACAGTGGTGTGTGTGTGTGTGTGTGTGTGTGTGTGTGTGTGTATCACATTTTCTTTATCCAAAGTGCCAATACCTTTTCAAAACAATGATAATTTTACTTCTTTTGACCGTGTACCCGGAAGTGGAATTGCTGGATTGTGTGTAGTTCTATTTTTAATTTTTTTTAGACACTTTCATACTGGCCCCTACAAAGGCTATACCACTTCCCATGCCCGCTAGTGCTGTGTGGCGGCCCCCTTTACTACACGCCTTTGCCAACACTTATGATTGCTTACCTTTTTGCAGCCATCCTAACAGGCATGAAGAGAAACCTTACTGTGGCCTTGATTTGTGTTTTTCTGATGATTAGTGAGCTGAGCATCATTCCAGAGATCTAGCAGCCATTTGTATATCTTCTTTGGAAAATCTTCAAGGATCTATTCAGATCCTTTGCCCATATTCTTGTAGCTATTTTGTTTTTTTTTGCTCTTAAGTTGATGTTGTTGGGTTTTTTTTTTTTTTTTTTTTGGTGGTACTGGGGTTCTTGGAAGCCCTTCTACCTCCGGGCTACACTCCCAGACCCATTTTTTTTTTTTTCACAGTATTTTTTTTAATTTTATTGGTGCACTGTATTCATACATCATAGTGGGATACAAACTTTTGTAGACATACATGCACACATCGCCCAGTCAGCCCCCACCCGATCCCCACCCCATTCTCTCCCCATCCCTCCTTCCCATTCTTGGCTTAGTAGTTGACATCTAGTATTATAGCAATTTATCCAAAATTAAAAATGGTAATCTCACATAACAGTTTCATTTTTCTGATACCAAGCATTTGATGATTTAAAGATAACATTTCAATATTTCTTTTTGCTTTCTTTCTTACCAGAGCAGAGATTAACTACAAAGAAGAAATAGGTAACACTCACCAGAACCAGAGAAACAAGAGTTTCCATCCAACAGACAACTAAGATTGGTTATCTGTGGAGATTCATTATTTATGTTAGTCTTTTACCTATCTCTAAATTGTATTGTTTGCCTTTATTGTTGTTAATTTTTACGATTTCTAGGTGGAATATTAATATACCTTCAGATATAGCATTTGGAAATATTTTATCCAATTCTATTAGTAACTGTTAACTCTGTTTACATTGTCTTTGGATATACAATATTTTCTTTTATTTTTTAGGGAGTTTGTATATTCTTCTGTTGCCTGTGCCATTGAAATCATATCCAAGAAATCACTGCCAATTTCAATGTTGTGAGGTTTTATGACCCAGATTTTCTCCTAAAAGTTTATAGTCTTAAGATTTATATTTAGGTCTTTTATCTAGTTTGAGTTAATACTTGTATGTGGGATTAGGTAAGGGTCCAACTTTATTCTTTTCCATGTAATTATTATTTTTCAACAATATTTAGTTAAAAGATTATTATTTCCACCACCAAATCTTCGTGGAAACCTTGTCAAAAATAACTTGACAATATAGGGAAGAAGTTAGCTCTAGGCCTGTATTTAACTCCAATGGTCTATATATCTGCCTTTAGAACAGTACTACACTGTTTCAATTATTGTAGCTTTATATGGTTTGAAATCAGAAAATATATATCTGCTAGCTTTGTTCTTTTTCAAGATTGTTTTGGGTATCTAGAATTCATATTCCATATTAGGATAGATTTTTTTCTGAAAAATAAATATATAAATATATGATAGTTTCACCTAAAAAAACAGAAAAAAATATGCTCTGCCATTTTTATATTTATTTTATTTGGAAACAGGGTCTCTTAAGCCAGCGCGGCTGGCTCCGAACCTGCATGATCCTCCTGTCTCCGCCTCCCAAGCGCGGGATTACAAGCCTGCGCCACCACGCCCGGCTTGATGGTGTTTTTGTAAACGGTAGACAAAATCTTTTGCTGTGTTTCTTTATAATTTGATGATTTCCTGTAGGGCCATGCTGTCATACCTTTATCCTTTGTGTTTAGAGTATTAAATTTTTGTTCTGTTTACCACAAAGTTTACACTAAGCACATTATAATTCTAAAAGCTTTAAAGCTGATAACTTTGAATGCACATCAAAACTCTACTTTTCTCCCCTTATGTTTCTGATGTAATATAATGAGCATCTTTTCATATTGTATATCTACTAAGAAGTTGTTGTTGCCGGGTGTGGTGGCGCACGCTTATAATCCCCGCGCTTGGGAGGCTGAGACAGGAGGATCACACGGGTTCGGAGCCAGCCTCAGCTACTGAGTGAGGCTCTCAGCAACTTAGTGAGACCCTGTTTCCAAATAAAATATAAAGAAATAGATCTGGGAGTGTAGCCTGGTGGCAGGAAGCCTCTGGGTTCCATCCTCAGTATCACATAAAAAAGTTGTTGTAGCTTAGTTATTTTTTAAAATTTATTTTATTTTTATTTTTTTAATAGCTTAGTTATTTTAAAGATTTTTTGTCTTTTAACTTTTATACTAGAATTCCAGATGATTTATACAGCATAATTATAATATTAGGATATTGTGAATGCACTTGTTTACCTGTACTGGTGAGTTTGATACTTCTGCTTTTATTTCCTCTTTTTCACTTATATTTTGGGTAACATTTTCATGTCAGAGAGAGTAACAAGTAATACTCTGTAATGAATTTATATTTTGTCAATCACAGCTTCAATGTCTCCACTGAGGAAGCAGCGGTATCTGTATTTAGGAGGATAGTCAGGCCGTTAGACCAGGGCTTTCCCCTTACCTGCTCATTCTCGAAAATCGTTTACTCAACCTCCTGCTCGTTTTTCAGTCAGTGAGGACTTAATATGGTGTGACTTTCCCCAGAGATATTTACAACTTAATCCCAAGATTAAATAACAACACTATAACGTTAAGAATGAGCCACTAATAAGAAACTTCCGGGTGCTTTTGTGGAAAGTAGAAGGAATTGCTTTTGTGTAATCCCCGCGCTTGGGAGGCAGAGACAGGAGGATCGTGCATGTTCGAAGTCAGCCGCTCCTGCTTAAGAGACCCTGTTTCCAAATATAAAAAAGTATAGAATAGGTCTGAGAGTGTAGCCCGGAGGTAGAAGGGCTTCCAGGAACCCCAGTACCACCAAAAAAAAAAAAAAAGAAATGTATTTATATAATATATATTTATAATATATTACTTATATATTATATATTTATAGTATGTATTATTTATATATTATAAATACAATACGTCATTATATATAAAATGTAAATATAATATATTTACAATGTATAAGTAATATATTATACATATATTATTATGTATAATGTATACAATAACACATTATCTGTATACTATTTGTCCTAACTTTGCGTCCTATTTGAGAAGGGAAGGGGAACTTCCCACCCATCAAGTGAGGTATTGTGGGAGACAGTGCCCTGCCTCTATAATGGAGCTCCTCCCTTTCCCCCCAAGCCCCAGACATTTCTGATTGTTTTGTTTTTGGTTTGCAGTACTGGGGATTGAACCCGGGGGAATTCTACCTCTGAGCTAAATTCCCAGCCCTATATGTTATTGTTTATTTATTTTAAAATCCCAAATACTGGGATTATAAGCATGCTCTACAATGCCCAGCAGCCCCAAACATTTGGACACCCTTCTGTCTGGGGCCTTCATTCTTGAGAGAGCGACACCAAAATGGAAAGAGGTCTGTGTCTCCTGGTGTCTCCATTCCAGCAGCTCTTCCTGCCAACCCCCTTGTTTGGCCACCATGCACTGCTGCTTTCTTGAAAACCCCTCTCTGGCTTCAAGGGGGTCTCTGCCCTCCCTGTGATCTCTATCCGAGGGCTGAACATCTGTGGGGATTCTTCCCCGGGACTTGGGAGGGAGAGACCTGAAATGAAGACATGGACAGTAGTCTCTTGGACCACTGACAACTTTATTCTCTAGAACTAAGTTTTTATACTTTTTTCCCCTGCACCAAAACCACAACTTCAACAGAAAGAAAAACATCAAAGTACAATCTCAAACACAATGCAGAATGATTGATGTAGAACATACGTCATATGCTTGCAGAATACAATCATGGAGGGAAAATTAAAAAACAAGAAGAAATAAAGAGGCCTGGTTAAAGATTATTAAGAGCATGATTGCAGCCAGTTCCCGCTCTCACCGGTGGGTTGGGGGTGAGAAATCCCGGAAAGACCAGAAGTCACCCAGAATCTCGGAAAGCTTGACCTTTCGCCAAACTGCCTTAACTCTTTCGGAACCTTTCGTTCCTCAGGTTTCTTCCATGTCTTCCATCAAACATCCACAATGCTCACAATTCCCACAGTGCTGAGAGGATGGGCTGAAATCCCTAAGGAGAATGTAGTCGTGGCAGAGAGCAGGGAAGAGAGACACATTACAGCACAGGACTGCACAAGACAGAGCCCCTGGAAGTGCTTCCCCAGTTCCTTTATAGACTGGCCTCCTCTTGGGCAGCTGTGGGTGGGAATGCCATTCGTCTCCACAGAGCTTTGGGGGATCAGGTAAGACTATCATGAACAAGTTCCAGATGGATTCATTTCCTCAGCTCTGGGATATTCAGTCTTACTTATGGCTACTCTGTCACTCTCTAAGAAAGGATGCAATGAACAGTACTGCTGTGACCGGCATTTGTGAGTCTGTAACTGTATATTTGTGCCTGTCTAAACAAGGGAGTACTGATAGACCAGGCTCCAGATCTAAATGGGAACCACCGTGCTAACAGCCAGGTCAGTGACCAATAGCCACTTTCAAAAGCGCTCAAACATGTGCTTAGGCTGAAGGCTAATAAGGCCGTGCCTTTCCATCCTGAATTCAGTCTTTGGACTTACACGCCCAGATATGTCTGCAGGGAATGGAAGACACAGAATCCACCCTCAGTCCAATTGTCCCACCAGCAACATGGGAAAGGAGGGCAGGCTTGCCTCCACCGTCTAGCTGTGGATGGGTCAGGAAAGCCCACAACAGCACCCTGCTCATGGCGAAATGTCCGGGCACGTCAACCATGTGAGCTTATCTTCATACTTCTTCCATATGGAGGTGTGGGTCAGGGGTGAAGAGGCACTGAAATATGTCCTTCCGAGAGGAGGAGGGCAAGGAGTCTCGCAACACCTCACATAGTATCAGGCACATGGTGGCTGCCGAGTAAATGCCTAATGAGAAGCAATAAAATAATCAGAATGTAATAAGAGGCACACGAAGAAGTCAGAGTAAACTCTGTGGAGGAGGGGGGCTTTTCAGCTCTTTCATGCAGTCCATCTGAGCCTTGTTAGTTCAAACATTTCCCTACGTAGCTAGTCTAGAGTGAGTAGAACTGTGAGATTATATCAGTTGCGTGTTGGCCGAAATTTTGGATCAGTTAGTAACCATCTTTGAAGTTAAGTATAAAAAAATGATGGGATCTGAAAGTCTTTTGATATCCCTCCACTAAAACTACCTTATAAAACTTGAGCCTGCTGAAGGATTACTGACCAAAGGAAAAATGCATCTCAAGAAAACTTCTCTGCACCCTTGACTAATGACTGAATCACACCCAAAGCATATGTCACATTCAGAGTCTCTCGACCCACTACGTTGGTTGATGAATCCACTATCCCATACCTGCACATGGATTTTGGGAATACAGATAGCACAAGTAAAAACACCTTGGCTATCACCAGAGTCAATGGTAAAAAAGGGAAGGACCTTGAGGTGGGAGCCTTGTGTATGCAGAAGGGCTATGTGAGGACTATTCAGGGGACAGTGAGTACAACCATTGGGCTGATTAGTTAATCTGTTCATTAATCATTTTCCCTCCCTGTCAAAAGGGAACATTTCACTCTGATCTCTCAGAGAAATGGGTTTCTCAACAAATTTATTGATGGGAAAGCTATTGGTGGGAATTTAGGCGTGTTGAGGGAATATTACTAAAATTTATGGATAACCAGATTTGTGAACTTCCCCCCAAAATCTTCCCATATAAGTCTATGAGAAACAATATTGGTGTTCACATGTTTATTGAAGGCCTCTGTTGAGAAGTCTGTGGTTCAATCACTGGGTAGACCAGTTGGCTTTACTCCAGACTCTGGCTTTCTCATCCAACCTCATCTGTGATGCTAAACAAGTGGTCCAGATCTTTCTTGGAATGGCCAGCCCAATTACATAAGCAAGGGTTCTCCAGAGAAACAGAAATAATTGGAAGACCTGAGAACCAGGAACATCAGTGTCTGAGTGCAAGAAAAGATGGATGTCCAACCTAAGCATCAAGAGAAACATCTCCCTTCCTCTGCCTTTTCATTCTATTCTGGTCCTTAATGGGTAGCAAAATGCCTGCTCACAGTGATGAAGGCAATCTTCGCTCTGTCTACAGATTCGCTCGGTCTACAGACATGCTAGTGTCTTTCAGAAGCACCCTCACAGAGGCATTCAGAAATAAGGTTTTACCAAATATCTGGGCATGCCTTAACCCAGTCAAGTTGATACATATAATTACCATCACACTAACCTCACCCTTTTATTTGTGGAGCAAGCTGGAGGTACTCTCATATAAAGGAAACCCTTACATTGTTCCCCTTTTTCTTAGCCATACTACACCCGGAACCTCCAAGCTGTTAATTACACTGACCTGTTCCCTCTTTCATCTCTGTATTTAGTTTCCTTCTTTCATATTGTTAATAAGCTTCCCCCTGTGGCAGCGTCAAAATGATCCAAATCAGTTCTAAGCTCAAGTCAACCAAAACCAGCAGAATCTTGGAAAATCACAGAATTCTAACTCTCCCAACTTCCCAATCCACTTCAGAAGACTGAAAATTCTGGAAAGACTGATTACTCTACCTCTCTAGCCAGGGGGATGAGAATGGGCTATGTACTAATTTATTCAGAGGGACAGGCATGGAACTGGGATTTACAGTCTCATCAGACTCCCACGGAAAGCAAAATGAGAGTCAATGACCCATGAATGGAGGGGTATGTGTGTGTTTAGGGGTGGTGGTAAAGAAAGAAGTAGGGAGGCTGTTAGTAAAGAACCAAAGGGGAGAGATATGAGATATAAACCAAAGTAGCAGATGTCCCCTAACCTGGGGAAGCTAGAATAAAAGCAATAAGGTTTGGAGTGAAAAAAAAAAAAGCAGAAATCAGGGAAATTTGGAGTAGAAGATGATGTCTTCAAAAAGGCTTTATTGGGATGCTGGAGGCTCTAAGTGTAAGTGGAGGGGGCTGTTAGTGGCCCCAGGTCAAGGTAACTATGAGGAGCCAGCCACCACTCTTAATGCATGAAGGTCAGTGGATCCTTCCTGGACAGCAAGACAGGGATGTGGACACTTGTAGTCTTGTATTTAGTATATCCGCTCTGTCTTGAGGAGAAAGATGCTGGGGCTTCTTTCCCACTACATGGTGGTTTCTTTCCCATAATTTGGAGCCACTGAACTGGTAGAAAGATTGCCAGTTTAGCCAGAGGAAGTCTGCCATTTGGGTTTAGGTCCTGGAGATAGGTGGTGAATTCAGACAGGCCTTCTGTATCCAGATGTGGTGAGCTCTGAGGGAGCACTGTGGAGATGGAGAGAGAAATTCAATGTTTAGAAACTCAAAGTGAGCAAAGGAACCACAGGGAAGTTTGGATCAGTTGAGTGGAAAATCTGCTAATTTCCTAAGGAAGAGAAAGTAAAAGAAAGTATTACTTTCCCCTGACATATCTGCAAGGAAAATCTTGGTGTGATGGTACCTAATAAACTTATAAATTTGTTTGCCAGGCGTAGTAATAGTGACTGAATGAGCCGGGCATGGTGGCACACCCTTGTAGTCCCCACGCTTAGGAGGCGGAGACAGGAGGATCGCACGGGTTCGAGGCCAGCCTCACTGGTTAACAGACCCTGTTTCCAAATTTAAAAAATATAAAAAAATAGGTCTTGGAATGTAGCCCGGAGGTAGAAGTGTTTCCAGGAACCCCGGTACCACCTCCCCCCCAAAATAAAATAGTGACTGAATGATAGAGACTGCTTGGGTATGTTAGGAAGGATTCTGAAGCAGTTATCAGGATAAGTGACGAATTGAAACTTGTCCATGTCATAGAAACAGAGCATGGTGGGGTGTGCATCTGCCATATTTATTTTCTTCAGGAACTCAAGAATCTCATTCCAGAGGACTTATTCCAGAAAACAATGACAAGGGTAGGAAAAAAAATGCTACATGCAACAAAGATGTTCTTAATGTTGTTTACACAAGTCAATGACTTGTTCTATAGAAGGGAGATGGTCACTTGACAGAATTAAATTATGACCATGAAGACCATGTGGAAATATAAAAAATGCTGATTAAAAAGAACCACTTATATACATGTAGCAATTACAATGAAGTAAGACAAAACAGATAACATGCATGATCTACATACACGCATATTTGCATGCATATAGGGCTATTGCATTCCCACTTATTTTGTTCTTGTATGGAACCCAGTTTTCATTACATTGTAGGCAGGCAATAAATATTTTTTTGATTCCTACATTGCTGGTTTTATATGTTTTTACAATAAAAATAGCTTCCCAAAGAAGGAATAAAAACCAAACCAAAACAAAAAACCTAAGTGGCCGAAAGTTACTGTGTTGGGTTTGTTTCTCCCAGAAATAGCATTTAGTCATGCTTCCTCCCTCCAGTTGGTGCCCATCACACTTGGGCTCATTCTAGGCCTTCACTGAGCAACTCCAAAGACTCAACCTTCTGGTAGCTCAACCAATGGGCGGCTGGGCTCCGCAACAAAGGCTTACCTAGGCAACAAAGGCTCCCCCAGGCTTGGGTTTCTGATTATTCTGAAAGAGCACTTGTTTATTTTCTTATCAGAAGTTGTTGATTCGCCCTAAAGGAAGTTTCCCTTTCATTTTTGTGTAGCCTAAGAGCTAATAAACTACCAGAATGGTCTCAAGAGCATCTCTGAGGTCTGCTAACAGCTGATTGATAGAGTTCAGTATTCAGATCTGAAGCCTAGGAATGTGTTCAGCAGGAGTGATGGACAGGTCGAGGCTAGGTGTCAGGCCGGCCTCAGCTGTTGACAAAGCATACATTTGTTGGAACAACCTCTAACTTTGTGGACAAACGAGCCATTCCTGTGTAACTTTTCTAGCTTCAGAAACTCCTAATATTCCTTAATTCCATCAAATAATAATTATTCTTTTTCTCTGAACCACACAAAGTACCTGTAACTCTCCACTAGGAAATTAAAGTTTATTTTCAATTTCCTTGGGCAAAGCAAGGGCAGGGATAAATTAACAGGCTGTAGCTTGTCTGGAGCTAGAAAAACATTGAAAATGTGGTGAGGAGACACAGTGCAGGAAAGTCGTCCAAAGACAATGTAATATTTAGCTGATGGTAATCTCAGAAGATAGACTTGGAGGACAGCAGCGGGATGAATAGGCACTGTCTCAGGGAACAAAGTAAAACAGGAGAGGGGAGGGAGGCACTCATCACAGTGATTTAGACCAAGCAAAGAGTATGATTTATCTGTCTAGACCAACGTAACATACTGGAAGACACAACATCTGTCCATCTTGCTGGCCCAAAATGGTCCAATTGCTGATACATGTTATTTACTAATTTTTCTTTTTTTTAATTAAAAAAAATTTTGGTGGTACTAGGGTTGCTGGAAACCCTTCTACCCCAGGGCTACACCCCAGACCTATTTTATACTTTTTATTTGGAAACAGTTTCTTAAGCCAGCGTGGCTGGCTTCAAACCTGTGTGATCCTCCTGTCTCTGCCTCCCGAGCGTGGGGATTACAAGCGTGTGCCACCATGCCCAGCAATTGTTTATTAATTTTTAAATGATAGTTTTCTGTCTGTCTTACTTCTCACCTGGATATCTTCTGTTCCTGGCCCTTTCTTTGGAATAATGTTTGTTTTTTATTAATACAACAATAATTCTTTAGCTATAGCTCTTCTTGGTATATTTCCAAAGGGACCGAAATCAGGGAATTACAATGATATATGCATATCCATGCTCATAACAGCAAATTATGGAACCAACCTAGATGTCTATGAAATTGCACTCAGCAATAAAGAAGAATAAAAATGATGTCATTTGCAGGAAATGGATGGACTGGAGAACATTCAGTGAGATTAGCCAGTCACAGAAAGCGAAGGGTCATATATTCTCTCTAATATTAAGATGCTAGGGAGTAATCAGGATACAAGAGGGACTCCAGATAATGGAGGAGAAACTTCAGCGGAGTCAGGGAGGATCAATGAAGGAATTACTCGCATCGATGTTATGTACATATGTGGGAATACCAACGTCAATCTCAATGCCTTGTGTAAGGAGGGGTGGAAGTGGGGAGGGAACCCGGCAAGGCCCACCCAGTCCTGTGTGCAGTATGTCACCACCACTATGAACTGCATTATGATGTGAGACTATAATGCACCAATGAAAGTATTTTAGAAAACAATAATTCTTGCATGCATACATCTCACACATTTTTGTTGTGGTTTCCCCATGACACTCACTGGA
This sequence comes from Muscardinus avellanarius, assembly GCF_963383645.1. NCBI lineage: Eukaryota > Metazoa > Chordata > Mammalia > Rodentia > Gliridae > Muscardinus > Muscardinus avellanarius. The sequence continues at coordinate 12,038,317 of NC_137793.1, forward strand.
AAAAGCAGGAGAGCCATGGTGGTCAGAGAGACATGTAAATTAAACAGGCAACTCCACTTCATATTCAGGAGGATGTATTTTATGCTCTCAAAGCACCAAGGAGGGTTTCCATCCCAGGGTGAGGAAGGGTTTCTGGAGGAGGTGACAGATAAGCTAATTCTGAATATAGGATGGTTCGGGCGATGGAGGAAGCATTCTCTGCACCTTTCTTGTTTCATCTTTCTTCTCAAATCAAAGAGCCTTTAGATTCTATGTATATTCTTTCTAGTATTGTTGGGGGTACTGGAGGTTGAACCCTGAGGCATTCTTCCTTCGAGCTACACTCCCAGCCCTATTTTATATTTTATTCTGAAACAGGGTCTTGCTGAGTTGCTGAGGCTGACCTCAAACCTATGGTTCTCCTGGCTCAGCCTCCCAAGTACTGAATTACAGGCATGCACTACTATACCTAGATTTCCAGTATTTTTTAAACATGCATACAAATGCACAAAGAGATAGATTGGATATATCTATGTATAACAATAATAATTATTATATAGATGTCCATAGATTTATAGAAGTATGATCTATATTGGTTTCAATGCTGTTTTTCCATATCTTTAATATGTGTTGGAAACATGAGTTGTGGTGGATTAATATTATATTGAATAAATATTTTGTAATATGTTTGATAATTTTCTTTGTGTCCATTCCAACTTTTGTTTGAAAGACCCAGAAAAAAAAATAACAACAGCAACAACAACCCTGACTAAATTAAGTGGCAGAGGAATTTATTGGAATCATATAAGACAGCCATAGAATCCATGGGAAGGCCAGAGAAATGAGCTGAGAAAAAAGGGAGGAGTTCAAGATAGGCTCAGCAGAGGACCCTTAGCCCGTGCCCACCACAGGATCAATCTTCCCCAGGACTTCGGCATTATTTGTTTAGTTCTCTCTCAATGCTCTGGGAAGGAATATCTTGCTGGCCAAGTCTGGGTCATGGGTCCCACCCTGCTAATAGAGGGCAGAAATAGGAAGAAAAGAAAGGTTTCATTTACTTGTGTAGGGAGAGGTAGAGCCCTGAGTCCTAGAGGGTCCTTCCCTAAATCAAAAAGGCATCAGGAGTTGGTTAGCAAGAAAACACACAACAAAAACATCCACTACCTTTTTTCATTAGAAGTTCACCTCCATTTTTCCCTTTTTCGTTGCATTACAAGATGATTGAGCTCTCTTCAGCCAAATCTTTGAGCTTCTCTCTGATGATCTTAAGATAAATTCTCTAGAAGTGGAATTTCTGGATGAAGGGCCATGAACTTTGCTGGTGGCCATGCCCTGCCAAATGGCTTTCTGCAAAGGCACACAGGTCCCACCTGCTCTGGGAGGTGTGTGCATCCCGTTTCCTGTGCTCTCACCCACCTTGAGTCACCAATCAGAATATTGTAATAATAGCACTTGCGTATCTGTGTTCATAGCAGCACAATTTACAATAGCCAAGTTATGGAACAGGTCTAGCTGTCCACCGACAGAGGAATGGATCACAAAATTTGGTATATACGTACAATGGAATTTTACTCAGTCATAGAGAAGAACAGAATTTCTTCATTTGCAGAAAAATGGGTGGAACTCAAGAACATCATACGAAGTGAGTATAGCCAGTCTAAAAAAAAAAAAATAGATGTATGTTTGTTCGTTCTTATATGTGGAAACTAGATAGTTATTTGGAAATAAGGGTAATATCAGATAGCTAAGTAGAGACTCCTGGGAATGACTGAGGGGGAGTAGAGATGAGAGATGAAGTCATAACAAGTGTAATAGTAGAAATAATGCTACAGATGCATACAAAATTACCAATTCCGATATCAATGACATGCGGGGGGGGAGGGACCCAGTGGGGAGGGCACCAAGAACTATATGCATGTATCTGTCTGACACTCTGTACCCCAATATGACATAGAAATCACAAGGCACCAAATAAAAATAAAAAGAAGTCATGCTCTTAAATTAAGAAAATAAAAAGAAAATACCTCCCACCCCTTTCTGGCCTGTATTTTTTTTTGTGTAGCTGGAACCACATTTAAATTATGGCTCTTTGAAGTTGAACACCTAGTCGCAAACAGAACCATTCCATAAATAAGTTGTTTATTTTCTTAGGTTTATTTGTGATAATTACCTTTATTGATTTTCTTCCCCATCTGATTAATTCAGGGGCTGCTTCTTTTAATATGTGGTAGAAAAGTTGTTTCTTATTCCATTCTGGAAATAATAGTATTTACAGGGTAGCAAGCGTGTAAGCGTGTCTGAGATAATAGGAGATTGGATTCTGGAGGGAGTCTCTGGGAAGCCTGTTCTCCCTCCCTGAGCAGGGGTCTCCCCTTGTGCTACCAAGGGTCTCTCAGACACCCTGGAAGCAAGAGCGCCATTGATACATCTCTAGAAGCAGGTCCATTCAGGGACACGAGTCTCACAGACTCTAATCTTGGATGAGTACAAAACCTGGAGGGGGTGACAAAATGTTTTATGACTTCTATTAACTGAGAAAAGCATCCTTTTAGCAAAAAGTTGAAAGGCATACAATATTGGGGCCTAGGCTTTCATTAAGAGTTGCCTAATAGAACTCCAATTAGAATGGCAATCATTAAAAACACAGACAACAACAAATGCTGGTGAGGATGTGGAGAAGTGGGAACTCTAATACATTGTTGGTGGGATTGCAAATGAGTGCAGCCACTCTGGAAAACAGTATAGAGGATCCTCAGAAAAATGGGAAGAAACCTACCATATGATCCAGCAATACCACTTCCAAAAGAATGGACCCAAACTACCAAACTAATGCTTGTGTATCTATGTTCATAGCTGCACAATTCACCATTGCCAAACTATGGAACCAGCCAAGATGTCCATCAACAGACGAATGGATTACCAAACTGTGGGATATGTACTCAATGGAATTTTACTCAGCCATAAAGAAGAACAAACTCATGTCATTTACAGGAAAATGGTTGGAACTGGAGAACATTATGGCTGAGATTAGTCAGTCACAAAAATCAAAAAGTCAGATGTTCTCCCTAATATGCAGAAGCTAGGGAAATAATGGGTCATAGGAAGAGCTCTAGGCAAAGAAAGAAAAACCATAGATGAGCAAATAAGGTGACCTGAGAGGGGATGATATGTTGGTGAATGTACATGATGTACATTCACCAACATATCAAAGTCGATCACTAAGCCAAACATGAGGAGAGAGGGAGGATGGAATGGGGTAGTAACTGGGGAAGGGCTAAATAAGTGATGTGTGCATGCGTGTCTCTATCATCTTGTACCCCATTATGATGTATGACAACAATGCACCAATAAAACATAAGTAAAAGTTTTTAAAAAGAGTGTCTGAGTGGTGTTAGGGAGGACCACTTGAGGAGGAATCAAGCACAGATGGTGTTCTGGACAGTTAGAATATCATACTTTGTATGACACTAGAATGTTGGGTGTATGATATCACACATTTGTCATAGAACCGTATTACACAAAGAACAAACTCTCATGTAAAGTATGGCTTAATAAAAAGATATTTATTCAGTAATTGTAGCAGATACATCACACTCAGACAAGATGTTACTAGTAAGGGAATCTGTATAGGGTCGAGGTGATGGTATATGAGAACTCTGTATTATTTTTCTGGAAATTGAAAACATCTCTAAAACATAAAGACTAATCACTAAAAAAATTAAAGAGAAGCTGAGTGTGGTGGTGCATACCTGTAAGCCCAGTACTTGGGAAGCATTTCCAATATTCCCAAAGTAAATATCTGGCAAAGCCCAAAATTGCATCATGTCCAATTCTATAAACAAAATGCCCCCAAACTCATTTTCCCTGAAGGGAGGTTGAAGGGAAGCAGAGACAGGAAGATCAAATGTTCAAGGCCAGCCTTGACAACTTAGTGAGACCCTTAGAGTCTTAGTGAGCTCTTGTTTCAAAATTTTTAAAAATAAAAAAGCCCTGTAATTTTCAGTAGTTAGGCGAAAGAAATAGGTGGATTGTGGGTTTGAGAATAGCTTCACCTGAGACTCCCAGGAACCTAGTGACACCCTGTTTCAAAACAAAAAATCAAAAAGATTTGGGATTATAGCTTGGAGGTAAAATGTCCCCGAGTTCAATCCCAGTACTCGACACACACACACACACACACACACACACACACACACACACACCCCAAACAAGCTAACAAAATCAAAGAAAGAAAAAGAGCTGGGGGTGTAGCTTAGAGGTAGAATGTCTTTGGGTCTCTGGGTTCAATCCCAGTATCAATAAGTAAATAAGGAGAGAGACAGAAAGACAGACAGACAGAGACGCCAGACCAAAAATCTGGGCCCCAATTTTTTTTTAATGCTGGTCCTGCTTTCTGTTTACCCACTGTGTGACCTTGAAGAAGTCACTTTACCTCTCTGGAATTCACCAGGGAGTCAGGTCACATGATATTTAAAGAGATTTCTCCTCCAGAGAGCCTAAGATTTTAAGATTACTTACTTCAGATTTTTCACCTTCGTCCTGTCCTCAAACATCAGTTGTGATCATATATGCCTTTTGCTTTGATATCCTGGTAAGAAATAACTGAACAAATAAACACAAGTGTCTCCCCCCTTGCCCTGGGGCTCCGGGGCCTCTCTGGAGCTAAAAGACCTGCACAGAAGTGAGTGAGGCAGAAGGTAAACGGATGTCTTTCAAAAAAAGTCACTGTTGTTTTGTTCTTCCGTCAGATTCTTTCCTACTTGTAACATTTATGCAATGGGTTATAATCACATTCTTTTATTGTTGGTCATTAACTATGGGTGAGTCACCTTTTTTAATGGGATTATGAAACTTATTAAGTATTCCATTCACAAGGACTAGAGATGAGTCCAGATTTCAGATCACTGTGTGAACAAACATCTCTAGATGTCTGTGCTTGGTAGGCAGCCAGGTGGGGTACAGAGCTCTGCTCAGCTAGGTCTTCTCTGGCCACAGGGCCTCGGGTCTAGACGGTGGTCCTCCTTCACGGGATGGCGGGCTCTGGTAACCTCTCTGGTCTTGAGGAATGCCGTATGTGCTCTTTGAAAAGTTTATATAGCATAGAAGCATTTCCAATTTTCCTAAAGTAAATATCTAGTAAAGCCCCAAATTGGATCATGTCCAATTGTGCAGATAAAATGCACCCAAACTCATTTTCCCCGAAGAGAGACTGAAAAGACTTGCACATTTATATTGGTCTAATTTACGCGAATCTCATTAATATGAATGATGCAGAAGAATGCACAGAGATGCAGCAGTTCACAGTCTCCTGCTAGTCTGGAGGAGGGTTCATCATGGTCCAACGGGTGCTTCACACTTGCTGAGGCCCTTTCTATCTGAGGTCTTTAGGCAGATGGCGAATGCAGAGAGCTTATGCCTTACCTCTCCCTCCTAAACTCAGCGCAGACATTATTAATGTAAGATGACATTGTTTCCTGCTGAAATGGCCAGTGAACCAAGCAAGAGGCCCGTGAGAAGGATCTAATGGCCTTCCCTGCCCAGTGGAGACTACCTGCTTCTCTTTACGGGATGCTACCTCTCCTGGCAAGGGAAGAAGATCCTGACACTGCATCTGCCTTTAGAACAGTACTACACTGTTTCAATTATTGTAGCTTTATATGGTTTGAAATCAGAAAATATACATCTTCTAGCTTTGTTCTTCTTTGAGACTGTTTTGGGTATCTAGAGTCCATATTCCATATCATGATAGATTTTTTCTGAAAAATAAATAAATAAATGTATGATAGTTTCACCTAAAAAAAAAAAGAAAAAAATATTCTCTGGTAAGAAAGAAAGCAAAAAGAAATATTGAAATGTTATCTTTAAGTCATCAAAAGTTTGGTACCAGACAAATGAAACTGTTATGTGAGATTATCAATGTTAATATTGTATAAATTGCTATAATACTAGATGTCAACCAGTAAGCCAAGCGTGGGAAGGAGGGATGGGGAGGGAATGGGGTGGGGATCGTGGTAGGGGCTAACTAGGCGAGATGTGCATGTATGTCTACAAAAGTATTTTCTTTATACCACTATGATGTATGAATACATTGCACCAATAAAAAATAAATTAAAAAAAAAAAAAGATGAGCACTGGACTAAAATCTCATTCCTCGACCTGCAAGCCATTACATTGACTTTCATTATACTTTTAGAGGCCTCACTGACAGCAGACAGCAGCGATTAATAAGTCCCTTCTGGGAAAACATAAGCAGGGAGTACCTGAGAGAAGAAAAATGGCCGTCCCTTCCTATCACTCCCCACCAGCGGGATAAGCAAACAAAGATGGGAAGTTGGAGAAGATGAGAATAAATGAAGGGACGTCTTCCAAGCAGAGGGCGCCGTGGATTTCCCCACTGCCATTGCTAGGCTCAAAGGAGAGATGCAAGAATAAGGATCTGGAGGTTTGAGGGGTGTGTACCCTGCCTTGAAGGCTCTGAAAGCTGGAGTGAGGAGAGTGGGGGGCATGGGAGGAATGGTGGTCTGTCGTGAGTGGGGTAAGGAGCATATGTTTTCCCCGGGACTGAGCAGGCTCAGTGGAGGGGAGCAGGGCTCAGCTGCTCTGAAAGAGTGCTCCCCGAGAGGACTGCTGCTGAGTCATTTCCAGTGTTACAGCACCAGGGAAACCTTCCCGTTCACTTAGCCCAACGTAGCGCTCCCACCAGCCACCCTTCATGATGCCAACCAACTGGTTTCTTTCCTTGGTAATACTTACAATGGGAACTTGTTTTTCTGTTTTGGTTTATTGAGTGACTGGCAGCTGTCCAGGGTCTTGGGGTGGGGCTGGATTAAGAGTGGAGAAGGCAGAGTAAAGAATGTTGTTAAATATAAGTTCCACGAAAGCAAGATCCCCAGTCATCTCATTGTCCACTATTCCTGGTGATTGGAACAGACCCTGATACACAGTAGCTGCTCGACAAAAGTATAGAGATTAGGCTAATCGTGCCACTTACGGGAGCAAAGAGGTAGATATAGGCAACTGCTGGTTCTGAGAATGGCCCTCCTTCAAGTGCAGAGCTTGCTGTGTTAAAGGGCGCAGCATGAGGAGGGGGAAGAAACTATAAACTGGGCCAAAATGTTCTGTGCTCTCTGGGTTTCTATGATACCTGTGCTCCACTGCCTGGGTAACTGGGAAGCAACTCTTTAGTCCAGTTCTTTCTTTCTGTCTTGATTTCTTCTAAACTGAGGAATCCCCTGGTCCCTGGAAATCACATGAACACCCAGTTGGTTCTGATTGATTTGTTTGGCGGTGATGAGCTCTCCTTATCTCTGGTATGCCTCTAGGCTCCAGGGAGAGTTGGGCTCCTGGCCAGATGTTTGGAGACAATATGGAAAGGTGGAAATATACAAATATACGAAGGGCATGCATTTGCTAGCATGATTTATGGACTTTGTGCCCATCATCCTGAATGAGGAAAATCGTTCAACGTAAGCAAGAGTATGACTTCAATGATTGGGAGCCCATAGGAACACATTTATGGAAAGACTATGGGTAAACCAGGGACATTTATATTATATATAAACCAGGGAATTTTATATTGTATGTGTGTGTGTGTGTGTGTGTGTGTGTGTGTGTGTGTGTGTGTGTGGTACTGGGGATGGAAACTAGGGGCATTCTAACTCTAAGCTCTACCCCAGCCCTACTTTTATTCTTTGTGTGTGTGTGTGTGGGGGGGGGACTGGAGATGGAACCCAGGGGCATTTAATCTCTGAGCTACACCCTCTGCCCCATTTTGTATTCTTTATTTTGAAATAGGTTCTCACTAAGTTGTAGAGGCCTCACTAAGTAGCTGAGGCCATCTGTGAACCATGATCCTCGGGTCTCAACCTCCTGAATTCTGGGATTACAAGCATGTGCCACCATGCCTGGCTTTTATTCTTTATTTTGAAATAGGGTCTCACTGAGTTGCAAAGGGCCTCACTAAGTAACTGAGGCGGTCCATGAACCACAATCCTCTTCTCTCAGCCTCCCAAAACCTGGGATTACAAACATGTGCCACCACTTCTGGCAAACCAGGACATTTTAAAAGTCATTTATTTTCTATTTTTCTGCTTTGAATCACAAATAAAATCTCCACTGCCCCAGTCACGTGGTGGTGTGGGACATTACAGCCTTTACTCTCAGTAAGACTTTATTTTTTTTTAAACAGAGAAATTAAAATTCCCTGCATTGGAATTGATGGTACTTTGCATTTTTCAAGTATGTCTACATGTACTATATCATTTGATTGAGAAGATGATAAATCACCTGGTAAACTTTTTACATAAAACTGAAGGCTCTTCTGGGTGTTTCGTAAATAAATGAACACTTATCCAGTGCAATCTGGAGACAGAACCACCATTGCACGCTCCATTTAGAGTTAGGATTATGCATCGGATTGATCTTGCATGATAAACCACATGAAAACACATCCAAGAAGGTTGCTTTGAGAACTAGACTGTCTAAAAAAAAAGTGTCAGCAAGTCCATGCCTAAGATTTATGGGCCCCAGTGGGAGAGAACCTAAAAATGGAAGCTCACTTACCTATATATGAATATTAAAAATATGTGAATGTAAATCAAGCCAGAAAACTGTAAGTAAAATATAATTCATCCTTCCTACCTTGATAAGTAGAACTTCATAAAGCTGAGGAAGGCCAGGTTTGAGTGAAAAATCCTTGGATGCACTGGACTTTGCCAGTAGAACATGGTGGAATAAGGAAGCATCTGCCCTGGGTGCCCCCTCCTGCTCTGGACTCCTAGCTCCATCTCACACCTTGAGGTGTGATGAATGCCAAGCTGGCAAGTGTGCCTTAAAGCCCTACATCTAATCTCTAACCACACTTCATCAGGAGGGAAGTCCCTTGGGACCACATGCCTGGTTCATAAGACTGAACTTGGGCCATTAAGCAGGAAATTCCAGGGTGCTGAGTACTTAGTGTAAAGAAGGTGGTTGCCGACTCTGGGTGAATGTATTTCCTCTCTCGACTCCTGGGAGTGCTGTCTCCATGAGGTCAGCTGTGGTCAGAGTCAGGAGTAAGAAGGCTTCTCTAGAGTTCAGGAATGCAGGCAGGTCCCTTCTTACCTGGAGCTAAAGAAGGTGTCAAATCCAGTGATAGTTGCTGTAGGGTCTGAGCGTTTGTGCCTCCCCACATTCATATGTTGAAATCCTACCACAAAGGTGATGGGATTTGGAGGTGAGGTTTTGGAGAGGTGATTGGACAGTGGAATTCATGTCCAAATAAAATAAGTTTAAGAAAGACCCTGGAGTCTTCTGCCATATAAATTTATAGTGAGAGGATGGGTGTCTGTGGGCCAGGAAAACAGGATCAGAACTCTGTTCTTGGACTTTCCAGGCTCTAGAACTATGAAAAATAATCCTATGTAAGCCACCTAATTTTAGGAACTTTTATTATAGTAGCTCAGACAAATGGAGGCAGTTGGAATTAAATCAAGGATTGCTTGCTTTATCTATCTATCTGTATCTATCATCTATTTTTTATCTATCTACCTATCTTTGGTATATCTTTGGTATGGAGGCATTCTACCTCCAGGTTCAGCCCATTTTTTATTTTTTACTTCAAAGCAGGGTCATGCAAGTTGATGAGGGTCTTGCTAAGTTGTTGAGGCTGGACACAAATCTATAATCCTCGTGTCTCTGCCTCCCACATACTGACATTACAGGTATGAACCACCACACCAGGATTTCTTCTTATCTTGTGTCTGAATTGGTTTTTCCTTTAAGTAAATCTTTGCAAATGCAATGGTAACTAAGGCTGCTCTAATCCAAGATCTATTTAAATAAAGCCCAATTTAGTCTAGTTTTTTTTTAATGTATTTGGGACCACTTGGGACAAAGCATCCAATAGTTAGAACAAATGAATCAATATTAGAAATAGAAAGGAGGAAGACAATGCATACTGGCTCTGGTTTTGACAGAGGAATAAAAAGAGTTATAATCACAATAATAATGCGTTTAGTCTTGTAATTTTTGTTTCCAAAGCACTTGCACTCATGAGCATATCATTGAATTTTTATAAAAATAAGCATTGATTTTTTGAAGTTTGAAAGCTGTAAAGGCAACGATAAAAGAATACTTGACATTGTGAGGAATAAATGTATAGTCTGGGGGATGGTTAGAACTAATGGAGAAATTAGAGATAGCAAAGAGGCTTCAACTTTGAACTGACTCAGATCTGTCAGCAGTGGCTGCTCCAAGTGTAAGCTGGAAAAAAATCTCAGGCCATGCCTGGCCTCAAGTGGTGGTAATAAATTGGCCATGTCTGCCTTGGTCAAGGGAGGGATCAAAATAGTATGTGTGCCAGGGATGTGTCACCTCTGGGCTGGACAAACACACATGGCAGAGAGTTAGGATAAACGGGAGACTTGGGGGTCAGCCTTAATCTTTTGCAGTTGTCAGCAAGGAGAACAATCAATTCCCATTCTTATTAAGAATTCACATATTCTGGAATATTTGTGTGCCCGCAGGGGAAAAATGATCTATTTCAAAGATACTGCTTTCAACTTGCTTTGTGGCATGGGGTGGGGATGGGGAAAACTGGCTAGCCACCTGCAAAGGTGTTAATTGGTGATAACTGGATTAATTTGAGGCTGGCACTCTCTTTTCATCTCTGTCACTAACTAACCATGTGACCTTGAACAAATCCCTTAATCCTCCCAGACCTCTATTTCCTTGTTTCTAAAATAGGGATGCTATCTAAGTGATCTCTCAGAGTTTCATGAGGCTTAAAGGAGATAGTAGCAAAGCAATCATTTGAAATATAAAACATCATATACATGCAAGCTGTTCTGATTCCATGGAAAAGTGAGCAAATTAGTCCAGGGTAGCATTTCCCACAATGTGTTCCTTGGAACATGAGTTCCATGAGCTGTCAATAGGTGTTGCACTAAAGGCATCAGACACACAAACAAATCAAAGTATTCTCTGGCCAAATAAATTTAGAAAACTCATGACTAAGCAAGCTCAATTTATTATCTTCCACAAGGGGCTATTAGTCTTTACTATTGAGTGTGCATTCTGAATCATTAAAATTGGGAAATGCTTTGCTGGGGTTCATGCACTTGTTTGGACACAAAATTCTTCTTGCTTCAAAATCTACTTCTTCAGAATACAATCCTTTGGAATCTCTGAATGGTCTACTCTCCAAGATCCCTCTGAGTCCAGGGCCCGTTGGTTCACTCATTTATTCAACAAATGTTCATAGAATCCCAGGCACTGTTCAGAGTAATGAAAAAAATCAGTGTACAAAGCAGAAGGGGAAAAAAAATCCCCATTGTCACAAAGTGTGTATCCTAGCAGGATTTTAAGTCACTTACCCAAAGCTCTTAGAGAAGTGAATGCTATTCCCTTACCTCAAAGAAATCAATTTAGTTCTCTGAATAAGTTGAGAAAGGTAGTTTGTGGGCAAGTGGGAACAACTGCTCTTAGCTCTGCCTTTCTGTTGCTCAGAGCTTACAGCAGGAATTCCGATCTGAAGAAGCAGGTGGGTCCTGCGTGAAGGGCAGGAGGTGTCTTTCAACTCACTCATTTTTGTACTCATTAATGAATTCACTCATTCATTCATTCAAGAAATAGTTGTGTCTTCCACACCAGGGCATCCTGTCAGTCTTTCCAGAGCTGACTACTAGATGGGCAGGTAGTTAAGGCTATAGTCGCCTACGTTCCAGTGTGTGACAGATACTGTAGTGAGGAGTGGGGGGGGCAGTGATGTAGGAGCTCATGGTAGGGACACCCCGCCATAGACACCAGAGAAGCCACCTCCACGGAAGTGACATTTACACTGAATTTTCCAGACATTGATAGGAGTTTGTTTAGGAAATTGGCTTAGGGTAATTGAGGGAAAAAGGTAAGTGGGAATCCTGCTCTAGGCAATGGAAGCTCCATGTTCCGTCACACCTGCATGGCCAGAGTGGAGCTAGAACAAAAGCTATGTTTTTATACTAAGGTTCTGCGTGTGCTTTTCTTTGAAAGGGGGTTCTATTGTTAAAAAACAAAACAAAACAAAACACCTTGAAAACCCAATGGTAGTTTCCCAAAGGAAGTTTCTGAGGCCTCTGCCACCTTTTTGATTCTTAAATTTTTCTCCTGGATCAGCCTCTCTCTCAAAGCTATTTGCATTTTCATAGGGGATTTTGGCAGATGGAGAATTCTTTCAAATCCAAGGTACAGGTTGCTACTCGGAGATGTGTCCTTTGAAATGATTTTAGTGATAAATGACAGAAAGTCCAACTTGAGATGACTTTAGCAAAATTAGTAATTAATTATCACACAAAACAGAAAAATCCAAAGGATGTCTGAGGCACAGGCTGTCCTGTCCTGTGGATTTCAGATTTAAAACTGCAATGTCAACTCTCACCTGAGTTTCCAGCCTGCTGGCCTGCTTTGAAATGTTTGGACTCACCAGACTCCCAAATCATATGAGCCCATTTCTTAAAATCAATCAATCTATCTATCAATCACCATCATCATTTTCTCTTATCTGATCAAACATAAACACACACACACACACAAAACTATTGATTTCATTTCTCTGGAGAAACCTGGTTGATAAAGAGGAAGAAAAATCTGCATTTTTCATAAAACTAGGCTTTGTGTGGGTTTTTTTTTTCTTTTTTGGTAATAGAGACTGAACCCAGGGGCATTCTACTTCTGAACTACACTCCCAGCTCTTTTTATTTTTTATTTTGAAACAGGGTTTCATTAAGTTGCTGAGGCTGGCCTTCAAACCTACAATTCTCCTGTCTCGTCCTCCAAGTACTGGGATTTCAGGCAGACCACCACATCTGGTTTAAACTAAGTATTAACCCTGGCTCTTCCACTCATCAGACCTGAACAAAGGCTCTGGATAATCAAGCTTCTAGATTCTTCTCTCACTTAACAGTTCTCCAGATTGCTGAAAAGACAGACACTCTGAGAATGATATTTCAAACATCATATGAATGTGGGTTTTCAGTATCTGGCTCTGTCTCTTTTTGAATGTGCACATCAAGATATCCTTTGATGGCCCCAGACACATCTCTCTAGAAGTGTCCTCTTCCCAGGTATTGATTCTTGGCTCTGTCTCTGTCTGCAAAGCCTGGGGGAATGGAAGCCAATCTTGCAGCAAGTAGTCCTCAGGAAGACTGCAGGGCTCCATCCCAGCAGCAGGGGGTTATTTGCATTCACAGGCATGGGGAGACCATGGGAACAGAACAGAAGAAGGTGGAGGGAGGATGCTGTAGTTACACATGGACACCCATGTTTAGAGCTGCACAATTCACGGCGGCCAAGTGCTGGCACCAGCCTCGGTGTCCGTCAACAGATGAAAGGATAAAGAGAATGTGGAGCGTACGCACAGTAGAGTTTTACTGGGCCGCAAAGGAGAACGAAACCATCCATGGCATCTGCAGGAAACCGGATGGAAACAGAGAACATCATGCTAAGCAAGATCAGCCAGACTTAGAAACAGATGAATGGATTACAAAACGGTGGGATAGGTACACAATGGAATTTTACTCAGCCATTTAAAAAACACAGTTACATCGTTTACAGGGAAATGGATGGAACTGGAGGACATTATGCTAAGTGAGATTAGTCAATTGCCAAAAAAAATCAAATACTTTCCCTAATATGAGAAAACTAAGGAGAAATGGGTCATAGGAGGAATATTAGACGAAAAAGGAGATCCTATAGAGGAGCAAATAAGACAACCTAACTGAGGGGATGGGTGGGGTGAGGAAACGCTTAAGCACACGATGTACTTAACCATATCAAAGTCAAGCACTAAGCCAAGCATGGGAAGGAGGGATGGGGGGGGATGGGGTGGGGATGGGTAGGGGCTAACTGGGCGATGTGTGCATGGATGTCTACACAAGATTTTTACCCCATTATGATGTATGAATACAATGTACCAATACAAAATTAAAATAAAAAAGGGACCAGCCTTGTGTAGTCTTGCAAGTGAAGTTGTGGCACTAGTTCCTGAGCTAAACTCAGGATGCTGAGGGGCCTTGGGTCATTTGATATTTCTGTGGGACCCAGAGGCGCTGCTAGTTTCCAAAGGCCTTTCAGTGACAGCAGGGAGAGGCAGTGAGGAGTGGTGACAGTCAGGCTGCTGGGCTGGATTGGGGTGATTGGAGCCTGGTTGCTGGTGAGCCTTCATGATCCTTTGGTCATGAATACATACCTGCTTTATTCTGCCTGGCTAACATCATATTGATGAAGCGTGGGGCTTGTCAAATTTAAGTTCCAACATTGCCATTGCTTGTGTAATCTTGGGTAAATTACTTAACTTCTTTGAGCCTTGGTTGCTTACTTAAAATATTATCTGGCCTGAAATGAGAATTAACTGAGATAGTTTGTAGAAGGAAATGATTTGGGTCCTGCATACAAGCAAGCACTCTATGCATATTAGATATTGCTACAATGGTTTTGGCTACTATTTATTTGGCACTCCCTGTGTGCCTAGAATTTTATGCTCCTGACAACCACCCTCCCTTATCTATTTTGTGTTGTCACAACATAGTACTTGAGCCTCGGAAATCTCTGTGTGTGTGTGTGTGTGTGTGTGTGTGTGTGTGTGTGGTACTGGGGATTGAACCAGGGGCATTCTACCTCTGAGCTACATCTGCAGCCCTAGTTTTTATTCTTTATTTTGAAAGATGGTCTCACTAAGTTGTGGAGGACCTCACTAAGTAGCTGTAGTTGGTCATGTACCTGCAATCCTCCTGTCTCAGCCTCCCAACTCCCGGTATTATAAGCCTGTGCCACCACACCAGGCTGAGCCTGGGCAACTAATAATAAGCAGAAATACAGCTGGCTTATGATACTGGAGCCTGGGAAGTCCAGGAGCATGGCCCAGCAAGCACTCTGCATCTGGAGAGGGTTGCCCATGGCGGTAAGGAAGAGGGTGAATGAGCTGGAGAAAAATGAGAATTCAAACTCAAAGACTGGAGTCCTTTTATAACCATATAATCCATTCACGAGAGTGCCAGCAGACCCCATGACCTGAATACCTCCCATTAGGTCCCACCTCCAGCACGGTGGTATGAGGGACCAAGTTTCCAGCATATATTTCCTGGAAGACACATTTCAACCATAGAGTGACCTCAAAGGCAGCCACTGCCCCCTTCTCATTCTGCAGATGACGTGATGGTAGTGCCGTCTTTTTAACTTGCTTGTTCAAAGGCGCACAGCCAGGAAGTAGCTGCGCTGGGATTTAAACCCATGGCAGACACGGCCTCAGTCTCCCCGCCTCTGCTTTGTGCTCAAACTACCTAACAGAAACTCTGGCTTAATGAGGAATCTGTTGGGCAGGGGGCGTCATCTCAGATTTGTAAACCTGAGGTGCAGGAGTCCAGTCCTGTTTTTTAAGCCCGGCTGCCCAGTCAAACGGTGGAGGAGTGCTCATGAAATTCAGATGCTCCACCCCCTCCCCCTCACGATCTTGATGCCCTGGATTTAGGATGAAGCCAGAACTTTCCAGGTGACTCTGACAGGCATTTAGGCTTGAGAATCACAGGGGCAGAAGAAGAACGTGGAAAGTGAGTTAGCAAGCTCCTTGTGGCTATCAGCTTCTCTGATTCACATTCCAGGCAGCACCCCTTTATCTCAGTATCCCCATTGGCAGCGCGTGGGCAACGGAGCTTGACATCACTGCGACACGCTGGCGGGGTAAACAGCTTGTAAGGTACCATTTAAGCAGAAAGCTTTGGGTTGCAGCGATCCTGGGGCTAGATGTGGCTCCGATTCCGTTTAGGTGTGGAGGTGCTCTTGAGCACATCGTAAGGAACTTGGGATCATTCGTAACATCCCCAGGAAGTGGCTGTTTTGTCCTGTGGGGACAAGCTACCCAGTGTCTGCGTGTTGCAGCTTGGGGTAACTGGGGACTCGGAGCACCCTCTCCTCGAGCATCATTAGAAGTATTAACTGGCCTTCAAAATGGAAAGTGAGATTTGTGGTGCCCGCTAGCGAAGGAAGTATGACTTGGTAAACAGGCTTCCAGTTATGAATGGAGGGCTAACCACGCCCTTGAGCGGATGCTGAGGGCGGCCTCCTGCTCCCTTGGAGCGCTTCACCGTGGCAACCAACAGCTGCCTGTTTTGCCTTCTCTTTCATCTTCTCATCCTCCTCTTCTGCCATAGCTTTTTGGATGATAATAGGCACATGCCCGAAATAGTAGTTGCAAAGAGAATCAGAATGATTATTTTTTAAAAGCAAATTCGGCCGGCATATATTTCCAGCTCTGAACATTATCTGCTTGTATGATACAGCAATCTCAGGTGCTGAAACTAGGCAGAGACGGACTGAGATGAACATCTTTAATTGATGTATCTTTAATATACTGTATATGAGGGATGAGACGTATGTACTGATTTCTGAGGCTCAGTCACAATGCTGTGGATTTACATAACTTGGGGCTTAAGAACAGGAGTCTGGGAATCTGACACATGGGAATATAAATTCTTTCCCATTTCCTGAAAGCTATGTGACTTTAGATGGGTAACTTTCCCTCTCTGTGTCTAAGTGTTCTTTTGGTAAGTGGTAAAGGATGATAATAACAACTAATAACAAGGTTGATAATGCTGCCTCTGAGGGATATTGGGAGGTGTGTGTGTGTGTGTGTGTGTGTGTGTGTGTGTGTGTGTAGCGGGGGTTATTGCAAAGTATGTACAAAGCTCTTGGTTCAATGTCTGGTGTGGAGGAGGTCCCCAGCAGAGGAGTCACTCCGGTGATGGTAACGATCAACAATTTGCCTGGTGACTTTGGGCCAAGAAGGTGTCTCAGCTTCAAATCCTTTATCCTCAAAAGACAAACTAATACGAGTACCTGAGTCACTCATTAAGGATCTAGATAAAAACTAGATGATGAAACGTATTTGGCACAAGGCTTGGCGCATAATAAGAGTTCAATAAGAACTTGCTGAATGAAAGGAAAAAACAATACAAATGGGATTCTAGCTGTAGACACTCCATCATTGAACCTGAAGCGTTTAGTACTCGACACGCAGGGAGAAAAATGCAAACAGCCCTGGACTCTTTGTCAGTTACATTTTTTAGCAGTGGAAGACCTTCCCTGGCTGGCCTTCTTGGGGCGCCCGCTCCTCCCAGCCCTTATCAAGACTGTGCTGGAAAAAAAGAGAGCAGGATGCTGACATACAGAAATGAAATTCCAATGTCAGAATGAGGACCAAACAAGGCCTCCAACAGCAAGGGCCATAAATAATAGAGCCATCTGTGTACAAGCACAAGGCCGGCCTGTCTGTGGGCCATCTTCCTCAGTTTCTGCCCTGGTCCCCCAAGCCTCCTGGGTCTTCCCCTCAATCCCACCTCCCAAAAGTCCTCCCGGGTCTGTCCTCCAGAGCAGTGACTCACACCTGCCTCTCCATCTTCTGCAAGAATCAAGCTCTTCCCAGGAGAAAACACTGTGGTGGATTAGACCCTCGTTTATGTACTTAGTCAGCTCCCCTCGTGGGGGGGGGGGACCACGTATCTTTTAAATAGCATCTGTGGTTTTAATTTCTAATTGTAAAAGGGATGCATGTTTATCTTTGAAGACCAGAAGGGAAACCTGGATAAAGAAAACAAGCATGCACAAGAAAATAAAAACCCTGAGGCCCAGGTCATGGTGCAGGCCAATTAAATCAGAATTTCTAGAAGTGGGATGCTGTATTGGGAATGTTCTAGTGAGTTCTTCACACTGATTTCAATTAGTAGGCAAGGATAAACCATCAACTTGAAGATATCTATCAAAAACACTTTGAAATATTTCCTTTACTTTTTAATATTGGGATCAAACAGAACATATTATTTTAAGCTTCTTTTTACTAAAATATGTTATGAATATCTTCTTATATCATTAAATATTCTAAAATGGCTATGTAAGTCTCTACCTTATAGATGAATGTAATTATTTTTAGCTAAGCACCTATTATTAGACATTTTTCTAAAATCTGTTAATTAAAATGATACTGAAATATATCTCTATTTCTATCACCAAGCACTTGCTTAAATACCATTTATAAAGTCTGTCACCGTATGCTATGCACAACTCTGAGGCGTTCCGTATATTTCATTTAATCTTCAAAGTTAGTCTATGAGTTTAGGATGCCAATACTAATCCAGGTTTAGGGATGAGGAAACCCAGGCTGAGAGACGGTAAGGCAATGGCCGATAGGTGGCGGAGGGAGTCCATGCTCTGGTGTGAAACTGCTAGCTTGATAAAAAATGCAACACTTTAAAGGATTTAACAATGCATGCCCGAGTGGCCCACCAGGAAAGCAGCAACACTTCCATATCAGAAAAACATATGTGAGATGGCACAGGGTCCTGGAATTGGAAAAGATTCTACAACCCAGCGGAATCTATCAGTTGAAAAACTCTGCTTCTTGCAGGCCTACCATGTCTGCAAAGACAATCTTTCAGAGGATAATTATACAGATGATGTGCAATAGTTGTATAATATTGTAGCTGCCTAGAATGGTGACTGTGGGGGTGGGGTGGGCAGGATGGGGGGGCTCCCTGAGCTCCTGCAGATTGTACCCCACTGTGGCCCACGGAGAGGGACCACCCTC
Source organism: Muscardinus avellanarius (assembly GCF_963383645.1). Lineage (NCBI taxonomy): Eukaryota > Metazoa > Chordata > Mammalia > Rodentia > Gliridae > Muscardinus > Muscardinus avellanarius. The sequence goes on from NC_137793.1 coordinate 12,056,885, forward strand.
TTCAAGTTTCGCCCCTCTCCAAGTTTTCTCTTTTCTCCATTTCTCTTTTTGGGAGAGTGCTTTTGGTAGGACAGAAAAGCGAGATAGACATTTCCGGTGTGCAGGTCATGGGAGAGGTGCCATGAGAGGAGACATGGGCATCAACAGCCAGTCAGAGAAAGGGTTGTGGGGCATCTGATGTTTTGTTAGTGACCTCTGTTTGGATGCTGTGACAGAAACCAAATTGAAATGGTATACAGTAAATAAAAGTAAGTTCAGGATGGAGAGCAGGTATGGCTGGATTCCAAATGTAGGATACTGTTCTTCTCTCTCCATCTCTCCTCCTGATTGGCTTTTCTCTCCTATTTCTCCCCTACTTTCATGGGGTCAGGGAAGATGCCTCCCCTTGGATTTTATGAATAGGTTCTGGGAGAGAGAAACCCTTCTCTGCCTCAGCCATGGCTACTGTGGTGGATGCAGCGTGCGGCTGTCCCTGCCTATCTCCAGTGGTACGACCCCAGCTTAAAGACTTGGTAGAGAGAGGGGACAACTGTCTCCTAATATCCATATGTCATTCTCAGAGGACTGGTGGGCCTGCTAACCAAGTACTGTACCCAGTGGAATAACGCATCACAAGTGACTGGACCACAATGCAACAGCCCGGTTGGCCAGGAGGGTGCACTTGTCACCTAAAGGAAAGGACAGGGAAACTTGACAAGAAGACAAAACCCACTTCAGAACCAGTTGTGGTTCAGACTCATTTTTTTTCTCTCAGTCCAGGGTTCCAACTGGTCCATTTCATTTGAGTTTTTACTTCTATCATGAATGTCATATTTGTATAGCCCGTTTCTATCTACAAATTGGGTAAATACCTATTTGCATTGCACTGTGATTTTTTAACCCTTCTTCTTCAGCTATTGCTTCTTCCCTGCAACTATTAAACATACAAATACCATCCTATTTATTGCCATACTTTTCAAATGAGATCTCAGAAGTCTCTGGTTCTCAACCATTTACTTGCTATGATCCTCTTTAAGTGTTGGGTCTGGACACATTCCTCCTCTAAGCAACCTCTTGCAGGCCACTAAGGATCTCTGGGCTGCTGGATTCATTGTCCTTTCTTGGCTGCATTCCCCTGGCTGCCATAGCATTTGCTATAACTTTCCTGATGAACAATCTTACTTTCCAGTGCCCTCCGTTTTGGAAGTGAAGAATGTCCTTATGAGGGACCCGGAAAAAACTGATTCTCTTCTTGGCATGTCTGCCCTTTTGGGCTGTCTGGTTTTGTTCTCGATCTATAAATAGAAGAGGGACTCATTGTTCACCCCTCCACCTTTCATCGGGGCTACACTTCGCCTTTGGCAGGCAGAGTGGACTTGTAGAAAAGGCTTGACTTTGCAACCAAGCACACTGGTTCACATCCCAGCTCCACCGCTTACGCCATGGGTCTGTCAGTGAGACTTACTTATTTTCCTCTCTGGTAATTCCTCTGAACATCAGTTCCCTCTCCTGTACATGGAAGGAAAGGATAGGACCTGCCTCTTGGGATGGCTATACGGCTCTATAAGGAAGCCTACCACCCAACAGATGTCCAACATCATCTCCCCTACAGATAACCTGGTTTGTCTTCTGTTGCCACAGCTATTACTTACATGGGGACTCATCACATCTATAGATCCTAGAAAGGTTGCTGGGCAATTAAGTAATTAATTAAGTAATTTTAGAAACATTCATGCCTTACATATTCTAATGGAGCCAGCTATTAGAAACAATCCCGAGGCTGGGCGTGGTAGCGAATGCTTTTAATCCCAGTACTTGGGAGGCTGAGACAGGAGGTTCGCAGGTTCACAGCCAGGCTCAGCTACTTAGTGAGGCCCTCTACAACTTAATGAGACCCTGTTTCAAAATAAAAATTTAAAAAATGGGGCTTGGGATGTAGCTCAGTGGCAGAATGCCCCTGGGTTCAATGTGGGACTAGGGAGTACCACACACACACAAAGTGTTTCAACAGGAAGAAACAAGCCTGAAACTTCTCTTTGGCAAAGGCCTTCCCTACTTTTGTGTAAGGGCAGCTTTTCCTTTTATTCTCTCTGTCACAGCAGCCATCGCCCCTGCCTGGTCCCCTCCATCCTGTTCAGCATCCACTCTAGAGAAAGTGCTTGTGCCCCTTCTCCCCTTGGGACAGCTCGTTGTTTTTCTTTTGCACCATGGGGTTCTGGTGAGCTAAGGGGTGTCATGTGATCAAGGCTTGACCAATCACAGTATCTCATGCCTCTGGCTGCAGTGATTGGCTCCATGGTGGCCACATGACCTAAGTGTGGCTTATTGGTGTTCTTCCCTTGAATTTTAGGTGTGGGTGCTTGAGACAGAGTAATCTTCTTTTCTGTGGGAGTTAATGTTCATGAAGCTTGGAGCTGCTCGTGCTGTGGATAAAGCTCCTGAAAGCTGGAATAGAAGCAAATCAGAACACAGAGAAGCAGGGCTAAGGTCTGAAGTAAGGGGAGGGAGAAGGGAGACAGAAATGGTATCATAGTTTTTTAGATGACATCATCATTTGATTTCCTGAGGAAAGTTCTAGTCTCAGCCTTTGTAGAGAGGAGCCAGAAATTTCTGATTTTTTCTTTTTTTTAGTGTAGACTGATTTAGGTTTATTTTCCTTCAATTAAAGGTTCCTAACAAATTCGTGAGTTTATTTAAAGTAATGTCTACCTTAGAAATGAGAGTTTGTATAGATATGAAACAACCAAATCCTGACAGCTAGTCTATTAGTCATAAGGAACTGAGTCAGGTATTGAATCTTACTAAGGACAAAAGGCTTTAGGGTTACAAAGCCCTTTCTATATTTGTATCACCGGTGTCTAAAATAGTACCCAGCACATAGAAGGTCTCCATATGTATTTGGAGAATAACGTAGGGTAATAGAGAGGCTGTGATTGGTGCCTGTGACCATCATCCTACCCAAGAAGTTCCCACTGGAATAGATCTCCAGCTCCCATGTGAGCCCATAGCTTGGCTAGCTTGGAGTCAAGCACCTTGCCATGGTCAGGCCAGTGGTGGACAGGGAGCCATTGGAAAGAAAATAAGCTCTTTTGCATAAGGAATTCCTTGAATCCGGCTGTGGCTGTGGCTGGCACTTTGAGTCTCACGAAAGGGCAGGAAGAGCGGATGAGCACTTAGCTTGGCTCCTGCAGGCCGCAGAGCTCTCCTGCTAGCCCTCTCAGTGAAGACTTTCCAGAGTAGTTGGATGACCTCCAAAAACAGCAGAGCTACTGCTGTCCTGCCGAGAGAGCCCCCTTGAGCCACTCTTCCAGAGGAGAGCCCCGATTCCGGGCACTGCGGGGAATTCTGGGAAATCACAGGAGTCCCAGGCCACTGCCAGAGAAGAGGTTGACTCCAAGGCCACCGGCAGGGGCCTGCTGGTGAGAAACATCCCCTGTGCTCTGGCCAGGTCGTGGTGGCTGGCAGCCTCTTCTGGGGATCAGCACTCCAGGGAAGCAATAACATCCCCCTGTCAGCCTGGCTCCAGCCCGGTCCCCAGGCTTGTTCCCACTGTAAGCTGACACTGGCTGGAAAGGGTTCCTCTCCTCCTCTGCATCAGGAGAGCTGCAGGGCAGTCCCTTCTCAGATGTGAGCCGCAGCCTCTGGAGCCGCGAAGAGTGTGAAGAAGGCAGGGCTCTGGCCACTGTGGGCTCCTCTGGGGCGCCCGGCTTGGGGACATTGGCATTTTGGCCCTGTCTACACAGCAATAGCATTAAGTGGGAGGTGGCAGGCTGCATCTGGAGGGGCATTGACAAGGGTCTAGAGGCTAAGGGTCACCCCTGTCCCCTCTCTGAGCAGCTATAGGACCAGGGACAAGCCTGTAGTCTCTCTTGGTGGTAATTTTAGGAGGGTTGGCCTTGTGTTCTTGGAGGTTCCTTCCAATTTGAATAAGTCACACTTCCCACCAAGTGAGTGGTTTAGATGCACTCACCTTAGAGGGATAGCCAATATGGACGAGATGGTCGCCGAAGTTAATTTTATAAGTGGTAGGAGATGGATGAGGAGCAACATTACTCCAAGTAGAATGACAATAGTGATAATTATTATAATCATGACAGTAACAAAGGAAATATTTTAAAACATTTCCTATGATCCAGGCATGTTATTAAGGGTTTTACATGCATTGCCTTATTCAGTCCCTTAGAATATTTGTCTGTGGGGGGATATTAAGGATCTTGTCTTGGAGATGAAGCTATTGAGGCTCTGAGAGGTTTGATCACTTTCCCACCAGGTCATTGTTACAAGGTGGCCAAGCTGGGATTTGAACCTAGAGTCAGCTGGATTCTAAAGCCTATGTTCCTATCTACTCTATGATCAGGTAGGGGAGTGGTGACTTCCATTATCTGCTCAGCCACCTGGAGTTAGCAATGGTCCAGCAGCACAGCCCACCTTGAAGACTGGCTGATGGCTTCTGATGCATCAGTGTGACATACTGCGCCCCCCAGGGATGCAGCCAGACACTCCCCACCCTTCCCATCACCCTGCCAACCCATGTCCCTTTCCATATGCTTCTCCACTCACTACTCCTCCCTGCTCTTCCACAACTCAGGGACCTCGTGGGTGCTGGGCTCTAGTCCTCAGACCCTGGCCCTCTCTCTTGCATCTGACACATTCTTGCTCAGTCAAGGTGCCACCTCCCTTTTGGAAGATGTTCTCTGATCGCCAAACGGCCAGCCACAGTGCCCCTCCGCTTCAGTCGTAGCACACAGCCTGCTCTGTAATTATTTGTTTTCAATAACATGTATTCAGTAAATATCAGTTGAGTGATTCCATGTGCTGGACACTGTGATTTGTGCTGGTGAATTTTCTCCTGTCTGTTTTCTCCACACCAGGCACACAATACACTATCAAACTCACAGGTCTTTTTTATTTTGTTCTTATTGTGTTTGCATGTATGTTCCTCTTATTTCTTTTTCTTCTCTTTTAGGAGTGGTTCATAAACATTCTACCTTTGAGAATCACTCGCAGACCAATTTCCTTCCTTCCTTCCTTGCACCCCCACTCTTTCTTTCTGGTGCTAGGGATTAAACCCAGGGATATTCTATCTCTGAGCTATGCCCCAGCCCTATTTTATTTTTTATTTTGAAACAGGATATCATTAAGTTTCTGAGGGCCTCACTAAGTCGCTGGGGCTGACTTTGAACCTACAATTCTCCTGTATCAGCCTCTTAAGTACTGGGGTTATATGGGTGCACCATGATGTCCATTTGACTGTGTATTTCTTTATAGAGATGTGTTATTTTTCCTGAATTTCAGGTAATTGACAAAGCCTAGGATATAGAAAATTCTCTATAGGTATTTGATAAGTGGATATATGACCCAGAACTCAACCCAGTTTTGAATTACTGCTGGTTTCTTTCCTACACATCTTGCTAAATTCTCAGACACTTGTGGGCTAGAGTAGGGTCTTATTTTGCAAGACCCTACAAGGAATTGGATGCATATTTATTGCTTGAATGATGAGTGAAAACTCTGAGGCCTGGGGAATACTTGCTATGTGTCTAACACTGAAATCATTGCTTGGCTGGGTACTCTGAGACATAAATACTATATAGATACCATACCCTAAAGATCCAGAGTATACAGTAACTAGGGTTGTGTACACCAAGTGACTCTTTTATATACCCAGAATAATTTTGCTTCTATGTCCAGAGGGGCCAGGACTGGTCATTTGATCTAGTTTTAATCTTCTGTCTACAGAAATTATTATAAGGGGTAGAACTGTGTTGACATTCAATCCCAGAATTTTTTCTTGGGGGAAGAACTGTTTTGAAACTCTGAGAGGAAGGTTGGCAGGAGACAAAGTGACAAAGAGAGAACTGGTGTTTTAGTTTGTTTTGTTTTTGCATAAAATAAATGAGAAATATGGGTGAAGGAATTTGAAGAAAGAAAATAGAGTAGAAAAGAGCCCAGAAGAGAAAAAACTAGAAATTAGAATCTGTATTGGTGAAACTTTTTAAGAACATCGACATCTAACCATTGTTTGGAAACAAGTGATTAAAGCAAAAGATAATAGGAATTCTCCAGAAGGCCAAGCAGGAATGATAATCATCCACTGCATCTAGGTTTTAGTCTCAAAATAACATTTATTTGACCCTCAAGGAACAAGGGCATTCACTAGAATTCTTTGATTGTTAGCAACAGATTGAAGTGTGGATCCTGGTGGCTTATAGAACCAAAGGGAATGATAGATCCTGATGAGTAGGAATCAGTGGAAGCCACTTTCAGGCAAGTCCTGGTGGTGAACCAGCCCAGCTCTTAGCCACACTAAGGAAGCTTCTGCAAAGATCACACCACAGGGAGAAAAACTTCTGTCACAGGAGAAGAGATAATTCTAAGAAATGTCCAAGAATTTACCAGAAGATGGGGTGGGTTTCAACTCAGGACAAGTAGGGACTTTAGCTTATGTGACAGAAAAGAATTTCAGCACATGCCAGACAAAGACATAGACAGAAATTTATTTAGGAAAGCAAGAAATACACATTCAAGAAAGAATGTGGGCCATTTTAACAAAAGGGAAGGAATTTGGGGGACTTATAGTTCTTTGAAGGGAAACTTGGCAAACGGTGTGTAAGAAGGTGAGTGAAGGTGACAATCTTACAGTGGTCACAGGATGGTTTATAGTAGGCCGGTCACAGCTACTGGATTCTTAGTCTGATCATGGTCTCCACTGTCTCATCAATAGAGAAGCTGGGAAGCCTCCTAAATTATAGGTTTCTCAAGATATCATATCTCTCTTGCAGAATTACTTACTGGAGGGTTAATTAACAGTGCACAGGTAATTATAGGTTTTTGTTAACTTAAAGATTTACAGATTTCTAAGCAATTTGGGTGTGACAGGCCAATGAGAGAGAATTGGCTAATGAGTGAAGGTATGAGGAACGTTAGCACTAGGCTTTCAGATTAAAGTTCTATTTTCCTTGTTCTTCCTTTGTCTCCTTTCTACCTATTTCTTGTATTTCTCCCATACTACCTCAGTTCTATGGACCATATCTGTGCTACCCCCTTGTGCTTGGCTTGGGTAGAGCAGTATTTCCATCAGCATTCTCACGGCTAAAATCCAAAACCACCTGACAAGCATACAACTTAGAAGACAGATTTATTTGTTCACAGTTCTGGAGATTTCAGGGCTTCAGTTCATGTTGGGCTGCATTATGTTGGTGGAACTCAGGGCATGGCGGCAGGAGGCAGAGTGGAGAGAGAGAGGGCTCTGCTCTCACATCATGGAGGTCAGAAGTAAGAGAGAAAGCAAGAAAATTCAGACACAAGCATGGTTCGTAAGGCCACATTCTCAGGGACCCACCTTCTCCAGCTACACCCCACTAGCCTAGGTTACCACCTAGTGAATCTATTACAATGGATTTATCCAATGATGAGATTAAACCCCTTATGATTTATTTATATCAACCCTGAGTGTCAATATACAAGATTTTTTCAGGGGATATTCTAATATCTAACCCTAACAGGCAGCATCGATCTGGGATGTCATGGTCATCGACTTTCCTCAGGAACCACAGAAGAGGATGAGAAGAGACTTGATGAAGAAAATAAGGGGGTTACTTTTGCCAGAACTCTGAGAAAGGGGTGCCAAGCAAGCAGAAACACCAGAATGCCCCACTTACAATGTACTTCAGCTGTGCAGCCCTGCTAACTCCTCTCACAAGAGCCTGGCCCTTAGAACTTACCAAACTACAGATGTGGCTGACAAGCTACAGAAGGAGGGGTACTGAGAATCTCGTCCCATGTCCGCTAGTGTTGCCCTTTTCTACCCTGAGCCACTTCCCTGGTGCTGCAAACCTCCGAACTTGACTGGCGCCCTCTGCCTGGAATTCTTCTCCTTTGTCTGTTGCCTGTTAATCCACTTCAACTCAAGAGTATCATTTCAACAGAATCCTTTTTAATTTCCCCCTTTGTGGTGTCTCTCCTCTACCTATACTGTTAGGTTATTTCACCTTTAAAATATGCAGTACTTATAAAAGTAGTTAATACATGCCCTGGAAAAGTGATAAAGTATTTGAAAAGGGATAAAAAGGAAAAGTGGGCTTCCCATGGCCCCTGACCCCAGCAACCCCTCAGGGGCCACTGCTCTTTCCTGTCTCCTTTTAGATTACACACATGTGATTCCATCCTCCTCTGAGAGACTGCCTGGTCAATTTCTGGGTGTCTGAGGGCCTTAAAGACCGGGTGGCCAGCACAGCCAGCGGCCCCTTGCACATGTTCAGTAATGGACTGCTATGAGCCACGGCTTACACTAAGAGGAGCAGGAAGCTGGGGATGGATTCTGTCTGAGATCACTCAGTGCCGCGCTCTGTGATCTATGAGTTGCTTTTAATTTCCTGTGCCAGGCTGCGGGCAGCCTGATGAAATGAGGCAGATAACCAGGCTCTGTGCCTATTTCTGCTTGGGCTGGGTTTGTCTGTTTGTTTCAGAGTCTGGAGAGAAGAGTGGAGCGCCTTCCCTGGTCTCCATACCTCCCCAGCAGCCTCCTGGGACAGGGAGGGGGATACTTGTGCCTTTTGACTGCTGGAGTAGCAAGTGGGAGCAGCTGATGCTGAGAGTGGGTTTTGGGGACAGACATGGATGGTGAGGGGCCTGGCTCTGTGTCCTCTTGGCCATATGACCTCAGGTCAAGTTGCTTTAGCTCTCTGAGCCTCAGTTTCCCCAACTATAAATACGGCTATAAGTAAAACCTATTCCACGGAGCTCTTAGGAACATTCAAACAGAAGAATTCAGTGTGGGAGGCAAGATGCTAGAGTCATGAGCTGAGCCAGTGGCAGGTGTCATTGATCTCCTGTCTTCTTTCAGTATTCTTCTTCCCTTCCAGATACTGAGTGGTCTTGTTTTTTTTTTCTCCTCTCTTATGGTATGGATAACAATAAATCCTCCTCCTGCTACCAATTCTACTGCTACCATCACCATCTCCCTTTGACTCTGTCCAGTCATTTTGCCTTTCACATAGCCTATGTGACTAGTCTTGACAACCCCAATGTTTCCACTTCTTAACTAAGAAAACAACCCCAGGTGCCCCCAGATCACAGGTCAAGTAAGGAAAGCCAGCGATCTGCTGGTCACTGATGCTCTGGCACAGATGCTTGGTGTGTTAGTGCCATCACTGGGTTTGCATTCTCCAAGTGGTTTTCAAAGAGAGGTCAGAGCCTTGTTCAGAAGAAGCATGTGATCCTGGGAACAAGTTAAGCTTCCTCAAGAGGCTCGAGGGGGAGAAAATTGTGTTGGGGGCTCAAGGAACGCCTTTTGTTTGTCCTTCAAGAAAGGAAAACTAAAGCCACCACTTACTCCATCTGAAATTCCTATCAGCCCTGAATGTGTCCACAAGAGAGCAGTGCCCAATTTTTTGCTGTGTTTCCTAAAACAGGGACCAGAGCTTCTGTTCCCTGAGAATTCTGCTTCCTGGTGTATGCGATGTACAATGTTGGTTAACAAGCACAAACTCTCCCCCAGACTTAGGAGCTAGGGAAAACCAAAGATCTTGCCCCGTCTCCAATAAAGTACCATGGCATGGTGCTGAGCTTTCATCCTGAGCAGCTGCAGAGCCTCCAGCCTCCTGCAGGTGTCACTGATGGCTGCTGGCCACCTGGTGCTGAGCAGATAACAGGGACAAGAGGAAGAGTGAGGCAAAAGAGTCGGGGCTGGCTAAACAATGGCTCCAAACAAAGCACATTCTTTGGCTCCTTGGACTTTTCAGAGGCAGCCAACTCCATTCTTTTTATGGAAAGGATGCCCCCACCTGGGAACAAACCAGATTTAGGCTCCATATTATAGTCAGTGGACTGACTTGGCCAGAATCCATGACACCCAGAGAAGTGTCTTCCATTGAACTAATCAGAGCTTAGAACAGGTACATAGCCCAGATCACTGAGAATCAACTTTCTCTGTTCATCTTCCTCTTGCCTTTTCTTTCTCCATGTCCCTTTCTCCTCTACTTCCTCCTTCTCTATCTCCCATTTGATTTTCACAGCAACCAAGCAAGTTTGCAAAATTGCAAAGATCGGTAGCTGAGGCTCAGAGAAAGGACCTCACCTTCATGGAATACCACCAAGGTAAGTGACAGAGGAATGACCAGAATGCCTCCACGTGCCTACCATAGGTGCTTCAGTTTAACTGTGGGGCATTCCTGGCTCTGTTACTGGTCAGGTGTAAGTCCTGAGCAAGGTACATGGTCTTTCTCTATTCCTTTATTTCCTTTTGTATACAGGGCAGTAACAGCAGCTACCCCACGGGATGTTGCTTAGATAATAGAAAATGCTCATCAAGTACATGGAATTTAGCAAGTGCTTGACAAAGTCACCATTATACTTTACATCTTGAAAACCTTAACCTTGGTTGTCATGTAGATTTGGTGAACCCTGATATTATGTGTTGGATTCGAACTTGCTTGTGTTTTGCAGTGCAAAAGATTTATTTTGCAATGCAAATTAAAAACTAATACAATTTTCACTTGGCAGATATGTCAGTACCCAGCACTGGTGCATGTGTGATGACAGGGGAGATGGGCAGACTCATTACTCACACAGTGAGGGCCGGGATACCATCATACCCAGAGGGTTATACAGAGGGCTGGGCTTGGCTCCCCTATACCACTGGAGGGCATGGAACTTGGGGTCAACTTTAAGAAGACCCTTCACTGGACACCTTAATAACCAGTCTGCTGACTCTGACCCTGTGCGGGTGACTCCCAGACCTCTCACACATCCCTGTCCATAACTGCATCCTTGGCCAAGCCTACTGCCCCACCAAGCCTCCTGCTCCATGCCTACCCTTTGAACCCATTTCTACTGGTTTCATGAGGATGATGCTCATACTATCTTAAGTGGGCAAAAGAGAATGACCTCACCTTAAAGGGTTAACACATGCTAAGCACTCAAGAATGATAGATCTCTCTGTGTGTGTGTATGGGGGGGAGAGGGGTTTGGACCAGATTCCTTTTCTATTACTTTAATACTAAGAGATAATGAGGAGGCCTATCTTCATTAGCTCTGAGGTCCTGGATAAGCTACTCAGTGTCCTCTGAGCCTCAGTTTTGTCATCTGTACAATGGAAGCAATAACAGCACCTGCCACATTAAAGTTGCTCTATTCACTGAGATTATGGATAAAGTTTTAGTGTGATGCCTGTCCCATCGTAAGAGCTCAGTAAGTGGTAGTTGTGAGTTCCTGCTACAACTGTTCCACCTTGTTGGATCTCTGGGAGGAGACTTCTATTCATCCGCCCCGCAACATCTTGATTGTTCCAATTTGCTTACCTCTGGATTGAGCTCTAGATCCGGATCCCTTTATCTTGCAAGTTAGCTGATGATGGGCGCGCTGAGGACCCGCCTCCTATGTTTGTCTTGGCTCCTTGCTATTTGGGGGCCGTGTGCTGTCCACCCTTTGCAGATGAGGACATTGCCACAGGACTGGGATGCCTTGCACGGGTGACTGGCTCTGGGGCCTCCAACCCACTGTTGATTTTGGCATCTAGGGCTTTGGAGGAGCGCTGCCATGGTCGCATTCCTCGGAGCAGCAAAGAGAAAACAGTGCGGCTCTTGCCAATTTCCTTGAGCTCCAAGGGAAAGAAACAGAAACAAGTAACAGGAGTAACAACAAGAAAAGGAGACTGGAAGTGTGTGGGAAGTTGCCGAGCGCCTTTGGGGCAGGCTTCAGGAATAATAAACTGTCCCTGTTTAGGCTGCCTGGGGCTGGGGTTTTGCTGGGTGTAGTACATCAGATGAAAGGCGGTAAGATTTCACTCTTGGAGGGTGGAGATAAGATCCTGGAGATGGGTAGTAAATAGATTGAGAGGAGGTTGGAAAGAGACAGTAGCGAGGAATAAGGTAGACGCTCAAAGTTTTCCTGTGTGACTTACAATGATGTCTGCATTCATCTTCAGTGTCTAGGGAATTTGGGTTTGTTTGGGGGTCTGAGGAGGCGTACTGAATGCAAACTCAAGGTCGGCATCAAGCATGCACAGAGGTGCCCAAAAGGGACAGTTAAGATTTGATTTGTTGTTGGTTTTGGTTGCTTGTTTGTTTTTGGTACTAGGGATTGAATCCAGGAGCATTCTATCTCTGAACTATAGCCCCAGCTTATTTTATTTTTTATATTTTGAAACAGAATCTTCCTAAGTTGCTAGGGCTGACCTCAAACTTGTGATCCTCCTGTCTCAGCCTTCCCAGTACTTCAGATTACCAGCATGCACCACCACACCCAGCAATGTTTGGATTGTAAATGTCAAATGTCCCCCAGATACCCATATATTAAAGGTGTTTTTGCAAGCCTGTGGCCCTGTTGGGAGGCAGTAGAACCTTTAAGAGGCGGGGCCTAGTGAGAGGAAGTTAGGTCTTTGCAGGCATGCCACTGGAGGGGATATTGGGACCTTGGCCCCTTCCTCTCTCTCTCTCTTTGCTTTTTGCCTGCCGTGAGATCAACAGATCTCCTCTGCCATAATGTCCTGAGCTTCCAGAGGCCCAAAGCACTGGGTCAGGTGATGGTGGCTAAGATTCTGAAACCACAAGCCACAATAAACTTTTCCTCCTTTAAGCTGATTTATCTCAGCTATTTTGTCAGAGCAGCAGAAATCTGACTAATACAGGGACCCTGGACATTGTGATCAGCACTGTCTAGAAATTCAGTATCCTGCTTACTTTGATGTTGTTCTGGGGATTTAACTCAGAGGTGTTCCACCTCTGAGCTACTGTTTATATTTTATTTTGAAACAGGGTCCTTGGTAAGTTGCTGAAGCTGGTCTCAAACCTGTGATCCTCCTGTCTCAGCTTCCCAAATACTGAAATTACAGGCATGCCCCACCATGCCCAGCTACCTGCTTACTTTTATAGATTACATCTTCCATCTGCAATAAAATCAAGTTATACTGAGAACACTCAGATGACTATCTTAGCATAAATTAATTTTTAAGAAGCTGTTTGGCATAAACCTCTCCTCTGTCTACCTTTACTCCCAGAGAGAGAAGCTAATATTGTATAAGTGAAAAGAAATTACGAGGAGATTATGTGGGATCTTTCCAAACTGGGAAGAGGAGAAAGGAAGTGCTTCTTCACATGAAGGAAGCAGAAGCTGTGGATATCTCATGAATGACATTCCTTTCTTCTACTGTTGCTTTAAAAAATGTCCCCAAACTTGGTGGCCTAAAACAACAACATTTCTTCTGCTCCTGAGTTGGAAGTTGGGACAGGATTGGGCGGGAACAGCAGGGGTCCCTCTCTCTGTCTCTGCTCAGCTGGGGAGGCTGGAAGCTGGGGCTAGATCCCTTCACACTTTGCTGACTCACACACCTGTCAGTGCTGGCTGCCAGCTGGGCTCCTAACTGGGGCTTTTGGTCAGAACACCCAATGTCTCCACAAGGCCTGGGCTACCTCCATGTGCGGGCCAGGTTCTGAGGGTGAGCATCTTGGGGGACAGGGCTGGACAGAAGCTACATCACCCTTCCTAACCCAGTTGGGAAGTCAAGCAGCGTTGCTCTGTACCCTGTTCACCAGAAGTGAGTGGCTCACCAAGTGTGACAACCACAGACAGGGGACTCAGCTAACAGAAATGGATTTCCTCTTCTAGAGGCCAGAAGTCTGGAATCAAGGTCTCAGCGGGGTTGGTGTCTTCTGAGGCCTCTCTCCTTAGTTCTTAGTTAGACATCTTCTGTATCTTCTCGATGTGTGTGTCTGTGTCTTACCCTCCTCTTAGAAACACACTGATCAATTTAGATGGAGGCCTAATAGTCTCATTTTAACTTAACCACCTCTTCAAAGCCCCCGTCTCCAAACACAGCCTCATTCTGAGGTACAGTGGATTAGGGCTTCAACCAATGAACTTGGAGGACGCAACAGAGCCCCAAATCCAGGCCAGCCCACACTCGAAGGGAGAAGGGTGTTAAAGAGTATGTAGGCATATTTAACACCATCTCCTCTGGGTAAGTAGTAGGTTTTTACTAAGTGTTATTAGCTGATAGGGCCCTATGCTCCACCATACCCAGCGCCCTTGAACGCGTGTGGACTCTCAGAGGCCAGTTGGGTCATGACCTTCAGGAAGATCCCAGCAGCTCACAGATGTGGGAAGCACAGCAGTGCTGCCCAGCACCAAAAGGACCACGGGTTTTAGAAGTTGGCATCTCGGTAGTGAAATGACTCAAAAAGACTACTCGGCCCAACCTGTAATCTCAGTACTTGGGACCTAAGACATGTTTGAGGCCGGCTTCAGCCATTTATTGAGACCCTGTTTCAAAATAAAAAGGGCCAAGGGTGTAGTTTGAAGGTAGAATGTCCCTGGGTTCAATCTCCAGTACAAAAAAAAAAAAAAAGGAAAAAGAAAATAAAAGAAAAAGAAAAGAGCAAAAGATTCTACTCCTGTTACCCAACCTCCAAATAAGACACCAAATTCTGGCATGAACTTAGGGAGTTTAAAAGCACTTAAAATCATTACAGCAGCTGAAAATTTGTGTCATTTCACTTCTGACTGAGACTGAATTCCCACCAACCTCATAAGAGTTAGATTTCATTGGATTTGAAGTAATGTGGTGTTCCTTCTAACTGAGCTAGGGACCAAGCACATGTGGGTTATGGTAGCAACGAATTGTCAGCCTTTCACTTTAGATAATTCATTCATCCAAAAACATTGTAGTAAGACAGAGTTCATGGAGTTAACCAACTCCATTCTGACAGATTCCAAACTGCTGCTTGTTGGAGACTTTCCAGTAGCAGCTGTAACCACGGGTCTGTGTATTAGTCTGTTTGCTGTTGCTATAACAGAATGTCTGAGGCTGAGTATATTATAAAGAAGAGTCTTATTTAGCTCACAGTTCTGAAGATTCAAGAGCACAGCACCAGCTATACATATACATATACATATACACATATATACATATATACATATATACATATACACACACATATATATACACATATACACATATACACATATACATATATATACATACATATACATACATATACATATACATATACAAATACACATATACACATATACACATATATACATATACAAATACATATACACATGTACACATACACATATACACATATACATATATATACATACATATACATATACAAACACATATACACATATACACATATACACATATACACACATATATATAAATACATATATATACATATATATACATATATATACATATATACACATATATACACATATATACATATATATACATATATATACATATATATACATATATATACATATATATACATATATATACATATATATACATATATATATATATGCTTTCTGGCTATATCAGAGCACTGTGGATGCCCCACAATGGAAGTATGGGTTGAGAAGAAAGGAGAGTCACATGGTAAGACAGGAAGCCAGAGAGGCTTGGGGACTAGACTTGCTCTTTTCTTAACAGCCTACTCTTGCAGGATCTAACTGGGGTCCTGTAAGAACGACTCTAATTCCTTTCAAGGGTGTACTCCCATGATCTGATCCCTGCTTCACCCACACCACCATGAGGACCAAGCTTCCACACATGAACCTTTAGAGGAGGCCCGCAAACCATATCCAAACCTACATCCATGTAGTTTTTTTTAAAAAAAAAAATCAAATTGGCATAGCATTTTTAGAGTCCAGATTGAATTGGGAAGAGGACAGTTAGGGAGAGCTGGCCTTGGGACTGAGCCCTGGACAGGGACATGTGCCCATGTGCCACCCACCTTCTCTCTTTGGCCCACAAGTGTCCTTTCCCACAGAACCCAGACCTTTCCCGCCCCCCTATTTTGCCACCACTAAGAGCGCAGTAGACGTAATCCTCAGGAGAGCTTAAGGGGTGATCTTTTTATGCATTAATTTTACACCAGAATGTTTTGGCTGAATCAGGGACTTATGACATACTCTTCCTTTGGGAAGAAGGGGCCTTGATTTCAGCTGGGGCGAGATAAATGAGCTGAACTAACTGTACCTATATTTTTCAGAGCACAGTGGCTTGCCTGAGAGAAAAGAGGCAAAAACTCCATTTTAATTACTTCGGAGAGTTAGAGTTTTGATATTTATTTTTAGCCCACAGTGACCTCACCAAAGTTGATCCTTTGGGGGGGAGAAGGGAGGATGGAAGATCAAGCCTAGAGGCATCTTCCACTGATTTACACCCAAAGCCCTCCATTTTTAATTTTTTTGTTACTGTTTTGAAACAGGGTCTCACTAGGTAACTGAGAGTCTCACTAAGTTGCTGAGGCTGGACTTGAACCTGCTATTCTCCTATCTCACCTCTAAAGTACTGGGATTAAAGGCTGATTTTAGAAAGAGAGCTGTGGCTCCAAAGAGATCATTGTCCATGAGTGTAAAAAAATATTGGACCAACAGACTGTCCTTTGCAGAGAAGGTGAGATGTGCAAATGGATATTGTTCTGGGTCTTTGGCTGTGGCCGATGAGGTGATAGTTGTACCACTTAGTAGACCTTCCTCTCACCTGCGTGGCAGTACATGTCAATTCCAAGTCTCTAGCTTTAGGAAGGACAAACTAGATGAGCAGACATCACATCTGTCTCCATAAAGCAAAATACTGTTTAATGAAACAAAAAATTTAAATATCTTCATGGAAGAAAGCAACTTCCATAAAGTCCAGAGATGAATGTTAAAGTCATCCATGATATTTTCAACACCTGTATTAGACAAAGAGCTAATTTGACTATTTTACAAAGAGCTCATACAAATCAGAGAATAAATATGAAAAGGGCAATCAAAAAGTTAGCAAAGGATATGAAAGGCAATTCTCAAATGAATGCAAATATCCAATAAATTTATGAAAAGATGTTCAAATTTCCTCGAATTAAAGACATGCAAATTCAAGCAACACAATGCCATTTTTCTGCTATCAGATTGGCAAAATTCTTAAAAGTTTGTTTTGTTCAGTGTTGGTGAATAAAGAAGAAAACAGTGGCCCTCATTCATAGTCCATGTGCAAATAACCGAATGTAATGTTTCAGTTGAGCATTTTGGTGAGACAGATCAGTATCCCTTATCTGAGATACTTGGGATTAGAAGAGTTTTGAATTTCAGAATTCTTTAGGTATGAAACATTTGCGTAGACTTTACTTTTGAGCATTTCTTACCTAGGAATCAGAACTCTTAAGTTCTCCCAAGCCGGGAACTTTTGAGCATCGTGTTGACACTCTAAAGTTTGAGATTTGGGAATATTTTTTATTTTCTGATTAGGGATGCTTGATCTATATCAATCTCAAACTTCAATCCATGGGAAAGAGTATTTATTTATTTATTTATTTATTTATTTATACTACTGGGGATTGAACCCAGGGCATTCTGCCTCTCTGAGCTACACTCCCAGCTCTGTTTTATTTTATTTTGGAACAGGTCTCACTAGGTTGATGAGAAATCTTACTACTTGCCAAGGCTGTCCTTAAACCTGAGATCTTCCTATTTCAGTCTCCCAAGTACTAGAATTATAGTCGTACTCCACCATGCTTGGTGAAAGAATTTAATCCATAAATGCATT
The DNA here is from genome assembly GCF_963383645.1 of Muscardinus avellanarius. Lineage (NCBI taxonomy): Eukaryota > Metazoa > Chordata > Mammalia > Rodentia > Gliridae > Muscardinus > Muscardinus avellanarius. The sequence goes on from NC_137793.1 coordinate 12,074,403, forward strand.
CACAAATATGTACTGTAGGTACAAGAATGTTTATTGCAATGTTGTTTGTGAAAGGGAAAAACAGGGAAGGGCCATGATAGGAGGTTGATTCTAACAAATAGGGTGCATCCTTGTGATTCAACATCATGCCGTCACAAAAAGAAAATGCCAAGCTGTTTCCAAGCTATTGAGCAAGAAAAACAAAGTGAAGAATGGAATGCCTAAAAATGGTTCCATCTGCATGAACAAAACTGAATACGTGTGTTAGTGTATGCATAAAAGATTTCTAGAAAGATTCTCCCAAAATGAAGAAAGGGAAGACAAGCAGAGAAGACAATTTTACTTTTGCTTCCTACATTTCTGTTGTATTCCTTTTTGTCATTCGCACATCTTTCTTTTCTTTATCTTTGAAAGCATCTTTACAGGAGTCTTCCTGTAGTGTACAGGCCATCTTCAAGCCTGTGTTCTGTGTGCATCTATCGTGACTGGGTAGTGTATTGCCCAGCAAAAGCTATCCCTATGAGAAACAGAAATGACAGGAAAATTGCCAACACAACTTCTGAGTAGCATGTGAAATGGGGGTGGCTGGCGTCACCGAAGTTCTCTCTAAACAAAGTGGGACAAAAATAATGGGATCTAGAAGAATGTGGGTCTCTTAGAATACGTTATGTTTCCAGTCTTCCAGACACTTCAAAGTTCTAAAGATTTAGATAGGATTGCATACCATCTGGGACTGAAGGTAACTGTGCCAGGGCTTAGAAAATGTCTGTATGTGAACACAAAACCTGAAGGATGAAAGACCAGTCCATGGACTTTATAGACATGTTGTGATTTCTTTTCCAAGCCACGGTCCTGGCCGACCCAGAGGTAGGAAGATCGGGTCTTGCAGGGTGATTCTGCCGAAGAGCAAGGCAGCCTATTAGAATGAAGACTCTGGACTTACCGCAGACCACTCTTCCACACAGTGAGGACCAGCAAGAAAAATACAGCCTGATTGTGCCAGCAGCCCATCTTCCACTAATGGACTGAAGTTCTCTGAAGAAGCTGTGTCTTTGGGAAAGATCCTGCCGACTGCTTGACCTTGGCTGACTTGAACACTGAGGTTGGGAGCGATGGTACACTGCAGGTCAAGAGCCAACATTATCTTGGGCTATCTTTAATAACCATGTATCTTTTGTGTCTGACCTAACATTTTTGCAACTCATAGATAAGCTTCTCAGAATGTATTGCTGACTGTAGTCTCCACCAGCCCTAAAGCTAAGAATGCTGTAAGATATCATCTGAAACCCATAGAATAGTTCTCCCTACCTTTCTTCCCCCGACCCCTGTCAAAGACTTATGCTCCCAGCAACAGAACTGCTAAATGTATTGATTTGTGACTTTCTTTTGTTGTGTGACTATAATAGTTCATGTAACTGCTTCTCTCAATGAACATACCCTTTGGGGCAATTTGAATCTGGGCTGCTGGGCCATGGTCACTCATGTTTGGCTCAGAAACAACCTTTTTCTTTTCTTTTTTTTTTTTCTTTCTTTTTTTTTTTTGCGGGTCTGAGGATGGAACCCAGGGGCATTCGACCTCTGAGCTACACCCCCTGCGCTATTTTTTATTCCTTATTTTAAAACCGGGTCTCACTGAGTTGCGGAGGGCCTCACTAAGTAGCTGAGGCTGTCTGCAAACTGCAATCCTCCAGGTCTCAGCCTCCCGAATGCTGGGATTACAAGCGTGCGCCACCATGCCCGGCTAACCTTTTTTTTTTCTTATTTGCTGGAGATCATGGTCTTTTTTTAAATGTCGACACAGTCCCACAGCCAAAGTGTGTGGCCCAGTAAGAATATGATAGATAATTTCAAATGAAATCTTAGGATTTTATCCTGAATTCTCATTCACTGGGGAAATGAATTCAAAACAATGGTTTTAGAACCTGAGCAGGCATTGGAATCGCCTGGAATACATTAGAGGAGAGGTCTGGGTCCCATCCGCAGGTGCCTGATTCTGTACATATCTGGGAGGGCTGAGCACTTGGAAGCTCTCAGACAACTCTTGGGCTTGGGCACACATGCTGAGAATTGCTGGTATATAAAGATACTTTATCAATCTTTCTTCTCTCCCATCAACAACCCTCATGTCCTTTAACTATTCTTGTGCTTCTTTTAAAACTCACCTAAAAAAACAAAAAGCTATCGCTTATGATCACTACACCTGAACCACTTTCCCCCTCCTCCCTTTCCTGACGTGTCCAAACACTAATCAACTCATTCAGCAATGGCAGAAGCCTCCTTGAAAGGCTGTGGGGTGTGGGGACAGGATGAAGCAAGGAAAGCCGGGACCCTCTTTTGCAGATACAGAGAGGACTGGGCACACTGGTGTATTGATTTTCCACTTCTTTTCTTTTCTTTTCAGTACTGGGGGTGGAACCCAGAGGCTCTTCTACCTCCAGGTTATACTCCCAGACCTATTTTATATTTTATTTGGAAACAAGGTCTCACTAAGTTGCTGAGAGCCTCACTAAGTAGCTAAGGCTGGCTTCGAACCTGTGCAATCCTCCTGTCTCAGCCTCCCAAGCACTGGGATTGCAAGCTTACACAACCACACCTGGCTTGATTTTCCACTTCTAAGTTGAGTGGCCATTCATCTTCCATCAGGGTCTCTGGATCTCCTCTGTGGCTGCCTGGGGATGGAAGAATCAGAGAACCCTGGTGGCTTCATTCCAGAAAGGGGGATTTTAAGAAGAGGAGAGAAAAAGCAAGATCCACAATGTTTATTTTCAGAGCCTGTCTTCCTGAAGAATTCTATTAGAGATCTCTCTCTCTCTCTCTCTCTCTCTCTCTCTCTCTCTCTCTCTCTCTCTCTCTCCCTCTCCCTCTCCCTCTCCCTCTCCCCCTCCCCCTCTCTCCCTCTTCCTCTTCCTCTTCCTCTCTCTCCCTCTCTCTCCCTCTCTCTCCCTCTCCCTCTCTCCCTTCCTTTTCTCCTCTTCCTCCTCCTCTTCCTCCTCCTTTTCCTCCTGACAGTTGTTTTAGATTACAGCAGTAAGAATGTTGACCAAGACAGGTACCACTCACTTAATCATTCATTCAGTCAATCAATAAGCATTTATTAGGCACCAGCTCTTGATCCAGATTTCAAAGACACAGACAATGTTGTCTCTGCTCTCAGAGGATTCACATTCCAACATGGGAGATGGATAAATCAACTAATAATTATAATATAGCTAAAAGAGGACTAGGAAAAGGGATCTTAACATCAGTCACTTGGTGGAAGAAGCTGTTATTGAACTGAGCCTTAGAAAAAAGAATGGGAGGAGTTGGAGGCACAAAAAGAGCCTCTGAAAAGCATGCACATGGTATAGGACCTTGACTGCACAAATCACTCAGGGGATTGTGAAGTGGGCTGGAGCACAGGGTCCCTGGTGGTGTGATGCGGATAGGGTCAGGTCACAGAGTCCTCTGTGCTGAGCCAAGGCTTTGTTTCAATGAAGCAAATCTGTGAGAGAAGGTTTATGCAATTAGTTATAATCATAATAATGATTGCCACTGTCATCATGTTAAGGACAATCATGGAGCCTAAGGCTATCACTGCATCCTCACAGCAGCCCTGGGGTATCGGTTCTGACCTCACACCTGTTCATACAGGTTAGGAAGCTGAGGTTCAGAGAAAATGGCCACTTGGTCATGCAGTCGAGGCTCTCATCCAGCAGAATTCCCAACCCCATCAGACCCAAAGCACCCTGCATGACATATTTTAAACCTTTTTCTCATCATTATAAAAAGAAATCCAAACAATATAACCCATCTAGAACATACTTAAAATAAATAGAATGCCCAGCTGCAGCGGAAAAATAGGTAATTTAGAATAAGATAAGTATTTTGATGTGGAAATGTTCAGACCTGACCATTTTAAAAACGAGACAGCCAATGCTTGCTCTTAAATACAGAATCACCTAGATGCAGAGCTACTGACTCCTGCCAGTGGAAGGAGTGATGTGAATACAAGCAGCAAAGCTAATGGAAAAACAAATTTTTTCTCTCTCTTTTTAAAACATGGATAGCCTTGGTAAAGTTCTGAGTGATAAAGTACAATGGTTTCACTAAAACAGGTGGCCAGTAGTGACAAGGGGTTTTGGTTTCACTCATTTAGATGGAACCAACAGGTGTAACATAAAACGCAAGAGGGCATTCTTAAGACGTTTTCTCGTCAAAGCTTACGTATCATTTTTTTATTTTCCAGAATTGAAACAAAGATGAACAATTGTTACTGCATTTATATTTAGATCCAGGTATATTGCTTTCTTTGTCATTTTGGAAATATTAATTTAGCATATTTACTAATGATTTCGGCCAAATGATATTACAAAAGTGTTGCTATTTTGTTAGTCTTAATCTTCCAAAATGATGGCATGTCTATTACATCCTTATTTCTGTTTGTTTCTATTCGTACATTTCTTAGTTGCCTTATTAAGAAAGTATAACACTGATTTTACAAATCAAATTATGACTTATATTCTTTATATGCATAATAATATAAATATGTATGTGTATGAATTTCTAACTTGTGTCAGGATGTAAAGTGTTTTGGTTTTAATGAAATAGGAGTAGCAATTGCTTGGGAAACAATTTGCCTTTATTAAAACTTGAATATTTGTCAGATTCCTAAAGTAATTTCTTGTTTAACTGGCCAAGGTAGAGGCTTCAAGTCTTTGAGGGCTCGGCCTTAGGAGTTACACGGTGCCATTTCTGCAGTATCCCAATGGTCTTAAGTCATGGGTCCAGCCCAGGTTCAAGGGGAGGTAAAATAGATTCCATATTTTGATGATGAGAATTTATGGTCATTTTTCTCCACTAGAACCTACTATGTGAGGTTTTGGGGGATAGTAAAGGTGGGCAGAATCAGCTACAGTCTTTCCTCTCATGAGGTTGTAGTCTGGCCATAGAAGAAGTCATATATAGTTGTAAGAGGTGTGAGAAACCCAATATAGCCCAGGAACACAAAAGGGGTGGTGACATGGGACAGTTGGTGGGATAAAGTTTCCTGGAAGAGGCCATCATTGAACTAAGCCTTGAAGGAAGAGTGGAAAGGACTGGGGGAGGGCATAGAAAGAGCCCATAAGTGAATGTGTAAGAAAGACCATGAAGGGACTTTCTCAGTGCCATGAGCCCGGACAAAGTCATAATCAAGAAGGTCAGAAAAGATCTACTTAATAAGGTAACACTTGGGCTAAGATCTGAAGGGTTGGTGGAGTTACTGAAGTTGTATGAAGCCCATGGTGCACACTCAGATTCTACTTGTTCAGTGAGTAGATACAGAATGGGAGCTTACAATGCTCCGAGGCAAGGGAGCCAATGGCCCTAGAAAGCAGAGGCTGGGGCTGTGGTAATATCCTATAAGCCAGAGAAGGAATAGTATGTAGATCTTCATGCTGAGTATTTGGGGCTTCGCCCTGGAGCACTGGGTTTTAAACCAGAGCAAGTTGGCTCAATAAGGTTTGAAAATGAGCTTTGAAATAGTCACTCTGACCACATGTGGAGCATCCAGTGGTTTTGGAGGAGGGCAGATGGTGGGTGGGAGGAGCAGAGGGAGGAGGGAGATTAGTAGGATGGTGTACCAGAGAACATACAGCCATGGTGATACTGCAGGATTTGGAGTTAACAAAATCTCGGGGAAAGGAATGACTCTGAACCATGGCCAGGTCCTCTTCTGCCAGTTGTTGCTTCCCTGGGAGCCTGAAGAAGAGGCCTGGGGTCTGAGCCCCGGCATCTTGCAGCCCGTGGAGAAAAGGGTGGCTCTAGCCCAGACTCCGAGGTGCCTTCTTCCACCCCAGGCAATGCAGAGGAGTATTGATTTCTGCTGCTGAGGATGGAGTTGTATCTCTTGCCTTCAGGCCTCTTGTTTTGTGCTGCTCCTGCCCTGGGTGGAGTGAGACCAGAGCTCTGAAGAGTGATGGTTCTGAGTAGGACAGCGGAGAGGAAAGCTGGATTTCTTGACGCCTGCTTATGCTCTCAGAGGTGGAATGTGAATTACCAGCAAGTCCCTGAAATAAGTGTAACACTGAAATTGAGTCAGGGAGTTGCAAAGGAGGTAAATGCCAGCCAAGTAATTAAAGGACTCTTTAATCAACCGGCACCTTCGGGCAGGGTCTGCCATCTGTGGGGGAAGGGACTGATGACCAAGCAGCAGAGCCACTCTGTCGGCAGAGTCACGGTCTGTCTGCAGAGTCATGGTCGGTCGGCAGAGTCATGCAGTGAGAGAGGAAGTATGGATATTTGTAGTGGAGGTCTTGAGGTGAAGCTAGCAGTGTGGGAGTGCCAATTATTTCAAGACATCTGGAGTCTTGTGGCATCTGGCATCTGTCTTGTGATGTCTGGAGTCTCGCAACATCTCCGCTTATGGCTTCTGGGGTTCCGCCTCCTGTCCCTGCTGCGGGGTCTCGTGGGGGAAGGAAGGGACCTTACCTATCAATAAGGAGCCCCAGAAATAAAGGCCATGCGTTTGAGATTCTCCATTGGTGGCCAGGTGAGAGCCTTACCTTTATTACACATGCGTGTGTGTGTGTGTGTGTGTGTGTGTGTGTGTGTGTATGTGTATGTGTTACTAGGGATTGAACCCTGAGGCAATCTACCTCTAAGCTATACACCTCCAGACCTATTTTTTATTCTTTATTTTCAAACAAGGTCTCACTAAGTTGTGGAGGGCCTCACTGCATTGCTGAGATTGGCCGTGAACCTGTGATCCTATCAGCCTCCCAAGTACTGGGATTATGAGTGTGTGCCACCATGCCAGCTATGCATTTACCCTTTTTATTGTAGAAAATTTCAAATTTATAAAGTAGAATTGTAGCTGGGTGCAGTCTGGCACATTTGTAATCCCAGTACTTGGGAGACTGAGACAGAAGGATCACAGGTTAAAGGACAGCCTCTCCAATTTAGCAAGATGTATAACAATTTAGCAAGAGCCTCAGCAACTTAGTGAGACCTTGTTTCAATAAATAAAATAACAAAAAGGACTGGGGGTGGCCAGGCGTGGTGGCACACGCTTGTAATCCCCGGGCTTGGGAGGTGGAGACAGGAGGATCACGCAGGTTCGAAGCCAGCCTCTTTGGCTCTTAAGCTCTCTGTTTCCAAATAAAAATATAAAAAAAATAGGTGTCTGGGAGTATAGCCCGGAACCCCAGTACCACCACCAAAAAGGGGGGGGGGCTGGGGGTGTAGCTCAGAGGTAGAATTACCCTAAATTCAATCCCCAGTATAAAAAATAGAATAATATAATGAATTCCACCATAGTCTCCAACAATTGATAGCTCATGAGCAATTTCACTTTATATTTATAAATTCCTCCTATATTATTACATGGCAAACCATAGGCATCATACAATTTCATCTGTAAATATTTCAGTCTGATTCCCTATAAGATAGGGACTCTCTAGAAAAAAAAGTACAGTGATGCTGTTATCATACTTAAAAATATTAATATTACAAATATTACTCTGGACAATGGAAAGCCACAAAGGAGATGGTGGTCCCCAAGATTATGAGAGAGCCAAGAGATTTCTGTATTTGGTGACATCATGGCCACCCTCATGTTGTTTGCAACACACTACTCAAGTGCTTGTGATGCTACTGCTACCAGTGGTATAATAATAGCATGGAAATATGACACAGTTGCATGTGCACAGTGCATTATAATTAAACACATTACAGCACTTCATACTTGATAACAAATGTCTATGTCACTGGTTTATAGACTTTCATTATAAACTTTTTATTGCTTTTTAAAGTGTATTCCCACTTACAATAAAAGTTTACTGCATGGCAGTACACCATATACACTGAAAGAGCTGCATACACATCATTTACTGTGTTTGACTGTTGTATCATGTTGACTGATTGGCTTATATCATCTAGGTCTGTGTAAGCACACTGTACGGAGTTCACACAATGATGAAATTACTTAACAATGTCTTTTTTCAGGATGCATCCTTACTGTTAAGTGATCTGATTGTAATTATGATGGAACATGTATTGTAATATGCTATGACCATCTTTGATACCATCAAATAATGAATAGATTTTTATGTACTTTTCCTTGATTATTTTATAAAACGTTGTTGCTTCTTGCTTACTCTTATTTGTGCATTTGAATCAGAGTCTTATGAAAGTCTATTCCTTTTAATTGATTTCTATACCTCTTAAGTTCTTTGTAATCTATAGGTTCTCCCTGTATATCTCTATTAAATTTTTTTTATTTCAAGAATTTCATAGATGAAACCAAGTGGGTTGTCTTGAAGAATTTTCCACATCTTGATCTTGCTAATAACATCTCTACGGTGATGTTGAACAGATTTCTTGTCCCTTGAATTTCTCGTAAAGTCATAGCGAGGTGTTGAATTTTGGTTAAACACATGATCAACATTTTTGGCAAAGCTTCTTTGTTGGTGGGTCTCTGTTTTTCTATCACAAAGGACACAGAAGTCATCAATCACTGAATAGACACATTAACTCATTAGGGATTGTAAAATGATGATGGGCTGATACTGTATTCCAGCTTTTAAAACCTATTAGCCCGAATGCTTCTGTACAGAGATCCTTTCCCTCATCAATGACTTGGTTATGCTGAGGAAAAGTTCTTATAGATAACAGTGATTAATGTTCAATTCCTTCCCTTTATTTGGCAATTTTCTAAAAAATGTGTTGGTTCTGTAGCAATCTCTAAGGACGACTAATGAATGGTTTTAAATGTCATGGGTTAAAGATATTAGATGTGGTTTGCAAGCTATTAATACTTGAATCATTCCATCCTTGACCAATGGGAACCTCTCAGAGCTGCTTTCTGAGTCTCTTGAATAGGCTCCTAGGGACCTTTGGTAGCTTTCTTGCTTTCTGGTATGACAAATTCTCCAGGCTCATTTTGTACCTTTCCTGCTTCAGACATGAAATCAGTCTCCAAGCAGCCAACATCTCTCAATGAGAAATGGCCTTTTGAGATAAGAGTCTAGGCCCAGGAGAGCTCAGTGTTTCTGGGCGGCTATTTCTAGGTCTTGCCTGTGAACAGAGCTAGGAAATATGTATCATACTGATATGTATCGAACAGATAGCTTTTATTCAAATTCAGGATTATAGAGAATTTTAGCCACCATCATCTATCTTACATATGTATTTCCTTCCTTCTGTGTTGTACTGTCTAGTTTTCAATGTCACCCACAAATTTATTCATTCAATTTATGCCACGCTGCACTCACACTCTTGCGGCGATCTCAGAATAAAAACGCCAGCAGTGTCATGCAATTAATTAAAACAATTTGTTTTTCCAGTTCCTTCTTTTCCTTAGGATGTATCTCAGTGGGAATGTACAGGCAAATAACTGTGATTTACACTTTGAATAGTTCCTTTCTGTGCGGTGATATCAATGGCTGGCAAGTTCCCTTTCATTTCTCTTTGACTTCCTAGGGAGTACATTTTTTTTTAAATTTTTTATTGGTACATTGTAGTCATATATCTTAATGAGATAAAAGATGGTGGAGACACACATGCACACATCACCCAATTAGCCTTTACCCATCCCACCCCATTTCCTCCCCATCCCTCCTTCCCATGCTTGGCTTAGTGATTGACTTTGGTATGTTTGTTTAAGTACACCCTGTGCTTTGGATAGTTTCCCTCTTCCCCCCCCTCCCATCCCCTCAGTTAGGTCACCTTATTTCTCTATAGAATTTTCTTCTTCATCTAGATTTCCTCCTGTTACCCATTTCTCCCTAGCTTTTGCATATGGAAGTACTTTTTAAAATGAGACATATTAAAAGAATTCCCCACCATTTCCCCTCAATTCCCTCTCTCCTCCTGTAAGTAACCACTTTAAATATTTATGATTTTTCTTTCTACTACATCAATATAGAGATATACAATATAGACAGACATCGTATAATAGGTGACTTTTCATGTGGGTGTGTGAGTTGTACTCAATATCTCACCTTTCTTAAACTATAGTAGTTTATACACATTATTTACATTAAATTATTTTATTTAATAAATAATTATAAAAATGATTAGATATCATTGTATGTATAAGACATTTAATGTGCTTATATACATTATTATGTTATTTTGCTTTTTAAAACAGTTATAATATATGTTAGAGCCCTAAAAACATTGGTTTCAAATCTTACCTTAACACTTACTAGCTGTGAGACTTGGGTAAATATCTTAAGCTATCTGAGCTCAGTTTCCTTATCTCTATGATCAGAGTCCCAATGCTTATCTCTTAGAGTTGTTGTGAATTTTACATATGCAACCACTAACATGGTGGGTAACACTGACTTGGTGCAGAATATATGTTAGCATGAATGTTTTTTATTTTATTTTATTTTATTGTGCCGTGGATGGGACCCAGGGGCCTTCTACCTTTAGGCTATACCTCCAGCCCTAATTTATTCTTTATTTAGAAACAGGGTTTCACTAAGTTGCTGAGGCTGACTTTGAACCTGTGATCCTCCTGTCTCAGCCTCCCAAGTACTGTGATTACAAGTGTGTGCCACCATAGCTGGCAACACTAATATCTTATACATGCCATGATATTTCATTATTTTTAAGCATCATCCATTTCATTCCTAACAATAACTCGCAGTGAAGTCTAAGAGGGGTGGGTGGGGAAATTGAGAATCACTGACCAGATACTCCAGGAATTAGAATGTGAGTACTTTCAAGAGCCCTTAGAGATCTGGGTAGCTCTCCTGCTGCTTTTACAAGGAGACAGACAAATAGAGACCTAGAGAGATGAAGTGATTTGCCCAAGGTCATAAGCCAGAATCAGAAGAATCTGATAGTGTTGTCCAAGCCCAGTTATTTTTCAAGGTAACTTTTCACTAAAGCAAAGTTCATCTTCTGCTGTTGGGAGAAGGTTCCCTGCACATTCCTGCATTCCCTCTGCAAAGGGAGAAACTGGGTGGGGTGAGGGACGGGTCAGGGAAACTATGCCTTGAAGCAGAGTTGCTTCCCTCCCTCAGTATGCAAACATAGTAATGACTGGGGCTGATCTCTATCGCTGAGCACGGGCTCATTAATACACCCAGTGGGGGGCTGTAGCTATGAGAAGGTTCAAGGAACTGCTGCTTGCCCTCAGGGGGCTTTCAAACTCCTAAAGCCACTTCAAGCTCATTTAAAAACCAAATACAGGCTGTAAAAATAAGTGCTGGTGTTTAAAATAATAACTTGTTTGAATGGCATTATTTTTATTGCCACAACCCTAGGAGATAGCCAGTATTATTGCTTCTCTTCCACTTATAAGAAAACTAAGGCTCAAGTGGATACAGTGACTTTCCCAAGGTTAGACAGCTAAGAAAAAGAAATATCTGGGCTTCAGTTTCCATCTGACTCCAACTACTTCCATGTTTCTGATCAGATGCTGATGAAGTGTGGGACATTTCCACTTTAATTTACTTGGGACAAAGAAAAAGTTAAAAAAAATCAGATGGGGCATTCTAGAATATGATACAGTCATTTGGTATTTCATTCATTCACTCACCCTTTCATTCATTCTTTGCTTAGCAGGTGCTTAAAGAATCTAAATTTTAAAGGCCACCTATGTCTGAATCCTGGTTCTTCTACTTAGGAGATAAGAAGGTGACTTACCTGCTCTGTGGTCCAGTTTTCTCATTAGTGTAACAGGATAATCATATCTGCCTTATAGGCTGTTGTGGAACTTAAATTAGTTAATATATTAAAGCACTTAAAATTGTGCCAAGGACATTATAATTTTTAGTTGTGATGATGATGATGATGTTGTTGCTGCTGCTGCTGCTTCTTTGCTTTATGGTAGATAATCTGTGTTTCAGTGGAAAAATATGAGGACCCCTGATGTGTTGGTCAGTGAAACGTTGAAAATAGAGTTAGGGAATACATGAAGGAGGCAGACACCAACCAGGTTATTAACAATGGCTTTAATTAAGAACATGGCACCTTCAGGGAGTCAGCTGGCTGTGGGGGAAGGGACCGATGAGCCACACATTCGGGAAGTCCCACGTAGTCCCAATAAGCTGGCTGAGTCACGCGGCAGGGTAGAAGTACCCGTGTTTTAAGTGGGGGCGGTTAGGGGTGGTACTAAGCGTGGGAATTCTGATTCTCTCACGACATCTGGAGCCTCACGATGCCTGGGATCTCGTGATATCTCTGCTTCTAGCTTCTAGGGCTTCACCTCCTGTTTTCTCTGTGGGGTCATGTGGGGGAACCCAACCTATCAGTCAGCTTTATGTTGCTGCAACTACAATATCTGACAAGAGCAACTTAGATGTGGGAAAGTTTGTTCGGGCTCATGGTTTCAGAGGTCTCAGTCCATGCTCAGCCAGCTCCTTTTCTCTGAGGGGAGGGAGAACCTCATGGTAGAAGGTCGTGGCAGAGGAGCAATGCTCAGCTTGTGGCAGCATGGAAAGAGAGAGAAAGGAAGGAAGGGTCTGTGGATAAGATAAAGCCTTCTAGGGCTAAGCTCCTCCAGCTTAGCCAGGTTCCGCCTCCTGGTATCCATTCAGCCATCAATGGATCAATCTATTAATCAGAGTCATTATGATCCAATCTGTTCCTAAAAGTCCCTCCTCTAAACCTATGGGTTATTCCATTAAATTGATTAATTAAGTGAATTAATTAATTAATTAATCCATGAATGATGTTAGAGCCTTCATGGTCCAATCGCTGTCCGACAGCCCCTCCTCTGAACTTTGCTGCTTCAGGGGCCCTGCCCTCAACACATGCACTTTGAAGGAGATCCTGGATCCAGAGCAGGCTCTGCCTAAGGAGTCACATGGTCATGGGCAAGTTATCTGTCACATCGGCACTTCAGTTTTCTCATTGTTGAAGGAGGGACTTTGACCTCCTGCTCATTGAAGTCCCTCCACCCCCAAGTTTCACTGTTTGGATGAAGCCTTTCATCTCGATTCATCAAAAATATGAAAATCCAAGGTCTTTATAAGCTACAAACTGATTTTGAAAATGTTGTTTCACTCTCAGCAGATGAAGAAAAAGTGGCTAAGAATTTCCCATCTTGTGTTCTCAAAGTGTGATCCTCAGACCACCCACATTACAGCCACTTGGACTGTTGGTTAAAAATACCAGCTTTTGGGCTTCTACCCAGACCTGCTAAATCAGAACTCTGCAAACACAGGGCCCAAATACCTGATTACCTGTGCAACAAGGTCCCAGATGACTCCTATGCAAACTCGTGTGTGAAAACCATGGGGCAAGAAAGTAGAGAAAAAGGACAACTTTGAGACAGATAAATTAGACAGTGTTCTTGGACTTGAATTTACATAGTGGCCAGTTGAGGACCTTGTTAAAATTCAGGCTCAGGTTCAGGAGGTCTGAGATGGGACCTGTGTCTGTATTTCTAACAAACTTCCAGGTAGCTGTGGGTCCATGGGTCACACTTTGAGTAGCAAAGCTTTGAAACTCCATTCATGAGCATCATGGCTTTGGGGGAAAGTCCTTATTTCTCTGAATGTTAGTTTCTTTATCTCTAAACAGGGATAAAAGTGATACCTGCACCATAGAATGCTTAGTTGGATTAAACAAAATAATGCGTGTAAAGCTGCTTGTCACAAAATCTGGCACGGAGACAGTCATAAAAGATCCTCTGAATAAATACCACTGTAATAAAAAGTTCTATTGACTCAGACTCCTAGGGGGCTAGGATGCTAGAAATATGCATTTTTTAAGTAAGATTAGAGGTTAAGTTTTATGCCCCAGGAAGTTGGTATGCCTATACTCTATCTCTAGCAAGCTCAGGAGAATCCCCTACCTGATCCAAGCTCTCCAAATCCCACAAGCATCCTGTTTAGGAAGATCCAATGCAGGAAGTGATGTCTTCAATGAAACTGTGGCTCCCCAGACAGTACAGGTAATGAAAGCTTTGTGAAGCCACTTATAGTGCTCTCTATTCTGGAAGGCTTCTATTTTCTCAAGGGTGTCAGAAATGGATTCAAACTATCATATACATGAGCATGAAAATTTTCCTTCACTAATAGGCATGTTTGCTGGGAAACAAATGGGAAGAGGCACCAGAAATGGAATTCTGGTTCATAGGCCCAGATCTCTTGAAGGTGACCTAGGTTCCCAGGGGAGAGAAAGCTGGCTGCAGACAAACCATCGCTCTTTCCCTAGCAGTGCTTCGGGCTGTCCCCTGACCTGGATTTAGAGTCTGAAGTTTCCATTTATTGAGTTTGGAAAATGCAATTCAACAAATCTTTATTGAACATCCATCATGCCAGGCTCTGTGCAGAGATGCAGGACTAGCAAGACAGTTTATGTTCCAGGAGTGGTGGAGACAGGTCCAGTTGTCTCTCCTTACCCATGGGGGATACATTCCAAGACCCCCAGTGGATACCTGAAAATATGGATAGTACCAAACCTTGCTATGCATATATATGGTAATAGATTGATATGGTAAGAGATTAACAATCATAACTAATAAATAGAACAATTATATATCTAATAAAAGTTATGTGAATGTGGTATCTCTATCTCTTTCTCTGTCTCAAAATATTGTGCTTTCACTTTTATGAAAAGAGAGAAGAAAAGAAAGCACTTTATGAGCCGGGCGTGGTGGCACATGCTTGTAATCCCAGCATTTGGGAGGCTAAGACAGGAGGATTGTGGTTTGCAGACAGCCTCAGCTACTACTTACTGAGGCCCTATGCAACTCAGTGAAATCCTGTTTCAAAATAAAGAATAAAAATAGGGTGAGGGTGTAGCACAGAGGTAGAATACCCCTGGGTTCCATCCCCAGTACTGCAAAAAAAATAAAAAATAAAAGTACTTTATGGCTTCTCTTTGGCATCTCTGAATTGCTAGCAGTAGTACTCTTGTGCTTTGGGCCATTACTCAGTAAAATAAGGGTTCCTGGAACACAAGTACCTGGACACCTCAGTGGTTTATCTAATAACCTAGTTGGCTATTAAGTGGCTAACGAGCAGACAGCATATACAGCCCGGAAACGCTGGACAAAGGGATGATTTGTGTTCGGGGCAGGAGGGCATTAGATTTCATCATGCCACCCAGAATAACATGCAATTTAAAACTTACAAATTATGTACCTATGGAATATTTTTTTCATGTTTTCAAACCACCATTAACTGTAAATGAAACTGTAGAATACACAACCTCAGAAAAGAGGGGGCAGGACTATTGTAATAACATGCATGAACAAACAAATAAAGCCATTTTAGATTCCAGGGAGGGCATGGAAAGAAACAAGTAAAAAAGCCCAACAGAAAGGGACAGGAGTGAGATTCCTTTGAAGAAGACCCAAAAGCTGTCTCTGAAGAGTCAATAATTCAGTAAGGTTCAAGTGTGAGCTTGCACTGGCTCCTTCAAAGAGGAGAGGAAGCACATCGCAGGGAGAAGGGACAGGAGAAAACTCTAGAGAGCTGAAGGGCTTATTTGGTTGTCCTGTTTCTTGTTAAAAGAAAACCAACATGCTATAGATTGTGTACACACGTGTGCATGTGTGTGTGTGTGTGTGTGTGTGTGTGTGTGTGTGTGTGTGTGTGCTTGTGTGTGTGCAGACAGGGAGAGTTAGTAGCGCCACATGAGGTTGAAGAGATGAGTGATAATAATGGGTCATATTACTTGAGGGCTGATCTAGTGCCAGTGGCTGAATGCTTGCCTGTAATAATGACTTCAATGTTCACTCAACTCTTCTGTCCATTTTACCAAGGATGGAACCATGGCATGGAATAGCTAAGCTGAGTTTAATTCAGATGGGACTTATTTGGAATAGGCAGTGTCCCTTTAAAATGTGAGACCCCAGAACTTACTTTCGGGGCTCCTGCCCTTAAGCCTTGCCTTTTCAAGTGCCCTCCTCACCCTGTTAGCGTTCTACCTTGTCTTGTCTATGCCCACCTCCCTCCAGTCCCCACCCGACCCTTGTACAGAATATTAGAAGGATGTTGAAAGGCTGAGAACTATTGGTATAGAGATTTTTCTGCCTGACTCACACGCACAGCCAACTACGTTTCACTAAACATTTTTATCTTCATTCATAATTGATATTTAATAAAAATTCATTAAGTGCAGCATGGCACAGTGGCTAAGAAGGAATCAGCTGGAACAGGTTTGAATGTCAGCTTTGCTGTTCATCATATGTCCTGGAGCCTTAGGAAGCCATCAGACATGATATATATTAGGAAAATAATAAAAATGGGCCAGGAGAAAAATGCCAAAAATGAACTTCGATTGTGAGAATATCTTTATTCCAGAAATCTTAAACTATAAGGAGTTCTGAGTATGATGATTCATACCTGTAATCTCAGTACTTGGGAAGCTGAGACAGGATGGTCATAGGTTCAAGGACAGCCTCAGCAACTTAGTGAGAGCCTGTTTTAAAATAAAAAATAAAATAGGGCTCAGCTGGGCGTGGTGGCGCATGCTTGTAATCCCAGCATTCGGGAGGATGAGACCAAGGATTGTGGTTTGCAGATAGCCTCAGCTACTTAGTGAGGCCCTCTGCAACTCAGTGAGACCTCGTTTTAAAATAAAGAATAAAAAAAATAGGGCAGGGGGTGTAGCTTGGAGGTTGAATGTCCCTTGGTTCCATCCCCAGACCCTCAAAAAAAAAAGGGGCGGGGGCTGAGGATGTAAGCACCCCTGGGTTCAATCCCTAGTACCAAAATTAAAAAAAAAACACAACAAAAAACCCAAAAAACTATGAGAAAGTCTAGATATGCTATTCTAAACCAAAGAAATTGGGTGCTCATCTCAAATTTCAAGTGTCCTATCTGTAAAATGTGCACAGAAACATCGGCTTCACTGGGTTATAGGGAGCCGTTCTACGACTGTAAGCACAGGCAAACCAACATATGCTTACAGCAACAGCTAGAAAGAAAAAAAAAGTGAGAAGTTCAATCTTGTTGGCTAAATTTCAGATTTTGTGACATATTTTAATTTCAAAATGCATGTAGGTTTTGACTACACATACAGTGACTCTCATGTCTAATAGGGTAGAGGATATTTCCCATGGTCTATGTCCTCTAGCAGTCTTCTCTGAGCCTTGGGAGAGGAATAAATGAAATGATTCATGGTGGGCATTCCATACATTGTAATTTGCTGGTTCTACTGGACTTTGTCTCTTACATGTCCCCAAAGGCTCATTTGTTGAAGTCTTAGTCCCTCAGCCTAAAACTTGGGAGGTGGGGAACACTTTAAGAAATAGGGATCACTGAAGGTCTTATGTCATTGGGACTGTACCTTCGAAGGGGTAATGGGTACTCAGCCTCTTCCTCCTCCTCCCCTTTGCATGAGGTAAAAAGCTCTTTATTTGACTACATGTTTTTTTTTGCTGTAATAAATGTACTGCCTCACCACAGGCTTGAGAGTAATGGGGCCAACAGATTCTGGACTAAAACTTTTAAAACTGTGGGCTGAAATAAACCTTTTCTCTTTATAAATAAGTTGGTTATCTAGGGTATTTGTTACATAACTGAAAGCTGACTAACACAGGTTCTTTGCTGGGGAGACATGAAAAGCCATGAGCAGGGTTATGATTTGTCATCAAAACTGGAACACTTTTGAGAGTGTAAGGGAGTGCTATTTATTAATAAATTTCAATGACCAGCATAAACTGGGACTGTCCCCAGCAAGCCAGGGCATACCATTCCTGTAACCTCAAAGTCCAGGAATTTTCCAGGTAATAGAACACTAACAGATGCCAGTGCCTCTACATTTCATGGTTCTCAGAGCCTCTCCAAGGCATAGCCAGTAACCTACCTATTTAAAATTTCCTTTATTTATTTATACAATGGTACATTGTAATTACGTATTGTAGTGAGATTCAAAGTCTTACAAACAAACATGCACACAGGTCTTCATTTTTACTGAAGTCAAAGTTTCACATAATGAAAAAAATCTTAGTTTGCCCATGACCCTTTATTATAATAGAATTTTTTTTGGCCAAAGCTTCAGCAGACAGACATGGGGATACTACCATTCTCTGTGATGTAATAGTGAAATTCCTCTCCCATCCAGGGAGAAAAGACTTATGTTCTAAATTACACTGTCACAAAGAGGCGAAAGCCAATTAATTTCAGACTTCACTAACCTGGGATTTGTATTCACTTGAGCAGAGGCTGGGACTGATATTCTCTTTTACATTAACAACTGGTAAAATAAATTTGTAAAAAATGCATTTCTTCAATGTGCATGACAAGAGGGCTACACGCAGAGCTTAGAGGGTATTAAAGACACATGATAATAAGAGCCACTGTATTTCGAGTGCTGACTATGTCTCAGGTGCTAGGACAAGTTTTTTTGGGGGTACATTACCTTATTCTCATGACAAGACAACACTCTCATGGGGATGATATATGAGGAGGAAACCAAGGCCTAGAGATGTTGGCTGCATTTTGTGCAGTAAGTGTTATGATATGTCCCTTCTAAAATTCCTGTAGAAACTTGGTCCCAGGGCAGCAGCATTGGGAAGTAAAGTGGGCATCACTTCCAGGGGAGGGTATGGATTGTGAGAGACCCATGTTCATGGATAGATCAATATTTCCCTCATAGGAGCAGGTTAGCTACCACCTTTTCATCTCTTTTCACGCTTGCTTTCCCTTCCACTTTTCCCACCAGGAGTAGCACAAATCCTCTCCAGAAGCTAAGACAATGCTAGACCATGAACCTAAATAAACATCTTTTTTAAAATAAATTACCTAGTTGCAGGTATTCTGTTATGACAACAGAAAACAGACTGAATTATGGTACCAAGAAAGAAACTACTATTCTTTACTGCCTCTTAAGGAAAGTAACTTACTACACCTCTAGATAATTATCAGACTTATTTGGGAGTACAGAAGAAATAAAACAAGTAACTTAGATTTTGCCTCTACTGTAATACCTTTTACATATAGCTTATATTCCAAAGATCAGGTCTCACCTGTGTGTTTCAGTAAGTTCCAGGAATATCTGCCATATTTGATGAGTAGCCCATTTGCAGGTACTTGGTTGAGGGCTCATTTATTTCTTATTGATGATTGATTGACTTAGAAAATATTTATTGCCTCCTTTGGCAGGTGCTTTCTTAAGTCCCAGGAAGAAATAATGAAGAAAAACCCCCATGGTTCTTGTTCTTGTTGAGGTCATTGGCTCACACCTCTAACACACTATGGTGTGATGAATAGTCACAGCAAAGCCAAACAGAGCCTCCAAGCTAGAGGACACTTAAACTCCTTGATTTTTCCTCAGAGATTTTTGGCAGGGCAGAGCCTTTGGGTTGAGGATAAGAAGAAAAGGTAGGCAGTTGATAAGCCAGTTAAGAACAGTGCCCCCAGGACTTATAGAAGTCATCAGAGATGCACATTAAAAATGCAGATTTTCTAATGCAATGATGTACATTCACAATCATATCAAAGTCAAGCACTAAGCCAAACATGAAAAGGAGGAAGGGGAAGGGAATGGGGTGGGAATTGGGGAAGGGCTAATTAGGAAATGTGTGCATATATGCTTCCACCATCTTGTACACCATTAAGATGTATGACTTACAATGTACCAATACAAAAATTTTTTTAATGCAGATTCCAGGATGTGAGTTAATGGTTCTGGGGTACTGCAGACAGTTGACTTCTATCTTCAACAAGATATAAGTGACTACAAGGTGCCAGGAACTGTTTGGTAGCCTGGGGTTCAGAGGTTAAGAAGCTAGACATGCCCTTAGCCTCAAGAAGTTTACATTCCAGTGAAGATGATAAAGAAGGAAACAGACGAATAAGCAAGAGAATTCAAAAAAGAGGAAAGTGCTCTGTGGTAGGTAGGTGATAGTAGCTGAGAAGAGTGGCCCTGGGGAGGGACAAGGTGCTGCTTTATGTTTTAGGGTCAGCAGAGGCCTACGTACAAAAAAAATGATGTTTGAGTTGATTCTTGTACCACAAGAATGAATGAATTGGGCAGAGAGTTGGGAAAGAGGTTTCTGGGCAAACATTCTGAGGGATTTATTTCCACGACCAAAGGAGTAGAAAGGAAACCAGTATTAGAATAAAGCCAACTGCAAGCTGAAGCCAGAGAGGTAGGCGGGATCCAATCAGATCATGCAGGCTGCGATGGGAGTGGGGATCTTAGATCCCAAGGGAAGTGTGAAGCCTGAGAAGGTTGAGAAGCAGCAGAAATCCTGGCGCCTTGGACAACTCTGAGAAACTTTGGGCCTCAGCAGAAGAGAGGATCCTGGGATTCTTACCATTATTGCCTTTCTGCTTCCAGTTTTAGCTCTTGTGATGGTTAATCTGGGTTGTCAATTTGACTGGATTATGAAACACCTAAGATTATATGGCTTTTGGGTGTGCTGATGGGATGATTGAGTTAGGTAATGGCAGATTGAAGGGGAAGTCTTGCCCTGAATGTGGGCAGGGCTGTTCTGATAGGCACAGCACCTGGATGAAAAGGAGAAATCTGAATGAAGGGATGTGTGGTTCTTCCTAAGAAAAGTATGTCTGCTCTTGCCTGGGATATCAGCCTTCAGCCCCTCTGCTCTTTGAGCTGAACACCGTCGTTTTTCCAGAGTGTGTGCTGGCCTTTCTATCTTGGACTGGGACTACATTATGGGTAACTCCTCATCTGAAACTCTGGCTCATATATGGCTCAACCAGCTGCTGGTTCCTTCAGCTCTCCACATGCAGGCAGCTACTTGGGAATGACACTGCCTTGGATTATAAGATGATTTGATAAGTTCCTTTTTTACCATATCCATATCCTGTGCATTCTGGTACTCTAGATAACCCTGACCAATGCAGCTCTCCTAAGAGTGACCATCATGTCAGAGTGCCCATCTTTCTCTGTCCCTGGCATTACCTGAGGGCTCAGAGGGGATGTTTTTGTGAGGGGATGTGAGAGACAGGCACCTCACGAAAGGGCTGCAGCTGGCTGAGCAAGAGTGTGAGGCTGCTCGAGAGGCATACTGAGGAGAGAAGGAGCAGCTGTTTCCTCTGCTCTCATTAAGGACTTAAGCCTTCTTCATATTGAAGAGCTTCAATAAACAAAACCAGAGATTACTGGATGTTCCCACAAAAACTGTTTGTGTAACTGGAAGATGCCTGTAGAAAGGGGAGCTCTTGGTATTGGCAAAGGGCATGAAAAATGTTCTATCCTGAAGTCTGAGGGCCAGAGGGCTAGGGCATACTCCCAAGCTGCCAGTGGTTATCTTTCCTGAATTAGTTGTATTCTCCAAGAGGAGTCCTGAGCTTGAGGAAGTGACCCTAACCACGCTCTTCCCAGCCGTTGTCTCCATTTCTGCTCCAGCACTGTTTATCTTGTACAGTGTCTCCTCTTTGGGCAGCTCAGAGTCTCTCCTGAGCTAGGGATGCAGGCTTGGTCTCCCCCAAGTGGCAGCACCCTATTCTTCTTGGCATGTTCTTGCCTTGTAGAGTTCTCTGTTTTATATTCCCCAAATGCAAGATTATTGAGGATTTCTGGAACTGTCCAAAGAATTTGGCTGATACCAGATGCTTCATCCTAACAAGTCCACTGTCTACCTTGTGTTATAGATTCTTTAGACTTAGGCAAGTCTTCCAACTTCTTCTCTGACAATTGACCTCCTTTTTGGTACCTATGTTTATGGGATGTGAGATCCTGTCTTCCTGAACAGGGCTGATTGGGTTAGAAATAGACATCTGACTCCATATGAGCCAATCAGATTCTCTGTCTGGAAAACTTGAAATGGAGATTCAAAGATATTATCCTATCCCTGCTTGCTGCTAGAATCAAAGAAATGTGAACTCTAGATTTGTGCTGTTTAGTTTGCTAGCCACAAAACACTGGTCATTGGAGATGGCCAATTAAATTTGAGATGTTAGTAGTATAAACTATACAATAGATTTCAATGACTTAGTATAAAGAATAATCCAGAATATCTCATTGAAATTTTTATATTGAATTGAATGTTAAATAATATTTCCAATGTTGCTTTAAATGCATTTTCAAATTATTCCCCCCTTTATATTTTTGAAATGTGGAAACTCAATAGTTAAAAATTACAACTGTGGCACATTTATATTTCCATTGGAACATTCTTTTCTTGACCACATGTCCCTGGAAAAAGAAAGTCTATCCTCAGAGAAAGAAGAATGAAGCTAGTACCAAAAGATTATATATATATATATATATATGTGTGTGTGTGTGTGTGTGTGTGTGTGTGTGTGTGTGTGTGTGTGGTGCCAGGTATGTTGGTGCACACTTATAATTCTAGTACTTGGGATGCTGAGACAGGAGGATTGCAGGTTCAAGGTCAGCCTCAGCAACTTATCAAGACCCTATTTCAAAAATAAAAAATAAAAAGAGTATAGATTGGAAGTAGAAAGTCCTCGGGTTCAGTCCAAGGAAGAGAGGGAAGGAGGAAGGGATATAGAGAAAGTGAGGTAGAAAAGGGAGAGAGAGGAGAGTAGTGGGGGGCAGTGGAAGAGGCAGAAGAATTAGAGAGAAAACCAGACAGCTACAAAGAAAGTGACAGGGAGAGCCCACCTGTGATCCTGATGGCATTTCAGTTCTTGGTTCTAATTCATTGAGGCAACTGTCAACATTTTCTGTTATTGAGTTCCAAGAGACATCTCTGTTCTTATAATGAATTCTTCCTTTTTGACTTAAGTATTTTTGAGCCTACTTGCAACAAAAAGAGATACTTCTGAGACATAATGATCTATAGACTTCAAAAATATATGAATATGGTAAAAGAATGTAGATATCATAATACAGCATAGAGATGGCAAGTACCTAGCATAGGTGACACCACTTTTGTAGCAGACATTGCTAATCCATCACAATCGTAGGCATGATCTTAAATGCCTTTTAGTTTTAGATCTCCAGCTGGACACCCCCAGTAGACTAGAATTAGCATATAAAGGACATCCCACTTGGCAGCCTTGAGAAAATTGATTGAGGTCGAAGTCATAGGAGACACATGTTTTTGATACTACTGAAGCATGAACTTGTTTTGTCTTTGCCCACATCTTTTTTTCTCCAAGCCTCAGTTTACCTTGTCTGTAAAATGACAATAATAGTATTTTCCAAAGGGCTACTGTGGGAAATGGGTACAGGATAGGAATCCAAACAAAACCCATAGGAGACAAAAACACAAAGAGGAGCTGTTGTTTTAACCCAGGTCCTCAGCACTCAGACCCAAGAAAGGTCACTTGTCCTCTGAACTTAGCTGAAGATTACGGACAAGGCCTTGGAACAAGAGCCCAGCCTTCATAAACAAAATTCCCAATAACTGTAGTCAATGAAATAGGGCAGTTTCTAGAAATCAGCAGGACCCATCAATTTCACATCTTCCCATTTTATTTTATTTTCTGCATAAAGGCAGCAACAGGCACTACCACCAAAGGAGGTTTTGGAAAATGACTCATTTGGAATTTTCTGGAGGAGTCAGAAATTGGTAAAAATTCAGCCTTTGGAAGCAAAAGAAGAAGTATCTGTGGGGGTGTGTACCTGTGTATGTTTGTATCCTAAGCGTTGCTCTCTCCCTGTGACATTTCAAAAATGGTTCTCAGGAGGGAGTGAGGTTCAGTTCACCCTGGTCTGGGTCTAATGCCAGTAGTACTTCTCATGGGTCGTTAAAGTGTTTGTAGAGGAACACCACTGTGAATTCATATGAATGAAATCCACCCATGATTATGTCCAAAATGTCAGACAGTTTTTGTTTCAAATGATGTTTCCCACTAGCCTACCACGTCTAAACAGAATTATGAAATTCTATGGTTCAGTTGGGGGGTTTGAAAATATGGTTTCCATACCTGTAAAGCACTGCTTTGCTTTCTCAAGACCAAAGAAGGCTGTCATTGCTGGGCGTGGTGGCGCACGCTTGTAATCCCCGCGCTTGGGAGGCAGAGACAGGAGGATCGCGCAGGTTCGAAGCCAGCCGCGCGCGCTGGCTTAGGAGACCCTGTTTCCAAAATGAAAATGTAAAAAATAGGTCTGGGAGTGTAGCCCGGAGGTAGAAGGGCTTCCAGGAACCCCAGTACCACCAAAAAAAAAAAAAAAAAAAGAAGGCTGTCATCATGGCCACTGACGAATTATATGTGTAACCAAGGAGATGTATCTGTCAGACACTGGCTCCAGTAGCCCCTCAGTCTAAAACAAGTCAGGAAACAACACAATGAATAATTTTAATACTAGGCAACAATTAGTATTAGTTGTCCTTACAATTTGCCTTGTATTTTCCTTAGATCTTTATATGTATTCATTCAATTTAATCCTTATAACAATCCCAAGAGGTTGTTTTAGAGATAACGTAACTGAGGCATGGAAAGATTAGGTCATTCACTCAAGATCCCACGTGTGGCAAATGGAAGAGGCTACCACACTCTTTTGGGTGTTTGTTTGTTTGTTTGTTTGTTTGTGGTACTGGGGATGGAACCCAGGGGCATTCTACCTCCATGCTACACCCCCAGCCCTATTTTTTTTATTCTTTATTTTGAATCAGGGTTTCACTGTTGCAAAGGGCCTAAGCAGCTGTCCATAAACTACTATCCTCCTGTCTCAGCCTCTCAAATCCTAGGATTACAAGAGTTTGCCACCACACTCAATGACTCTGAAAATATCTAAGGCTTTAGGCAGGAAGAGGTATTCCAGAGCTATCATGAAATAAGAAATGACTACATTCAGATTAGAAATAGCAGTGCAGGGCTGGGTGTGGTGGCAACTGCCTGTAATTCTAGTACTTGGGAGGCTGAAGCAGGAGTGTCACAGGTTTAAGGCCAGCCTCAGCAACTTAGCAAGGCCATGTTTCAAAACAAAATAATTAAGAGTGGTGGGTGGCTGGGGGTATAGCTTTGAGGTAGACCTCTGAGTTCAATTTCCAGTACCAGTACCTTATTTATTTATTTATTTATTTATTTATTTATTTATTTATTTTAGTGGTACTGAGGTTCCTGGAAGCCCTTCTACCTCCGGGCTACACTCCCAGACCTATTTTTACATTTTTATTTGGAAACAGGGTCTCCTAAGCCAGCGCGTGCGGCTGGCTTCGAACCTGCGCGTGCGGCTGGCTTCGAACCTGCGCGATCCTCCTGTCTCTGCCTCCCAAGTGTGGGTATTACAAGCGTGCACCACCATGCCCGGCCCAGTACCACATTTTTTAAAAAAAGGAAGGAAGGAAGGAGAGAGAGAGAGAGAGAGAGAGAGAGAGAGAGAGAGAGAGAGAGCAGTGCAGAATGTCAAAATGGAAAAAAGAAGTCAATGACCATGCAGCCCTCTTTACTTATTTTAGAAATGAGCAAACCAAGGGTCAGAAAGGTTAAATGGTTTGCCCAAGGTTCTGTACAGTCTGTGGCAGAGTCAGGGGAAAGCTCATCTCCTGACTGTGCTCTGTTGTCAGTCTAGTAATTTCCTTGCTCTCTGGTGGGCTTGCGGGCCGGCCAGTCCCCAGCAAAGGCTGCCAGAAGTACCCAGGGCTCTCTAGAGGAACACAAACAATGGAATGCACACATAATTACAAAAGGGGACTTATTAGATTGACTTACATGATCAGAGGCTGAATAGTCCCACAATGGTGGTCTGCAGGCCAGGGAGCCACAGAGACTGGTTGCTGCTCAGCCTAAGAAGCTGCAACCTCAGCACCAGATGTTGCCCCAGCCCCAGGCTGGAGACCTGGAAATCCCCTTGGAGAGCCTCTGGTGCAGGTTCCTGATCCAAGGCTGAAGAATATGGAGCCTGATATCTGCAAACAAGGAAGGCAGAAAAAAAAAAAAAAAAACAAGAAGAGCTGAGGTTGGTGAACATGAGAACTTCCTTTTTTTTCTCCCTTGGCCCCCAGCCATTTGGATGCTGCTGCAAACATTCATGGAGGATCTTCCTCACTCAGTTTTCTGACTTGCATGCCAGTAGGCTCTGAGAAAACCCAGAAATGAGCTTCACCAATTTTGTACCCTCAGTGCAGTCAAGTTCACTATCAAGATTAAGCATCGCACATTCCCAAGCCTTTCATTTTAGGCCTCCTGCAATCTTTCTGCTCCTCAGCTTTGGCTGTATCTGAGTCCTCATCTTGGTCTTCAAATGCCATTTCAAACTTCCTACTCTGTCTAGAATTGCCAGCAGTCTGGTCTCCAACTCCTGCTGGATTGCTTTCCCCACAGCACTCCTTGACAATCTTCTTTCTCCTGCCAAGGAGCCACGAGCATGTGGTAGTAATGGTGCGTGTGGACTCAATGAATCAATGGTGCCCAAACCCTGGAACTTGGCAAAGAGTTGTTCTCTTTCCAAAGATGTTACTAAACTCCTAAGATCTAGGCTTGGCAGGCAACATGAGACCCTATCTGATAAAAAGTAGTATCGACAGAGAAAGGGGGGATTCCTGGTGACACCAAACAGCAATTGCATCACCATGGATAAATATTGAGGATTTACCTTAAGTGTAGGTAACATGGCCAGTAAAGATGTATATGACACAGTCTCTGCCCTCAAGGGCCCAATGGTCCAGTAGAAGAGCCATAATAAATTCATGCATAATCATTTATTATGCAAAGCAGAACATAAGCAGTGGGAGATGCAAATGGTATGCATGAAGATTTAAAAAAGGAATAGTCCATACTCGGAGGGGGGTAGAGTAAGATGTTTCTGGTAGTGTACAAAATGTGAGATAGATATTAAAGAGGGGAGGAACAAGAAGTATTCCCAACAAAGAGGCCAACTTAAACTAAAATATAGAAATAGAAACTTTCTGGACACAAAAGGGAAATAAATGGATAGTCCAGCTTATTTCAAGAGCATGTATTTCAAGAGGAAGAACAGCAGGAAATTAAATTCATTGTGTCAAATAAGGCACAATGTAGACATAGTAATGTTATATTGATTAATGTGTTCCTACCTAGATTGAATTAGGACTGTGTCTGGCAGGCAGTTATATGCTCAAAATATGAAGTATTTTTTAAAATGCATGAATGAATGTTTATCCCCCAAACGTACCACATAGATGCACCACAAAGGCAGGGAATATGTTCATCTTGGTGCCCATTTTATCATTAGAACTATGTGTGATGTAGAGTGCACGTTCAATAAATACTTGTTGAAGGAATATTATAAAAACCTTTCAATGTCAAACCAAAGGCACGGTAACTAATTCAATGGATAAAGTCCTCAATGATTTTCAGGAAAAAAACTATTTAAAGAGTGCCAAGCCAGGTGTGGTGGTGCATGCTAGTAGTCCCAGCATTTGGGAGGCTGAGACAGGAGGATCTGGGTTCACAGACAGCCTCAGCTACTTAGTGAGGTCCTTTGAAACTCAGTGAGACCCTGTTTCAAAATAAAGAATAAGAAATAGAGCTTGGGCATAGCTCAGAGGTAGAGTGACCCTGCGTTCCATCCCCAATATGGCAAAAAAAATAAAAAATAAAATAATAAAGAGTGCCTACTATGCACTATCTACTCTGCAGATGTCTGGCATGATTAGGGTTTTCTTTAAGAAAGAAGACTGTTCAGCAGCAGAAAAGAAAGAAGAGAAGTTGTAGTAAGAGTCAGCTGGCTTCATCCTTGTACCATAGAGAAAGTTATTTGAACCTGATCTTATTTTTTTTTCTTTTTCCTTCTTTTTAAAATTTTTTCTTGTGCTGCTGGGATTGAACCCAGAAGCAATCAGCCTCTGAGCTACACTCCCAGCCCTGTTTTATTTTTTTTAATTTTGAAACAGGGTTTCACTAAATTTCTGAGGGTCTCACTAAGTTTCTGAGGCTGGTTGGGAACGTGCAATTCTCCTGTCTCAGCCTCTCAAGTACTGAGATAACGAGTGTGGGCTCAACCACACTTGGGCTGAACCTGATCCTGAAGAGATTATTCTGAGAATAGAGAATAGAGACAGTTGTGGGAGATTTGGTACAGGGCACAGTAAAGAAATGGGGAGGAGGCTCTGATGGAGAGTGTGGCAAGTTAAATTGTCTAAACATAACTAAAACAGTACCTTTATTCACAGTGCATTAAAAAAAGTCAAATTCCCTAATCTTGGATCTTCATGTGATTGTCATTTAACATATGGTAGAAGTGATACCAGACGACTTCTGATGGCGAGTCGTGGAAAATGACTCCACTCTGCCTTGCTCTCTGGGATAATGTCACCACTGGAATCTTCTGCTATCCTGTAAATAGCCTGACTGTTCACAGGAAGTCATGCTCTAAGGAAGTCCCAACTTTCCGCAATAGAAAGAAAGGTTCCAAGGCCACAATGATGATGATGGTGATGATGATGATGGCAATGGTGATGGTGATGATGGTGATGATCATGATAATGATTATGATTATGATGATGATGATAATGATGGTGATGATAATGATGATGAAGATGATGGTGATGATGGTTGTGGTGATGATGATGGTAATGATCATGATGATGGTGATGATGATGGTGGTGATGATGATGGTAGTGATGATGATGATGATGATGATAATGATGGTGGTAAAGATGGTGATGACGATGGTAGTGATGATGATAGTGGTGATGATGGTGGTGATGGTCATGATAATGATGATGATGATGATAATGGTGATGAAGATGATGGTGATGATGATAGTGGTGATGATGATGGTGATGATCATGATTATGGTGATGATGATGGTAGTGATGATGATGATGGTGATAATGATGGTGATGATGATGGTGATGGTGATGATGTATTAATCAGGCTTGCAGTAACAAACTACCTAATCATCTCAGTGACTTTCAGCAAGAGGCATTTCTTTTTCACTCCTGTAACACTCATATTTTACCACATGTTGGCTGGGGCTCTGATTGGGCATCAGGCTGCTCCACCGGTCTTCTCATTCCAGCATTCCTCTTCTTCTCATTCTGGTGGGAAGAAGAGCCTTTATCAGGGACCTGCAGGTTTTAGGAAAGAGAGGAGAAGCAAGAGACCTGCAGAATCTGGTGATTCCGCTAAGACCTTCTGCCTAGGCATGGTGCATCGCCAGCCTGCTCCCATCCCATCAGCCAAAGCTTGACCTGTGGCTGGGTTCAAACCAACCCTTAGGAAGCAGGTTACTGACAGTGGGTGAATGTGGAAGCCTCTTAGAGAAATGTGGGTGCTGAGCACAACCCTGGCACTGAGAAGTCTTCAGAAATACTTATGGGCTGGATGAATGAATAAATGAATGAATATGGCCAAGGAGGTAGAAGAATATAAAAAAGGTAGGCAGTGATGGAGAACTCAAGAAGAACTCAGTTCCAAAAATTATCTGACAATAAGCAACAAGTTTATGAATCTAATAAGATCATATAGACTATACAGTATTGTCAATCTCTTTTTTTTTTTTCATACGAAAGTTCATGGACACCTATCTCCACTGGGGCTCCTGCAAGATAATGCATTTGTCCACAGTTCCAGGACACTTGTGTTCTGCATCCTCCCCAAGCCCAGCCCCCTTTTGCCTATAAGTCCCATTCAGATCCTGTAATACAGGAGTTCATTGGTGTAAGATCTGGATTGAAGGCAGATGCTCCCTGTCTAGCTTCTAGCAATAAAGAGCAGCAACAGGAAGGCAGCCAGAAAACCATGCGCATGTGTGGTAGGGAACAAGCCATTCTCCCCATCTTTTGCTTGGAACGAGGTCAGGTCACTTCTCCAGGGGCATAGAGAAGGCACTGCCCAGCCAAATGTGGGTTTGGAAGAGTTTCAGACTGGGACAGAAGAGAGAGTCAGGGTTTGGCTCCACCAACAACAGGGTGAATGAGAATGCTGTTGTGGTGTAATTTAGAAATATCCATGCAAGCCACGCTTGTTAGCTTTTTCTAATTTTTAATTCTAACTAATGAAAAATTGAAAGGAAATGAGATGTTCCATGAGATTTAGCCAAATATCTGAATAGGTCTTGTGGAATCTGACTGTGAAATTAGTTACGGATGACTTTTGGCAAACGCCGTTACTGAAATTGAAAGGCTTCTCGCTCATTTCTCAAATGTGGTAGTGCCGATTGTGGGGTTTTTGGTGGGCAATTGCAAGGGCCCTGCTGGTTGTTACATTTATCTAGCAGGTAAAAAAATATTAAAGTTTGACCATAGTGCTTAGCTACGCTTAGTTGGATTCTTTTGGCCAGGTACCAAGGATCAAACAGCAAAAGCAGAACGTATCTAAATTGGATTCCGAAATATTTGTGCAGTTATATTTGTGTGCATGTGTATAGGCAAATATATACGCATACACAAACATACGCACGATGCAACAAATTTTAAATTATTTTTGGTACTGAGAATTGAGCCCAGGGCATTCTACCTCTAAGCTATACCCACAGCCCTATTTTATTTTTATTTTGATGCCGAGTCTCATGAGGTTGATGAGAGTCTCACTACTTGATGAGGCTGTCCTCAACCCTGTGGTCCTCCTGTCTCAGCTTCCCAAGTACAGGGATTACAGGCATTTACCACATGCACCAGCTGTGAATTTTGACCATGAACGAAGCAATCGTTAAAAGACTTTCTTGCATGGAGCCGAGTATTTCATATGAAATTTCTGTCTCTGATACCTGAATCTATTTGGAGCATTGACTTCTGATCCCTGTACCTATCCTTGGTCCCTCTGCATGGGCAGAAAGGAGAAGACATGTGAGCTTAATATTCTCTTCCTTCTAGCTGACTAGTAGTTAGTAGAGTTTCATGCTAACACAGCTAAATGCAGTTATTTTGTTTTGCTACTTCCATTTCATGTACGATTCTGGCTTGCTGCATCTTAGAATTGGGTGGAAGGATGAGTGAGGATTTCTCTCTCCTGGCTAACAAGGCCCTGCACCAGGGCTCCACGCTCCAGCCATGCTGAGCTGTCTGTGTTTCAGCATTCACAAGCTGTGTCCATGCACAAGGCATTTGCAGAACTGTTCTGTCAAGTGTGTTCCCTTCTGCTGTCTTCCCAGCTAACTTCTCAGCTCTCAACTTAAATGTCCCATTAACAGAGAAGACTTGGGCCCTCCCTCACCTATCTAAGTGGTGTTCCTCCTCCCTTAAGTTTCCTTTTCCCTTTATAGCATCCTGCTTGTTCAACACTTAGAATTCTCTATTTGCGCCGGGCGTGGTGGCGCACGCTTGTAATCCCCGCGCTTGGGAGGCAGAGACAGGAGGATCGCGCAGGTTCGAAGCCATCCACGTGCGCTGGCTGGCTTAAGAGACCCTGTTTCCAAATAAAAATGTAAAAATAGGTCTGGGAGTGTATCCTGGAGGTAGAAGGGCTTCCAGAAACCCCAGTACCACCAAAAAAACCAACCCCCCCCCAAAAAAAAAAAACACCTCTATTTGCTGTGTTCTCTCCCCAAGCTTTAACAGCAGGGATGGTACCCACTTGCTTCCTCATGGCTTCTCCAGCAGCACCTAGCTGTGTGCCCAGCACATGGGTACCTAGAAAACACCTGCTGAAGAAACAAAAGTTCCTCTCTCAATGGATTAGGAATATCTAGGATTGCTTTCTTATTTGGGAATGGAAAGTTCTTGGAGATTTTAGAGGAAAAATTTTACAAGAGTGTACCTAACCCTTCAAGACACTGGACCTAGGCCAATGGATAGTGCTTGAGTTATTTTTATTCCGTTCTGAGCATACTCTAGCTTATTTATTCTTCCATCAATTGGCTTTTGATTTTTTTTCCAGTTTCTGGCTATAACAAATGCAGCTATGATATTCTTTTGTATCCTTCTTTGTGCATATTTGCAACAATTTCTCTACAGAATATGCCTGGGGATAGGACTGCTATGTAATGAGATAGGCATATTTTTATCTTTACAAGATGATACCAATTTGTTTCCCAGAGTGACCGTTCTAGTCATCAGTCCCAGTAGCCTCGTATGAGACTTCCTCTTGCTCTATTTCCTTGGCAACACTTGATTTTATCCGATTGCTTAACATTTGCTAATCTTGTGGGTGCAAAATAATGGTTTCAATTTCACAGGTCTAATC
Source organism: Muscardinus avellanarius (assembly GCF_963383645.1). NCBI lineage: Eukaryota > Metazoa > Chordata > Mammalia > Rodentia > Gliridae > Muscardinus > Muscardinus avellanarius. The sequence continues at coordinate 12,106,244 of NC_137793.1, forward strand.
TGCGTGGCCCAGAGGTTGCGAACCAGCTGTGCATGTCCAGATGAGGCCTGACATCTGGATACGAGCCACAGATACGTAATGTTGACCTGAAGGGCTTTTTTTTGTGTGTGTGGTACTGGGGTTCCTGGAAGCCCTTCTACCTCCGGGCTACACTCCCAGACCTATTTTTACATTTTTTAAAATTTGGAAACAGGGTCTCCTAAGCCAGCGCACGCGGCTGGCTTCGAACCTGCGTGATCCTCCTGTCTCTGCCTCCCAAGCGCGGGGATTACAAGCGTGCACCACCACGCCCGGCATCTGAAGGGTGTTTTTTCGAGCTGAAAACAAAAAAATTCATTCGTCACCAACATTGAAACATTGGGAGATTTCATTGGAAGAATTGGTATTTCTATACTTTCTTGGGGGTTCGGGGTGTGTCACCACCCAAAAGCCTATTTACACAAAGCACAGTAACCGAGAAGCATCTGCCCTGGCTAGTAAGGCAGAGAATGTACTTTGGAATTGGCCGCAATCCCACAGCCAGCCAACCTATACCTTTCGGCTATCTTAGCTGCCTGGCCCCACAGGCTTTGAAATCAGCTGCTCTGCTTTGAGCCTTTAGGCAACAGAGAAAAGCCTCAGAAGTGAGATTGTGATAGATGCAAACCTCTGCTGCCCAAGTCTAAGCCAGGAATAACCCTGCGTGCAGAGCTCTAGACACAGGGTCCCCACATAAAGACCAGGCTCAAGCCACCTGATAAAACCCGACCCTCCTTCTGCCTCAGCGTGCTCTCCTCCTACCCCAGATTCATTCATTCATTCATTCATTCATTCATTCTCTCTCTCTCTCTCTCTCTCTCTCTCTCTCTTACTCTCTCTCTCTTATTTTTGGTCATTATTTTTGTACTTGTCTTCTTTTCTTGCCAAAAACCCTTTGAGATTCAGGACCAGGAATTTCTTTCTGTTTCTGCCTTTTTTCTTTCTTTTTTTTTTTTGTGGCTCGTTTATATGGCTTTGGTCCTTCATGGTACCTTAAAGTGCCAACTTGCACACAGAAGTTTCAATCACTCATTTAGTTAACAAATGTTTACTAGGTGTTCCTGTGCCAGGCATTGTGCCAGTCACTAAACACATAAGATGTTATCGGTACCGTGAATGCTTATGTTGGGAGGAAGGGGCCCAGCTGGCCATCTCAGAAGGAGAGTCAACATGGAGGTTGTTAGGAGCAGGGTAGTGGAAAGAGAGGCTGGAGACCCAGATTAAGGTCAGACTGCAAATAGTTAAGCATTTGGATGCTAAAATCGAGCTTCATACAGCTGAGTCAAGCCTTTGTTGGTTGAATGAATGCATAGGTTAGTGAATTCAGAAATGGCTCTTCTAGAAACTCAGCATGTAGTAGAAGAGAGACAGAATGCCTAGTAAATGGGTGGTGATGGTGGTGGCTCAATTAGAAAGAGGTGGATGGATGTTGAACATCTCAGAGCGCAGCCAACTCATACTGTCTAGCACTAGTTACACTGGGAAGGATCCCGTGAGCCTGGAGATTTATGAAAGATGGATGGCTCTTCCACCTTAAACCAGACTGGGAAAGGAATGGCTTCCCTCAGGCTCCCGTAGTCCCAGGAAATAGGAGAAATGTGGCCTGCGGAGGATTAGCTGAAATAGGCCCGTAATGAGCCCGCCGTAAGCTATCGGCAGCACTTGGTACTGAACTGTAAGGAGCAAGCCTTGCTTCCTTAGCTCAGAGCACCTTGAGGCTTCTGAGGCGAACAATCCTAATAAGTACATTTTTCCCTCCCCCTCTGTTGCTCGGAGGCTGGCCGAGCACTCCCTGCCCTGGAGTTGGTATTCTAAGCCACGCTGGCTGCAGGGCTCTCTCGCTACACAATTGAAATCTAAAGCATCCTTGGGGAGTGCTCCCTTTTGACCCTGTGCAACTATTAACAGTGAAGGAATTCTTTTCTCCCTCCTCACAGGGCTTATTATAATTGATTCCTGAAAATTATAGTTCAGAAGTATGAGACCTGGCTGCTCCCGGGGCCGAGTGCTTTGTTTGTTTGTTTGTTTTGTTATTGTTGTTCATTTATGAGGAATTAAGAGGACTCTCTTGTTACCCTGATGCTTGGTGCAGCCTCCATCCTTTTGTTTGAAATGCCTTCCCACAAAGCCTTCCCCATTAATGCTGGAGAAGGGCCTGGCTCCTTCCCTTGCTGCCTGTAACTCTTATTAATTATTCTGTACATTTTTATATTGATTATGTTGTTTGTGTGCACATCTTTTCATCTGCACATGTATTGGTTCTGTAAAGAGATTAAAATTTGCTACTAGGCCAATGAATATAAAATTCAGGAACAAGGAACAAGGACTAATTATACTCATCTTTGCTTGCTATAGTGGGTCCATTGATGAGATTATAAGGAATAATCAGTAAATACTTTAGAAGCAAGTTAAATAAATCAAAGTTAGACTGGAAGACAGTATACCTTAGTGATTTGGGCATTGAAAATGAAATCATGTAGCTCTGAGTTACCAGCTAAGGACACGGGCAAAATTTAGTAATTCCTTTGTGACTCAATTTCTCCACATGTAAAGTGGGAATTGTAGAAGTATTCATTTAAAATAGGTATTGTTAGAAGTAAAAAAAAAAAAAAAAAAAAAAAAAAAAAAAAAAAAAAAAAAAAACTTTACATGAGAAAAGCAAATAACCCAATCAAGAAATGGGCAACTGAATTGAATAGACATCCCACAAAAGAGGAGATACAAATGGTCAATAGATACATGAAAAAATGTTAAACGCCGCAGGTTCAAACATCCCAGTGGCAGGGACCATGGGTCCGGCATGCGCTGGGAGGACACCAGCAGAGCCCTATATTCGTGTGCCTGGCTCACCAGAATCTCCTTGCCCCTGCATTCCTTCCCCAGACCCTTAGAGAAGGGACCATTATTTGGAAATGCAGTGCTGTTCTCCGCTTCTACAGCATCTGTGGGCTCCTGTTGCAAGATTTTTTCGTGTAGAAAAATGGTGACTGAGGGACACAGTAGCTGAAATAAAGTTCAACTACCTAGAAGGCAGCGTCTTAACCAACAAAATAAATATATCTCAGGAACCAAAACAGATCCAGGAACCTCAGTGGAAGGAATCCAGAAACCCTGAACTGCGAGATCCACTGAAAAAATAATAATAATAAAAAGTTGGGGCATCAGATCTGCTGCAAACACAACCGGGCCATCCACTGGCGCCAGTGCGGGTTGCCGGCTCAAACCGTAATCCCTGGACCTGACTGATACCACCGTGGCAAAATAACCCAAGAGTTTGAAAACAGACATAGAACTCCAACATCTTAAGCAGCGAGCGGCGCCTGAGCCAGAAGCCTGCATGCTCACCAAAGACGGGACCACAGCGGCACAGTGAGTCCTCACCTGATTTAGACACCTGAATCAAGGAAGCCAGGTATCTGAGTGCATCCAGAGAAGCTGCAGGTCTTAGCATGCGCCCCAGGTCTGGGTCTAGCCCTGGGTGCCTGTCCCCCGTTCCATGACCCAGCACTAGCCTCGTGCACTTGGTGCTCACTTTGTGCGCCTAGCCCATGTGCCCTGCCCAAGCCCAGGCACTAACCTCACAGGCTCTGCCCGCTCCCCGGGCGGTGATATCTGTGTGTGCCCCACCTGAACCCGGAGACCAGGAGCTATCCTTGGGCTCCCAGCCCAAGCACTGGGTCCAGCACTAGCCGTGTATGCCCGCTCCACGTCTTGGGACCTAGTGCTACCTTCGTGCACCCTGCCTGAGCCAGAGACCAGTGCTAGACCCTGTGCTATGCCTGTGCCCCCGGACCCGTCTGCGCCCACCCCGCACCCCTGACCCACTGCTGGCTGTCTGCGCCTGCCCGGCAGCTGGAGACTCGGTGCTAGTCTACAGCGCCCAGCCCACACCCTAGATTGGGCTCTTGCCCTGTGCACCCTGCCCGAGCCCAGGACCAGGCGCTAGGCATTTGTGCCCACCCGCTCCTGGGTCCAGTGATAGCCATGCACCCAGCCCATGCCCTGGGACCTGGCAGCGCTCTGGTGGTAATTGGATGTATCCTGGGACCCTACAGCAACCCTTTGCCCAGGGTGCATCTTAGGACCCCATGGGCTAGCCCAGTTAGAATTTCCAGAGACACAGGAAAAGTCATCAAGGTGCAAGACCTGCACAGGGCCTCAGGGGGAGGTTCCAAGACTACTTTGGACATCCTCCACACCTGCGGTAGGGAAGCACAGGCCTGAGTCTAGGGTGGAGAATGCAGAGTTGCTGACTACAGGCTGGAAATACACAAAACCTGGGACTTGTACAGAATTTATTAACAGTGACACCGGAAGTGCTGACACCTAAACCCAAAGCTGTCAAAGGAAAGAAAGGAGTCCAAACACCCAGAGTGGCTTAAGAAGCTGACAATAGAATACAGAGCAAATTAAGAGACATTGAGTTATACTCCAAAAGCTACCACAGCAATCAGACATTCAAATATTATATGGATCCGAACCCAAATTAGGACTGCTTTTTTTGTTTGTTTTTTGTTTTGTTGTTGTTGTTGTTTTGTTTTCCCCCTTCTTTCTTTTACTTTTATTTTTTTTATATATTTGATAGTTTGCTTTGTTTTCTGGTCTCACACAGTCGCTAGTTCTTTTTATTTTATTCTTGTCCTTTTTTCCTCTGTCTTACTCTTTTTTTCTTTGTTTCTTTTTTCTCTTTCAGTTGTTTTTTCTTTGATTATATAATAGTTAGCTCTCGTATCTTGTGTTGATGCTTTATGTTTGTTTGCTCCTCCCGCACCCTCTTACAAACTTCCCCACCCTAACCTATCTACTCTCTTCCCACAAAACTTTTTCCCATACTATATCTCCTTGTTTAATATTCAAAAGTATTTTATATCTCCATACTTAAATACTCTACTAACTATAAGAGTACTACTATTTAACTCACTCTCATTCTCAACAAGATATTACCTTATCATACTTAAATTCTTACTCAACCTAAACATGTCCTCTACCTAATCCAACTCCTGTACCCATCACCCCAGCTCCTCCCCTATCACCCAACCCTCAACATTGGAAAAAGCACTGCTGACCCAGGGATACCTCTAAATTCCTAATACTAAGATTGGATTAGACATAATACTCACAAACAATGAGTAGACATCAGAAAAACAGTACTGAGAATGTTGAAAATATGAAAACCAGGAATAATGAAGAGACAACAGAAATCATGAATACTGACCTACAAGAAATGCAAGAAAGGGAGTTCAGAATCTTGATCTACAATATGATAAAAGGCTTTAAAACAAGTCTACATAAAATGAAAGAGGAAATAGAAACACTAAGAAAGAATCAGAAAGAGGTCTGGAATGAAATGAGTCAATAAATGAAATGAATACAGTAACAGAAAGAAATTCTGGAAGAGTAGATGAAATGGAAAGCAGAATATCACTGTTAGAAGACAGTTTATTCAAAACCGAAAACACAGTCAACAGCATACAGAAGTCAGTACAGCAACAAAACCTAAACATCCAGCATCTATGGGACAATATGAAGGATCCTAACTTACGTATAAAAGGCATTGAAGAAGGGGTAGAAGTACAGACCAAGAGCATCTGTAATCTCTTCAAAGAAATAATTTCAGAGAATTTTCCAAACATGGAAAGAGACTTGGATCTTCATGTTCGGGAGACATACAGAACACCACTAAGACAAGATCAAAGAAGAACATCCCCACGTCATATAATAATCAAAATGACCAACATAGACATCAAGGAAATAATCTTAAAAGCAGTGAGAACAAAAGGATGGGTGACATATAGAGTCAAAACAATAAGAATCACTCCATACTATATATCCCAAGTCGTGAATACCAGGAGAGACTTGTATGATGTGATCCAGACCCTGGAAGAAAACAACTTCCAACAAAACTGTTATATCCAGCAAAACTATTATTCAAAATTGATGGAGAAATAAAAGTGTTTCAAGATATTTTCAAAAAATTTCATGAATTCTAAGCCAACACTAGAGAAAATACTTAAAGAAATAAACCATATAGAAGAAAAAAGAAGCACACTCCAGAACCAGAGAAGAGATGAAGTTGATCAGCAGGGCATCTAAGTAAGAAGAAATAATACTATGTCTAACAGAAGATAGAACACAAAATTACAGGAAACAAACAGCATATTTCAATAACAACACTGAACGTCAAAGGACTTTTAACTCTCCAATCAAAAGACACAGACTGGCAATGTGGATTAAAAAATATAATCTAAATATATGCTATTTGTAAGAAACACACCTTACATCAAAAGACATTCACAGACTGAAAGTGAAAGGATGGAAAAAATATATCATGCCAATGGGGATCAAAAACGGGCAGGAGTAGCAACAGTGATATCCAACAAAACAGACTTTAAGCTAAAAAACATCAGAAGAGACAAAGAAGAGCACTTTCTTTTATTAAAAGGAACAATCCACCAAGAAGATATAATGATAGTAAATGTTTATGCCCCGAATGTGGGTGCAGCCACATTTGTAAAACAAACCCTCTTGGACATCAGATCTCAAATAGACCCAAGTACAATAATAGTGGGAGACTTCAATACACCTCTTATACCACTAGATAGACCTTCAAGGCAAAAGATGAGTAAAGACTCTTCAGAACTAATGAAAACTATAAACCAAATGGACCTAATAGATATATACAAAATATTTCAACCAGGAACAACAGAATACACATTCTTTTCAGCAGCCCATGGCACCTTATCCAAAATAGATCACATTCCGGGACACAAAGCAAGCACCAGCAAATTCAAAAGATGCAATATAATTCCCTGCATCTTTTCAGACCATAATCGAATGAAAGTAGAAATCAACAACAGGAAACCCCAAAGGAACTATTTAAATACATGGAGATTGAATGATATAGTATTGAATGATGAGTGGGTAAGATTGGAAATTAGGGGAGAAATAAAGAAATTTCAAGAATTAAATGAAAATAGAGAAACAACTTACCAAAATCTATGGGACACTTTGAAGGTACTGTTGAGAGGAAAGTTCATAGTATTGAGTGCCCACATAAGAAGAACAGAAATCCACCAAACAAACAACCTAATGACACAACTCAGGGACTTAGAAGGACTGCAACAGTCTAATCCCAAAGCCAGCAGAAGGCAGGAAATTATTAAAATCAGAGCAGAAATAAATGAAATAGAGAACAAAAATTAATTAAAAGAGTCAACAAAACAAAAAGCTGATTCTTTGAAAAGATTAATAGGATTGACAAACCCCTGGCCAACCTAATCAAAAGAAAGAGAGAATCAACTCAAATTATTAAAATCATAAATGAAAAAGGAGACATCACCAAAGACAGAGGGGAAATTCAAAGGATTATCAGAAACTATTTTGAGAATTTACACTCCAAGAGACTGGAAAACATGGAAGAAATCTATAGATTTCTAAGCACATATAACCTACCTAAACTGAACCAAGAGGACATAGCAAGCCTAAACCAACCAATAGCAAACAAAGAAATAGAAACAGCAATCAAAATTCTGCCAACAAAGAAAAGCCCAGGCCCTGATGGGTTCCCAGCTGAATTCTACAAAACTTTCAGTGAAGAACTAATACCAATACTTCACAACTTGTTTCATTTAAATTGAAAGAGATGCAATTCTCCCTAATTCCTTCTATGAGGCCAGTATCACATTAATCACCAAACCAAATAAAGATACTTTAAGAAAGGAAAATTATAGACCAATATCCTTAATGAACATAGATGTAAAAATTCTAAACAAAACACTAGCTATACGCATTCAAAACCATATCAAGAGAATTGTACACCATGACCAAGTGGGTTTCATCCCAGAAAAGCAAGGCTGGTTCAACATATGCAAATCAATACATGTTATTCACCACATAAATAGAACTAGGAACAAAAACCACATGATCATATCAATAGATGCTGAAAAAGCATTTGACATAATCCAACACCCATTTATGTTAAAACACTGCAGAAAACTGGAATAGAAGGAACATATTTTAACATCATTAAGGCTATATACAATAAACCCAAAGCCAGCATCATACTGAATGGAGAAAAACTGCAAGAATTCCCTTTAAAATTAGGCACAAGACAAAGATGCCCATTACTACCTCTTCTTTTCAATATAGTCCTTGAGATTCTTGCCACAGCAATAAGAAAAGAGAAGGAAATCAAAGGAATTCAAATAGGAAGAGAGGAGCTAAAACTATCCTTATTTGCAGATGATATGATTCTTTATCTAGAAGATCCAATGAACTCAACCAAAAGACTTCTGGAGCTGATTAACCAATTCAGAAAAGTTGCAGGATATAAAATCAACCTAAAAAAATCAGTTGTTTTTCTTTATGCCAACAATGAATCCACAATGAAAGAAATAAATAAAACTATTCCATTTACTATAACCTCTAAACCAATAAAACACCTAGGAATAAACCTAACCAAAGATGTAAAAGACCTCTATAGAGAAAACTACAGAACATAAAAGAAAGAAATTGAAGAAGACCTTGGAAGATGGAAAGATCTCCCTTGCTCATGGATAGACAGAATTAATATCATCAAAATGGCCATTCTGCCAAAAGTGATATATAGATTCAATGCACTTCCCATTAAAATACCAACAACATTCCTCATAGACCTGGAAAAATCAGTTATGAATTTTGTATGAATAAAGAAAAGACTCAGAATAGGCACAGCAATTCTCAGCATCAAGAACCAGGCAGGAGGCATCACAATCCCAGACTTCAAATTATACTATAGAGCAATAGTAGTTAAAAACAGCATGGTATTGGCACAACAATAGGCAGACTGACCAGTGGAACAGAATATAAGATACAGAAACAAACACATATACATCTATAGTCATTTGATTTTTGACAAAGGGGCCAAACTCATATACTGGAGAAAAGATAGCCTTTTTGACAAATGTTGCTAGGAGAACTGGCTATCCATTTGTAGAAAGTTGGATCTGAATCCTTACTTCTCACCATGCACAGGAATCAACTCGAGATGGATCAAAGACTTAGAAATTAGACCAGAGACTGTGAAGTTATTAGAGAAAGGCATAGGAGCAACACTCCAACATATAGGCACAGGCAGTAACTTTCTCAATAAGACTTCCAAAGCCCAGGAAATTAAAGCAAGAATTAATAAGTGAGATCTCATCAAACTAAAAAGTTTCTTCTCATCAAAGGAAACCATCAAGAACCGAAAGAGGAAGCCTACAGAATGAGAGAAGATCTTTACCAGCCACCACTCTGATAGGGGGCTAATATCCAGAATATACAAAGAGCTCAAAGACTCTACATTAGCAAAACAAACAACCCAATCAAGAAATGGGCAACTGAACTGAATAGACACTTCACAAAAGAAGAGATACAAATGGCCAATAGATACATGAAAAGATGTTCAACATCACTAGCCATCAGGGAAATGCAAATCAAAACTACACTGAGATTCCATCTAACCCCAATCAGAGTGACAAACATAAAGAAATCAAACAACAACAGTTGCTGGCAAGGATGTGGGGAAAGAGGAACTCTTTTACACTGTTGGTGGGAGTACAAAGTAATTCAGCCACTATGGAGATCAGTGTGGAGATTCCTTAGAAAACTGGGAATAAATCCACCATTTGATCCGGCTATACCACTCCTGGGTATCTTTCCAAAGTGGTTGAAATCAGAGAACTACATTAACATAAGCATACCCATGTTCATAGCAGCACAGTTTGTATTACCCAAAATATGGAAGCAACCTAGATCTCCATCAACAGATGAAAGGATTGCAAAATTATGGGAAATACACACAATGGAATTCTATTCAGCTATAAAGAAGAATAAAATAATAGTATTTGCAGGAAGATGGAAGGAACTGGAGAACATTATGTTAAGTGAGATTAGTCAAGCACAGAAAGAGAAGGGTTGTGTTTTCTCTAATATACCCAAGCTAGGGAATAGTGGTAATACCAGAGGGACTCCAGATGATGGGGGGGAAATCTCAGCAAAGCTTTAATGGAAAGATAGGAGAGGGAGAAAGCTGAGGTTGTTCAATGGAGGAGCTACATCCGATTATGTGTAATAGTATAAATATAACATGGTTAACCTGGACACTCTTTATTGGGAGGGGGGAAGGGAAATGGGGGGAAGAGGGCACAAAGCACAATCTAAATGTACACCATTTTCATTATGTTCCACTTATAAATGACATAAAATATGGAAAAAATGTTAAACATCATTAGCAATCAGGGGGATGCAAATCAAAACTACATTGAGATTTCATCTAACTCCAATCAGAATGGCAAGCATAAAGAAGTCAAATAACAATAAATGTTGGCAAGGCTGTGGAGAAATAGGCACTCTTCTACATTGTTGATGGGATTGCTAACTAGTCCAGCCACTATGGAGATCAGTGTAGAGAGTCCTTAGAAAACTGGGAATGGATCCACCATATGATCCAGCCATACCATTACTGGGTATCTTTCCAAAGTTGTTGTAACCAGAGAACTACAGTAATATATGCGTACCCAAGTTCATAACGGCACAATGCACATAACCAAACTATGGAATCAACCTAGGTGTCCATCAACAGATAAATGGATTACAAAATTATGGGAAATACACACCGTGGAATTCTATTCAGCAATAAAAGAATAAAAGTAATTTGCAAGAAAATGGAAGCAATAAAAATGTAATTTGCAAGAGAGAGTGAAGGGTCATATGTTTTCTTTAATATGTGCAGGATAGGGAGTGATTGGGATACAAAAGATTACAGATGATGAGGAGAAACCTCAGGGGAGCCAGAGAGGAGATATAAGGATAGGGATGGAGGAAGACTTAGGTTCATTACTAGAAATACTACCATCGACTATGTGAATACATGTGATTATATACCAATGTCAATCTGAATACTTGGTATTGGGAGGAAGGGACATGGGGAGGGGGGCAATAAGAGCGTGTGCATGAATGCCATTGTCAACATGATTGACATTAAGATGTGAGACTATAAAAGTACAAAAAACAATTTGTTGAGATGGGTGCAAGTGCACAACATGAGCCTACAGTTCAAACTGCTTGTAAACTAGCTGCAGGGAAATATTGAGGCTTTGAATAGGGCTGGAATATCATAAAAAGAAGTGAAGATGTGGATAGTTTTGTTGAACTTAGAACCCACCTCCAAAGACAAGGCCTTAAAGAACCATACCAAGATGAATGTGAGGTTAAAAAAAAATGGTGGAGGGGAGACCAGAAAATATTTCAATTTCTACCCCTCATACCAAGCCAATGCAACGATCCTCTTTTCATTCTTTCTGCCATCTTCTTTGAGATAAGTTTGGACTGTCTGTCTGATGACATCTTATGCTGGGGCTTGTCTGGCCTTGATCCAGCCCTCTCGAATCCTCGCTCATCTCCACTGTGGGCGAGAGCCTTCATCCTCAGTCTCTGATCCTTAGATAGGCCACTGTGCCTCTTAGCTGGAATATAGAATGGTTATTCTACTACTTATCTTTATTTTTTATTTTTACTTACCTGTGTTTTTTATTTTGATACAGCAAATGGAACCCAAGGGCATTTTGCCTCTGAGCTATACCCCCAGCCCTGTTTTTTATTCATTATTTTGAAATCGGATCTCACTGAGTTGCAAAGGGCCTCACTAAGTAGCTGAGGCTGTCCACAAACTGGGATCCTCCTGTTTCAGCCTCCCAAATGCTGGATTATAAGCGTGGGCCACCACACCTGGCTTTTATTTTTATTTGTTGCAGTGGTGGAGATTGAACCCAGGGGAATTCTACCTTCAAGATATACCCCTAGCTCCTAAAATATTTTGTTTTTAGATAGGGTCTTATCAGCTTGCTGAAAGTCTTACTATGTTCCTGAGGCTGGATCCAGATACTGGGATTACAGGTGTGTGCCACCACTCTGGTTCTGGTATTAATTTTTATGGCTTTTATTTAGGTAAGTAGTAGTGGATTTTCCATCAATTGTTAATAACACTTCCTTTGGAATTTGGTTTTAGAAAAAAAGAGACTAAAAAAAAACTTCAGTAAATGAGGGCGTGGGAGGCTGAGACAGGAAGATCGCAGGTTTGCAGCCAGCCTCAGCTACTCAGTGAGGTCCTCCTCAACTTAGTGAAACCCTGTTTCAAAATAAAGAATAAAAACTAGGACTGGAGGTGTGGCTTGTAGACAGAATGCCTCTGGGTTCAATCCCCAGTACTGAAAAAGAAAGAAAGAAAGAAAGAAAGAAAGAAACCTTCAGTATAAGGGGTTTATAGCTAAATAAATTATGGTGAATGTGGAATACATATGGCCAATTATAAAATCTATGGGCTGCAGACGAGAAAGATCCCGGGGCTTACACCCACCAGCTCCCTTTTGTAGTTGTGGCACCTTAGAAATTCATCTCATTAGCCTGAGCCTCCCTTTCTGATCTACACAGGGAATTGAGTCCTACAGGAGAGAACCACCACCATTGTGGCTCTGTCTAGCATGCATGTTCTAACATTCAACCAGAGAAGGTGCCAGAAAATTCTCTTGGAGGGCGGTGGTGTTGGTGGTACAGGGTTGATGGAGCTTAGAAGAACCTACTTTGCAGGGAGGTGGGCAATCTACTGAGGATGAACAGATGTACACGGTGCCGGGGACATGCAGAATGGTATTTATTTATTCCCTGGCTATAATTATCCACGTTCACCAGCCCCACGTTGCCATCCTTATTTTAGCACTGAAGATGTGCCTTTCAGACATCCAAGCTCGGAACTGGCAAGTAAATTGACACCAGCATGTGGTCAGTTCAGATGTTTCCTTTTTTTCTTCTGAGTCTCTTTCCCCGTGACCTTGGCAAAATAGCTTTTTCACCCTTTTTAAAGAAAAGACTCTAGGTAGGTCCTTTTCTCTATTTTCTATCTAGTATGCTAGAAGCTATCACTACACTCAGCTCTTAGCATGTGCCAGGCTCTCCGCAAAGCCCTTGAAGCATATTACACGGCTTAATTGTGTAACAATGGCAAGAGGGAGATACTGCCTTTCTCCTGTTTCCCAATGAGGAAACAGGGCTCCGAGGGCTTAAATGACTTGCTCAAGGCCACCTAACTTGTAAGAGGTAGAAAAGAAATTCATATACAGATGATGGGTTGAACTCTAGAACCTAGGTTCTGAAATGATCAAGTTTGACAGGGCTGCATTTTTTAAATATCAGCTTTTAAAATGATAAAGCCCAAATCAAGGAGGAGCCGAGGATCTAAAAGGAAGCGCTTCTGTCATTCTTCCTTTCTTGGCTTTAATGCAGTCAAGACATGTTCACAAAGTGAAAGACTATCAGGGTATTAAAAATGGCAAGTATGTAGGCCACATCACTGCATGAAAATGTTTACGTGAAACGCCACATTTGTGAAAACCAATGCAAGGGGAACGTGAATAATAATTGCAACTCTGCTAAGGCATTCTTAATATACATTGGCAAAGACGGCTGAATTTGAAAGGCGCAGATTGTTCACAGTTTAGTGCATTGAGATTCTTTTTTTTTCCTGCAAGTTATTTCCTTAACATACAAATTTCTATAAAGGCATAAGGCCATTTTTGAAATTGAGGGAACTCGGATGAATGCTTTAAGAAGTTTATTGTGGCTAGACCTCTGGGCTGGGATATCCCAGGCCCTCCTTAAGTATCCAGTAAGCAAGCCATTTCTATTTGAAACAAGATTGAATTAAGTCTCTCCCCAATTCCCAGCCCTTTATTACCCCAAGTCAACCTAATTGAAATCAGAAGTTGGGGGAAAGTTTCTTCTTTCTAGAAGCTCTTAAACACTTTGGTTAACCAACCTGAAAACGCACATGTATGCCCACATCTAACACTTTGCATATGATTAGCATGTGGACCCATGGGTCTCTGGGCAGGTGAAGCACCCTGCTTAAAAAAAAAATCTTTCTGAAGTTTTGGATTGGATAATTGGAAGAAAGTTGGAGTGATCATGAGAGAGTGCATCTCAGGGTAAGAAAGCAGAGATGTTCACTCTGGTGGACTGGATGCTGCTGCTGGTGGGAGACCTTGTGGGTTTTACAAAGGGCTTCCGTAACTGTTTCAACTCCACAGCCATCTTCTAGGCTAGAAAGAGCAAAGATCATTATCCTATGATATTTTTTTGATAGTAGTTGGGGGGATTGAAGGCTTGGGATTGAACTCAGGGGCATGCTGTCTCCAAGCTACACCCCAGCCTTCTTTTATTCCTTATTTTATTTTTTAAATTATTTTATTGGTGGCCGTGCGTGGTAGTGCACACTTGTAATCCCCGCACTTGGGAGGCAGAGACAGAATGATTGTGCAGGTTCGAAGCCAGCCGCGCTGGCTTAAGAGACCCTGTTTCTGAATAAAAAGTATAAAATAGGTCTGGGAGTGTAGCCCGGAGGTAGAAGGGTTTCCAGGAACCCCAGTACCACCAAATAAATAAATAAATAAATAAATAAATAAATAAAATTATTTGATTGGTGCATTATATTCATACATCATAACGGTATAAAAACCTTATGTAGACATACCTGCACACACCACCCAGTTCTTATTTTAAAACAGGGTCTCACTAAGTTCCTGAGAGTCGCGCCAGGTTGCTGGGACTGGCCTCGAACTTGTGATCTTCCTGTCTCAACCTCCCAAGTACTGGGATTACAGGTATGCACCACCACATCCAGCTGATACAGTGATTTAACCAAGTAGATTCTGAGAGTTGGTGGCTAGGATTTGAGTACCAACTTTGCTTTATTCACCACCTGTACAAATTTAGCTTACTACTTCAATTTACATAATTCACTATCTGCACGTAACTTCATTTTTCTGAGCCCCAGTCTCTTCTTCTGTCAAGTAGAGGTGAAAGAGATAATAAAGATGACGATAATGAGGTCCTGGGTATGGCTGTACGTGGTTGTGAAAATCCAGTGATACAGGCTGTATAAGGACTTTGCTCAGTACCCAGCACAGAGAAAACTCAAAGCAAACGATAACACATATTTTTCAGATAGCTAATAATGAGTAGTGCTGCACCTCCATCTCAGATCATTCACCAACTGCACTTCTTATAATTTATTATAAATGATAATACATTTATTCATTTATGTTCCATTATTTATCCACTACATACAACTATATATACGTACATGTATGTATATATTCCTTTTCCCCCTTTTACATAAATTAGGTGTCTTTGTGGAGAAAGTAGTGAACTGATCAGGAATTAATTCTGTCAATAATCTTATTTCATAGCAAAGATTTTGTTCTTTAAGTCACCGTATTTTTACCTGTATTCACTGTGTTCTTATCTGGGGTGCAGTTTACTAATAATTGGTATAAACATGGTGGTGATTCACCCACCTGCATCTCTGTGGATCTGCTGCCCCTGGATCTCTCTGGAGACTCTTTCTTTGATCCAGTCTTTCAAGGCACCTACAATATGGCTCCCAACCTCTTTCTCATCTTTTTTATCTCCATCAAATGGTACCTCCTCGTCTTCCCTAATCCCCCACCCCCATCTTCCTCCCACCCCACCAAGCCAGGCGCTACTCCGCTGTAAACGCTCACAGCACCCCACCCCTTCCTTGTATTGTACTTGTGTCTGTTTGCAATTATTCTGGGCAATTATTTGGCTCCGATCTGTTTTCCCCACCAGACTGGAGCTGTCAAGAAAGCAGGGCTGGCAGGTCGCATGCTCAGTCTTGGGCTTTGCTTCTGGCTGAATAAACAAATAAGCAGTTGTTTGGGGGTGCTGACTCTGCCAGCCCCTAGAGCAGCCGGGACTATCATCTTCATTGCACATCCTCAGGTAGATGGCATTTTGTTCATTTCACACCCCAAGCAAGAGGAGGGTCAGAGGGGATGCATAACCGCCCTCAAATCGCAAGGTAGTTAAATGACAGAGGGCTGAATGTCTCTGTCGGAATTTCTCCAGGCCCAGCGACCTACCCAGGCAGCAAAAGGCAGGAGTCTGCAAGTCCCTGGAGGCCTGGAGGCTGGCTTCATGGACTCCTCCCAGAGAACAGCAGCCGGCCTGCCAGGCAATTAGAAGAGCAATCATCGGAAATCAAGTCCCCCTGACTAATGAGGTGCCTGAAATTGAGATGTCACTTATAATCTTCTTTCTCCTAGCCTATCTGGATCAAAACTCCACAGTACTAAGGCATGATTTATATTTTGTCTTAGGGAAGTTGAACCTTTTGAATGTTTTAAATAAGCCTCCTTATCATTGAGGATAAAGTTAAAATGGGTCTCAGTATTAATTTCTTAATGATTTTTGAAATCTACAGATCTTGCTGGAGCAGATGTGCCACAAATGGATGGTTTCCAATGTCCTGTTAAAATCTGGGATGCCTTGGAGGCTAGAAAAATAAAATTCTAAACACAATTTCATTCTGGCAAAGACCGAGTAAGCAGTCTCGATTGGACCAAAATATCTAATTGGCTCGAGCACAGAGGATCAATGCTGTTCTCCAATCAGTGAACTTCTTATGTGGCGATTAAAGGGAATCATGGGATTGTCATTAGTCCTAATTATAGAAACAGTTTCTTCTGTTTCTGTCTCTGTGCCGAGGCAATTGCCTGGAATGGCTTTGGAAGAACTTGTTCCTGAGGTTGGGACAGGCTCAGAAAAGAAAGTTTCCCTAACTCACATCGTCTATTTATGCCTTTGGACAAAAAGAAAAGAAAAAATTGCTTTTAGAATTATTAATTTCAAAGGATTTTTTTCTTTTCCCTCAAATTGAAGTTGTTTAGCCTTGCTAGGGGTTGGAGGAGCAAGGGAAGTAGCCAAAGGGGGCAAAACAACGTCATTACCGGTGGAGGGATACGTCTTTGCATGACCATTTTTTACTTTTTTCCAGATACGGGGTTTTTAATGAGAGGCTAAATTATTACAGGTTGAGTATCTCAAATCCAAAAATCCCAAATCTAAACTGATGAGTAAATCTAATCCCAAAATCCCAAATACGAACTGCTCCAAAATCTGAAACTTCTTGAGTATCAACATGGCATCACAAGCAGAAAACCCCATGCCTGACCTGTAATGGTTCAATGTACACAAACTCTGCTTCATGCACAGAATTATTAAAACTATTGTATGAAATTACCTTCAGATTATGCGTGTAAGATATATAAAACAAAGAGATTTTGTGTGTACATTTGGGTCCCATCCCTCAGATTTACCATTATGTATATGCAAATATTCCAAAATCTAAAAAAACAATCCCATATCTAACGCCCCTTTGGTCCCAAACATTTCAGTTAAGTATACTCAGCCTCTACCAGAACATCTGCAGAACATCTTCTGTAGGATTCATTCCACCCTTCCACCTTCTATCTTATTGGTGAGCTCCATTGTTCCATCATTTCCCTGCACTTATTAACAGAATTCTGTGGTGAAAATACTCGCCACTCCTTTTTTAAGCCCATTCTTTAAAGAGATGTAGAGGAGCTTAAGCTCTCCCGATGCTATGTCTGGAAAATTCTAGAATCCATTTAGCCTAGGCCAACACACCCATGGCCCAATTCTAGTTTCTCTTTAGGTCTGGAAATATAAAAGACAGGGTCAGAGTACATTTACAGCTTATCTCAGAGCCTTCTAGAAACCAAGTCTGTCTGGTGAAATTTTTAGTCCCCAGAAAAATAAATAACAGGTAACAATTATACAACACCCACTCCATACGTGTTGGTCCTTCCGTGACCTGTATTGCATGCACACTAAGTTGTTGCCATTGTTTGAGCCCCTGGGAATAAAGCAAATAAATCATTGCTAACCCCACCTTTACCCTTATAGTGCTTATGTTGCTGTGGGGAGTGGGCTCGAGCGTTTGGCATTGTACATGGTAGAAAAGGAACTGGACTTGAATTAGACTTGCTCTGTCACCCTAGGAATCAGAGCTGGGGAAGATGAGTGGAATTCGCAGAGGGGTGGATGGGTTAAGCCAGTGGTTTTCTACCTGTGCCGGAGCCAGCAGAATCAGCAACACCTGAGAACTTCTACGCCTACTGAGAAACTCCAGTCGTAGGACCAGAAAGGCAGATTTCACAAGCCTGGAACTGATTCTGATGCACACTCAAGTTTGAGAACCACTGGACTTAACATCAGGAAGAAGGCTCTCCCCAAGGGCATTTGCGGCAGTGAAATGAGCCACCACTGCCGGTTGGGACAGCATTCTCCATCGATGGGTATGTACACGCAAGACTGCTTGAAGACCAAAATGAAGGTTTCCTTAAGTGGCTTGGTCAGCTTTCCATCACTATAATAAAATGCTGGAGATGGTTAACTTATAAAGAGAAAAGTCTTATTTTGGCTCAGAGTTTTAGAGATTCTAATCCATGATTGGGTGGATCCCTTGTTTTTAGACCCCCAGTGGGGTCTCCAAATAGCAATTCCAGGAATTTTGTAACAACAAAACTGCTTATTTATCAGCCAAAAAGTAAAGGGAAAAAGAAGAGGAAGGGGCTGGATTAGCCCAATCTGGTTCAAGGGCATACCCCGCAATGACCCAAGATCTTCCCAGAAGGCTCTTCCTTCTAAAGGTTCCACTGTCTCTCAGTAGCACCACCCTAGGGACCAGGCCTTTTATACAAGGGCCTTTGGGGGATATTTAAGATCTAAACTATAGCACTAAATTTATTTAAGCACAAAATACTCATCATTATGAGATACTGGTAGGATACTAATGGGAATTTGTAAAATAGTGCACATTTGCATTAAATAAATTGTAAAACATTTTCATGCAAAATTATTACTGCCAGAAATTCTCAAAAATTGCCTTTCTACTTTATAATGCACATACAAAATAAATTGGAGTAATAATATAATTTTAATTTATTAATGTGAATATTAAAAACATAAACAGCCCTTCCTTCTCAAGCTGCCTGCCCCATGCCTGTTACCATGTCAAGGATGGGTACGTCGAGGGCTCTGGAGTTCCTTCTGATACTGGGCAGTGTACACTAGAGGAGATACTGGAGGCAGCAGAAGTTATATTTGGAACCTTCCCACCCTTTTCCATGACTTTAACTCTTTACCATGCTCCTCTTTGCCAGGCAACGCTTCCAGACTCCTAGGACCTGGAAGCTCCTAGGTCCTCTTCTCTCTCCTCCATCTAGTCTTCTCAATCCATTCTTGCATTCTGGCTCCCAAGAGACTTGGCTAGCCTCTCCACCCTCATGAGCCCTGTTCTCTTCCCAAGGAGAGCAGTGCATCTCAACAGCCTCTGCTGATGAAGCAGAAGCTGCTAAGGAGCAATTGGTCCTTCTCTTGGGTAAGAACCTGTTTGCTTTATCACAGAAACTTTCTAGAGCCAGTGCCTTCGAGAGGCGGAGTTTTAGAAATCAGCCTAGGGGAGGGGCATGACACACGGAGAGAATTTCTCAGTCCGGTCCAAACTTGATCCATCTAGTATTATCCAGGGAGACTTTTCTCTGGAGTTGATTCTGCCTTGGGAACTGAAATTGAAGGTGAGATGTAACTCCTGACTTGGCCTGAAATTGATATGGACTTGAATTTGATACGGGTTGCGGAAGAGAGGATGTTCCAGCTGTATTCCTGTGACTCAAGCAAAACCTCAACGATCTACGTCCTTGGGGCTATAATTCCACTGTCTTTTCCCCCTCTTGGGTTTGGCAACAGGGTAGGCAGACCACAGGAAGAGGAAAGGGTGACAGGAAAACTTTGCTTTGCTTTTCCCAAAACTCCTGCTTGTGAATGGACACCTGCTTATGGTCACATATTATCCAGTGTGGTATTTTGGCCTCGTTTACAGTGGGGATTAACATGATCTAGAGGCAGCCCGCTGGGTTCCTTTGCCATAATCTAAAAATAAGCAAAGCCCCAAGGATCCATTCATTCTTCCCATTAATTTGAAGGAAGGCAGATGGTGCCCAATAACCTGATCTGAATGGCCAATAAAGCTCGTCATCTTTGCGCTAAGCACTTGCCGTTAAGTTTTAACGAATGGTGTCAGGTGGTGCGGAATGAGCTCCGAGAAAGGTTACTCTGGACCTGTGGGGGTAGGAGCAGGAGAAGGAAGCAGTCTGTCTCCACACAACTTCCCTGAGAAAGCGAATTTCAAAAGAAGAGAGAGAGGCCAGGGATGGCTCTGAGCCATTGAGACTGAAAAGCCAAATATGATAGAAAAGAGTGAGGTGAAAGGGAAGAGGTATTTTCCAAGAAGTTTGCAAAACGTAATGCATTTGGGGGAATCAGTGATGTCTTGGTTACTGACACCTTCTACCCTCCTTAGATGTTTGGTGGGCAGTCAACAAACACTGGCTGGATGAGCATAGTCAAGCTCTGATGGGTAGAAATGATAATAATAAAAAGAAAGTATGACTGAGATAGGGAAAGAAGATGATCTCCTATTAAAAAAAAAAAACACAGAGGAAGGCGAGTCCTAGGTTTGGGGACTTCAGTTGCAATACTGATTC
The DNA here is from genome assembly GCF_963383645.1 of Muscardinus avellanarius. NCBI lineage: Eukaryota > Metazoa > Chordata > Mammalia > Rodentia > Gliridae > Muscardinus > Muscardinus avellanarius. Next base: position 12,126,709 of record NC_137793.1, read on the forward strand.
TGATGATGCATTGCTGAAAAAGTCTCCTAAATAAAAGATGGAGGGAGATGGGTACCACAAGGGGTACCACATTGCTTAGGAGGCTCACCTTCCTTATCTGGGACTAGAACCCAAGACTCCAAGACTCCTAGGACTGCTTCCACAAACATCACCAAGCTTGTCTCATACTTGTGTGCTAAGTGAATGCTTTATTGACTTCTCTAACTCAGAATGATTGATTCTGTTGATTTTATTTTTAAATGTCAACATTAAGTGTCTGAACTGGATGATTGATATATTTCTTTCAACCCTAAAATTCTGTGATGTAGTCCATGATAGGCAGAAAGGGCCAAGTTTTGTTTGGTTAGTACAGAATGCCAGGGGCCCCAAGCCAGCCTTGCTTAGTTGTGTATATGGGACTGACCTCAAGGGCTTTTGTCCCTGGAGGAGACTAAATCGTGCATAACACAGTCCTCTCTGTTCCAGGAATCTGCTATTCTAGACTCTGGTATTTTCTGCCCACTCATTATCTATACCTTTTGTTCCTTTCTGCTCTCCCCTTTGGAGGACCACCTGTCCCCCATTCTCCACCCATTTGCTGATGATTAGTAACCTTCTCCCTTGGTTCATGTCTTGTCAGTCAGAGTATTCTACACTCTCCAGCCACAGTGTTGGGTACAAAGATAAGAACTTAGAACAGTCTCAGTTTTTTCCCAAAATAAGAGAATAAGACTCTTATCAGACTACAGACACAGATAAGCTTTAAGTTGCACTTGGCTACAAGCTCTTGAGGAAATCTGGACCTGAAGATGCAGCCAATATACAGGGGACAAAACTAAAAAGTGACAGAGAAGAAATCCTGGTGATGCTGGCCTGAAGGGAGATTTGCCGCTGGACTTTTTTCTCAATGAATTCTTTCAATTACTTAAGTTATTTTTTTATTTTTTTAGCCTTCCATGAGAAATGTCCCAATACACACACTTCTAATATAATAAGAAAATACAGTGAACAATAGCATATATCCTGTTGGGGTTGGCTATACCCAACAGGCTGAGGAAAAACACTTTGGCAGCACTACTTTATTGCAGCTAAAATACAACTGACTGATATAAGCCTGATCTTTTATAGTCACAGTGGCATTGGGAGATACCAGGGGTTAGGTAAAGCAGAGACCTCAAATGATTTGTGTCAGAGTCATCCATGTTTTTAAAGGATTCAAATTCCAGAGCTGTCCACAAATCTACTAGTCAGAATTTCAGTCAGTAGGGGCCTAGAGTTTTGTTTCCTAAAAGATTCCGACGGGCCAGGCATGGTGGCATACATCTGTAATCCCAGTATCTAGAAGGCTGAGACAGGAGGATCACAAGTTTGAGGACAAGGTGTGGTAATTCAGCAAGATTTTGTTTCAAAAACTAAAAGTGAGCCAGGTGTAGTGGCGCATATTTGTAATCCCAGCATTTGGGAGGGTAGGATCGTGGTTTGCAGACAACCTCAGCTACTGAGTGAGGCCCTTTGCAACTCAGAGAGACCCTCTTTCAAAATAAAGAATAAAAAATAGGGCAGGGGGTGTAGCTTGGAGGTAGGATGCCCATGGGTTTCATCTACAGTGCCGTAAGAGAGAGAGAGAGAGAGAGAGAGAGAGAGAGAGAGAGAGAGAGAAAGAGAAAGAGAAAGGAGGGGGGAGGGAGGGAAGGAAGGAAGGAAGGAAGGAAGGAAGGAAGAAAGAAAGAAAGAAAGAAAGAAAGAAAGAAAGAAAGAAAGAAAGAAAGAAAAGACTTGGTATAGCTCAGAAAGAGAATGACATGACCCTGGGTTCAATTCCCAGTAACACACACACACACACACACACACACACACACACACACACACACACACACACCCCAGGTTGAGATCAACTGTCATAGTGACCAGAGCTCCTACTTTGGAATGAAAAGGTATGGATTTGAATCTAGTCTCTACCTTATGCTACCTGCAGGCCTTGGGCTAGTAATGTAACTTCTTTCAGCCTTAGTTTTCTTTCCAGGAAGACGAGGCTAATAATGCCTCTGGGGGTTGTGAGAATAAATGAGATGACGTATAATATATAAAGTACATAACCCGGTGGTTTTTAAAATATGAGAAATATTCAGTAACTGTTGTTATTATTAAAACCTACAATTATAAGAGACGAGATCAGACCTAGGAAAACTGAAGAGGAACAGGTAAATATAGTCCTTGAACTGTGGTGCTCTTGGCATAGCCGACAGGAATGGAGAGAACGAAGGTTAAGGCTGGAGGCTCTGGGGCCAGGAAACCTGCATCCAATCCTGGATCTGAACTTACCAGCTATGTAACATCTGATAGCTTTGTGCCTCAGTTTTTCTATCTGTAAAAATAGGATTAATATTAGTACTTAACTCATAGGGTTTTTTTTGTAATGGATATGATAATGAATGCAAAGAACATACACAATTACTTACTAGTTTCATCATGACCATTTCTCCTTTTGCCAATTCTATTATTGCTTTTCTCATAGTTTACTGCCACGTAGCCTGGTTCCTCTGAGATACACGTCCACTGGCCCCTGTCTTGTTATAAAATAAAGAAATAGGATTGAGAGAGAGGACCTCCTACTCCCAGTCTTTGACTGTGCTGAATCCCCTGATAGGTGGTTCCTGGCCATGGAGCACGAGGGACTTGCTTTGCGCTATGGGCCTTGGTGATCATGCCAGCAGAAAGAAAGCCTACATGCTTGGAGAAATGTCTGAAACTTTGAGCTGACATTTGCAAAGTGTCAAAGCCTGGTGCATATCCTTCCTAACAGAGCCCCAGGAAACCTTGGGGGCCCCATGTATTAAGCAAATGAAGAAAGAGCTGCCGTCTGTGGGCTGTAAGTCAGGTGGATGGATGGAGCTCTCTGCTGCTGTCTGCTACATCTGTGGACAGATCGAACACTCAGGGATCTGAGCAGCACAACTTTTTAAGTGAAAAAAGAGGGATCTAGCAAGTCACGAAAGGAGGAAATAACTTGCAGGAGCAAAACAACCGCATCTGGCAGTGTTTGGGAGAGTTGAAGGAAACGTCTAGACCTGAAATGCAAGCTCGGCCTCATCTTCCTTGGGTATTAAATGGGGAGGTGGTCTTTCATGTTGCTCTTCCTCTTCATCACTTAAGATGATTATATTCCAGACTCTACCATGTAATGCAAAGTCGGTTCCCTTAGAAAGTCTCCAAGTCCCCTCTGAATTTGCCGCAGTGGTGATGGCGGTGCTATGGGTGACATCTGCAGTTGAAACCAGGCCATGTTGTCGAGCAGCTGGTGAATCCAAGTGGTTCTCTTCTCACTGGGCTGGGCGCAGGGTTGCATATTAATGTACAATTACTCATAAAGTAGACGGCCGAAGCTTTTCTTTTGTCAACACTTGGACATACAAATTAGGTAATATCGAATGGGCCATGAATATTTCATTTCACCTTGCGTCACAATGCCAATCATCTTAAATGAGACGAGGTTAATATCAGAAATGACTCACACCTGGTGAGGTGTACAAGTCTGGCCCCTCAGACTTGTTCTATCCTGGCCTCAATTTGTCAACTGAACTCTGTTATTAACTATGCAGAAAGCAGAGCAGACCTACACAGCCTGTCTCAAGTTTACTTGGGCCAGGAACTTCAATGTCTCAAAGAGATCTTTGATTCTGACGATATGGCAGAGCAAACTGGTAGAACAGCTGATTTTTTTTCTTTAAAAAACAGAGCTTTTAAAAATACTCTGGCATGAAAAAAAAAAAAGAAAAAAAGAAAAAAAGAAAAAGGAAAATCCCCAGGTGCAATGAATAACGAGTGAAATCAAAGCAAGACAGTAATGGAGAGCTGGTATTTCAGTACAATTTCTGTTCCAGATATAGGCCTTAAGAACTGAAGGTTGGCTATTTAATGGCCACTTAGGTACAGGAAATGCGGCCTCCAGCCCCAGTCAGGGAGAGAACCAGAACTGAGCTTCGGTATAAAGCAGTGGGCTTTGAAAAGTTGAGCTGTCCGTGGAAAGGCACCTTCAAAAACTCCATATCTTAATTCTTGGGGAAAAAGTGAGAAATCTTGCCACCTGCCTAGGACCTGGTTATAATAAAGCAGTGTTTGAGAAATTGAAACCCTAGGTCTGTACTATATCTGGGTGTGATATCCAAATGTGTACAACTAATAAGTTAGCACAAACTGCTCAGGCCCAGGCAACCCCTAGAGTGGAGTAGAAACTGTGACCAAACTGGATTGTCATGTCATTTTTACAACTCAGGGGACAGAAGACTTGCACAAGTAAATTCAACACCAAAAGGAGTTCCAGCAAGTGCGGCAGAAGAATAATTAGCATCAGAAGAATCTGAAATAACAGAAGTGTCTTCAAGATACTATAAAATAAGAATATATGACGTTCTTAAGATCTAAGAGAGGGAATAGTAGGATGAAATAATTAGTAGATATAAATATATAAACAGAACTTATGGAAAGAGTAACCAACTGAGGGATTTTTCATGACACAGAATTTTCAATACTAAAATAGGGCCTTGGACCAACCAGAATGGTTGGTCACCCTACTTCAACTAACTGAAGAGGTTTGAAGAGGTTTTAAGAAAGGCAGTATTAGTCAGGCATGGTGGTGCACACCTGTGATCCCAGTACTTGGGAGGCTGAGACAGGAAGATCACAGGTTTGAGGCCAGACTCAGCTACTTAGTGAGGCCCTTCACAACTTAGTGAGAACCCGTTTCAAAATAATAAAATAAAATAGGGCCGAGGGCATAGCTCAGAGGTAGAATGCCCCTTGGTTCACAATCTCCAGTACCACCAAAATAAATAAATAAAGGCAATGATTACAAAATTGGGATTCGGCATTTGGGGAAGCCAATAAAAAGCAGTGCAGCTCCCTGGACCTAACAATAATGGGGGGCAGTCATCGCCCCTAACCATGAAGGGGCAAGAAGAGGGTGTGGCTACTGAATCCAGAGGAACAAGCTCTGTGGCGTACTCTACCCACCGGGTGTCCTTAGCTGATAGAAACCAGAATGAAATACATCAATTTGCTTCTCCTCCCTCTACTCTGAACCCCTGTTGGGGCCTCCCACTGACTGAACTCAGCTAAAAGCCAGAGGGCAAGGGAGTCCTTGTACCTAATCCACAGGGCTCAGCCTCCAGAGACACAGATAATGGAGGTGCAGACTGTATCCTAAGGAGAAAATGAAAAAATAACCAGGATAAACACACAATGAGACTGATCACCTGGATCTCTTGCGTGAAAGCTTGCAAGTTAAAACAGGTTGTACAATACCAGGATGAGGAGAAAAAGAAAAATACCAGGCTGATGGCCAGGAGGTCGGAGCTCCAGTGAGACCTCTGTCGTTGACAATCAGTGTGACTGTGAGAAAGTTTCTTTCTTTACACTGTACTTCTCATCCTCTAACTAGTAATGGAATTATGCTAGAAACAAACTGGAGGCTCCTGAATGAAATCTTGTCAAGGCATATTATTTCATCAAAAGAATGTTTTTAAAAATAAACTGGGATGACTCCGTAACATTGAAAACGTCTGGAAAATTCACATAAGAACCTAGATTTCTGGATTCCTTTGCATTTCTATGAGGCAGTGATTTTTCTAAGAAGCCTGTTCAGGCAGAGCCCTTGCTCCCAGTTCTACAGGATCGCATCTGGCTCACTTCCCTCATTTACATTACTTGCCTGCATGCTATAGGAAGTGGCATCTGCAACCCTTGAATGCGCTCAGCTTTAATAATTGGTAAAATTTAAGACATGGGCATTGATTTTTTTCCTTTCTTTCTTCCTTTTCTGCGTCTGATTCTAAGCTTTGGAATTTTCTAACCAAGGTGGATCGTGGAGTTGGCAGGTGGCTATTTTTGTATATCTTCCTTTCCATCACCAACACCACACATATGCAACTTTAGGAAGCATATGGCTTTCCATGTGCCTAGCTACACTTTGTTGATTTTTTTCCCCCTCCTTTTCCTAAGTTCTCCAAGAGCCCTGTAGAATAAACACAAGCTGCCACTTGGGAAACAATCAATCCTGAGGAAAAGCCAAAAAGCTGGCAAGTGTCTGTATCTTGTGTACATGAAGACCAAGACGTTCCCCTTTGCATGGTATAGAATAAGCATGGGGAGGAAGAAAAGGGGGCAATGGGAGAATTCACCTCTGTCTAGAAGCCCTTGAGTGCAAACATTCAGATTCGTCTTCTCAGGAGAGGCCCTGGCTTTTACATCTCCTGATAATACCTATGGCGAAAGGTGTAACAAGAATCTTTTCCAGGTGTGAGGAATAATAAATGACAAAGAGTTCTCTCTGAAGACCAGCCTGCTTAAGAGACGTTGCAGTGAACTGGCCAAGCCAGGCAACTTTGAGGGAGGCATTAATAATAATTGCACTAACTTTCCCTGAGGGATGAGAAGCTGGAGCTCACTAGCCAGCATTTCTTGCTGAATTGGTCGGCTTGCCAGGCTCCAGGATTTCCCCTGTAGCCCATCCCTCAGGGCCTACCCTTGTCCGCCATTGCAGCTACTGCTGGAGGGTGTTCGGGCCAAAGGATTAAAGTGTTGAAAGAGAAGCTCCTACTTCTTTTTCTGGAATAAATGAAGATTGTGGTGCTGAATATAAATTGCTGAAATGTATTAATTTTCCTCTGGACAAGTCTGGCACCAGGTAATCACTTCTGCCTGTGGGAAAAAGCAAATGTGTTTTGAGTGCCGCGGGATGGGCGGGCACCTGACAAAACTGTTAAGAAGCCAAGTTTGCTTGGATGGCTCCAGTTTCGGGCTTTCTCACACTTTTTCTGGTGAGTTCTGCCCCTGCTCATCACCTGCCATTCCTAGGGCTTCTCACATACCTGGCACTTTCCATTGGTTTCATCGGCCCATCTCGCCTCCTGCCCTCTGTCCCTCAGCCCTACCAAAACTCACTTCTCTGTGCCAATATGACATTGAGGGTGACTGTGTAATTTAATGTTCAAACCAGAACACAGAGACAGATAGACAGACAGACAGACAGAGACCGAGAGAGACAGAGACAGAGAGACAGAGTAGGTTTAGAATCCAGAGTAGGGATTGAATCAATCCATTTTGTATCTGAGCTATATCCCAGCCCTTTTGTTTTGTTTTTGTGGTACTAGGGATTAAACCCTGGGGCATTCTACTTCCAAACTACATCCCTGGCCCTATCTTATTTATATTTTGAAACAGGGTCTCGCTAGATTGATGAAACAAGGTCTCTCTGGGTTTCTGAGAGTCTTGCTAAATTGCTGAGGCTAGTCCTGAACTTGTGATCCTTCTGTCTCAGCCTCCTAAAGGCTGGGATTACAGGCATGCATTACCACTTCCAGCCCAAACTTGAACACTTTGGAGAGTAAAACAGTGTTATTAATAATTGTTTTACTTTGTTTATGCTGCTATAACAAAATACCAGGGACCACGTGTCTTATAAAGAGCAGAAACATATTGCAGTTCATGAGGCTGGAAATTGAAGATCAAGGCACTGGTAGATTTGGCATACAGTGAGTGTCACCCCCTAATTTCTAGAAGGCCATGCTGTGTCCAAGCATGGTAGAAGTGGCAGCCAAGCTCTCTCGGGCTTCTTGTGTAAGGGTGCTATTCCCGTGTACGAAGGCTCTGTCCTTATGACTTACTCCCCTCCAAGAAGGTCCTACCTTCTAATAGCATCATCTGGAGGATTAGGATTTGAATTTCTGACTTTCTGAAGGCCATAAGCAGTCATATAATAGTAATAATTGCACGTACATGACATTTTACCCACTCCAGAGAATATATTTGTATTTCCACATGGATCCTCAAGTGATATTTTGTCTTGGCTCCAAAAGGGACTCAAAAAATGGTCTTGGTCCAAAAAAGGATTGAGGATTCTGATATACTGACATACTAGCAGATGAGCTTAATACTTGGAGGGCAGGGTAGATACAGTTTTTTTTTTTTTTTTCCAGAGCAAACTAAACCAAGTAAGTGTCTGGAAAGTCCCATGTAGAAATAAATAAGTATGAATCCTATGATTAGGGCTTTTAATTCAATCTAGAAAGTCATAACAGAGATGAAAACGTACTTGATACAGGTTTAGGGGAAAACAGAGATGTGTGTTACTTTTTAATTCAAACCAATTTTACCTTTCTATTCTCCACACCCTCCAACAAAGAAAATGAAAACATTGAGTTGCTATTGACATAGGTGGTATTTGTATAACAAATACTGGAGATAAATCCACTTAACAGTGGAAGGATTGATTTCAGTTCATAGTTTTGGAAGTTTTAGTCCATGAACAGTTAGCCCAGTTGCTTTTGCTACTGTGGCAAGGCGGGAGCACACAGAAGGAGAATGTGCCCGACCTTGTGGCAGCTAAGAGAAAGAAGAATGTGGTGCTCCAACATCCCCTTCTCAGGTATGCTACCAGTGATCTAACTTCCTCCCATTAGGCTACGCCTCCTAAAAGTTTAACCACCTCCCAACAGCACCATAGTCTGAGAAGCAAGCATTCAATGTTTGGGGTACATTCAAGACCCCAAATTTAGTGGCTAGGAGTTTGCATTGTTTAGGTAGGCCAAAAGAATGAAATAGATCATTTATTTTTTATGTTTTGGTGGTACTGGGGTTCCTGGAGGCCCTTTTATCTTAGGGCTACACTCCCAGACCTATTTTGTATTGTTTTTATTTGGAAACAGGGTCTCTTAAGCCAGCGCAGCTGGCTTCAAACCTGCGCACTCCTCCTGTCTCCGCCTCCCAAGCGCGGGGATTACAAGCGTGCGCCACCACGCCCGGCATGAAATAGATCATTTAAAAAAGCAAGAATCAACTGTAAGAGTTGTGAATGAAACAAAACCAAGAGGAAAGCAAATATCCAGGAAAGAGTACCTTGGATGTGGTCAAGGGAAGCCTCTCCAAGGAGCTGGCATTTGTCTGAGATCTCAAGTATGTGTAAGCGGAAAGGCCCACACATGCAGAGACCTTGATTACTGGGGTGTGTTTGAAGTCCTAGAAGAAGCCTGGAGGATGGGAAGGGAAGGACAATATGGAACAAGAAAACTGAAGATGTTAGCTGAAACTTTGAGCGTCCCTGTAAAGTCTGGATTTTATTCTTGGAGCAACGAGAATCCTTCGAAGTTTGTAAACTTGACAGAGGCGTCAGTGTGCAGATACTAAGTGTGCCTTTCTACCAGGAAACAAAGAAAGTGCACGCGCCCTATAACAAATTCTCTCATCCGGTGTGTGTGAATATTTCCATCTCTCCAGAAAGTTCCATCATGTCCCCTTCAAATCAATTGCCACTCCCAATGGACAGCCACTCTTCTGTTTTTATATTTTTTAATTTTTAAAATTTTTTATGTGGAACATATTAAAAATGGCAGACATTCAGACTGTGCTTGGTGCCCTCTCCCTGATTTTTATGACCATATAGACATAACTTTTGCTTATTCTCAACGTCATAGAAATGAAGGTACACACTGCATATTGTTTTGATGGCAGTCTTTCAGGGCAGTGTTCCACTAGACGGGCTGCATAGTAACAGTTCTCTGGGAAAGGAGACTGAAGGCGCTCCAGCCCCATTCTGCCCCTTGCAGAGTCTGCCAGGCTCCTGGTCTTCCCTGTGACTTGGGCTGCTAATTTTCAAGGCTAAGGGTAAAACCGAACAGGGGGCCATGGGAGCAGGGCAATTTAAAATGGCACAAAGCTCATTGTTCTCAGTGAGATTTAGATGTTTTTCTCAAATGCTTCCCACTTTGCCACAAGACTTCGGTTGGTTACTGAAATCTGAAAAAAAGTTGATTCTGACCGCTTTTGTAAGTTTTCTCGTTGCTTTTATAAAGGAGAGAAATCCCAGGAAGCTCAGTGTGCCGTTTTCTCATTTGGCTTTAATTTGCATTTCCCTAATGAATAATCATATTGAGCACCTTTTCATATGCTTATGTGTCATTCCTGTAAATTGTTTTGTGAAAAGTCTGCTAGAATCTTTTTTTTTAATATCAGAGCTGGGCATGATGGCGAACACCTATCATCCCAATACTTGGAAGACTGAGGCAGGAGGATCGCAGGTTCTAGGCCCACCTCAACCACTTAGCAAGAGGCTCAGCAATTCAGCGAGATCCTGTTTCAAAATAAATAAAAAGGGCTGGGGGCATAGCTCAGAAGTAGAATGCCACTGGGTTCAATTCCCAGTGCCAAAATACCCCCAAACGAACGAATCACTAAATAAATATTAGGCAATGTATTTTTTTTTGTTGTTACTGAGTTTTAAAAGTTATTTGTGCGTTTTATATACAATTCTGATATATGTTTGGCCAGTTTGTTTTCCCCAGTCTGTACCATGTCTTTTTAGTGTTGTAACTATATCTTTCATAAAGTAAATTGTATAAAGTCTAATTTATTGAGTATTTTTTATTGTTTTGTGTCTTCTCTAAAAAAATCCTCCCCAACATCACAAGATTTTTATCCGATGTCTTATAATTTTAGTCTCTTGCTTAGGTTTTTGATTCATTTGGAGTTAATTTTTGGATGTAGCATGAGATAAGAGGCAAACTTCATTTTTGTATATGTATGCCCATTAACTCTTACATCACTTGTTGAAAGGAGTATCTTGTCCTACGCTAAATTACCTTGACATCTTTGTCAAAAATCAGTTGACTGAAGCCGAGTGTGATAGCACACGCTTGTAATCTCGGTACTCAGGAGGCTGAGACAGGTGGTTCACAGATTGGCAGCCAACCTCAACTACTTAGTGAGGCCCTCTGCAAATTAGTGAGACCCTGTTTCAAAATAAAGAATAAAAAATAGGGCTGAGGTATAGCTTAAAGGAAGAATGCCCCTAGGTTCATTCCCCAGAACCACACACACACAAAAAAAGTATCAATTGACCATATGTTGTTGGACTATTTCTGCTGGATTCTCTTCCATCCCATGGTCTCTAGATCTACTCCATACAATCATCACACTGTTTAATTGCCACCGGGTATGGTAAGTTCTGAAATTACGCAGTGTGAGTCCTCCAATTTTGTTCTTCTTTGGATGTGTATTTAATTTTATAAGGAACTGCCCACAGTGTTCCAAAGTAATTGTATTATTTTATCCTCCAAATGGTACTGTATTGGAATTCCAGTCGTTTCTATAACTTGTCAACGTTTGGGTTCTCTGTCCTTTTTCGGTTTAGCCATCTTAATGGGTAGGAAATGGTGTCTCATTGTGTTTTTATTTCGCCTTCCCCTGATAACTAATGACTTAGAGCACCTTTTTATTTGTTTTGTGGCCTTTCATTTTTCTTCTCTGAAGCATCTTTTGTGAAGCTTTTTAAATTAGGGTTTAGGGTTTTTGTTTTTTTAATTATTGACTTTTTAAAGGTTTTTATATATTCTGGAAACAAGAGCATATATATTTCCTCTGGATCTAATGCTTATTTTTCACTTTCTTAATTTTGCCTTTTGGTGAACATTAAGTTTTTAATTGTGGAGAATGCCTCTTGATCTTTCTTTTTTAGTTCGTGATTTTTGTTTTGTTTCTAAAAACTATTTGCCTCCCCAGGGTTGTGAGTTATTTTATTAAATTTTCTTCTAGATGCAGCACAGTTTTCATTTTTAGAAATTATTTTTATTAGTGCATTGCAATTAGACATAATAATTAGATTTGTGGTGATATATTCATATATGCACATAGCATTACTGCTTCCTTCTCCGCACCTCCTCAGTTTTGCTTTTTATATTTAGATCTATAATTCACCTTGAATTGCATTTTTTGAACATTTAATATTTAGTTTTATTTCGTTTTATTTGTTAACTTACTTATTTTGTCATACTCTAGATTGAAGCCAGGGGTATTCTACCTCTGAGCTATACCCCCAACTCTATTTTATTTTATTTTTTAATTTGAAACAGGGTGTCACTAAGTTTCTGAGGGCCTCTTAAAGTTGCCGAGGTTGGCCAACTTGTATCCTCCTGTCTCAGCCTCCCACATACTAGGAAACATGGATTGGAGGTAGTGAGGTCAGGGATGAGGTGACCATTGCAGTCCAGATGGGACAGTGGCCACAACCAGGGCTGCAGTCATGGAGATGGGGCCAGGAAACAGCAGAATTGTTGGTCTAGATTGACGGAAACTGATGTGTGCTGCTCCTGGTGCTTCCCAGGTTTGTCTACCTACCCAGTTTCAGCACACAGAGGGCACAGGAGAGCACAAGAGAGTGGATAATCCCATGAACCAGGAGCCAAGCGTTGGAGGAGTTTAGGCTCTTCTCTTTAGTCTTAACCAATTGCATGAGACTTTTTTCATAAAAATGATTAGGTCAGGGGTGTGAGGTAGAACTCAGGATACAGCACTTGCCTTCCATGCCTGAGGCCTTGGGTTTAATTCCCAGGACTTTGCTTCACACAAACACACACACACCCAAAAAATAGGTCACCAATGATTGCTCTTTCACCTTTAAATTATGATTCTATGCTGTTCTCTGAAAGACTAGGAAAGGTAGCCAGTAAATGTTTATTGATGTCCCTGATGTCAATAAATGCTCTTAGGTCTTTAGTTTATCTGAGCTTTTTCTACGCAATAGACTTCATTGACGAGTCATTTTTCCTCAAAGCTCTCATCTTCCTGGGCTTCCATTACTCTTGTCTCCGGATTCTCCAGTTTTCTCTCTCGTCCATTTTTTCCAGTCTTCAGCACTGCCTCTTCTCCCTCTTCACAACTCCTAAGCACTGGCCTCCACAGGATTCTTCTGGAGGCGCATTCGAATTCGCTCTCTCTTTGGGGCCATCTCTTGCCACATTCATGACTTCAAGTATTTGGATACTATTGACGCAGGCGTTTCTATCTCCAAGTGAGGTCTTTCCTGAATTCTGAGCTTAGATTGTTAATCTTTGCCCCGTCATCCGTACCTGGCTATCTCCTGAGTCCAGTCAACTCACTAACATCTACCCCCTGAACTGTCTCTTCCCCCTTGACTCCCTGTGTTGGTGACTGACTCTACCACCCGCCCAGCCTTCCCAAGTCAGATGCCTGAAAATCATTCTAGATTCTTCTCTGCTTGAGAGTCCATGCCCAATCTTCAAAACCCTTCTCCATCATTCATGCTCTTATTCAGATGGAAATGCTGATGAGAGTGAGGGGGTACGATTAGTAATTAGTAATTAGTAATGCCATAAGTGTAAACCATGGCTGCTCTTGGAAAACAGCAGGTGTGATTTGCCTAAAGTTGAGAAGCTGAAGGAAATCCAGAGTAATTTAGGAAAGCATGTTGCTTCAGAAGAGCTGAGGTTATTGCATTCTGGCTCATCATGTGTGTGTGTGTGTGTGTGTGTGTGTGTGTGTGTGAGAGAGAGAGAGAGAGAGAGAGAGAGAGAGAGAGAGAGAGAGAGATGTCGTGACAGATGACCCTAGAAATATTGCAATGTCAGGTTCTACAGGGAGAGGATGTTCCTGCCCTAGGGATTAACCACACGTAGTAGATATTATTGGTTGTCTACTTAGTGTTCACTTTCTTTCCTGACAAAAGCCATCTCCCACGGAGCCCTCCAGGAGAAGCTGCCTGTACTCCGGGCTCCAGTGGACTAATTGGTCCTCGGGTCATCTCTGTCCCTTTGCCAGAGATTGGTCTTTGCGGGAAATGGCCCAACTCTAGCCAAGGGTACATTAGGGAAATCTGCTGGAGGGTTTCCAAGGAAACTTCTCATTCCTAACAGAAAACCACAAGAAAGAATGTGCATCTAGCTGTAAGTGCTGCCTCCATTTCAATTCCAAGTGTGAGGCTGAAGCAGCCATTTTTGACAGAGTGGAGAGGTGGAAAAGGGTGGGACTCCTGGTGAGTTTGTGAGCTGCTAAGCAACGGCGCCCTGCCCCGCCTCTCCACCTTGTCAACTGTGAAATGGGCCAGGTGTGGCGGCGCACACTTGTTATCCCAGTATTTGGGAGGCTGAGACAGGAGAATCGCAGGTTTGAGGAGAGCCTCAAAAAGTAGTGAGACTCTGTTTCAAATAAAAAATAAATAAAATAGGGCTTGGGGGTGTAGCTTGGAGGTAGCATGCCCCTGGGTTCAGTTCCCAATAACTCCTAAATATGAGATGGTACTTGCTTTATTGCTTAAGTTCATATGAATTAAGATTTTCTGTTGCTTATAGCCAATAGTACTTTGATATGCAATAAAATTTAACAATGTGAAGTAATGGCTTTGACTTATGGGGAACTGTGACCTCCGTGTACCTTACTGTCACTGTCGTTTATTTGATAATTATAGCTGCTATTTCATCTATTTTGTGTTGCTTATTTTCAAATATGATTGTTTTGAATACCCATCTAGTCTGGAACTTAAAAATCAAGGGCAATAGTCAGGCCCTGTGGTGCACACCTGTAATCCCAGTACTGGGGAGGCTGACACAGGAGGATTGCAGGTTTGAGGCCAGCGTCAGCAACTTGGTGAGATCGTCAGTAGATTAGCTAGATCTTGTTTAAAAAATAAAAAAGTAAAAAGGGATGGGGTGTGGCTTGGGGGTAGAATGCCCCTGGGTTTAATTCTCAGTACCCCCTCACACACGCACACTATCGAGGGCAGTGATAAACCTGTTACTTCTTCATAGCCCATGACCCTTTGTATAAGCCACATACTCTCATCAATTCTGGATGTCCCCATTTCTCCCACCCATGCAGAATCTTTCAAAGGATGACCAAAATGCTATCTCTATTTGGAGATAATAATTAGACCCATCTTCACTGGCTTCCTGTTGATTGTGAAGGGAATTACCAGATGAATAAACAGGAACATGGTGACCATGTGGCCTGTTGCTCCCGAGGACTACTTGGAGACCAGCCTGGCATGGAAATGACCAGATGTTTGACGCTGAGCTATGGGTGAGTGAAATAAATAAGTCAGCTGTCACACGGTCCATCCGCGTGGACGCCCTCTGCATTGCAAAGCTGCCAGTGCCTGCTATCTCACGCGGCAGCTACTGTTCCCTTAGCCCTCCTTACGCTCGGAGTCGGAAGGCCCTGGATGGCCAATTAGACTGCGTGGATGTCTGTGCCCCAGGGTCCATCTGTGACAGGCATTCCCACAGGCAGTGGTACAACTCAAATCACAGTCCAGGTACACAGCTGTTCTTGAGCCTGAAAAAGTGACCTGGATAAATGGGGGAAGAACCAGGTTAAAGACAATAACAAAGCAAGTCGAGTGGCTCTCAGGTAGCTTTGACAGGTGGAGGAAAGATAATAATCCTTCATGTGGGATGTGGCAAAATGGGCTAGTCTTGCAGATTATTTGAAAACAGAAACAAGACTCTCTCTCTCTCTCTCTCTCTCTCTCTCTCTCTCTCTCTCTCTCTCTCTCTCTCTCCCAGTGATTACTTTTGTGAGTATCCTAGTAATATCTGCTCTTAGTGAAATAGTTGACATTTGAAAAATGGAAAAAAGTATATGAAAAAAATAAGATTCATCTGTACACTTATCCCCTGATATTTCCGTGTGCATCCATAATGGGCTTTTTCCTACTTGTGCGTTCATTTATTCACCCAACAATATTTCCACAAATATTTGGAATGCATTCCGCCTGCACCAGGCACCATGCACCAGGCAATGGGAATAGAGTTGTGATCAATCATAGGTAGGCACAGCCTTTTATCACATAAAACTTTGGTTCCAGCAGAACTGACATATAGATGCACGACTGTGCTAAAAATTACTTCATCTTAAATGTGACCAGCTTTACAGAGGACACATATTGAGCGTTTGAGGAGAATCGGGGGTCGTCACCTAGCCTGGGGACGTCAGGGAGCCCACCTAAGAACACAGAAGCTGAGATGGGGTGGTCCCATCTCACGGAGTCCACCTAAGAACACAGAAGCTGAGATGGGGTGGTCCCATCTCAGGGAGTCCACCTAAGAACACAGAAGCTGAGATGGGGTGGTCCCATCTCAGGGAGTCCACCTAAGAACACAGAAGCTGAGATGGGGTGGTCCCATCTCAGGGAGTCCACCTAAGAACACAGAAGCTGGCCGGGAAAGGTTGAGAGGGGGGGAGGGGCGGACAGAAAACTAAAGGGAATGGGGAAATTTCCATTGGGGTGCTGGGGGAGGGTGAGTGGCTCCATAGAAGTTGAAGAGGAGAACAGTGGCCAGATCCTATAGGATCTACAGGTGATCTATAGGCATTAAACTAGAGCCCAGGGGCTACATCCAGCATCCCAGCTGTTTTGTAAACGTTTCCTTGAACAGAGCTGGGCTCCTTTGGTTCTGCAACATCTGTGTTTTTTTTTGCACTCTGATGACAATTCTCAGAGTTGCCACAGAGACACTGTGTGCTTCTCCAACCCTTAAATATTTACTATTTGGTCCTTTACAGGAAAGTTTGTGGAATCCTGCTATGGGTTCTTGCAGCTGGGAATGTGGTGGAAATCTTTTATCACAAACATAATGGGGAGTGTTCGAGAGGAGAGCAGAGAAACAATTTCACCTGACTCACTATGTTGCTGAGGGTATATGTTGCTGAGGCTGGCCTGGAGTCTGCAATCCTCTTGTGTCAGCCTCCCAAATACTGAGATTTAAATGTGCACCACCATATCTAAATGTGGACCTCTTTTTGAAAGAACTCTGGCCCAGTGTGGTGGGACGTGTTTGAAATGAGAACTCTGGGTGCATACGGGGTACTAAGAGTATCCAGGAGAGCATGACTGGTGGTGTAGACCCAGGTCATTTTAAATGGGTATGAAGAGAAATCAATGATTGAGATCACTTGAAGAATTGCATGGAAAAGGACTTGGCAACTGATTAGATGGGAGAGGTGAGAAGAAAGAGGTGTCCAGGGACACACCCCGACTTCTTTCTAGTGCCCCTGGATAGATGAAGGTGTTATCAACCAGAGGGGCGCCCTGGAGGAGAAGCAGGATTGAGAGGGGAGGGCCTGAGCTTTTGAATTCCTGCCTGGTTTACGATGGTGAGTTAATATAACCCATCCCTATTATGGGGCATGCAGATTGTTTCCATTCTCTGTGTTTTCAAAATAATGTTGTGATAACTCATTTTTGTATATATTTAATAGATTCCATAGAATACAATCCTAGAAGCAGAAGGGTTGGATAAAAGGCTGTGCACATTTCCAAGCTCTGATACCCTCCAGAATTTTATTCTAATTTCTACATCCACCAGTATGTGCTTCCACGACCAGTTTTGGCTCAATAGGCACCAAATGGTCCTAGAGTTGGGTATAAGAATCTATCCTATGTCCTATTTTTAAAACTCTTTGGTGACTCTGCCGACCGATCATCGGTCCCTTCCCCCACGGTTGGCAGACCTCCCTCAAAGGTGCCAGTTAATTAAAGAGGCCTGGTCTCACACAAAAACTTGGCTGGTTTTTTCCTCCTTTGCGATCCCCCCCCCAAAATAATAAAATAATAAAAATAAAAACTCTTTATTGTGTTTAGTTCAAAATGTGACTGCCTAAAAGATTTTTCCATGTTCGAAAAGATTTTTTTGTGTGATGCTGGCCTAGCAGTTGGCCTTTTTGTAGTGGAAAAAGAACATCCTTCAGACCTGGTTGACATCCAAGGCGAGAGTCCCGGCATACAAGCCTTTCCATCTCCACCCCTCCTCGGTGTGATAAAAGGTAGCTTATAACCCGAGTCACGGTCTATCTCTAATATATGTTAGCTGCTGTTCCGGGCCACCTCTCCCCTGTCTCCAAAGAGGTTTTTGTTTTATGTGACACATCCATCTCCTGCCACGCTCAACAGCCTTTTATGCACCCTGGTAGCTTCAGCTGCCACCCCGTAGCTGCCAGAGTAATGACAACGTTGGGTATAGAAAGCACCCTTGCGGCATTCAGGAAACCTTCTGAGGTTAGAGCGTGGGGCCAGCTCTGGTTCCTGGACATGAGCCTCCTCCCATTTCTTACAGAGTATCTATCCTGTGAGGTCACACGACTACTCTGACTTCGCTTTTTACAACAAGGCTTTGGTAGCTGGCTCATGAGTTTTTGAATGGAGTAGCAACCAGGCCTAAGAGACGCCGAGTCCAGCCCCTGGCACAGAGCAAGTACTGGATATAGTGTTGACTAAAAAATGAAGTGAGGGACAGGGTGGGGTGCATGGAATGGGGAGCCAGCCACCTTCCCCACCCCAACTCCCCAGGGCTCAAGACCCTAAAGTCTCAACACACAAAATTGATCGTCACTATTGATTTAAGATTGAGCAAAATGGATGAAACTAAAGCATATGTCAAGTGAGATCAGCCAGTCCCAGAAAGTCAAGGAGCGTAGCTTGCTCTCCTATGTGGAAATTAAGACAAAAAGAGGCTTCAAAGGGAACTCCAGTCAAACAAGGAGAGAGACCAGTGGAACCGTGGATGGGGACTGGGAGAGGGAGTTGACAGGGGTGGTGGGGGACGAGGAGTGAGGGAGAAGACGGTTTAAATAAGATTATGTCTATTCAAGAAGGTTTCAGTACCAATCTCACCAGCCTGAGTGGGAAGGGAAGAAGGGGCGTGGGGGTGATTTTACAGAGGTCAGTACACCAAGTGCTGGGTGCATGTATGTTTGTGTCACTTTGGAGCTCAGTATGGTGTATAATGATGTTGCACCAATAAACGTATTTAAGATTGAAGATGGATGTCTGAGAATAAAAACAGATGTGTGAGGTTAAGTTTCCAGTTCCCATTTTCTCGTGGCCAGATCTCTAGGAGAGGTTCAGATAATCATGGGTCAGGCAGAGTATGGGGCTCACCTCCCCCATCTTTAGCACTCGCTGGATATACCACCTCAGATTTCTATCATGTATTTAGGTTAAAATATTATCCCCAAGATACCTTTTTAAAAAATAGGTATCTCCAACAGGGGAGATTCTAGGTGTTAATATTGACTCCAGAATCAGAGGAGCTGGGAGTAGGTCCCAGTTCTACTACTTATTAGCTGTGTGACGCTGGGCAATTTGCTTTCTCTCTCTGAGCTTTAGTTTCTTCTTCTGTGTAATGGGAACAATTATCAGGCTTATGTGTGTGTGGTGAGGGGAGAACAGATGAGACCATGCCTAAGATAGAGTAAGCATTCAACAAAAGTTTACCAGGGTTAGGAGCTATTACTAAACATTGAAACGAAGGGGTAGCTGGTGATAGGACCCCACCGGGTAGAAAATCAGATTTCTCCTTCACCCAGGTAATTTTCTATGAGGCCTTGTAAAAGCAAGTGCTACTTCATAGGTGAGACTGCTATCTAAAGTGCCGGGTTGGTCTTGAGGCACGTAGCTTTGTCGCGATGCTCTCAAGAGGCAGGGCATCACACGCTCCCTCCCAGATGGCTCTCCTGCTTTCCAGAGAGAGGAATAGCGATAGCGCTGGCCGTGCATGTGCGCCACCTCCCTGAGAGCATCTGTGTTGGGCAGCATCTGGGGAGCAGGGCTCTCAGCTGGAAAAGCAACTTGCAAAAGCAAGGTCAGAGTCCAAACCCAGAGGCCACACAGATGTTCCACCTGGGCTCTGGTGGTTTAGTGATGAAAATCATCTCCGAGACAACGTGGGCACCTTATTGACAGAGTACTGATCCCAGATGCATTACGGCCAAATCTACTGCTGCCCTCACACCAGTGCTATGGAGAAAATACCATGGCTGCTGTGTCTCAGGCATATTTTAATCTGCCAGCATTATCTGGGGGGAGTCAATGGTCTGTCAATACTATGGAGTTAATGTTTTGATATAGGTTCTTTTTTTTTTTTTTTTTGGTGGTACTGGGGTTCCTGGAAGCCCTTATACCTCCAGGCTACACTCCCAGACCTATTTTTATATTTTTATTTGGAAACAGGGTCTCCTAAGCCAGTGCGCGCGGCTGGCTTCGAACCTGCGCGATCCTCCTGTCTCTGCCTCCCAAGCACGGGGATTACAAGCATGCGCCACCATGCCCGGCTTAATATAGGTTCTGATGTGAGAGTTCTCATAATGCTTTCTACACCCCTACCTCCACCAGCCACAGTGATGATAAATCCAGAGCCAGGCCCAGAGGTGCCTCTTTTCTCCAGCTGTAGGTCTCTTGCCTGACAGAGTCCAAGGTGCTTACCTCACTCAGTGTGTAGTTCACTAGTACCCACACTGTGTCCAGCACTGTCCAAGAATAGAAGGGAAACCTCCAGAAAAATCTAGCACAATCCAGATAAAATTGAGCTCAATCAACGTTATCATAACAGCTATTCAGGAGGTGTTTTTCATGTGCCAGTTGCTGTGCTAGGATCATAACAGCGTACCCTCCCAAAGCCGGCAATGATAGGTCCTTTCATTATCTCCAGTTTGTTCTTAGTGAAAATCAAACACAAATGTCGTGAGATGCTTTCCCAGGATGGGATGGCCCGGCGGGGCATGCGGGGGCATTGAGTTTCAAAAAGTAAACGCAGGCGATTCTCTTTTATTTGCTGCAGTTGCATTCTATAAGGTGACTACAAATCCTGAATTAGCCAGTCCTGGGCCATCCTTTCTGGGAGACATAGAGAGAGGCTCCTCTGATCCCCATGTTTTCATCACTGATCAATACATGACTGTGTTTAAGTGTGCTTCTGTTTAAAGGCAACTTATTTAATGTGATCTTTTGACTCATTAGCACTGAATATACAGCCAACTGCTCTATGATTCAAGCACAAATAAGCTTCTCTAAAACACTTATATACGTGTGTGTATATATATACACATATATATATATATATATATATATATAGTGTGTGTGTGTGTGTGTGTGTGTGTGTGTGTGAGTGTGAAATGCACATCACAGCCGTTTTGTACTTAGGATCATTAGGCCCCACTTTAGCACTATGCTTGGTGTGTGTGTGTGTGTGTGTGTGTGTGTGTGTGTGTGAGACTAGGGATTGAATCCAGGGGCATTCTACTTCTGACCTACACCCCCCAGCCCTTGTTTTGTTTTGTCTTGGAAAAGGATCTCATTAGGCTTCTCAGAGTCTCGCTAAGTTGCTGAGGCTGGCCTTGAACCTATGATCCTCTTGTCTCAGCCTCCAAGTACTGAGATTACAGGCATGTGCCACCATGCCTAGTTTAGGGACTGTTTTAAACAGCAAAATCTCCATCGACAACAACAAGCACAAAAATGAGAACGATGTGGCACTAAATAGGCTGCAAAAGGGACCCTTTGTTCACATTCTGAGCTGAAACAAAACACCAGAGTGTCACCTTTGGTCCCACTTTGACTTGGAATGTGTAGGTTGGGCACTCAGTGGTTTTTTTTTCTGCTCTGAGAATGGTTGCAAATGGCTGCAGAAGTGTCATAAGTATTGTTCTGTTTCAGATAACTTGTACCAAGCAGGAAAATGTACAAGTGTGGAATCCATGAATGGGCTATAGTGTTTTCTGTTTCACATCTCACTCCACTGGGATCAGGGGCTTCTCCAATGACCTCCAGGGATCCCCAACTCCTGGTCTGCACGCCACAGCAATGCCCTGGGTGGAGTCAATCCCCTTGAGTGTATGCTAGACAGAGTGACTTATTTCTAATGAACAGAATGAGGCTTAAGGTGATGGGAGGTCACTTTCAAGATCAATCACAAAAGGATCATCACTTGCATCTCGGACACTTTCTCTTGTTTGCCCTCTGAGAAGCCAACCATCACATTCTGAGCTGCCTTATGGACAAACCAACATGGCACCAGATTGAGAGAGCTGATGGGAAAATGAAGCCCTTAATACTGCAAGAAACCCAATCCCCTCGACAACTATGGGAATGCGCAAACCCTTCCCCAGCCAAGGCTCGAGATGCAGCTGCAGCTCAGGCCAACACATTCATGGTAGCATTGTTCAGAACTGTAGATGATTCAGAGGCACCGAGCTAAGCTATGCACGGGTTCCTGACTCCAAGAGAATACAAGATAATAAGTGATTCTCATTTTAAGCTGCTGAGTTTGGCGATCATTCTTGGCAAAGCAAAAGGCGATACATGCAGCTGTCTTGTCACGAGATGCCTGTCATAGTGTGGGGTTCCTGACGTGTTCTATTGCATATCATCATCACAGTGTTCCAGTAAGTTGCTGATATTATTACCACTCCGTAGGAAAAGAAACTGTTCGTCAGAAGGGTTTGCAACCTGACCACAGGTGTGATCAACCCTTGAACTCAAGCTAAGCTTGATTTGCATAATATCACAGAAGTGGGATGGAAATTCAGACCTCTTGATTTCAAGACCCAACCTGCCCCATTTGCCATGAGAACAACCAACCTGTGGGCTAAAAAGGATGAGTTAAAACTAACAGAGGTGACCACAGCAGTATTGAATATCTACCACTCTTCCTTCTGAATCTTCATTCTACAGAAGAAGACATTAGAGTCAAGGATGGTACCCATGTAATTTCTTATAAGGTCACTTATCTGTAGTCGAATTGCATTCACCCATTCAAGTCACCATTACAAAATACTAGAGGCTGGGCAGCTTAAAAAATAGGAATTTATTTTCTCACAGTTCTGGAGGATGGAAATGAGATCAAAGTACCAGCAGGCTCAGATTTTGCTGAGGCCCATCTTCCTGGCTGGTAGGTGGGTGCCTTCTCACTGTGCCTCTGCATGGCTCTGAGAGATGACGATGATGGAGAAAAAAAGAGGGGGAGAGAAAGAGAGCTCTCCAGTATCTCTTCCTTTTTTGACTTTAATTACTCTTCATCCTCTCCACAAAGGCCCTATTTCCAAGTATTATCATATTGGAGGTTAGGATGAATTGGGGAGGGGACACAATTCATGAGAAATTAGCACTTGTGGATTGGCCATGTCCAAGGATGTGTAGAGATTAAGCTTCCATTCCCAGTGCATGACCCAGAAGCCTGATACTGAAGGGGCCAAAGAGACATCCAGGCACCCAGCCATCTCTTTACCTCTTTAATCCCCAGTTTCTAACAGACACAAAAATAGCAATGTGCCTCATGGGAAGCATGCACTTAAGGTATGTATGGCATTTGTAAATAGCCCAAGCAAGCCCAGCTTCCTCATTCTATAGATGGAATCTTGAAGCTCAGAAAAAATAAGATGACCTGCCCATGATCACAGAGCTGCCTAGTGGCAGAGCCAGGACTGAGTCTAAATGTCCTGCTTCCCATCCTTGTACCCACTGTCCTTGGCCAGGCTGAAGGCTAAGTACCTAAAGAAGCCATTTGAAGAAAATACTGATAAATCTCTATGGTCTCTTGGGTACCTGAGGCTTTATTGTGAAAGGGTGCTGTGTTAGACAGCTTCACATTGCTGTTATGGAATACCCGAGGCAATTAACGTATGAAGATAAAAGGTTTATTTTGGCTCATGGTTCTGGAAGTTTCAGCTTCAAATCAAACAGTCCATTATTTGGGGTCTCTGGGAAAGACTGGACATTATATACCAGAGTATAGCAAACATCTCACATCATGAGACAGGAAGCTAAGTGAGAGAAGGCAGGCTGGTGTTCTACAATCTTCTCCAAGGGCACATATTCAACGGCCTAAGAACCTCCAGCTAGGTTCCACTCCCTAAAGGTTTCATCACCTCTCAGTGGTGCTACTGCAAGGACCAACCCTTTAACACATGGGCTTTTGGGAGACACTCATCCAAACCATAGCCAATGCCTGTATGTGTGCGCATGGGATGTGTGCGCACAAGACTACACGGCTCACACCTTTGTCTTCCTCATTCAGCTCCTTCTCATGAGCCCTTCTTCCTGTATAAAATAAAAATCCTTCTTTGCAGCTCACTAGAGATGGGGTTACTTTTTTTTTTAAGAGAACCAGCTAGTGAATATTTTAGAGTCTATGTAGGCCAGATGGTCTCTGTCACAAGGACTCAACTCTGCTATTGTAGCTTAAAAGTAACCACACACACACTATGTAAACAAAGACGCCTGGCTGTGTGCCAATGAAATTTTATTTACAAACAGATGGCAGGCTGGAGTTGATCCAAGGGATGTGGTTTACTGAGCCCCTGGAACGAGGGCGCTCCCTCTGTCCCTGACAAACATCAACGCATGAACTTATCCACCCCGTTTCTTATCTCACTTTGACAAGTCTTTGGATTCCAAAGATCAGGACAACTCATGGTCTGTCGGTCCCCCTTTCTTCCATCTCTGAGCCTCACTGTAACACCATCTTATCATGGTCTATGTCTATCCCTATACTAAACACCTGACAAGTGTGATCAGATTTAATCTCTTCCACAGCACTGAGAGGAATTACTCCCCACCTGACATGAGTTGACCAGGGCTTAAAAACTAAATAATGGTCCAAGATTACTGTAAGTCCTAAGTGACAGATCTAAACCTGGTTTTCCTGATTTATAAATCCTAAGCTCTTAATAAACTCCCCACTAACTCCTAAATAGATGGTTTCATACTCACACAATGAAAAACATCGCCAAAATGAAAGAGAATATAGAGTAACCAAGTCGAACCCCTTGATCCCAATTGTAGACTTAAGGGTCCAGAGCCCTGATCACTAAGCCAGGGATCAAATGAAGGATAAGCATAAAAATCTCTTGGGGAGATTATTAACATGCATGTTTCTGGGCCTAGCCCTCAGAGATTCTCATTTGATAGGCACAAGAGGAGACCCAGAAATCTGTATATCAGCCAGCATCTCACATGATTCTGGTCCACAAATTCTAGGACCAGTTGGAGGCTCTACAGCCTCTGGGGTCCTCTTGCAAGTCTCTGTAATCAGTCCTTGTATAGATAGATGCTTTGGGATTCCCACTTCTGTGTCTCTAGTCCTGTTGGATGTCTCAGAAGCACCCCGGCTCTTGCTGATTCAGTGCTAATAATGACTAACATTCTTTCCTTAGAAAGCATAGTGGCCCCATTAAAAGTCCAGCCTCAGAACAATGGAAGCTCTGGTTTTCTTTGACTTTTTTTCTTTTCTTCTTTTTTCAATTTCTGGATGTCCATGCATACCAAATGAGTGAATTTTATCAGAAACTTTAAAAATCTTCATGTGGACATTTGAATCTCCACATTTGAAACTTCAGTCATTTCACTAACACAAATAAGTAAGAGATAGCTCTAAGCACACAAATGGTTCGCATTTGTGGGAATGTGGAGATTCATGCAGATTTTACACCAATTCTTTTTCTGCATGGTGGTTTAGGCACTCTCCACCCGTCAGCAGCATCTTAGCTACAGTGCAGGCGGCAGGGAGAACTCTTATTTTAGAAAGTGATCCTCCCCGTTCAAGTTGACAGCTTGCTTGCTTTTTGGTCAATCCCCAGCCACCTGCCTCAGACCCATACTTTCTAGATGTCCCAGTCTCCCCGTGAATGAGAAATGAATGCACTACTGCTTCCCTGCAGACGCCATGCATCATTCCAAGCGTGTAATGGGCTCCTTGCCTGATGCTCCAAGCACCCCGTGAATCCTCAATTGCAATCACCAAGCTTCTGCAACCTGAATTTCCATCAAGTGGCTATTGCTTGTGCGGGGGTGGCGGAAAGTGAGTAATGCCATGTAGTTTCGTGGAGATACTTGTTCTAATCAAATATTCCAAGGTCCAGTGTTCCAAATCTCATTTCTATTTTGCTATGAGAAGAAATGTGTGTGTGTGTGTGTGTGTGTGTGTGTGTGTGTGTGTGTGTGTTCATGCACGCGCACTCACGTGTTTGTGGGGTTCAGATTGGTTTATCTCCTAATCTGTTAGAATAACAGAAAACACAGCTCAGAAACAGAAAGAAAACAGAGGTCAAGACATCCCATCTGTGATACAGAATAACCCATGGAGACTCAGGATATTTCAGGTAATGACTTTAAACCACAGGAAAATCTCAGTACTTATGAGTGCAGACACTGGAGGGAGAAGGTGGATCTAGACCTTGGCTATGCCACTAACCAGCGCTATGGCTCTGGGGACCTTCTATAACCTTTCTATTGACTTCCTTTTTTTTTTAACTTTCTTTCTTCTTTTTCTCTTCTCTTCATTTCCTTTTTTTTTTCAGCACTGATGATTGAACCCAGGGATTGTCTACCACTGAGTTACACCCCCAGCCCTTTTTAGTTTTTATTTTGAGACAGGGTTTTGCTAAGTTACCTAGGCTGGCCTTGAACCTGGACCACTTGGCTGCAGAAGAGAGGACAGGAGGGCTACACTTTAATAACCAGGGAGACATGTCTAGAGGACTCATTCCAAAGGATGAATGAGTCACCTTTAGCATGCTCCCTATTCCCCAAGCTGAAACTATGGCATTGCACCAACTTAAGCTATAGACAGGAAAAGCAAAAACAACAAAGCGCCTGGATAATAGACAAGACAGATGATTAGAGCTGACAGCCCCTAACACCAGGGACTTAGGTAGCAAAAATCCAAGATTTGCCTCCACTGGACACAGCTTGAGGTGTGCGTCTGCATGTCTGAGGAGGGGGTTATCTAAAATGGTGTTTGGAAAATCCTTTCCTTCTGGGCACTTAAAATGTCTGAATTTTGCTTTCTTATCAGCAGAGTAAACTAAGATAAATGGAAAGTAAATGCTAAACTGCATAAAGAGCCAACAGAATTAAATATAGATGAGTGACCGTTGAATTCTAGAATAGCTGTCCCTGACTCGATCACATTATCCGCACCAGAAAGACTCTGCTGAATGATTTTTGATTCCTTTGGGTCTTCTAACCTTGGAACAGTGAGGGAAAAGTGTTATGTTCAGCACAGAGGTAGAAAAAGTGGTGAAAAAGCAAGCAGCTGAGAATTGGCATGCCCGCTGAGACACCCACCCTTCGTCCTCTTGGGGAGGCTCGCTATCTAGGTTGGGAGGCCTAAGGTATCCAGAGAATCATGTTTGCTACCTAAATTATGCTGAAATAAATGGAAACCCACTAGCGGCAGGTTTTCCAAATGAGTCAGATTCATTATAAAATTACTGAGTATAACAAAAGGTTATACAATATAAAATTATCTAATTGAATCAAACCATACTTCCTTGTTAAGATACACTACCATATAGGCATGTACGCATTCCTTCGGGAGACAGAGAGGCCATAGCACCCTAACCTTTGCACAGGGAATTCCAGCAGTCCATATGGGTGTGGGCGGGAGTTTCAGATACATTCCCTTCCTCCAAAGCTACCAAGACTAGTACTGGGGATTGGATCTGTGGTAAGTTCCAGAGCTTCCAGCCAGAGACCAGACCCTCAAGCACCAGGATTGTTGAAGCAAAGGTCATGTAGCCACGAGAGATCAGGGTTCTTATATTATTAAACCCTATTAGATATAACTAGAACCTTCTAGCTCTGCTATTTCTGCTGAGGCTGTATACTTCATGTTCGTCCTTATCAGGCATCTCTAAGACATTGACACTGACACTCTACAGTGGCCCTTGCTAGGACATTGGCAGCTGTAGTGGGTTAGTATGTAAGATAGTATGGGACTTAGAGTCACTGTTGAACTTATGTGCTATGCTGTGAAGAGGCCCAGGGCCCAGCTGAGACTGAAGGCTTAGGTGGTTACTACTGATGTGTTATTTTTGCCAGCATGGTTGGTTTTTGTTGTGCTTTTGATACACTTTAAAACAATGAGATTTCACAGGACAATATAATTTCTGCTGTTGCTGTTCATGTGTTTCTTTCATCAGAAGAGCTAGGTTCTCTAGGCCCCCATTGTCACCCACCAAGTAGGAGCAGCCATTTCTCTATTTGGCCCCCATTTCTACCTGTCACAGTTCTCTGTCCCTGCAGGCATGTCACTCTGCAACCTTGACTTGGAAGCCTAGATTCCTCTCCCTGGTAAATTTGGTGGGCCCCATTTCTCCTCCTGTGCTCTCTAGACTGGTAATTTAACCAAGTTCCACTTAAGGAAAGGCCTCCCCAACCACCTGCTCTGCCCTTTCCAGGCCACAGATCTGTGCTACTTTCAGGGCTTGGCACAGCATGAGGAGGTGGTGATGACTTCCTCCCAATGAGAGTGGAGGGTCCAGGACTCCCTTGAAATGAGGATGCAGGTCTAGGAGCACTCCATGAATAAAAGAAAGGGGTCTTATTCCATCTGTGCTACAAAAACGAAATATTTCAGACTGGGTGGTTTCTATCCAACAGCCATTCACTGCTTATGGACCTGGAGGCTTAGTAGTCCAAGGAGCTGGCATTGAGGCCACCTCCTCTGTATCCTCCACACCTGGAAAGGCAAGGCCACTTTCTGGAACTGATTCCATGTAAAGGGCAAAGATTTCATAATCTTATCATCTTCCCAAGGCCCCATCATCTAATACTATCTAACTAGATGATTAGGTTTCATATGAATTATGGGAGGCACAAATATTCAGACCACAGTAGGAGGGGAAGCCCCATATTTTCCACCTCATAAATCTGGTGGCAATTTTCTCCTCTAGCTTCTACATTTATAGATGAGAAATACAGCTGGGCATGGTGGTACATGCTTGTAATCCCAGCATTTGGGAGGCTGAGACCAGAGGATCGTGGTTTGTAGACAGCCTCAGCTACTCACTGAGGCCCTCCGCAACTTAGCGAGACCCTGTTTCAAAATAAATAATATAGATGAGAAATACAAGCCCGAAGAAGTTCTATGATCATCCCAAAGTACTGCACCTGGTCAGCAGGACATCCAGGGTGAAGATCTGGGTCTTTTGACCCTTGGTCTAGACTACTGTCCCCCAGTTCCTTTCCCCTGCCAGCATTTGAAGTGTATTGCTCTGGGGCACATCTGTCACATTGCCTGTTTCTCTCCCTCTTACACACAATGGAGGCTCCTTCATTTGTTATCACTTTCTCCCTTCCTGCTGGTCCTTGGACTTGAATTTCACAAGTACCGCAAGTGTGAATTGCCTTGGGTCACATCTCCTGCTTGGAATCCATGACAGTCAATACTTCCTTCCTTCCATGATATCTCTCAGCAAAGCCTAAGCCAATAAATGGCAAGTAGGCAGTCAACAAGTATTCATTAATCCTCTGATGTTTGTTCAGCACTACAAGCTTTCTGAAGAAATATTGTATTGGAGTCCTTCTATAACAAGTGACAGAGTCCCTTTTCAAAATCACTAAGGCAAAGGAGAAACTTCTTGCCCCAGAATACAAGTATGAATATTAAGCAATACATCACCCTGGTCTTAGAAAAACCAGAGGTAGAAACTCCAGCAGGGCACTGTTTTGTTCCCAAATCTGCTTCTCCCTGCATTTTGGCCTCATTTTCCATTTGGCAAGAAAATGTCCCACAATATTTTGATTTTGTTCTTTTTGCTTTGGCAACTGAAAGAATAATAATTTGTGAATCCCCAGAGCATACAGAACTTCTCTGATTGGTTTTACCTAATCCAGGTTTCTATCCCTGGACCAATTAACTGTGGTATGGTTTGGAGTAGAGGAGGTGCTCATCCAATCAGGAACAATCAGCTGCAGCCTGGGATAAATCCTGTTCTACCAAAAGGATAGCTTCTATTGTATGCTCCTGTGATGGAGGTGAGGTTGCAAAGGGCAGTCCAAGAAAAGGGGAAAAGAGGAAGCCTAGTTCCAGGACATCTGTCGATGGGATCTTATCATGGAATGAGGAATATGAATTATGAATAGAAGTATCAGTGATACAAGACTGATAAAAGGCTGATATTATCAAGAACAGTACCACTTATTGCTGCCATTATCACACTGGGCTACTGCGATACGAGGAGCTTGAACTGAACATGAATCATCATCTCTCTGGCACCTCAGTTTTACCCACAATTGGGGTGACCATTAAAACCAACACTCAACACGGATATATTATGGGGGGAATAGTGCAAAGTTTGGATGACTCCAAAACTAAAGGTACAATTTCAAAGATAAAGAGATTTGGACATTTTGTCCTGGGACTTTAGAAACCCTCCCCAAATTCAACTACTGCATGAAAGAAACTGATTTACATATCACCTTCAGTACTTTCTAGATAAATGTTGCTTAAGTCATATACAGGAACAGAGCCATTTTGCTAATTAGAGAGCACCAGGCCATAAAAATACAAGAAGAGAGGAACTAGCTGGAATGGAGTCAGTGGAGGCAGGAGACCATTGGGTAGCTCTTGGGCAGCTGTGGAAGGGGCAGGTGAGCTGGAAAGGAAGGAAATTTGAAGCATGAAAATAATTTGTCCCTGGGATAGCTCAGTAGCACCTCAGGTGACAGACATTTCCTAAATCTGTTTCAATAGAAATATAAGTACTTTCTATTCCAGTGCCTTATCCATGTCTTATAAAGGATGCCTCGGAGCAATTGCCATTTGAGAATTAAATCATTTCTCGAGCATGCATTCACGATACCTCACTTTAAGTGTATTCATTCCCATATTCATTACACAAATATTTATTATCTACTAATGAGATAAGCAGTGACCTGGGTGGGATGAGTGAAGACCTAGCCACAGTCTCCTGAAGAATCATATATAAACACAATTGCAATAAAATACCATGGTTCTTATAAAAGAGGAATAAGTAACATACTGTGGGAACTCATGGCTGTGTTGTATTGGATTATTGTGCACAAGTCTTTACTCCTTCCTATAAAGAATCATACATCCATGCCCTCTGCCACACACTTTCTTTGGCTGTTCATTCATAGTTGTGAACTGTGTCATCATTTATGATTTATTTTCATTTTGTGCTAACAATGAGTAGCAATGGGGATAAAATTGTCTAAAAGGAACTTTCCAATCCCTAATCTCTTTTTCTCCATTCAACAACTTACTTGTTTATTTGTTTTAAATGGGAAGTAGTCAAGAGTACTGATTAAGAAAAAGCACTATGAATTAGACTTTGAATTAGATTTTTGGAACCTAGGTTCCAACAAGAATAGTATAAGAACTATAAGCTCTTAGCTTTCATTTCTTCATTTATAAAATGAAAAAATAGTGCTTATTTCCTAGAGGTAAGAGAAGTCAATGAAATAGTCTTTTGAGGTCTCAGCACAGTGCCTAGAAATAAAGGTAAAAGTGAAATAATAGTAAAAATAGCAGTAAATAAATGATAGAAATTGCTACGGAGAGAATTTTGCTAGTTTAGTTTTCCTTAGAAAAGCAGCTGTTCACTATAGGAAGACAGGCTGTGTCATGGCATTTGGTTTGACCTTTTTACTATTGGGAAAAAAAGCCACCTCAGGACCCAAATCATGATTAATTTATATGCTATGTTTATGAACAGCTAAGCTTTCTGTACTTTGGTTTTCAGAGAGAAATAAGAGTCAGTCTCTCTCTCTCTCTCTCTCTCTCTCTCTCTCTCTCTCTCTCTTTCTCTCTCTCAACTCACCATGAAATGAACACTTCTTGAACCTAAATTTGATTGAAATCAAATAATCAAATAGACTGGCCCTTCTGGTTATGAACTGTGAGCAAGTCTCCAGGCAGATGTGCAATGCCCTTGGATTCCTGCACACACGCCACTCAAGTGACAGCAGCTGTGCTGTGGAGCTGCCAAGGTGAAATGTTCCTCCAGCAAATGTGCCAGGAAGCTAAGAAGAGCATTCCAACAGTCAACAAGTCGCCCAAATGGCAGGTCACCTCTCTCTCAGACCTAGTCATTCCCTGATGACAGAGGATACCAGGGTAAACAGCCTTGGGTTTATGGGAAATGTGGCTTCCAAGGAGTTCATTCTCTACCGACACTAAGTTCCTATTGGTAACGGTGGCTTCAAG
The DNA here is from genome assembly GCF_963383645.1 of Muscardinus avellanarius. Lineage (NCBI taxonomy): Eukaryota > Metazoa > Chordata > Mammalia > Rodentia > Gliridae > Muscardinus > Muscardinus avellanarius. The sequence continues at coordinate 12,158,259 of NC_137793.1, forward strand.
TTACAAGAATTTGTTATAAGACATGCTCAATTGTTTACCTTGAGAAATCCTGCAGTGTGCGCATGATGTATATGCATGCATTCTTGTGGACAGGCACATGGGCAGGTGCAGTTTGCTTGAAATAAACTTCTAAATCATGTAAATCGGCTGGGCGTGGTGGCGCACGCTTGTAATCCCCGCGCTTGGGAGGCTGAGACAGGAGGATCACACAGGTTCGAATCCAGCCTCAGCTACTTAGTGAGGCTCTCAGCAACTTAGTGAGACCCTGTTTCCAAATAACATAGAAAATAGGTCTGGGAGTGTAGCCCGGAAGTAGAAAGTCTCTGGGTTCCACCCCAGTACCACCCAAAATAATAATAATAAATAAATAAATAAATCATATAAATCAGCCATTTGAAATGTAGCTCAAATTCCGCCCTCAAGAAATACAATATTTTTGGTGTGTGGTGCTGTGGCTTGAACCCAGGGCCATTCTACCTCCAAGACACATTCCCAGTCCTATTTTATTTTTTTAATTGGAAATGGGATTTTGGTAACTTGTTGAGAGGCTCTCACCAAGCTTCTGAGGCTGGCTTTGAACTTGCTATCCTCCTATCTCAGCCTCCCAAGTACTAGGATTATAGGCATGCACCACCACGCCTGGCTAGAAATATATTTCCCTACCTACCATCACTTTGTTTCCTAGTTCTTTTGCACTTTTCCAGACATTTCAGCAGGCACTGAACTCATAGATGAAGCTAGGCAAGTTTGCAAATTTATTTGCTGCAATACGGAGCTTGGAACTTGACCCGGTTCAAAATGTGTATCCATAATCTGAGTTCACCGAGAAAAGAAGCTATTAGTTTAATGCATGATTCGAGAGCAAAGATCAGCATGACACATGAAAAGTTAAGAAAGGGTCACATAGGAAAAAAATCCATTTCACTTTTAAAGAGAAAATGCAAGACATTTCATCTATCTGAGAATAAGAGAATAGGAAATATATACCATTGTTGAGTTTAAAAAGTAAAACTTAAAATATGTTCTGTAAGCATCTACTGTAAAAAGGAAGTAGAAGAAAGAAAAAGGGAAAGGAAGAGGCCAGTGGATAAAGAATTAAAGTAGAAAAATGAGCCAGCTAGATAATAACACATGTGTAAATGTATGCCAGGCATTATCAGAGAGCGGCATTACTGTCTATTGTACTTTTAAGGCAGGTGGCACATTTTCTAATTCTAGGCCTAAACCAGACACTTAGATTGGGGCTCATCCTCTGTAGTCTAGTGAATAGTCAGACCCAGCCCATGGTGTGGGGGCCCTGTCCTGCAGAATAATCTGACAGAAATTGACTGTGTTCCCTTTTATAACAGGTTATATATCTTACTTTTTATAAATTATAAATGCAAGAATGTGATTTTGCATATGCTTTGAATAGGCAATAGTCCTATAAAGGAAATTATGTAAATCTTCTTGTATATTTATAACATACTGTTTCTTTCAAGTGATACTTATTTCTGCCTGCGGATGTAGACTTATATCTGAATCATTCCCCTTCTGCCTGAAGAATTTTTCCTAGTGTTTTGGTAGTGCAAGTATGCTGGTCACAAATTCTCCTCAGTTTTTTATTTTCTGAAGATGTCTTCATTTCACCTTCCTTCCTTCCTTCCTTCCTTCCTTCCTTCCTTCCTTCCTTCCTTCCTTCCTTCTTTCCTTTCTTCCTTTTTTTCTTTTTTGTGATACTGGGGATGGAACCCAGGAACATTCTACCTCTGAGCTACACCCCCAACCCTATTTTTTTATTCTTTTTTATTTTTGAAACAGGGTCTCACTGCATTGCAAACGGCCCCACTAAGTAGCCGAGGCTGTCTGTGAACCACGATCCTCCTGTCTCAGCCTCCCAAATGCTGACATTACAAGTGTGCACCACCACGCTTGGCGCATCTTCATTTTTCAAGGATATTTCATTGAATATAATATTTCAGATTGCCTTTTCTCCTTCAACACATACAAGGTGTCGTTCCGCCCACTGTTTCCAATAAGTCAGTGGTCATTTTATCATTTTTATTCTAAAAAGTGAAGGGGTTTTTCTCTTTCTTTTAAGATGTTCTGCTTATCCTAGATTGTTGGTTTGACTACAGCATGCTTAGATGCGGGTTCCCTTTGTATATGCTGTTTTTATAAAATGAATGAGTTGAAAGATTTCAATAATTCTGGAAAATTTAGAGCCATCATCCCTTCAAATATTTTTTCAGTCGTTTTTGGTGGCTCACACTTGTAATCCGAGTACTTGGGAAGCCGAGACAAGAGGATCACAGATTTGAAGCCAGCCTCAACTACTTTAGTGAGGCCCTCTGCAACTTAGTGAGGCCCTGTTTCAAAATAAAGAATAAAAAAATAGGGGTGTGGGTGTAGCTTGAAGGTAGAATGCCCCTGGGTTCCATCTCCAGGACTACCAATAAAATAAAACGTTCCCCTCTACTCTCATCGTTATTTCTGAGACGCTTGACAGTTGCACTTTGTCAGCCGAGTTTATATTGCCCCACAGATCTTTGTTATTCTGTCATTTTTTAAATTTATTTTTCTCTTTGTGCTTCAATTTGAACGATTTCTATTAACATTCCAGTCTGATCATTCTTTGGTTTGTTCTGTCTAGCCAGTTGTTAAGTCCATCCAACAATTTCTCCTTTCCTTTAAAGATACGGTATATTTCAGTTAAAGAATTTGCTATTTGGTTATTTGAATAGTTTTTATGTATTTGCCAAAAAGTCTCCATCTTTCCATCTCTAGCCCCATTATGTCCTACCTGTTCTCTAAATTCTTTAACATATTTATAATACTTAAAAATAAACTCTTTTCTGAAATGTCATCATATGGATCATTTTTGGGTCTGAGTATATTGATAGGTTTTTATTTCCCTTGACCATAAGTCATGTTTTCCTGCTTGTTCACATTATAATTTTTTTTTACTGAATTTCAATGAATCAAGACCAATAGAATGACTAAAAGACCAGTAGAGATTGTAGTGATTATAATTTTCTCCCAAAGGGCTCACCCTTTTGTTGATATGCAACTATGGTTA